>NC_132993.1:52490000-53115000 GCF_048564905.1 Vicugna pacos | reverse complement strand
TTAAACCAGATATCATCCATGACTGAAAACATTTTTTTCTCTGAACCATTAGTGTCTCTATTTAACAAAATGAATCCCGTAAGAACCAGGAGATGCTCATAGCGCACAGTGTTGATACTTAACAATTTGACTTACCTTTTAGAAACAGCTGTTGCCCTAGCATTCTTAAATTCCAACTGCAAATCCCTTCTAAATAATGAAGTATTTATAAGGGGAAGAAAGATACAAAGTTTGTAGATGGTAGCATTGAGATCAGGGAGCCTATTTCGGGGGGGGGGCACGGAATAGTTGAATGAAAGGATGTTTCTGATAATAGGATATCGGGTACAGCTGAACCAGTAGATGAAGATAATGAAACCCAGTATGTTTGCCCCACTATTAGCTCTAAATTCCTAAAAAGGATCACAATTTTCCTCAACGGAACACGTGATGATGCATTTGGTAATCTCACTTAAATAAGATTCAACAGTAGAGTAAGAACATGAAACTGATGTGTATGTGTAGTTTATGGATTCAGGCTGATTGCTTGACACTCACAGCTGATATGTCCGTATCAAGCATCTGGGCTTTCTAGTTTATCACACTGTGCTCCTGACAGCCAGGCTGGAGTGCTGGGTTTGGGGATGATTAGGATCTTATTGTTCTGCTTAGCATTATATAATGGTGGGTCTTCATGTAATATGATACAGACAACAGACTGTAACTGAATGACAACTGTACATACAAATGCTGTGCATGTCTCCACTGGCTAAGCTCATTTCTCTTGCTCTGAGAAGGCATGTTCTCAGATTGTTCTTACATGATACTACTCAGAAAGTTTCTGTTTCTAGTAAGTGGTTCATATCCAGGCAAGTGTGTGTGTGCTTGTAAAAAATGTATCTGCCTATTAGTCATTTCTTTTTGTAACCACAGATAAGCAATATCTAGATTTAATCATTTTGAAATTTTACTCGCAGAATGATTTTTTTCAGAGGGATTTAAATTATTGGAAGCACATTCATATTTCATCGTGTTGTGGAAGACTGTCCTAGATTTGAGCATCTATGTCCCTTTGCGATGCCTTGGGCAATGTACTTGGGAGGGGCTTTGGCTAACGTGAGGGGATCGTGACTTGCATGCTTCCAATGCAGGAACAGTCCAGGATTTGAGGGAAAAAGTAACTCCCTGTATTGTCACTGGCTGCCCTCTTGCTCCAGAGCAGCTCTCCCAAAGAATGTGACAGCTCCATCCTTTTCCTTCTTCCTTCGGATTTTGGCACTCTATCCAGGAGGTTCCTTGCAGGTAACATACAATGATTTGTTCTGATTTTGGCAATAGCCACTAAATTTTAACTTATTTTTTCTCTTGGTAACAACTAATCCTAGCTTCACATACCTGGCCAGAGTTTTCTTACTAAGACGCATACCTCTTCAACTTACTTTCTACGAAAAATCTTCAGTCATTTCTAGTTATCCCAAATTCAAGTGTGCTGGTGTGGCATAAAAGACCCTCTATGAACTGACTCCTCTCAACCTGCCTTTTATATCATCTTTATCACTTGGTACTTTTTTTCATTCAAGTCAGTTTCTCTATACTGTTTCAACCTGCGTGTGAGTCTATGACAAATGCAGTTTCCTCTACTTTGAATGGCCTCCTCCTTTGGCGAAGATAAATTCCTCTTTATTATTTAAAACTCAGATTAAGCATCACCACCTCTGAAACTTCCCTCTACCACTTTTGGACAGAAGTAATTAACACTTTTTATGTGACCACTGCTTTGAATAGACTTAACGTCTACGTTTATCTGCATTGTATTCTAGTTTTGTGTTGTTTTATCCTGTTTTTAAATGTATGTATCTTGAATCTCGAGGTGGATACCATATCTCATAAATCTTTATTGTCCCATCTCCTACCACGTGTCCTGATATAGGGTTATTAATCAATAAAAAGTCTTTGTATGAAAATTTGTTGAACTCATATTTAATTATGAGCTTTTCTCCCCCAGCAACAGAACACAAGGTCCTTGGTAGTAATTCAACATGAGCCTACTTTTTCAGCTAAACCAGGCTTACACCAAAATCTTTCCACATTTTTTTCCCTCTAATTGCTTTTCATTCAGAGAGAGGAAAGCAACATTTAGCAAACACTTAATTGCAGCATGTGTAGAATGAGTCAAATGAAGTCCATGTGTGGAAATTTTAATAGTTTCAATTCACGCAGGGTCTCTTGCCTGCTGGAACAGACATACTTCCTCTGCCTCGAACATTTGAGAGAAGACAAGAAACAACTAAAAAAAAATAGAGTTTCTTAACAAAATCAACTAGCAGTTCTTAATAGTGCTTAGCAAGTCACAACAACAATGATGTCCTGCCAGTAAAATATTAGAAGAATTCAGAAGTTTCGTAACACGTCTCCAAAGCTAGTTCATAATGATTATGAAGCTAATCAGATTTTAGGACAATGCAAATTGTAAGTAACAAACTAAACTGTCATTTAATCATGTCTTTTAAACTTCTTCATTCCTAGAGTAATTTCTTTATTCTTTATGAATTTAAATGCAAGAAGTTCTGAAATCTCATTCACAATTTTAGTTGCTAGCCTCACATACTGTGGTGATAGACCTATTAGTATATAGAAAATATTTTGCTCTTTTTTCAATTCCTCAAAAATCAGAATGTATTAAGTTCATCTTACTGTCGTGTTAGTAGTAAAGCTTTGTTCTTAACTTTGCACAGTTGTATATAATCTGCTCTTGCTAACAACTACAACTTCACTATTTAGCGACAGAAATTTTTTTTGATCAACGATACCACACAGTTCCCTATTCCCTGTAATTAAGGCAAGTAAACCTGCTCATCAATCTTGGTGAACTACAGAACCACATATGTTTTTAAATCCTACCCATTCCCCAGAAACGAACTTCCTTTAGTAGGTAAACACTTCTTGACAATCTACTTTTTTCTGAAAGTACTTTTTAGTTAATAAAGACATGATAAAACATGAGTTAAATTACAGTAGATTTATGTGTTAGAATATTAAAGTCTATCACACCACTGAAATTCTATTAAGATATTTTTATGGTATAAAGCAGATACCCCAGACTACATTTTAACTGCAAATTTTAGTTTTGCAGTATTAAATACATGGTACTATTCCAAATTTTTATTGTTTGTGTGTGTGTGCACGTGTATACACACACACACATATATATATCATATACATATTAAAAACATTACTGGAAAATATACACTAAATTCTTGCAGGCATTATTTGATTACTAGTCATTATTCCCATTATTCCTTTGATGCATTTCAGTAATATAAAAATAATATTCATTAACATTTACAGAATATTATATGCTGACCACTTTGCTAAGATCTTTCTTGTGGATTATCTCAGTTAACACAACAATCAAATGGTGAAGTCACTATTATAGTCTACGTTTTACAGATGAAGAAATAGAATGCTTTAAAAATTTTTAAAGGTTTATTTTGAAAAATATAAATTGACAACTTGTATTTCTAAACATCACTTAGACACACTTTCTTGCTCTATACCTGTAGAGATCATTATTGCTTTACACTGAATAAAAAGTAACTTGATTTAATCCTGGTCCCTAATACATGTATTTAACTGATTTGGCCACTAATGTACACCATGCCCTAACTAAAGCTCCTAAGATGGACTGCCATTGCATGGGTGCTACAAAGCTGAACAAGACATGAACCTACTAGCTTGTCCAGAAAGTCACTGATTGACCACCACAATTACCGCTATAATAGAGGGGCTACAAAGTGCTAATGGAGCAAAGTGGTGGGAGGGGTGCAGTAAGTAAATGTCTCACAGAGAAGATGCCCTTTCTCCTGGGTGTTTAAGCTGTTCATCCTATTCATCTCTCTCGAAGCCATTCTAAGTACAGCAGAATGACTAAGGACAAAGAACTAAAATTGAATACACAATGGCTTAGCAGAGGCCAGGGAAATGTCACTTGCAGACAAAAATCCCACAGACCACTTTGTGGATGACGTATCAGCGGGGCTGGGCTCAGTGATGGTTGTACCAAACTGCAACTGATAACTCACACTGTTTAGTAACTGGACATCAGATGTGCCAAAGATGGACATTAAATGCCTTTTATTTTTGACATCAGTTATGATACATATTTTTGGAAGGTATATTTGTGTATGTGGGAAGGTGTTTTATAAATAATTTAGAGAAACAAAGAACACATTTATGAGACAAATTCATATTTAACATGTTTGAGAAATCCTTGACCTTAACAGCCCTAATGGCAGTCAGCATTTCTGGAGTAACTTCAAATACTTAAATATCACATCTTCTTTGTGTTTAAAAAAATTTAAAAAGAGACCTATGTTTGGAACTGCCTTTTCTGTATTCCTAGAAATTGTATATACATCAGTGGACTACTATTGGTTTTTGTTGTTGTTTTTTTAATTACCTTTAGAAGGTGACAGCAGTTAGATGCTAGAGACCGCTTTGCCCACTGACCCACAAAGTTTGCAATGTCAGAAATCATTACTCATAATTAGAGCGAGTGTACAGCTGAGCTTTTTCTCCAACCACCGTGGGAAGCCAGTTGTGAAATCTATCTTACATAATAGCACAACACCTGTGAGGCAGCTTTGCCCAGCACTGTGTGGTATCACTTCCTGTCTATCAAAAAAGTGTGCTTCACTGAGCACTGTGCCATGACGCTTTGCAAAGGCAGAGTACGTGTAACTGGACAAACTTGAGTAACTCTGTAATTACCTCCTGTAACTAACATGTAAATAAAGCCTGACATATTAGCATGGTGACAATATGAACTTCATGGCATCTAGACTTTAGAAAGTGAAAGAATAATGGGAAAGCACTACTGGAGTGCAAATGTCTTGCACTAACGGATATGAGAGCTGCCAAAGTCTGGAATTGGATTTCAGAATCTCTTATGGTAACTACTGATCTTCAAAAGAGGGGCAGGAGTCTGAATTGAGAATTGGGTGAACATTCATATAATGGAAAAATTTGCTTACAAGTGACTTAATTCACGTATACTTTTCATTGCTCTAAATCCTCATTTTTGCAGTCCTTTAGCTATGTTGCAAAACACAATTTTTCAGATCTTTTTGGATGGGAAACTTCCATAAGTTCACTGAACATTACATGTCTGGATAATTTCTGAGATTCCAGACTGTGTTTCAATAACTGCAGTTATAAATACATAAGTATATTATAACTTAACATATTTTAGTTATTATTAGAATTATAAAATATGTGCCAAAACCTCAGTGTTAGAAAAATGTTTCAATGGACAAAAAGGCACCAGCAATATAAAATGTTCTTCACCGGCAACCAACAATTAACCACTTACAGACATGTATTACTTTTGCTATTGGTCACAGCTTCCTACATAAAGTGATATATACACACACGGACACTTGTTTATTTTGGGTGGGGGTGGGGGAAAAGGAGGACCATCTCTTTCAGCACTACATTTCTGGGAATATGATTTAAAATATATTATTTTTGTTCATTAGAAAAATAAATCTGTTAACTTCTTAAGTCAGCATGTATTAATCAGACCCTACCAACTGGAAAGTTCAAATATCGCATAGACTAAAACTGGGCTTTGAGTGTGTTGAAGATATCTGATAAAGTTAAAAAGGAAACTCTGGATTTAAGACTTTACTGATTGCTCTACCACCTGTCTTTCTAAGATGTGTTAATGGGTTCTTGGTTTCTAGCCATCCACCTTACTCACACCCTTCTTCTAATCTCTTTTACCTTCATCCTTTCATCCTTGCAAAGTAGCCAAAGTCAGCCTTTGGTTGTTAGTCAGACTCCATGGGCAACTCCCTCAATGTTTTCATTGTTTACATGAAAGCATCCAAATGTATAGCAAACAGACCAGCTGGAAACCTCCCCACAGACAGACACATCCAAGCAGGAAGTTCCTTGATGTGTTGTGGTGGGTCAGTCTAGTTCTGCTACCCGAAAGAACAGCCCACACCCATCTGCACGGTTGTTCCTGGATGCAAGGCTTCCCACTGCATCCACATGGGCTGGGTCTCAGCCAACACTTAGCCCTTAGCACATACAGTGATACAGAAAGATGTGACGACGGCAGAGTTTTGGAGTACTGTTTGTAGCATGCTGTTCTTTGGCATAGTTCTTCAGAATCTAAGAACAGAATTCTCCTAATTTTCCCAAGACACATGGTTTATTATATAACCAGTCTTTAAAACTGACTCTAGATTTAGAGATGACTGCTTTAATATTGATCTCAATATTTATTACAGATATTTTTGAAATGGTTTTGAAATGTTGCAACAGAGACTCATGCTTGAAAAGAATCACCTAATTTTTAGGATTTTTTTCAGAGTGAGGGAAGAGGAACATTAGAAGTGAGACAAATACAATGATTCTTGACTTTTACTGGAAAATTGTAGTGGAGAGTATCAATAAAAGTAAAATGCTTGAAAACTGAAGCAAATGTATTTGAATGAATGCATTTCACAACAGGGGCAGTTTCTGAACAAAAATAATACGTTTGCATAACTATGCATTTATATTACACACCATACTAAAATCCTGTTTAAAACTTAAACACTTCAGGCCATTTTTATACGTTCTATTTTGAAGATGGTAGATATAGGCTAATAACACATTTAATCAGTAAATATTTTGTTATAAGTGATTGGAAAGAGTAATTACTTACAAATTTCTATCTTAGGCATGGTGATATGCCATAACAAAATAAGATAATACCATTAAGAAATCAATGTCTTAGTTTTGGATTTTTTTTTTTTTAAACTGGAAGTAATGGGGGATTAAACCAGGACCTGGCGCATACTAAGCATGCTCTCTACCACTGAGCTATACCCACGCCCCCTACTGTCTTAGTTTTGGCTTAAAAAAAAAAATCCCTTCCTTTATTTATCACTATACTTTAAAAATAAAATAAAATTTAAAAATAAATAAAATGACACAACATTGTCAAATGACTATAACTCAGTAAAAAAAATGTTAAAAATAAATAAATAAATAAAAATAAGAAAATGGCCCCCCCAAAAAGAAAAAAAACCCTAATGAAAGCAATTCTATTAAGAGTAGTATGGTTAGAGAAACATATCTTTACCTTCTTTTAAGGAACTGCCTTGATAAACTGCTCTCTGTGGTGACGGACTTCCCCTGATAGAACGAAGTGATGCATTTGCTCAGATAACCTACGACCTCCAGTGTGACATGAGACTCATTGCCAAACAGCATGTGAGCAGAAGTAGTTGGTGTCTCCCCCGGGGAAGAACATTTGAGAACCTGTGTATAGTTAGTAAGTGCTCTTTTCCCCCATTGTAACAACTAGCAATGTTCCAGGTAGACTGAAGGAAATAATGTGGCTAGTTTACAACTCATCTTGGATGTGTAGCACAAATGGAAAATGAAACTTTACGGTTGTAAGTCACCAACACCTTGGGTGCTTTATGCAACCGGTTAACTGAGCCGGCCTCTCTTCACTGATTTAACTCTCATCTCTCTGAGTTTATAGGTTTTCTGATGCCAAAAGTAAAGTCTAAGAATTCACCCTTCTACAAGATGTTCAAACTGCAGAAGACTACATAACTTTCAATCAGTCAGTTTCTAGAATTCAATATTATGTCGTTCACAATGAGGGATAAGAGATAACTCTTCCATTTTCCAAATCTCTTTCTCAGAAGACAGTGCACTGAAAAATCTGAGGTTGCTTGGAACAGGAATACAGCTTTTCAGCCAGTGCCTGTGTTGGGCTTTTGGGTCAAGCCAGAGCTTCTCCTTTGCTTCCCTGTGTCTGTGAGCATCCTCCCATACTGATGGGTCCACGCTGGCTGTCATGTATGCCAAGTGCGTAAAAGTGCCACCTACACTTTGGATTGGGTTATAGCATTTGATTCTGCACATTTAGCATCAGGCCACAGAATTTCCAGGAGTGAGGGAGAGGAATTGCCAGCAAGGTGGACTAAATGAGGAATGTTGGACTAATAGATACTTGGATGAACTATGACTTCATGGGCAAGGAAAAAGATCACAGATAACAGATCCAATGTGCCACCCTTAAAGTATTAGGGGGGAAGTGCCAAAATAATCACACTACCCTAAAGGAGACAAATGCTCTTCATTGTTAAGTACAGAGAGGTGAAATACTGAACAATTTCCTAACTTGTAAATTCAAGGGATTTCTTTACGATTGGCCAGGATACAGGAAAGAATTTCATATATGTCTCAAGGAGCCACGAGCCTGAAGTGAACTGGGTTCTAAAATATCTTCTCAGATTTTGGCTTCTTCATTGGTAACCCCAACTTTTTTTTTGGTTCAGGAATCCTAAATCCTCCTCAGAGGAAATGCTCCAATCAGTCTTAAAGGAACTCATAGTTTTGGGAACTTGAAGACCTTGGCCTAATGGAAGCCTGAAACTCTTTGTCTCTGCCATTTTTGTTTTGATGAGAAAAACGTTTCAGTGTAATCGCTTTTATGGGACCAGATAAAGGTGTCAATTTTAAAATTTTATTCTCAGAAATGTTCATAGACTTCTAAGGAGTAGATAGTAAATAGCAGGGATACAACCAGATGAAGTATTCAAGGTAAGCAGGAAATTCTTCCATTACCAGTAAAGATCACAAACCCTATAAGCAGGCAACAAAGATCTTGTTGCTCTAAACATCTGGCTTCTCTAAGCAGCAGAACATGATGTCACTTTAGACAACAAAGGAAACATCGGCACAGAGAGCCAAGAGCTAATCTCAGGAGTGTCAGACAGACTGACTTCTGGAAATTGTTAGTAACATCTCCTATTAACCTCCTTTTCAATTTCTTCACAAAAGGGGCACAATCTCTGAGAGACAAATGCTCGCTTTAGAAGTCTGAATGTTAGGCTTAGCAGTGCAGTGGAAAGCAGGGGGAACTGTACAACTTATTCGTCCTGTTTGTGCAAAGTCATTCTGGTCTAATCTTTTTGGTTTAAAAAATAATTGTGAATCTCTTTGGGGAAGATACTAATTATATGTTTAAGTTCAAAGGTCCCTCTCTATGAGAAGTTCGCTCATCCACCGCATTTCCTTCGATGGTAGCTTTTTCACCGTGCTGGGTCTTCCCTGGCAAAACAACGCTGCACTGTCAGCACTGACTCAGGATGTACAACCTGGTAAGGCTGCCTTTCTCACAGTGTTTTAAGTATATTCAAGCTGTGAAAAGTGTCCCAGCAATACTCCTATTCTGTATCAGCTGAAGTCTGCTTGCTTGTATTTGTATCTTGGATTGATATGAATTCAAACCTGTTTGTGTTTTTTTTAATAAATTGTCACAAAATAAAAGGCATATTTCAACAGCACTCTGGAATCCCTAAATAGGAAACCAATTTTTGGACAGATCTATACCATTCTTTCTTTAGGAGTATCAATCCTTAAACCAGCAGGTGAGAGTACATTTTCTTAAATGGCTCATCCTAATTCAGCTCCTGAGTGGTCTTACTTATGGATGATTGTACCGCCCCCTACGGAAACCATTAGCCGATCTGCACTTAGAGAGAGTGTCTGCATACCTACTATCTGATTTCAAACTATGAGATGAGAGGCTTTGGGTTTGGAAATCAGTTTCCTCAGAGTCGCTGGTCTTGACAATGGCTACCACTTCATTAAAAAATGAGTAAGATAAACCTGCAGAGTTTTGGCCACTACTGGTTTCCTTTTGGGCCATCCCTACATGATACAAAATGCTGGATCAAAAATCAGTCATCTAGGATCCTGGGTTTTCTGGATGGACAAACACAGACCGAGAAAACTCAACTGATGGTATGTAAATCATTCTTAGGATGAGGAGAGAGTTGAAAAAAGAGGAAAAAAAAGAAAGAAAGAAAGAAAGAAAAAAACTTCAGTAGACACCTACTGACATGCCCTGTGAGTCTATATTTAAAAAATGCTTTTCTTTACAGTTAAATTAGAGATACTGGTCTTTGTTGAAAATCCACATTACTAATTTAGGCCATACATTATGCTTAGATACAGCAATTATTGAATAGTCCAGAAATAAAGCTTGTTATATATTTGCTCACATAAAAATAGACAAACTCCTCAGAAATCATGTCAAAAAAACCCAGTTTATCTGTGTTTGCAGGTGCATGATAAAAATATCTCAGGGCTCAGCCTCTATTTGTACCTGCCAAAATGACGGCAAACAGGGAAAACTGAAATCTTCCCAGAGTGTCTGAATTTTATTCCATCGTAGGTTACCCAACGTCATCTTTTTCTTTCACAGGATAGGTACTAATATCTCATACTTGTGGCTGATTTAGTCTCCATGTGGTATACCATTTATTGTGATTTTCTTAGAGCACCATGTAACAATGTGCTCAATAAAGAAACTTATAAAACAGAAAGAAACAAATAAAAAAGAAAACACATACATTACCTGACCTGTCACCATTCAAAGTGGCTAATGGTAACATATGGTTTGGCTTTCCGTTATTTTTCTGTGTCTCCTCCTTGTCTCTTCCTGGGCATCCTTCTCTTTTCTATCTGTCTTCTTTTTCTAGGTGTTATCTTCCTAGCTTGCCTATAATCCATGCTCTGACAAGCAGACTGAGTTTACTTTTAAAACTCTCCCTGGCTTCCTGTTGCCCTTTGAACACATTTCAAAGTCCTGATACGCTGTTCTTGCTGAATCCTTTGCAACTCTCCTCTCTGACTGTGTACAGTCTGGTTTCCCACCTTTCCTCCCCTTTATTAGTTTCCTGTTGCTGAGACCAAATAGCACAAACTCAGTGGTAAGGATACATTTTTTATCCTTCAGTTCTGAGGGGTGAAAGTCAAACACGGGTCTCAGTGAGCTAATAGCAAAATGCTGGCCGACTGTGTTGTCTCCTGGAGGCTTTAGGGGAGAATCCATTCCCTCGCCTTTTGCGTTGCTGAGCTTCTCAGCCCTCTTCAAAGCCAGCGACCTTGGGCTGGGCCCTTCTCACACTGTCAGCTCTGGCTCTCTCCTGCTTCCTTCTTCCAATTGTAAGGAACCTTGGGATTACACTGGGCCCACCCAGATAATCTCGTTTAATCTCTTTATTTTAAACTCAGTTGACTGGCAACCTTAATTCTATCTGCAATTTCTTTTTTTCTTGCTAGGTAACAACATCGTCACAGATCCCAAAGATAAGGATGTAGGCATCTTGGGGGGTGGGGGTGGGGGCATTATTCTGTTTACTACACTCCCAAGTATTTCTTGGAAATCACAGCCAGCGATCCACTCCCTCAACAGCATGCAGACCCCAATGACAGCTAGTCTAATACAAAGAATGCCATCCTGTGCCTAATGATGCATCTTAAGAGTTGGAAATGTTGGAATATTGCAAATGGAAAGTGTAAGAGATAAGAAGGACATCAAGGTGAGTGTAAGCTTATTCAGCCAAAATTTAACAAGAATGATAAAAATAGTTGTTTTTTTGTACTGATACCTGTTTACTGTGATTTACCAAATAGAGATGCTTATTTTTCTTTTTATATAATTTCTTTAGAAACAGGTATTGCATTTTGTCAAAACTTGTGAAATGCTTTGGTGGCTCTCTGTTATACAGTCATGGAAAAATCTATTATGGCATGGCCTTGGGGGTAGAGTCAAGAATAGGACCCAGGAGTGGCTTTCAAGGTTAAGGAGAGAATCACACAGGGTAAGAATGTTTGGCAGGTTTCAGAAGATTTTATGGGAGTTCAAAAGAGACTAACCAGAAAGAATTACCTAATCTCTAGACAAGGGAGGGAGGTTCTGGAAATTTCTCCAAATGGAGAAGACCAGCTGTTGAGGGAGGGGACTTATCAAGGGGTATCACATTTCTTTCTTTCTTGTCTTTTTCTCCCAAGAGCTTCATAAAAGAAAGAATCTGATTTCTCTTGATTGTAACTGTTTCCTCAGCATATAGACTAGTTCCTGGTATGTAGTAAGTTCAGCATAAATATTTAATGAGCATAGGAATGATTACACGTATAGAAAACATACAGTTTTTCTTTATGAAAAAGGCATCACACTGAACGAACTATTTGGTAACTTACTTTACTTTCTGTTAGCATATGTCACCATCCTTCTCTGATCCCATTTTGGCTGAAATTCAATCACAAATAAATGTTTCATCAACCAGGCCTATTTATATAAGATTTCTTTATTTATAATTATTGAATGAAAATATTATTTCCTTTCATTTCTTAAAGGAGCTTCAGGGACCAAAAGTGTGTTTGAATTATAATTTTCCAAAGCCCCAAACCTGCATTTGTCTAACATGAATCTGTTTGAAGGTCTTTGTGCTTTAGATCTTTATTTATCTCTATCTTCTGAGTTCAAGGCTATAGGACCTGCAATCTCACTTACATTTTTCTTGGACATGTTTTTCTGGGATAGTTTACTTTCAGCCCACTCTCTCAAAACCATAGAGCCTACTCTTGTTTCCCAGTAAATAAGTATCTCAATCTTCACCCCTCCCTCCACCTTGTTTCATGAGCTTTATGTTATTTTCTTCAATTGGTTATTTTCTAACCAATCCTCATAATTCTAATTCATATTTATACAAAGTTAGCAAAGGTGCAAAGGTGGTGGCTGTGGAAGTGGTGTATCGGAAGCAAGGTAGGAAGTAGTAGGTAGAAAAAAGAAAGGTATGTTTTATAATGGTTCCAGACTGGCCACAATGTATAGTTTCCAGGGAGAAAAGTAAATGAAAAATTGCCTATGTAAATGTAGAATTACATTTCTATAACAAGTCATTTCCTCTTTGTATCATGATTTTCTACAGTAGTTTTTGATTCATTTTAAGGACTCAAAATTAAATGCGTGAATGAATAAACTGCAGCATGTATTAACAACTGGGGGTAAAAACTAGATGTTTCAATACAGGAGGCTAAATAAAGTTAACAAAACTACTAGTGTGCTTCATTTAGATCATCACCATAAAAGGTTACCCACATTTTAGTCTTATAGTTTATTCTCATTCTCTCTCTCTCTCTCCACACACTCCTACACACAATGTAAACCCATGGTGATAACATTTTAGGTATCAAAGACTGAGTCCCATGGTATGCCTGAATGGATAGAAGAGTGTATGATGGGTTTGTGGAAAGGCAGAAAAGGGGCCACAGTGTATAAACTCTCCTAGGGGATGCTTTTACACCTGCTACCTCTCTCACAATGTGTTACAGGTCCTCATGAGGCATAGCCTCGTCCACTCCTCACTCCTGAGAAATACTGTCTATCCAGCTACTATTAATCATTTGTGCTGTATTTGTTAAGATTACTGTGCCAAAACAAAAGCAAAATATCCCACAAAAATCCCTGTATTTGGAAACATGGGAAGAAAGTAATTGAAAATGCCATGCTCCCCTAAATATAGGACATAAGGTCACTATAATTGTATACCAGCTACTTCCAGACACACACAGAAGAATGTATAATTGCACTTTTATGATTGCCAAAAGAAATGTACTAAGAATTATAAAATGGCTGAAGGATAATTTCCAAAGTCCACCAATATTCTCCAATCCTATGTGATGTAAATATGTCCTAGCAAAATTAACTCAACAAACATTTGTTTCTATTTTAGGTGTCACCAATTTTTTAAATATAATAGCAAAGTGTACCTTGTTTGCCCCGTTTCTCTTCTTTCTTCATGAATTATTATTGTAACATTTCTTAAATGGTTAATGATATGATTCATGGATTGATACACACAATGATACTGATATAATTACCTAGTGTATTACTTCTTCCACATTTAAAAGCCCTGTGTAAAAAATGATCATTTATTTTTATGAGTAATTAATATTTACAAACCTGGTTGATAAAATTAACTACTCTATAAATCTCTGAATACTTTTAGTCGAATTAAAAAATTTATCTTAACTTTATATTTCATTCCTAAATTAGATTTTGTTTTCTGAGACTTGTTTTTTAAGACTTGCCATTCTTGCCTTTAATTTTAAGGCATAATGACTTTCTTACAGACACCCAGAATCCAGTTGTAATAAATATATAATAGACACATCTCCTCTATGGCTCTACTCTTTTGTAGCATCCTGGTTTTGAATACTTTCATTTCTCTCGTCAACAATGAGCTTTAAGGTACCTCATTTCAACTAAAGCAAATGGTTGTTGAATTCAATGACTCACTCAGCAGAGAAATTCATTAGACACTAGTTTATCAGTCAAAGATGACATTCTGTTTTGAGCCAGATGGGTTTTCTTGAGGAAATCCTTTAACTGGATGCAGATTTGAGTGGATTTTAGCTGTCCTACACTATTAGGCATCCAAGTTTCACATGGCTCTCACTGCCCGCAATATATGTGTATATATTTGGCGTGATTTTAATAGCCAAGGATTTAAAAATAAAAGATCGTACTTTCCCTTTAGTTTATCTATTTGTGATATTTGACATTTTATTTGTTTTAACACATGCATCATCTTATGTATTTCCAAAACCAGAAATCTGAGAATATATTTTAAAATCAAATGCCAAAGTGTAACACCAAAGAAGATAATCTCATTTACTAAGATATCTACTTGCAGTGGATTGGGAATAGTTGATCCTTGACACGAGCTCCCCTTGGAAATCAGGCTCCTTAACTCTTCTACTTTCCATCCCTTCATATCCTAACAACTGGCAAGTCCTGAGATTTCTACCTAAAGAGAAAATCTCTCTCTACAGCTATCACAACCAGTCAAAGACACCTTCATCTATTGCACAGACAACAGCATTATTGATCTAGTTTACATCCTTTCTTCAACTCTTACCACTTAAATAAACCCATTCTCCTTAAGGCAGTCAGTATTTTTAGAAATATAAATTAGGGAGACTTATTTTAATAAGAACTAGGGAATCTGGGCCAACCCTACAAAGAGAACTAGTGCCACTGAATACATACACACGCATGTACATAAGCATATTCTTGTGCTTATACATCACATACATGTACAAATATGTGTGCATCTCTGTGCATGTGTGTGTGTGTGTATGTATCTATCCACCTGAAGGCTTAACAGCTATGAAGAGTGAAGAAACTGGGCCACCATCTGAATAAGGATGGAGATCCCCAGGGAGGTGAACTACTTTTGCCCTGTGGGCTTTCATTCATTCCGGGAGGCATGGCTGACAGATTGAACAGTGCTTCTGTCAGACTCATGGAACTGAGTTCCAGGCTTGGAAAACACCCTCTGTTTTGTTTTGGGACCCCAAATGACAGTCCTCTATCAGTAAGAGCCAACCAGAATTAGGCAGACTCTCGTAGGGACTGCATCTGTTTTGATTCTGTCAGTCTCTGTAATACTGTATAGCAACAAGTACGAACAAACTAAAGCCGAAAGACGACAAAACGAGCCAATTTCACATATGTAGTATCGAATAAAGACACGTAGATAAAAAATAATAAATACTAAATGACTGCATTTATTTCAACACACAAATTAAACTACAATGTTTAGGGATGCAATCTTAGGTGCTAAATCAGATGGAGAATCAAGACAGCATTTATAATCAAAGTCAGGATAATGGTTTCCATGGTGGTGGGTAGAGGCTTGCAAATGAAAAGAGGACACAGGGAACCTGGGCTGCTGCCAATGTTCTATTTAGGGGTGATGTTTACACAGGTGATCACTCTGTGATAAATCACTGAAGTGCATTTTTTGTTTTGACACTTGTATACATGTGTGCTCCATTTTATTCTAAGACTCTTAAATTGTTTATTAGATCATGTTGTTCCCTACTGAAAACCTTCCAATCATGTGCCACTGTCTGTCTCCTTCTCTCATCTAGAAACTGCCCGCGTTCCTCCTGCTCATTTCACTCTAGGCAGACAGAGTTCCTCGCTCTTGCTCAAGCAGACAAAGAGGTTTTGCACTCAGCAGCGTCTTCTGCACTTAAACTTCCTTCTCTTCCAGCAACTCCCTTTTATTGGCCTGTCACATACCTGATTCCTCATTCTTCAGCCTCATCCTGATTGTAGCTTTCTCAGAGATGCCTTCCTTGACCACTCATTCTGAACTGAAAGCCACCCACCAATTACTCTATATCACCTTGTTTCTTTCCCTCATATTGGGAAGCTCCATCTGATGAAATTGAATTTGTAAGTTTTTGTGTATATCTTTCCTCTTGTACTTAATGTGAAATCTTGGCTATTATGTATGATCTATGAAAGTTAGTATTCTTTTGGTCTTTATTATCAAACCAAAATGAATTCTGGTCAAGAAAAAACATCTTTAAGATTCTCAAGATTAGTCTATTTTACTCTGGATGGTAGGAGAAGCCTAAGATTTCATTATATAATTTGGTTATCACAGCTATGCTGCAAGGCAATAAGGATATTTATCCCAGTTATTGAGAATTAACTTTGATAAATTTTCATATGTATCCAGTGCCAGTTCTCAAAATGACTTTTTTTCTGGCACACCTGAATGAAGTATTTCTTTCAGAGATGTTATGAAACAAGGATAGGAAAGACTGTAGGTAGTAATGTCAAAGTTGTTCTTTTTTTTAATGACAAAGTTCATCTGTAATGTAACGTAACATAATGACAAATGTTACTGTATTTCATCTTTTTTTTTGAAAATTGCCTATGTCCTTTAAACAAATTTGTCTTGGTGGTTATGATTATTTTTCCCTTCATGGGACAATAAGAAGGTTTTTTTTTTAATTTTATTTTTAGGAAGGATGTTTCACATAAAACCATATTCACCCTTCCACAATAAAAAATGGATATTTAGCCTGAATTCAGAAACTACATCTATCTTATTGATTATTGATCCTTTTAACACTGTGCCTCTTTCCACTTTATCAAATAACTTACTTGCTATATTTACTGTGTGAACACTGATTTACTTTCCCACTTCATTTTTTTCTTTGCTGTTTGCTGTTCCTTTGTTCAGAACAAACATGGTCTTGATCCAGCCACACTGTGCATGTGGTCAAGTTTAAATACATCCACTGAATCATGGCAGCACTCTATATTAACTTACAAGCATCAAAGGAAGCCAGCCCAAACAGGGAGAGAGATACCGAAGGTCAACTGCCACTTACACTGAAACACGGGCTCCAGGTAAACACTCAGTCATCTCTTTGGTTATAAAGCATGATGGAGCCAGGAGCCTTCATGGTGTAGGTGGCTTAGTGCTCACAGCAGAGTTTATCTGCTCTTTGCTTGGAGCGCTTCTTTTGCCACCATGAAAGTCACCTGAAGATTACAGACTGTATCAAGTGTTAGAGGGGAAATGCTACCACATACACAAAGAATTTAATGTCTTAATGAAATCCTGAATTGCAAAATGGGCTTCTTCATTCTTATTTTGTTTTTTGTTACATGCCTCTTAGTCTACACAGCTTCCTTTTGTAGAACTAGCATCACACACACACACACACACACACACACCCTCATACACACATAAACTTTAAGCAAAGGAGGAGGCTGCAAATACTTTTTTCGAAAGAACAAATCAACCTTTAATTCTTCATGTTAAAGGCAAGGTTTATGTCTTTGCTTCAAGTTCAAATGACTACTGTTCAGATGAATTATCTTTTTATTTTTAGTTTTTATTTATTTATTTTGAGATCTGCCTAGGCTGTCAGGGTTCTACATTTGGCATCATTATACCCAGTTAATGTAAGACAGCTTATTTTTATAGTGTGGTGTTTTATAGATTTTTTTTATTGCACCATTAAGAGCATTTTGATTTCTGCAATATTCCCGAATTTTCTTGTCATAATATATAACATTTCACAGCCCCACTTTGTGCTAAGCCTCACAGCATTCACTTACAACCAGTTTTCTGCCTCAGAAGGCCAGGTAATGAGATGAGCTTCGAGAAAAGAAATTGCTGGTTTAGTTTTTTTACATCAGAGTCCAAGCAGATTGTTGTCTCTTCAAATGTTAGCCAGAGCTCAGCTCACAGAGATTTCCCCTGGTATGTAATCACTGCCAGCTCAGTGTCCAGTAGTGAGTTCACAAATGTCATTTGACTTTCAATTTTTTTTAAACTGAGAAATGTCTATTTCAGTATACTGTGAATTTTAATGGAAATTTGGTGGAATTTTTCAACTTCTTGATAAAGTTAAAAAAAAACCAAAACTGTCCATTTTATGACACAGTAGGCCTACTTTAAGCCTAGTGAAAATCATTACGGAATTTAGATTATTGACACTGATTAGTTTTGGAAGTATTACAGGGCTATTTCGATGACAGGGGCAGCCTCCAGTTTTAAAGTTTACAGTTTATTACTGTATTGTCTGTGACTTTCCCCTCAAAGTACATATATATCTCATAAAAATGCTATTTCAGCTTCTTACCTTACTTCTTTTTTTTTTGCTGTTGGTATTAGCTCTCTTTAGTTAATCTACTTGCACAATATTTTTATTTTGTTTACTTGTTTGTTTCTTTCTTATCTCATTTCTAATTATATTAAGTAGGGGTCTAATCTCTGGTAGTGAGGTTTGAAGTTGACATGAGGGACAATAAGGCAGTCACGATTAGAATGAACTGATTTTAAAGACAGTGACCTCTCTCATGTATGTGGATGAATGTCCAGAATCACTGCTCAAATGCTGAAATGCAAAGCTTTCTGAACATGTTTAAGAGCAGCATTCATTTATAGATCTATGGTTCGTGATCCATCAGAAGGTAAAGTTGCTACTAGCTTCAGGACTAGAAGGTCTTCTTGGCAGTGTTCCAACACATTGCATCCGCATAATTTCAAGGCCCTGATTTGCTAACAGTCTTATCACGGTAGCAATCACTATAGTCTTTTCAGGTTTCTTATTTTAAAAGACAAATATTAGAAAGCAGTTGTTTCTAAAGTGACTGCCATAGCTTGACAAGGTGACTAGACTGCCAGCCTGTTTGGCTTCCTGTTCTTCAGACATTTAAACTTGTACCTAAGTGATTAATGTCAGTTTGCATGAGAGTGGCAGAGAGTGGAAGCACAGGAACTTTCAAGGCTTAAAAAGAATGGATGAGACCGAGTTTAACTCTAGGACTGAAGTCTGAATGATTAAATTTATTGATCTAGTTAGCCTGAAATCTAAGTGATATTTTTTCTTTCTTTTTCCCTTAGAGCTGATAGCCCCACGTAGGATTTTAAAAATTCATTCTGAAGCAGTTAAAATGTTTGAGAAGCTATTTACTTATTTGGAATCATTCAGTTTTATCTCAGTGGCATTGAGTCAGTCAGAGTCTTTCTCCCCCACCCCCACATATAAATATACACACACACTAGATAGATAGATAGATAGATAGACAGACAGACAGATAACCAGTAAAACAAGATAAATAAGTTAAACAGACTAGAACCAACAAAAAGCTTAACCATGTATAAAACTAAAATAAAGTGAGCAAGAAGTGAATAAAATAAAAGGTGGTAGTCGAACAGCAAAAGAGTGGAGGGATTAATGATTTTTCATTTGGTTTCTCGGAAGGGGGTGTTAATGTTGCAAGATTTGGCTGGGATTTAAACCGTGATTACTTTTTCTGGGCAATATTAATAACTTATTAATAAAACAGACACTGAAAGAATATTAGCCATTAAATGGTTATTATGTGTTTATATTTAGGCTTTTATCAAGTGAAGTGTCTTTTCTCAGAATGTTTGGGTAGGTGGGTAGACAGAGTAGACAACTGAAGTGAATGTTGCCCGGATCCTTAGGCTCTATGCTTCCGAAATACGCTTGTCCCTACCCTCTGCCCCATAAGAGTTACGATGGAGATTGGAAACCATATTGGCTTCAGGCAGAATTGAGTTCTCAACCTCACTTCACTAGATACTCAGTTTATGAGTCTGAGCACTATTTTAGAAGCTGAGTCAGTTGCCTCACCTGTAGATGGCTGGTTTTTATGAAGATTGGCATTAATATATTCCTGTGATGTGCACAGTTTGTCCTTAGTCTCACGGGTTTCCAGTCCTCCTGTTTCCCCTCTCCCCCCCGACCCCTCCCCAACCAAATAATCACTGGGTTACTACTGAGTGCCTGGAACCAAGCTCAGTCCTGGGAATACAAGAGGAAATGAGAGAGCTATGTTCCCTGACCTCATGACTTTTACAGTTCAGCAAGAGAGAAAGAAAGACAATCCAGGTTGTCTGGCCAATAATGAGCTAATTCTATTGTGACTTCATGCTGAATGTCTTTAGCTCTTCAAATGTGTCCCACCAGAAACCTAGAAGAATACAAACATTTCTCTCCCTCTTTGATTCGTTCTCATTCCTCAAGTCTCAGCTTAATATCATGTATTTTCTAAATTCTCTAATCTCTTCAAAAAGCTTTGGTGCTCCAGGTGTGCATGTCTACATCACCAGTAAGTACTTCCCCCTATAGGTGACCACACTTTATTATAACTGCTGACTTAATTTTATTTTCTACCCTCTATTTAAATTTACCACATTGCTTTGCATATGATACTAGTACAATAATATTAGTAGAAAAAAATGGATAAATAATTGAGTAATATGCTTAACTTTATGTTTGGAGAATTATAGTAGAAATCAAATACCTAACAACTATTATCACTATTTCAAACTATACTTATCTCTAATTTCAAAAAAAGAAGAATTTTAATAGTATAAAAAATGCTTACAGTCATTTAATATTTTCAGACTTTAATTAATTAAAGTCTTTCATAGAAAATGATATGGTGTTATAAGCTTTCATCTGAGACATTTAATTCTAGTTTTCACATATTTCTAATGTATGACTGGGCATATTAATTGGATAGTCAAATAACAGTAAAGGTTAAAGACTAGAGAATTTTCTAAATGAAAGATGAGCTGTTGGCTGCTACATATGCATATAGGAAAAGAACAGCTGGAACTTTCTTAGGATTAAAGAAATGTGGCTATATGTGTACAAATAAAATAAAAGTCTTCACCATATACAGTACAGAATGCCAACTTATAAATGAACTACTCTGTGAAGAAAAGCTCAGAAATTAGTAGTTAATATGAATAACAGTAATGTTAGCAGATTTAAAGCAAGTAATTTGCTTCATTTATATATTGCTAACTATATCCACTGTACTTTTCCCTGAACATAGTAAATGCATCACTGACTTAGCTTTTTGTTTTCTTTTAAAATCATATCTTACCCAAAAGTTTATATAAGCTCTTTAGTTTTGTTCTAAGCCACTGAAATATTCCCATATTGACATCTTGAAATTATATGAAAGTATCCTTCACATCAGCTCAGATGTATCAACTGATTACTAATCCTGCTGGCTTAGGGCTTACGGGATAAACATCAATAAGATTTTTTAAAAATAAAATGTTTAAAATAACATTTTCCTGTTTTGAAAAGTAATAAACTAATTTTAGACAATTTGAGAAAATAAAAATAATGTAAAAATAATCTATTCTCTCATTATTTTGGAGATAAGCACTTCTATATATACTCCGTGTGAATGTATACACTAAAAACAAAATAATAATATTGCTGTTTATGTAGTTTTACATCAGGCTTTTTTCATGCAATTCCACATCATAAACATTCTCAAATCTTATTAAAATTCTGCAATCATATTGCAACACATAAATGTATCAAATCAACATGTTGTACATCTTAAACTTACACAATGTCATATGTTAATTATAGCTCAACAAAAAATCAAGTGAAAATGTAAAGCAAAACAAAACTTCAACATATAATTTTTAATGGCTATGCCATGATTAACTTAACATTGCCCCTAAATTTGGACATTTACATAATTTCTCTTTATGCAATGAATATATTCAGGTATAAATCATTTCTATACTTACTAACTTATAATAGATTTCTTTAATGATTATTAAAGGACCTAATTGTTTTTTACAGTATATTGTGAATATTAACATGCTAGTTAATGGTATAGAAGTATGTGTTCAGAGATTAGCCAAGATACAAATATAATTTTTCTTTTAATCACAAACATCTTTGCCAAATCTTTTAACAACAGAGAGAGTGATACTGAGGCATAAGCATCTTGTTTAATATGGATGAGGTGAGGAGATGGAATTAGTTACAGGACCTCAGACATTAAACAACAGTCAAAAAGCAACAGGTAAACCTAGAAACAAGCGTGAAACTGTAAGTCTTAAGGTAGACAAAGGGGAAATAAGTGTATCGGGGGGGGATGGAAGGGATGAAAGCCCTTAGAGACTGTGACAGGGTAGAATCAGGTCTTGCTTCTAGAATAAGCTAAAAATATGTGGCACACTGATCTCAGCTCTGTAAGCAGGTCTCTAACAGTCTCCATGCTCTCTGTTCTACTGCTGAAGATACATGATCTGAGTTTCTTCATCTTAAAAACTGGCAAAATATTGCTTCCTTTGCAGGACTGTTCTGATTAAATGAGATAATCTGCTGGGGCAGAACGCTCTCTTGTTCATCGTGTTTATTCATGGGTTAGCACACAGTAGATCTTCCAGACAACTTTTTTAAATGGCTCTAGCGAAAGCAAGTACCATGCTGATTAATCACCAATCCTAGGGCTTCTTCTGC
This sequence comes from Vicugna pacos, assembly GCF_048564905.1. NCBI lineage: Eukaryota > Metazoa > Chordata > Mammalia > Artiodactyla > Camelidae > Vicugna > Vicugna pacos. Next base: position 53,092,518 of record NC_132993.1, on the reverse strand, counting down.
AAAATTTAAGGGGATCTCCTTGCCAGAGAGCAGGAGAGCTCAGGACCAGGGCTGGGGCTTGGTTATAAAAGCATCAGACTTCAGAGAAGTCCAGTCTTCTACTCCATGATCAGAACCCTGAAAGCTGCAATAGTGATATATGGATACATCCTCTCTGGGCCTGTGAAGAGTGGCCCTCCCGTCTCTTTACAATGTACTACTCTCCACACTCCCAGGGCAGGTTTCTATAAATAGTCCTTGCCCTCCCTCAGGATTTGCTGCCATCAGTCCCCCTGACAACCAGACAAACATCAAGAGTCAAATACCAGCACAGCTAGAACAGAGAGCTCCGGGAATGCTGAGAGAGGAGAGGGACTACCGCTGAAGTTCTGAAGGCTCTGCGGGAGCTGGGAGGGTATGCACGGCACGGGTCCTGAGGGTCCTGTCAACAGGTGACAGAACAGACACTGAGGTGCAGTAGTTAACTGATATGAGAGTACTCTGCTGTGACACAGAATTTAAAACCCTGGCATATATCCTCAGAGATGGTGTTAACAGCTGCTGGATGGTTCTTGGAAGCTTGGGAAAATTTATGATCTGTGCTAAGTGAGGTAGAAATTCCAGAACTGCCATGGGAGGTGAAGGAGGAAGAGATCAGAAGACTCAGTGTATTGGGCATGCCTGAGAAAAAATATGTATGTAAGGCTAGGAACCCCACCAGCTAACTTTAACCTACAGGACAGCCCATGAGACACTCCGGTTACCAAACAATGAAGAATGTGCTATGGAGAAGGACACCAGGACCACTGAAAAGCTCGGTGAGAGCTCTCTTCTGCAGGCAGGGTAGGAAATGAGAGTCCAGAACTGGAATTTCTGAAAAAATGGGAGTGACAGAATCTCTAAATGATAAATACCAAGACGCGGCACTTAATGGCCTGAAGACAGGTAGGTGCAATCATTGCCATGAGCAGGAATACAGGAGTGGCAAACGTGAGGTGAAACCTTAAGAAAAAAGACAGAGTAAATAAATAGAAAATGGAGTCCCTGAAGGCAAGACAGATGGACAGCCACCAAGGGTGTTGCTTAATTTATAAAATGAAAATAGGCCAAGAATGGATGATTAGAAGATTAGGGCAAAATGGGGAGTTCAACATTTGCAGATACTAACTTCTATATATGAAATAGATAAAAAAACAAATTTCTTCTGTATAGCACAGGGAACTATATTCAATATCTTATAGTAACCTATAACGAAAAAGAATATGAAAAGGAATAAATGTATGTATATGTATGACTGAAACATCATGCTGTACACCAGAAATTGACACAACATTGTAAACTGACTATATATACTTCAATAAAAAAATTTAAAAAAAAGAAGGCTAGGGCAAGTTTTCCTTCTTTCCTTGCTCCCTCCTCTATCCCCTGAGCTTCCCAATTACCATCTCTTGCCCAGTTTCTAGACCTGAGTGGATTCTCAAAATTTTCTTTGAAGACTATTTACTGAAAGGCAGGGCAGATCTCTAAGAGGAAGGACCCTGCAATATGAAAAGAAGAGCATAAAGCAGTAATTCCCCCAGCCTTTTCCCAAAAAGCCCTAAGGTCATTTACTCAAATGACTATGCAACAGGTAAAGAGAAATATCCAGAACCTTTGACAATTGTTGATTCAGAGTCAAAACTAAAATTGACACTCTGAGACCCAAACTGACCCAACAGTCCAATGAAGGCATATGGGAGCCAGATGATAAACCGAGTTCTGGCCTGGATCTGGCGCACAGCGGTCCACAGACCCACCAGGCGGTCTTTTCCAAGACCTCCAAACGCACTGTTGGATTGCGCATCCTTGGTAACTGGCAGATTCTTTACACTGGTTTCTGGTCCTGTATATAAAACTATTAATTCTTGCCACCCATCGAGTTTTAAAGAAGGTAGAGGTAGAGTCTCTGTCATACCCCACTTACAACACTAGTCTAGTAACTATTAAACAAAAAGGGCTGGATCATGGCATATGACAGTGGAAAACTGTAAACTTTACCAAACAGTCTCAATTGCATTGACTTTCCCAGATAACGGTATTTTTTTCTGGAGCACAGTAACAGCCTTTAGTGTGAGGTATGCAGCCACTGAAATGGGCAATGTGTTAATTTCTCTCTCTTTCGGAAAGGAGGTTGAAAATAAGTTTAGATCCATGTGGTATAGATAACAGTAATTTACAGAGTCTTAGTTTGGGGCTCTGTTAACTCTCTTGACCTCTGCCATAATGCACAGAGAAGGAGCCCTTAAATCAGAAGCTCAGAAATCCATTGCAAGGTGGAAGTAGTGTACCTCGGTCAGACATGAGTAGGGCCAGAAAGTATGAAAAGTTGAATGAAAAGGTGGCCTGGATCTCTACCACTGCTGGACCAGCACCTCTCTTGCAGCTCCCTCATATAGCTAATTCTTAGGATCCAATGACAAAGAAGGAAAAAGCTTAAGCATGTTTCACAGATGTTTTGCCTTGTCACGTTAGTGAGCATCAAAAATAGGCTGCTGATCTACTACAGTGCATCATAAGAGACAGAGGTGAGGGGAGTTTCTCCCACTGAGCAGAGCTCTGGGAGGCACACTGAGTTATCCTTTATGTGGACAGAGGAGTAGTCGAAGGTGAGAATATACATAGACTCACATATGTCTGGACAAGGAGTTCCAAAGATGCTTGCATACGGATTTAAAGGAATGGGAACAAAGTTTGAAGATCTCTGTATCATAGATTAATACCCACCAGAGAGTTTCTCCACAATATAACAAGACAGACAGACTATCACAGCTAGTGATAAAGGAAGCTACATCATATTGCCAAGGGATCCCTCTTTCAGCAAATGAGTAGAGCAGAGGGCATATTATTATGGAATACACTGGTCCAGTTACTTCATCAACCAAAAATATGCTGAAGTGATAGTAAAGTGGAATGCTTTCTAAAGACTCAGCCAAAGTACCAATCAGGAGATGATATCCTGCAACGATGAGGGGCCACCCTTCAAACACAGTAGACATCCTAAATTAGTAACTACTGCATGGTGTTTTCTTCCCAATAAGGAGAATGCATGGGTCCAGGAACAAAAATAAGAAAGCACAAGTGGTCTTATTCGCCATCACTCCTAATGACCCATGTTGTGGTACTGTAGCGACAGAGCTGAGTAAGTGGGACAGAAAGCCCATGACCCCAAATTTAAAGTATTTATCGTCTGAAACTGGAGAAGTTTGTCCATTTTTAGTGTGGAATATAGAGTCCAGAAATAAATTAATACATAAATGGACAGTTGAATCAAGATTATGTTACCACTGAGCAATGGGGTAGGAGCCTTTTCAACAAACAGTGAATAATGAGATGCAAAATGAAATTATTCCTGACCTCCATCTTAAACCATGCACAAAATTCAGTTTCATTTAAAAGTCAAAGTTAAACAAATAAAGCTTCTCCAAAATAACACAGGAGATGTTAAAAAGATTAAAAAAAACCAACTAACCACTGATAACAAGCAATCAAAAAAAAGGACTCAATTGATACACTAAACTTCAACTAAATGAAATCAAGATGTTCTGATTTTCAAAAGACATCATTAATAAAGAGGCAAGCCACACAGAGGGAGGATATATTTGCAACCCATAGAACCAACGAAAGACTCTACGTTTTTCAAATACAAATACATAAAAAACTCCAATTAAAAAAAGATCCAACAAAAATAGGCAACAGACTTTGACAGACATTTCATAAAAAGAGGATATCCAAATAACCTGGTCACATAAAGGGGGGCTCCACATCCTTAGTCATCAGTAACATGAACACTTAATATGAAATGAACTAGAATGGCTAAATTAAAAAGAAATGCCATATAAAGTATTGGTGGGGATATGGAAACAACTGGAAGCTTTATCTGCTGAGTGCACAATGATACAACCATTTTTAGCAATATCTACTAAAGCTAATCATACACACACTCTATGGCCCAACAACTTTCATTTCTTCGTCTATACTCAGAAGAAATACATATACATGTCAAAAAACCTGTACAATAATGTTCACAGCAGTAGATTTTATAGTAGTGCCACACTAGGAAAAAAAACTGTATGCTAATATAATGAATATGACTGAATAATGAAAATGAGAAATTAAAGAAGCTAGACATAAATGAATATATGCTATATGACTGTGTTTATATAAAATTTAAAAACAAGCAAAACTTATCTATAGCAATAGCAGCCAGGATATTGAGTAGGGTGTGGGTTGGGGGTGTTCTGTAGGGTTGGTAATATTCTATTTCTTGATCTGGAAGGGTCACTACATAGACATGTTCACTTGTAAAAATTCATCATCTATACAACTACTATGTTGTGTATGATGTTCTGTACAAATGTTATAATTCATCAAAGGGTTCAGGTTTTTAAAAGGATAAGACCTAGTGGGACAGGGATTAGGGTATGTGAGGGGATGGCATGATGTTAGAGATATGTGGTCGGGGAAGTCTCTCCCTAGAGAGTATATTTAACAGCAACCTGAAAGAAGTGAGGAAGAAGCCATGTGAAATGAGGCGAAGATCTCAGGTGAGAATATTCCAGGCAGAGGGATTATCAGTGTAAAGGCTCTGAGAGGGTACCATGCTTGGTGTACGCAGTGATCATCAAAACTGTCACCTGGGCTTCGGCTTGAGTGGAGTACATGAGAAGAATGGTCACAAATCAGACTGGCTGGGCACATACTGAACTATTAAGTGAATGACTTCTGTGCATTCTGGTCTTAACACGACTGTTCTTTGTTATCTGTCTGTTAAATATACACAGTACATTGCAAAATGTTTTAAAAACCCTATCCACTAACCTGAGGAAAAAAAAAGAGTTAAAAAAAGGGTAATCAATTTGCTCAATTTAAAAGCTTATTCCTGTTTCATTCAATCTTTAAAGCTTGGTCCATCCTACACAATTCCTAATGAAGACAGAAACCATCAGTTAATCAAGAAAATAGATTGAGAAAAAAAGTGTTAATAAAAGCATAATCTGTTCATTCACTGATCATTTATGGAAGAAAGACTTATATGCCCAATTTATACATACAGATGAAAGGTTTACCCGGAGACAATGCTAGACTTAAGACCTGACATTGGCAACAATGGAAATGAAAAACAGAAAATCATTCTTTCAAGGGACATATTACTCTTAAAGACAATCGACACTACGGTTGTTCAGGAACAGCAGGCATTGCCATTTGAGATAAAACTTAATCTCAGAAGGCAAAAAAATATGAACAAGGATTATACTTCCTACATTTAATGAGAATCTACATATCCCACACTCTAACTCTGAGAGAATTTTTCCTTTTTAATTTAAAAATTACTACCAAGAGTGAAGCAACATATGCCAAGACAATAAAATAAAAATTCAAAGTCTTGAGACCAGGCAAAGAGCTTCTGTGAGAGCTGTGAGCGACCTGTGCTGCGTCTGCACCCCTGCTGCCCAGGAAGAGTGCCTGAAAGGCAGGAGACACTCAGCTTCATATAGAATCACAGGGTCTGCATTAAAGGGCCGTAAATCCTGTTGACAGTTATTACCACATCTATTGGCACACAGTCAGTACCAGTTTGGAAAGAGTTTTGCAGCCTAGCTAAGGCCGATAATCTGTCCCCTGTACTCTCTTACAATTTATTTCACCCGGCAGGCAGCACCCCACAATGCCATTAATTTGGTAGGTAGCTGGTACTTTCTGGTACAACCTACTTTAGAGAGGGCTCTAATACACATCTCTGTGAATCACCAGTAATGCAGTCAGGGGGAGACAGAAACTTAGGAGCAGCAGGTACAATGTGAACTCACTGCTGAGGTGACTTTGTCTCGGCTGCAAAATCAATGAGTGTGGTCATAGGCAGTTTGTGTATGTGGCTCCCAAGGAGTCAGTCCTGGGGCACCACAATCCTAAGATCATTGTGAGGAAGTGAGAGCTGGAAGGTGTGTAACCAAAGGGAGCGCAGAAAGCAAACAATGGGTTCCATAATTCACCAAGAAGAAGAGACGAATGCATGAGGAAATGAGACACCAAGAAACTAACCAGCATAAACAAAATATTTTTCGATCATCCCAACACCTGGAAAGTAGCACAATTACACCTACTTGGGGATCAGAAGACAGTAGCTTCTGAAGATCTGTAGGAAAGTTTTGTGCCAATACAGTATTAACTTTTTTTGGATGAAAAGTTTACAAAAGTAACATATATAAAATACTCAGAAACCAAACAGCAAAACTAAAAAACAAAACAAAAAGAGCAACGGAAATCTAAAATAGACTATCTTAACAAAACAAATAAGATAAAGACCTATACAATTCCTTTAAAAGAAATAGGTTTCATTAATAAAAAGGGTAGAAAAATATATTAGTGAAGAATTATAAAATAATACCTAACTACACAAATATACAAAGCCTCATATTCAACCTGAGTCAAAATAGCACTGTTAATATGTCAGCCTGTTTTAGTCACATACAGTTAAAATGAGACATACAAATGAACTCATTCCATATTTCTAAGAGTTCTTCAAAACCTACACACATTTAAAACTGTTATTTAAATTTGATACAATTACTGTCTTTTCAAAATCAAATAGCATCTTTCATGCTTTTATACCAAATAAAAGATGCACTGACTTCTTGCTTCCCACTGAGCCCCCTAGACACCCGGGTACTTCAGTGAGCTGGTCTGGGCGAAGTTAAGACAAGACTACAGTATGAGGACTCTTAGGAAGAAAGTGCTTATCATCAAGTGTAGAAAGCTTGGCAAAACCATCAATGATTAATATATTATTGCATTATTGCTCAATTACTTACCAGACAGATTTAAGATAAGAGTTAAGGTATGCACGTGCACGTGACTATGAATAGCTCATTTCACAGCACTACCATGTTCAAATAGGAGGTGATGTGTCTTTGCTCTATTTTCTATCGAAGTCATATTTTTGTGCACGTGATTTTCCTTTTAATTTTGACAAGACACTTAGTCACAAAGTTCATGAACCTTTCCTGCAGTAAATTTTAAAATGGAACATTCTTGGATAATGGTTGATTTTTTTTTAATCTCTTATTATTCTCCTAATAAGATACTTCGAACATGTGAATGCCACATCCTTAGTAAGAAAATGTCTGATATGGTATTTTGGATGGAGAAGTACAAGCTCTCAAGCATAGGTAGGCAAAGAGTCAATATGCTAACGCTTTAACTATCAGAAGAGACATGGATTTAAATCATTGTACATAAAAAGACTATTAAATACTTTTTGTTACTCAAAATTAAAAAAATATATTATGTTTGTTTCATTCACAGAAACTGAGTTCTACAAAGGACAGCTGATTCTTTCATTAAATCAGAATCAAATTACTAATTTCAGTATTAATGATTAGCTTTGACATGTTTAAAAAGGGTAGAAAATACTTAACAGACTTGTCTTCAACCCTGAGATGAACAACTGTTCAGGGAAATGAAACTGTTCAAGATACATTTTCGTTCTGCCAATCTGTGAAATATAATATAATTATTCTCTTTTAATGAATCTCTCAACGAATAGCAATCTTTCAGAACTTGAACAGGTAAAAAATGTAATGATAACGGGCGAGAGCAGCTTTGTAAATAAAAAAGACACAATGAGATTGTTATTTTGTGCCATGTTATGGGATAATTAGGGTAACAGTGCAGCATCCATCAGGCATTTGAACTTTCTCAGAAAAGCTCCCTAGGGCTCATTTAAATTACTTATGTTTATCCATAGAGATTTTTAGTCTTTTTTCAAGTGACTATCACTTTATAACATTCAGGCCTCAATCTTTAGCTCACTCTGATTAACAGCTGTATTGCACAGCAGCCAAAAGGCACTGCATAAAATAGACACCAACCCCCGTCCCACCCCCAGTTTATGAATCTAGTTTATCAAAGGAAGAGCCATATAACGCTATTAAACCAGGAGAATAATTAATCAGTGCAGAGGAAATAGTGATCTAACGGATCTATCAATTTCCACAAAAACAGAGTTGGCTGGATTCTGTCCAAGAAGCTATCATTTCTATGTTAACTGGTTCCATACAATGAAAGACTGTATTTGTAAAAACTAAATTCGTGGCAATGGAACTCCAGTGGGTAGTTGCTTTAGGTAACTCAAAGATACACACAACACAAAGATAATGAAAGTGGATGGTGGGGTTTCATTCTTTCAAGAGTCAGGTCTCTTTGATCTCTGCTGGGCCCCCTGCACCCTTTGGCAGTTAGACAAATGCCTGAAAGTAACAGGTACTAGATTGTGGTGTTTTCACCACATCCACTAAGGTAACAAGAAAATAATACTTTTAAATAGAGAGGGGTAAAATAAAAGTTCTCTCCTGGCATGACGTGCTATATCTCTAAATAAAATGTCACTCCAAATGTGCACTTAAATTTTCATTCTCAATGAGATTATAGTTTTTCTTGCCGATTGTTTTCTATCTTGATGGAAAAGAAAACATGGTTTTTAACACAAACAAACAAAAAAAATAGAATCATAGTTAAAAATTTATGTAGCTGATTTCATGTCTTTTTGATAGCTCTTTCACGCCTACTATTCCTTTAGAATCCCCTCTAATTTATTTTCCTATGTGCTGAATATAGAGTAATTATTTTAAATTCCCTGGAACACATCCATTACCTGAGCTTCAAAACACCAACCTCAAATGAAAAAATTATTATAGGGCTTTGTATTTAGGACCTTTTTAAGATTGGTCTCATATTCGGAAACTTCATGTGATGACTATTTGAAAGCATGCTCTACAAGTGTTAATTAGTTGAGGGTTGTAAATCAGCCAATTTTATTTCACTCGCAAATATGTTTTATATTTCTACCATGCATAGGCTAAATTTACTGAAAATTATAGCACAGTTTTAGCCTGGGTTAGATGACCCACCATTATTTCCAAGAGACTGAGGATGGGATATTGTATCACAGAAACAAGTAAGACGGTTGTTTTATCACTGACATCAACATCATAGAGAAATGACCCATTAAAGCATTTATACTTTCCATCCTTCTCTGAAGTCACAATTAAAATCAATAGCCAGAAATACAGAAGAGTCTCAGAATAGCATTAGCATTTTGAAACTAAAGAAGGTATTCTGCCTCAGAAGTCAGAGAAGGTAACAGCTGAACCTTAACTGAAAACCTCAAGGAAACAAATTCCTTTCCTTCTGCCCTTGCATCTATTAAACTGATTGCCAAATCATGTATTTTTTCAAAATGCAGCTGCTACTAAAACCTCATTTTTTTCTCAAGTTTTCCCAGATTCATTAGGTGAAAGCAAGTCGCTCCCTGTTCTGCCGTCCCTACCTACCCATTCCCTGGGTTTTCTCTATTTTCCTCATTTCAATTTGTTTTCAAGAATAAACCTTTAATTGCAATGTGTGAGAAAATATCACTTTCCTGTTTAAATGATTATGTATCTGCTTTCTTATACCCCAAATGATTTTGTGGCCTTACCAATTTTACTATAAGAAATTCTAGAAAATTATACTGCATGTCATATTTTGTTGCTAGAATTATACTGCATGTCAGAACATTTGACCATTGAACCTGGGGTGAAAGGTGATAATCCTAGACATAAAATGGTATTTTATACAGCTCCAGAAGGGATATAAGAATATTCTAAAGATTATCATCGGTTTTGTTACTAAAATATTAATTTATTCATATTAATGGTGTCTGCTTTCCAAATTTCTAGGAGGCCAGTGGTTTGTGTGAAGTTTTTATAGTGTTATGACAAATTGAAACTTCATAAATGTTTCTTAAAAATACATACATTTTTATAGGACAGCTAGACCAAATATGAGTACATGACCTTGTATTTTTGAAAATACCCTTTCATTTTTACATACAAGAAATACGTCTTGTATTTTTAAATTTCTTTTTATTGCTGTTTCATAAGTTTTAACGAATGTCTTTTGTTAAAAATGGAGAACCATCACATCAAGATATGCAGGTATAGGATGCAATCTTCAAATGCAAACAGGAATTTCTGTATTTAGATAGCAATATTAAGTACCTGCTATTATTCGCATTATCCATTGCTGGAAAATTTCAAAAGAGGTAGTTTAAAAACAACCAACTAGAAATTCATTTTGAGACATCTCCTTAAAGGTTACTAGATAGCAAATGTTTGGATCTATCTATTTTCAACCAACGAAATTATCATGGTATTAGTATATGCATAGATTTTTGTAAAATGCAACATCTCAAATGCCATGATCTTTTTTCAACAATTTTAACATCCAGGTATAATAATGCAGCATGAAATCCTTTTCTTGCTTCTAAATTTAATAGATTTAATCACTGAATTTAAATGCTTGGAAATTGTTCTGCTTGCCGGTGTTTGAATGCCAAACACATCATCTACAGTTCTAAAATGAATGTTGCAGTTATATTTAGACAACTTAAAACACTGCCTTCTAAATTACCCTAGATAACCCATAGAAATGTCTAGAAGAACTGATAATAATGCATGACCAATGTCCATTATCATCAACTTTCCGTTAAGTGTAACTTGTACAAGGAGTAGGAGGTATTAGAGTCTTACTATTTAAAGTCTTTGTGCAACTTTCTAAGCAATGCAATGGACAACACACACAGTCCTCATTTTAAAGATAAAGACCTTGAAGCCAATAATCTCGTTTATCTTCAGTAGCAAAAGAAATTCAAGTTTTGTCAAGCTTTCACAGACATCAACTCATTTATTCTCTTTGATCAATTTGGTTTGAATTGACTTTTTTTTTTTTCCTTCCTACTTCTTGAGAACTTCAAAAAAATAAATAAATAAACTAAGTCATCTGATGTAGAGAGATTCCTTGACAGCCAATCAGGTACATAGTTTCTCCCCTCCAGCTCCTAAAAGAATCAGGGTTTTAGTTTTCCCTGGGACAGTGCACAGACATCAAATAAAGTGAGGTAGGGGAATGAGCAGTGTAACATACACAGAAAAGCTTATTTTGGAGGAAATGATATACAGTAAATTTTCAGCAAAATAATGAAGAATAAAAATAATGTTTACACTAAGTATTCAAAATTGGGGCTACACAAATTATACGATGTGGAGAAATCTGTGGTATTCACCTAGCAGAGTTTCCTCTATGTTAGGCTTTCTTGTACCACTTTCACAATTATTGCCATATTCAGGTACCTCTTCTATTATTTTTCAGTTTTGGCTTTTGCTCTATTTTCACTTAAAAATTTATTTTAAAAATAAAATTATTTTAAATTACAAATTAAAAAAAAAGTATCCCTTTTTCAACAGTAATAGTACATACAAAAACTAGATTTAAATTCTTGATCTGTGTAGTGCTTAAACTATCTCAATTTTCCATCAGTGGAGTGCACGCCACACTTGGAGACATTCCGCTCAAAGAAAAGGATTCGCATTGGTAAATGGAAATAAAATCACTGAAAACTTCATGGACAATATCACATATTAATTAGTTTTTAACATAAACTTTTTCTAGCTGTATCCATATGTGGCGTGGACAGTCACCTAGTGAATGATGTTTCAAGCAGGAAGTCCAGCGGTTCCTGACAGTACCTCCCTTAGCCTCTGGCAAATGCTGAAACTTCCCAGTTTGAATGTAAGTGCTTTTGCTCAGTGGTTTCAAACTTTCTAAAGCAGTCAACTTTCTCTCTCTCTCCTTTTTTTTTTTTTCAAATGAAGCAATGTTTTTAAAAAACAGTAAATTAATGAAAAATTAGAATTGTATTTGTACAAATACACTTTAGAGGTTCAAATTGGGAACACATGGAATATAATCAATCTATGAGAACAATGGAGTTATTTTGATGAAGGCAGTTGCCATGTCCGAGGCATCCTAATTTTCACTGATGTCTGCTATTTGTTTTTGTTGTGCGATACTGGGACTATCCTGAACCAGACAGGCAAGTCATTGTAAATGATACAAACTTTCTTACATCTCACTTGGCAGTCTTGCCTCATTCTGGGTTCATTACTGGAAAATGGTATAGCTGGACTTGTATCTTCAAAGCTAAAACCATTAGAATCTCTAAAAACTGCTCACATTACTCGAGAGGTCCTCACTGGTTTAAAAACAGAAAAAACATTTTTCACAGGTATCCTTTTAACAGTTTTTCAGCTTCATCAACACAAATTTACTTGCTGTCTGGTTCAGATATTAATTCAAGTTTCAATCAGTCTAATTTATCTTATTCTGCATACTTAGCTGAAACTTTGTTTCAATTTCACCCCTGCCTCCTTAGCAGCAGTTGTGAGAATGTTTATATCATAAATCTCTGACAAAAGTACACTTGATATATAAACTAGTACAAGCTTATCATTTTGGAGAACTAGCTAACTAACGCAATTTTTTTATGAGCAAAAACTTTTCTGAAAAATGATTTACATTTTTATTAAAAATATTAGTATTGTCACCTTGTTTTCACTTCCATTGATTGTTATGCACTGTTTATTACTTGTGTCGAACAGAAGTATCTGAGCTTGTGGACTTTTTAATTGCTTGTGAGTCACATATGCTGTGGTGGTAACATACCCATTTGTACAATGGGTACGTTTGTACCTCATCAAACATGCAAAGGTATATTTTAAATGACCATTGCAGAGGTACAGACTTTACAATGAATGCCACAGTTATTTGTTTATTTGTTTGTCTATTCAGCTGTGTATATGTGTACAAATGCATGTCTGTGGATATGCAGACCTAGGCTTTGATCCATCCGTCTATGGGTCAGTCCACCCATCAGCAAGAAGAAGAGGAAATGGAACAGGAGGAGGAAAAGAGGTTGTTTTCACCTGGGAACACAATTTAATGATTTGGGAATTGTCAATATGACAAAATGGTTTTATAGAATGCACGTTTGTGAGTTTTTATCATAGGTTTTTTTTTGGTTATTGCCCTAAAATATGGCAAAAATGAATACGATCGCAAGTTTTTTACAGAACCTCTGAAAAATTGTACTTGTAACTCGGCGGAACACAGTTTGAAAAATAATGGTTTAGCTGAAGGCTTTTCTTTCTTTTAAAATGCAAATAACTTTTACTCTAATCTGCAACCAGTCATTTATACACTAATGTGAATGAATTTAAGACATCTTTCTGAGGCTTAGATTTAATGCAGAAGAAGCAGCAAAGATGAACTCAGCACGTGAAAACACAGGGAAGACGGAACACAAAGGCTAAGGAGCAATGAAGACCTACTTGGCCTACTTTCATCGTTTTGCTTAAAGGCCATGCCGTCTGTATATGATTCATTCATGTGTACTTCCAAAAGAAGAAAAGCAAAACAAGCTACAACAAAATCCAAACCAAACAAAAAGACAAAGCCGCGAAGAAATGTCTATCGATTTAGATAAACGTATGAATACATTTTAGAATTGCTTCCAACTGTTTGAGAATATTTTGCTGGAACAATAATGTAATTAAATTAACTGCTTATAATTTTGATCAACTCGAATTAAATCAACTATCAATTTCCAACCAGTGAATTTATTCACCGATGAGACTATGATCTTATGCTGTGAGTGTCCTCAAGGACTGCAAGCAAATAAATTGTGCAGGAGTCCCAGATCATGTAGAGCAAAGAATAAAAGAGTATGTAATACTCCAAACATCATGATGTACCTTTGGTCTGACATTTTTTTCTCATTAAAATGAACTTGTAACTTTTTTCTTAATTTAAATACTTCTACTAAATAAAATAATTTTATTACAAGAATCTAGCCAGGTATGCTTCCCCCCTCTCCCTGCCACCAAAAGCTTTCTAAAGTTTATGGACAAGCATTCATTCTGATATAGTAAAAAAAAAAAAAATTAGTTTAAACTTCAAACTTTTTACAGAGGCATATCAGAAAAGCTGTTAGTTAAGATTTCAAGAAAGTGCATCTTAAAAAGAAGAAATTTACATTATTAGATTTTTTTCACTTATTTGCTTGTATATTTTCTAAGAGTGAAATCATTAATTTGATCTGGGCTAAAGAAACTTGTTGGGCCAGAATTATAGTTCCTATATTTCATTTCTAAAGTCAATACCTATAATCATTTTGTGTACGTGTGAAACTAAATCCAAACTTACAAGCATAGTCAGTTTAGAGAAGGAAGAAAAAGTTGAGCCAAATCAATTACAAACACACTTTGGTTATTACTCACACAATGACCTTCAAGAACTCTGATTTCTAATGTCTCTCCCCAGCTTTATACTGAGAAAAATGTATTCCTAAGTCACCAACCTGCAGGTTCTCACTTCTTTCTTTCCCAAGTTTATGGAAACCTAGTCCTAATATTTCCTTAGTACAAAGCAAGAAGGCAGAATAGGAAGAGACCTCTTCCCAGGGTTATAGGCACTCACAAGTCTATTCAGCACTTCTGGCTGATTTGCCTATGCTTTATTCCAAATGTGTATTCCTCAGAAAAGCACATAGAGGGGGATGAGTGAGTGGGACCAGCAGACAGCAGGTCTGCAGTAGCTCCACAGTGTACAGACACTTGTCCCGGTGGAGCACAGCCATGAGTTTTACAAACTTTAACAGCTCAGTGGGTGAATATAGCTGGCAGCTGAGCACTGAGAATCAATTCAGATCCATGTCTAGAATGTCTACATGCAAAGGACATGCCAAGTACAATCTGTAGTAACCAAACAGAAAAAAAAAGCCTAGAAATTATTATATATTTATATCATACATATAACAGTCTTTTTTAACCCTATGGACTGAGTTACTATGTAACACATATGAACTCATTAACTCCCTTGGGAGAGAAGCAGAGATTTTTAAGTGTGATCTTAGTATGGTCTTTGGACTAATTCTAAAGCTTAGAAATTTTTCATAAATTTTTTAAGAAATCAACTAAACTTACATTTAAGTATAAATGCAATATTAGTGTCAACAACTCCTAGAAATTAATAATTATACCCAATTCCCCTCATTTTAAAATTCATATTGCACAAACCTACTCATTTTTTCGACGCATTTCTCCTTCAAAAAACCATTTTCCTCCATGTTTTCATACATTCATCCTGAGTGTGAAACATTTTAAATTTGATATAAACTTTCTTTTATTAAATTATGCAACACCTCAGACTTTACCTCTTTGGGATTACTTATTCATTTAACGGGCATCAAAACCTACTGTTAGGGGCAGGTTGTAATAAACACGTCTTTCTAGTGGATACTTAATATGTTCTCCATCCATCTTTGACAACCTTATGGTCACCACATTCCATATAACAGAAGCCACTGCCTGCTGCTGAAACTTGAATCAGATGCCGCAAGACACCAAAACAAAGCTATTTCCTACCGCCATCAAGCCTAGCAGCCATTCTCAAGTTTTACTTATTTAAAGAAATATTATTTTTATTGGGCCCCCAAGGTGATAACCTCTTCATATTTTGTCTTTGCTACACTGAGCTGAGTTGATACGTTTTCTTGGCCATCTGAATGCCATCAATGGTATGAGGTTGATTCCGGAAGGTAAAAGAAGTATTATGGATACTGTTCATAAATTGAGGCATGAGCAATTACTAGAATACTACTAATTTGATATTTGTTTATAAAATCTATCAACAAGAATTAACTGTCACGTCCCAGTGTAAATTATATGACAATGGAGTTGAAAGCTGATCCGCAGCTAGTCTACCCTATTTTGTTAGTCCTTTGCCCTTTCTCTTCCAGGTCTTCTACCTGTTACTAAATTTCTGGAAAACTAGAAGCAGATAAGCAAAATTTACTGTGGAATATTTAAACATGCCATTATATATGGTACTTCGGACAATAGCTCAATGTAAGATGGCTTCAAAATCATAGGCTGACTGCAGAAAGTCAAGAATAAAAAATCTTGCAACATACCTCAGCATAGTCTAACCTAGGCCCTTGTTACAGCAAACTCAAACATCCTGACCAAGACAATCACATTCCAGAATTTAAGGTACAAGATAGCCTATATTATTTTCCCCTAAATACCCATATGTATTTTATTCCTTCTGGAAAGAGATATATCCAAAAACAGGAGAATAAAGGAGAAAAAAAATCCATGAAAATATAGCCAGTTTATACATGATTTTAGAATCTATTATAGTATAATAGAATCACACATGTATATCTGATATCATAAACAATACAACTGCATACATATACGGACTGTAGTGAAATAGAAAACTCTTTCATTTTGAAGTAGCCCTCAAAAGCCAAGCAGGAAGCAACTTAACAATGAAACGTTAGGAGACTTACCTTGACTTGCAAACTTCAACTCTTTGGCATCTGTGAGCGTGGTCCTCTTGTCAGATCCTTTTTTCTCCATTCGGCGGTGGCTTCGTCTTTTCTTAGACTCTCCCCAAAGATTGGACCCTCCGTGCATGCTCGGTATATTCAAAATAGCAATTCCCTCCAGAGAGATGTTTATTAAGTCAATCTGTACTCCATCGCACTGATCAGTAAAGTGAGAAAAACAGAAACAATAAGATATTTTAGCTTTCTTTCCTCGATTTCTTCTTTTGCATTTCCTTATCTTTTAGTAAGAATTTTTAATCTATAATCTTGCTCTTTCTAAATAAACCTTTTAAGAACACTTAAATGGTTACCCTAAATGTCAGTATAAAAGATAAAGCAGCCAATAACACTTATCAGGTATCATTAATAGTGTTTAAAAACGATCAAACTAAACCATCAGTGAGTGTATCTTTGTTTATAGTAAGAAAACCTTTGCAAGGGACATACTTATTAAGTGTCTGCATATATAACCAGCTGCAAATTTCTAGTGTGTTACAAGGAGGTTGATTCTGGGACGTCTGGTCAAACTTCAGGCAGCAATTTTAGTGACTGTCTCCTCTTTAGAACACACCATAAGGCACTACTGGGGGAAAATAAACAAAATTCATAATTCATGGTCTCATTTTTGCGGGCAGAGACAGAAATGGCTCAAGAGACTTTTGAAAAAAGAAAAAGTGCAAAATGGCAATTCAGAGAGATCTGAATTACACTGGAGTGGTGAAGGATTATTTCTTGGACTAGATTAAGTTCCAAGGACAGTGTTAAAGGCAATGAGAGGCACGCTGTCTACACGAGTGTGAAGGACCAGGACGACTGAGTGAAGGAAATACCAAGATTAGCAGCACTGAAAGGAAGATCTCCAACCCATCAGCACAGTACCTTATAGCTGCTTTAACAATAGATTGGAAAATAAAAACAATTAGCCAGGTTTTTTTGCTTGTCTGGTGACAAAATACCCTTTTGACTATGCTTTCCAGACAATTCTTTGCCATATTCAGTGGTCACTTTTTACTTTTTTGAATTTTCTATACTTCCACTGATGGACATGTACGGAAAGTGACACGGCCATACTGTATTTCTGTAATTATTATTTACTTATTCATTTGCTTTAAGTTTTCTAAAGCAGTAGTTATTATAAATATATCCCAGATAGTGTTCTCCCATTTTCAGTTCTAAGTCAAGATGAGTTATAAGTACCTGTGTTTTACAAACTTTGTTAGGGGTATGCACTTCATATATCAAAGTGTATCTGCAGTGGGACTGTTTTATTTGCCATGTCTTATTACAAAACAAAGAAACAGCAACAACAAAACCCCAGAACGCTGACACTGACTTCATCACACCCTTTCTCATGGCAACCAGGAGTTTTGAACCTAAAAGAGATAATGTGCCACGAAAATTATAAAAACAAAAAACAAACTAACAAAAATCCTCTCTTTTTTCACATTTTCCTCATTTGAATCTAGTACTGTATCTGGCTCACCAAAGTATAAAAAGTGAAATAAAGCAACCTATCTTGAGCCTACTTGGCACGGCTAGAAACAAATCCTAGAGACGGTGCCAAGTTTTCATTCAATTTCTTTCAACGAGGGTGAAACCAAGGTCTGGTTGATGCCTTTTTTTTCTCCCTTAGAAACAAGTAATTTTTTTCCCCTCCTTTTCATGTAGTAAATCAAGACGATTTCTTTTTACTAAAGAATTCTGCTCATGTGTATACTCACTTACTGCTATATATTCTAGATAAACAGATATTAATTTCATAATTAAAAGTAATCTTGTGTAAATACCCTGCAGGCCTCAATGAATCAAACACATACTGTGTGTCAGGCCTCCCACTGTCTTCAAGTGGAATGTACTGGCTGGATAATTAGATAGTACATATTTTTTAACCTTATTTGCATGCATATTATATCTTTTGCACACTGACAAGCAGCAGTAACAACAAAAGTCAGATTACCACAGGGAATTCCCACAAAGAAGTCTTCATTCCTTATAATTTGCAGCCTAAATTAAAATAATTTGATCTTTGACAAGGATGAAATGTCAAGCAGAAGGGGGTCCTCTACAAGCCACGGCCTGTGGCTTCTGAAATCTGCCTAATTTATGTCAGTCACTTCTTAATACATATTTAAGTATTACACGAAAAAGATGATAAATATGCAATCTGACACCTTTGGTATTTCCCTGCTGTTAATTTATAAAGGTCTGGCTTCCCCTAAACTGACTAAAATCATTTAAATAACAGAAGAATCGTGAAATAAGCTGGAGTTGGGTCCCAGCTTCCATTTTCACTCAATATTGAACACAGCAGGTAGTGCTCGAAGACAATTATTTGACTAGGCCTTCGAACCCCACTGTGACAAGTTACTTTCAGAATTAGTGCAGGAGTATTCCTTTGTTCATCTGCAGAAAAGGAGAGTACGTTGCAAATAGGCTTTTTTTTTTTTTAATTGAACTAGGGGAATCACATCTGACAACTGAAAAACATCAGTGGGTACTAGTATTCATGTTTTCACCCTTCACAGTCTTGTCACGTGTCGTTTTAAGGAAACAGTAAGTAGCGCTCTTGAAAGCGAAAAGAAAAGAAAAAAAAAATCCTTAAGAAATCCCAAAAAAGAAGGACTGACGAAGAACACGGAAGTTCCTATGAGTGCAGGACAACGTACTTACATAAATGCCCATTTATTAATGGTTTGTTTCCACTAGTTCCTGACCCCAGGCTCCCTTCCTCTGTTTGCTTTAACGTTATGTTCATTAGTCTGGAAATCTCCAGCGCTGGGTCTGATGAAGACCAGGAATCGTAGCACACCGGCTGAGCGCGTGGAAATAAAAGCTGAGGTGAAGGCGATGAAGTGTAAACAAGTCATAAGACTGCGTCAGATAATATTTTCATCCACCTTGAAGATTTATGATTTTTAAAAAGGTAGCTACAGAGGAAAATATATAAAAAAGCTTAAAAGCTAACAGCCTCGGTTAGTCAATAAATCCTGAACATTTTTTACTATGTTGAAAAGACGTCGTTAACATACAGCGCGAGGGGGGCTGTTTGCAGAGTGTGGGGCTTGAGGCCACTGTCCACTCTTAGTTTGAAATGAAAGATCTTATTCCAGAGACAAATCCCTCTAAAAGGAAAGAAGATGGTTTAAAATTTTCTTCCAATGTATTTTAACCACAGTTTACAAATATACCCTGCACAATTTCATACAGAAGTGTTATAATGAAAAAGAACATGAAAAGGAATATGTATATATATATATATGCATGTATAACTGAATCACTGTGCTGTATACCAGAAACTAGCACAACATTGTAAACCGGTACACTTCAATTAAAAAAAAAAGGGATCAGAAGTATTAAAGACAAGCTTTTATATATGAATTTAGTGTTTCAGATTCAGTTAATATGTTATTTGATAGGAATATTCAAAATGGTATTTTGAAGAACTTTGGAGAGCCATAACTGTGAATAATAAACCTGATGAGATATGATTAATGAGAAACCGTAAATATTTTTCCCTAGTGAGTCTAATTCGATGCCCAAGTCATAAAAATGATTCATAATTTTACTTAATGAAATATATAAACATTGTGTTGTTCATTGTTTAAAATGGCATGGAGTAAAATGACTTATCTAAACCTGCTGTTAGAAGAGTTTCTACAAATTCATATGTAACTCATAAGGCAAAATCATTTATGTTTGCAGAAAACTGCAGCAGCAACCCTACAAATTAAAATAGACACACATAAAAAATTGAATATACTAGACACATATACATGTAAATGCCTTAATGTTATCTCTTGTGATGTTTAAGGCCACAGTATTCTGCATTTCTCCAGTGATTAAGCTCCATGTTTTTTCAAACGCATTTTATAACTTTTATCTACAAAACACAGTGTGACATAGGGGCTCAGAATATGCCTTTCAGATAATTTTAGTGTTAGCTGGCAGTCCAGCGATGGTGACAGAAGTGCTGATTGCAGATAATCCCAAGATATTTTCCAGAGTGGAAGGGGAGATATAGCAGGTAAAGGAGAGGAAGATAGAAGCAAATATGGAAAACAGAAAAATTTGAGACTGGTACCATGGATGTACACACACAGTTGCTGAATGTGTTGATAATAATATTATTATTATTACTGGTTCAAGATATCAAGCTTTAGGCCAAAGTGTTGGCAGAAAACCACTTTAATTTTTCCTGGTTCCCTTTTAATTTCTGGGAAAGCCAGAAATTATTGCTAGAATATTAAAATTCTTACCAAAAGTTATCTCATTAAAAATAACTTCTGCTAAATACAGAAGAGAATTTTTCCCTTTGGTCACCTTTTACCTATCTCATTTATTCCTAACTCTCTTCAGTAAGGGAAAGTACAATGTATTATTCTTAATGAAATGATAACACCACCTGATCCCACTACATTTCTTGTTCTTTCATGGAATAAGAAGTTATTCTTTGTTTTGGACTTGATGAGTCCAATTTTTGTTTCCTATGATCATCTTTGTTGAGGTCCACAACTGTAACATCGCCCTTCATCTTTGCTTCTGGAATTTCATTGCAAAAAAACTAAAACAAAACAAAACAAAATCACCTGGGGTGCTTTAGAAGAGAGGGTAAGATCTTCTGAGTGTTCTTATTACACACACACACACACACACACACACACACAAACACACACACACACACACATCAAGAGGATAGGAAGATACTTTTGGAGGTAATGAAATGCTTATGGCTTTGATTATGATGGTAGTCTCATGGATATGTTCTTTTCTCCAAAGTCATCAAGTTGTGCGCATTAAATATGTACAACTTTTTGTAGGTCAACTATGACTCAACAAAGGCAATAAAATTTAGAAAAGAATGTCCAGTCCCAAGTTCCATTTCCTCCACTCCATGATCGGGTTTTGGTAGGGCTAAGACTGAGCTAAGGTTCTCTAAATGCATGCTGAAGGACCACGCAGGAAGATTTTGACAAGAGGTGGGGCAAAGACAAAGCTGCAAAAATCTGCCCCACTGACTTTAGTAACTGTGCTTTCCAGGGTACTGCACAATCAGAATCTTACCTTTCAAATCCTGCTAATTTATTTAGTGTCCCTGACACTCTTCTTGCAATTTGTCAATACTTGAGCTCATTCAGATTTTATAGAAACAATCATTAAGACAAAGGTCAGTATGTGAAGACGGAAATTCTTGGCCTTAAAATTCACCATCCTTCTAAGTCTTACCAAGAACCAAAAGACTTAAACACTTTGGAGAATGGGCCATTTTATTCTCTCATGAACTTTGCCTGGTACATGGAACAAATTAAAAATTCATGAATTTTATAGACTTCAACTCCAGATGCTGACCTGAGATTCTCAGGGACATATCCAGGCCCCAGATAGTTTAATACAAACTTTGCTTTTAATACATTATCTTGTAATTTTAAAGCTTTTCATTGGATTTTTTATTTATCTTTTGTTTTGAAGTTAGAGGATAACTGAACTTCTTAAAGTTACAAATTTCCCCTTTGTTCTTTCTTTCTATCTATATATCTATCTGTCTATTTACCCATCCACCCACCCACCCATCCATCCATCCATCCATCCAACTTATTTGTTCCTTTAGATTTAAATATTTTGGCAGCAAGCAGCACAATTCTCATTTCTTTTTTAATTATGGAAGAAAATGTTCATCTGCTTATCTCTGCAGGGGAGACATAACAATCTCTCTAAATCATGGGATTTTGAGGAAGATTAAATCAGGTAACTTATATACATTGTTTAGTACCAAGCATAAGGTATTTTTAACAATAATCTTAGCTATTATTATCATCAACTATTGCCCCTTGATATTAATATTATTCCAAATATTCACTCTTTTGGGAAAAAAATCTTCCTAAATGAAAGAGAGATGTGAATTAAAGGGTCACACAGCAAATGGTCTGTTTTGAAGAAGCTGTCAATAAAATATATATCCATTACTTGAGGTACTCTTGTACTGAAGTGGTCTTATTCTCTGTTTTATATTTTCAAACCATAGTTGGTATCATTTTAGGCCAAACAGGAAGCAACAGCAACAGAATCAAATTTCCAAATTGCTGTTTTTGTTATATTTAATTATGAAGTAACCTTGAGGGTAGAAAGGCGTATTCTGCTCATATGATAGACTGGATTCATTAAAAAGTAAATAGAGAAGCAGATTTTACATTACCATCCATACACACACACACACACACACCTCGTTTCAAAATTAAGATAAACACGTAAAATTTCAAGATACGCAACAACAGAATGGGGAGTGCACAGCACTACCTCTGATTTACAAATGCTCCTACAGTGGTGCCAAGAAGAAGGCAGTAAATGCAGACCTGAGAAGCTCAGACTTCGGGAGGATGTGGAACCACAACCCTAGAGTCTTTCCCTAAGATGTAAAGTCCCACGGAACAAAATCATGGAATTTTATCACTTGTAATGTTAAAATCAATGTTATCCATTATCTATTTTCATCAAATGTCTTTTGCTTCATGATACAAACTTTTCCTTGAACATTTTCCACTTTGTGACATATATAATATTATACTACAGATCCATGTTTTTTGGTTTGTTCCTTTTCTCTTTTTTTGTAAGTTAAGACTTAATTGTTGAGAGTAGTTTAAGGCTCATGGCACAATTGAGGGGAAGGTACAGAGACTTCCTATAAATGCCCTGTCCTCACACATGCACAGCCTCCCCTATTATCAACATCCACACCAGAGAGATACATGTGTTACAGCTGATGAACCTACATTAACACATCATAATAACCCAGAGTCCACAGCTTCCATCAGGGTTCACTCTTGGTGTACATTCTCTGGTTTTCAACAACTGTATAATGACTTGAAGTTACCATCATTGCATCACACAGTATTTTCATTACCTTCAAAATTCACCTGTTCTTCCCTCTCTCTTCCTTAATCCTTCGCAACCTCTGATCTTTTTACTGTCTTCATAGTTTTACCTTTTCCAGAACATCATATGTTGGCATCATACAGTATGTAGTCTTTTCAGATTGGCTTCTTTCACTTGGGAGAATGCATTTAAGGTTCCTCTGTGTCCTTTCACAGCTTGGTAGCTCACTTCTTTTCAGCATTGAATAAATACTACTCCATTGTCTGGATGTACCACAACTTATTTATCCATTCACTCACTGAAAGACCTCTTCTTTGCCTTCAAGTTTTGGCAATCATTAAATATGCTGTAATAAATATCCATGTGCATGTTTTTGTCTTGATAGAAGTTTTCAACTTCTTTGGGTAAGTACCAAGGAGTATGACTGTTTGATTATACAGCAAGAGTACGCTTAACTTTGCAAGAAACTTCCAAACTGTCTTCCAAAGTGGCTGTACCATTTTGCAGTCCCACCAGCAACGGATCACAGTTCCTGTTGCTCCACATTTTCACCAGCTTCTGCTGTTTTCAACATCCTAACAGGTGAGCAGTGGTATTTCACTCTTGTTCTAATTTGCACTTGATGAAATATGATGTAGAGCATCACTTCATCTGCTTACTTGCTATCTGTATATCTTCTTGGGTGAAGTACCTATTCAAGTTTTTGGCCCAGTTTTCAATAGAGTTGCTTATTTTCTTATTGTTGAGTTTTAAGAGTTCTTTGTATATTTTGGATACACAAAGTCCTTTATTACATATGTGTTTTGTAAATATTCTCTCTTAATGTATGGCTTGTTTTCTTATTCTTATGACACTGCCATTCAAAGAGAATTTTTTACTTTCAGTGAAGTCCATCTTACCAATTATTTCTTTCACAAATTGCGCCTTTGGCGTTTTATCTAAAAAGGTATCACCATACCCAAGGCCATCTAGGTTCTCTCCTATGTTATCTTCCAGAAGTTTTATAGTTTTGCATTTTACATTTAGGTCCGTGATCCACATCCTCCTTAACCAAAGAACAGTTGACTGTATTTAGAGAAATCTATTTCTGGGCTCCATTGATTTGTCTATTCTTTCACCAACACCACATTGTCTTGAATACTATAGCTGTAAAGCAAGTCTTGAAGTTGAGTAGTATCAATCTTCCAACTTTGTTCTTATCCTTCAATTTTGTGTTGGCTATTCTGGGTCTTTTGACTTTTCACATAAACTTCAGAAGAAGTCTGTTAATAGTCACAAAATAATCTGCTGGAATTTTGATCAGGATTGTATAATAAATGTTTAGCTCAAGTTCAGAAGAACTAACATCATGACAATTTTTTTGTATTTTTTTTATTGACGTATAATCAGCTTACAATGTGTCGATTTCTGGTGTACAGCATAATGTTTCAGTCATACATATTCATTTTCATATTATATTTCACCATAAATTACTATAAGATATTGAATATAGTTCCATGGGCTATACAATATGAACTTATTGTTTATCTCTTTTATATATAGCGGTTAGTATCTGTAGATCTTGAACTCCCAATTTAGTCCTTCGTACCCCCTTCCCCATCTGGTAACCATAAGTTTGTTTTCTCTGTCTGTGAGTCTGTCTGTTTTGTAAGTAAGTTCACTTGTGTCTTTTTCTAGATTCCACATATAAGTGATATCATATGGTATTTCCTTTCTCTTTCTGGCTTACTTCTTTTAGTATGATGATCTCCAGGTTCATCCATGTAGCAGCAAATGGCATTATTTTATTCTTTTTTATGGCTGAGTAGTATTCCATTATATAAATATACCACAACTTCTTTATACAATCATCTGTCGATGAACATTTAGGTTGTTTTCATGTCTTGGCTGTTATAAATAGTGCTGCTATGAACATTGGGATGCACTTCATCTTTTTGAATTAACAGTTGCAAATCAGATGCATTTCTCTACAATAACAGTGAAATATCAGAAAGGGAAAGTAAAGAAACATTCCCTTTGAAAATTGTATCCAAAAGATAAATATGGCAATATTGAGTTTACCTATCCATGAACAAGAAATCTCTCTCTTAGATGATTTTTTTCAATCTATGTTCAGTGGTTGGATAAGGTAAGGAGAGGTCCAAGAGGCTTCAGTATATCTACCCTACATTCAATCAGAAGTCATATTTCAATTTTTTTTCATTTTTGCTTTCTGCTTCAGATTTTCTTTGAGCATAAGTTTCTGAAAATGCTCAAAAGCCACTATACTGTGAATTTTTTAATAAAAAGTTTTGAAGATAAAGGAAGATTTTAGATGATTTTTTTATAAATATATATGCACATATAACTATATAACTATATATATGTGTGTGTACATACACACAAATTTATATATATATATAACATGCACCCATATTCATCATCACAAATAGCAGTCAAGAAAGTCCATCTTGAGCCCAAATCCTTCACCTTTTGTAATTATATTCCTTTTCAAGGTTATGATCCGATTCAGTCATAAGGGGCTTTTTCCTTTCCACAACAATCAATTCTACCCCTAACACTTCAATTTATTCACCAACCATGATGTGAAAAAAGTCCAAAAAGATTATATTCTGAAATGGTACCACTTTTCAGGTTATTACCACTAATAGTAAATTTAAAAGTCAGGATAATGATGAACCTAGCCAGGCCAATATTATGCTTCATGGTCCAAAACTACTTCTGTTTACCGAACTTATTACCTGAATATATGTGACTAATGATTTAGGTCTCAGTAGACAAGCTATGTATTTGTTTTTAAAATGAAAAGTGTGAAGGTCAATATTTCTCAATTCATATCATCTAGTCATCAGGTGTTCTTGTCTCATAATTCTGCTCCTTTGATTTGTCTTTATCACCTATCAAAATGTAACTTCGCCTTTTTCTTTCATCCCCTTTCTCTCAATAAAACTAAGACATTTTCTATTAAAACTTGCCCTACAAATTTTTAGTCCTACAACGTCTACATTTTTTTGGTAGACCTATTTGCTCCAAATCTTCTTAAAGTGTATCTTTTTTTGCTATCTTTGCTCTCTTTCTTGGCTTTTCCACTTCCTATGAATATAATGGGGAAATGGCAACCCCAGGAACGGAGAAAAGCTAGTTAATGAATGGGAATGGGAGTGGAAAAGTATATTTTTTAACCTTTATTCATGAAAGTGAGTACAATTTTAGTGAACTCTGTTTTAAAGGTTATAAGATATTGAGACCTGAAAATAATAAGTTTTTTTTTAATGTTTTGTAACTTTTTTCTTCCCTTCAGTTACTTTCTTTTATCTTACATTTTTCTGTCCACACTATGCTCATTAACTTCTCCACTGATTTCTAAAGTTGTGTCCACCTTTCATTCTTTTATACTGTATTAAGACAACTCATACTCAAACTCAACTTTATGCTACTAGTTCAGATAGTGCTAGATTCTCAATGAGAGACAAAAGTGACATTTTCAAATCTTGGATAAAGTCATGTGAATTGTTCAACATATACCTCCTTCCATGGCCTATTGCAAACATATTCAAAGTCAAATTCAAGCCATTTCAGAGTATTATAAAGATAATTCATTTTTCTTACTTCTATTTCTACAGATTCATGTAGCTTCTTGCAGGTGGCTGAGAAAGTTTCAGATGTGCCAAACTCAAAATACCAAAATTTGTTCTTCATTCTGAAAAAAGGAAAGGAAGACACATCTTAGGCAATTATCAATAACAGAAGGGATTTTTTAAAATGGGGGAGGCCTGTCTTGTACTGTCAGTGATAGAAAAGGTTGGAGGACATGTACCATCCATTATGTAATAGATGGTCACATAATTCTCAAAGCTTAAGTGTTGGTGTCAAATTATATGATTATCCTGGAGGGATTACAGGAATGTGCTGATTTGACAGATTCAAGTACATTTCTGGCTTTTCTATAATATTGGTCATCCAGATTTTAAAATATAGTTTTAGTGCTTATGATTCCTAGCTTGTTCTTAGATGACTTGATTTTAGACCAGCCACTCTGTAGTCATAAAGAGAGAAGGGAAAAAAAAAAAAAGTTTGGGTTGTCCATGAGAAAAAAGAGACCAAATATAAACATGCTCAATTTTTCTAGATGGCTATGTAGTCATTAGAAACTGGCATAGTTGGATAGCATATTAAAAAGTAAAAGAACAGTGGTTATACACAAAATAAAATTTAGTAACTTTTGGATAACTATTAATTACTTTTTAAAGATACTGTCCTCTTTTATATGAACCATAGTGGGAAATTATGATACAGCATAAAAGAAATAAAGAATAACAGTATTTGATCATTGTAACAAGTATTGCAAAGAAAATATAGTTTAAACTATTTCAGTATCTAATCTGGAAATAAGATGTTTAAAATTTATTTTCTCCTACAGTCCAATGGCCATATTGTTTCCTTGTGCCAGGTAGTTAAATTAATGATCAGTTAATGTAATTTTACAAAGGTTGACTAGATTTTTATATTACCTAGCATTGGATTTAAAATTTCATTCTCATGAGAAACTGCAGTTTTTAATTATATATAGTCTAACGGGTATCATGCCCTCAATTAGAAGAAAATATAGGTAAAATGAGATACATGTTTTCATACATAAATGCAAAACAGAAATTTTTGTAATGATATTCAAATATCTCACCAAGTTATTTTTTCACTTGTAAACATTGATATGTACTTTTCACATTAAAATATAAAATACTTCAACATTAAAAAGATATTTGGCAAGGACCTTACTACTTAATTCAACCCTAATTTGTTATGGAACACTACATGGAACCTAACCCAGTACTTCTCTGCTGTACAGAGTTCTCTGACATGAAATCGCAAACTACAAAAGTAATCTTCTCTATCTAGACATATTCAGTAATATTTAGTCTCATGCAAGGTTTTATTTGCTTACAGAATTTTCATCAGCCCTTCTTACATCAATCACCATATCCAGTCCAATAATCTGAAGACCAATATAAGTTTCATAGGACTCTAGCACCATGAATCATTATTCTTTTCTAGAGAATATCTTCCTTGGATTCTAGCCTGATATAAAATATATCAGTAGATAAAAATAGATGATAGCTAGTTAGACGGAACAATGGCAAACATTTAACACCAAGATCTGTGGGCCTGAGTCAAAATGTTAGTTTATATTAAATTACAATCTACTTTACAAAAGAGAGATACTTTTACAAATTTATACATTGACTGAATTATGCAAAACTAAAAATATTTTCCTTTGATTCATTATTCTAATGAAAAACATATCACTCAACAAATTGAGAGGAAAATGTTCTGTATGATGTGGTCTCAAGACACCTTAGAATAATAATTAGTGGATGTTTTATGGCTGGAATTGTCTTTCTACGTTCAAGTTTTCTAATAACAGTTTTCTGTTGGCCTTTTATCCAGACCTTCCTGGATTCATTTATTCATTCATTCATTCATTCATTCATTCAACAAATATTCAGTGAGAACACTCACTTTCATATGCTACCATGTTTAGTTCTCAAGATACAAATATGAACATGATTATCTTTATCTCTAAGGAGCTCAGAATGTTTAAGATTATGGACATATACAACAATTACAAAGTTAATTTTCTAAACTAAATATGAGCAAACTATTGTGAAAAAGCACTTCAGTGAATCACCTACTCTTACTTGGGGGGTCCAGAAGCTTTAGAAAGGAGGGGACATTCTAATGGATAAGCAGAAGGCAAACAAGAAGATGAGACAGATTCTGGGCATTTTAGGAGTGTAGTGTGACTTCAGAGACTGCTAAGTATGGACTAGCAAGGGTCTTTTTCAGAATGTGCATGTCAAGTTAAAGGGTCTGGATTTAGTATTACAGATTTATAGGATGCTGACAGAAGTTTGTTAGCAGTGGAGCCACGTGGCCAGCTTCGTTATATGGATAAATAAATGGTATAAACGAGTAAGTGGGCTAGGATGTTGAAATGTTGGTGTTGTGGACAGAAATGTGGCTACTGGAATAGTACAAATGAAATAAAATCGAAGGCCTAAACCAAGTGGCAAGGAAATGGAAATGAGAGGCTCAATTCAAGAGACATAAATGAGGAAGATTCAATAGGAACTGGTGGTATTAGATTATACAGATTTCTGCCACATATAAGTTATCTCTAGAGACATATGTGGCAATATTCAAGCATTACTCCAGCAAAAGAAGGGCTATGGATTTATATTTTGACAAGTTCTGTGATGCCATGTATATTGTATTGCAGTCTGAAAATTAAACTTTATATATATATACACACACATAAATAATATATGGCTTCTGATTGCATGTCAATGGTTACTCCTTCCGGTTCTGTCCATCAAAGTTCTTCATAGCTTAATCAATATGAGGAGTTTGCACCAGCTAACCAAGACATACTCACTTTAGCAAACACATCACAAGAAACAGAAATTCTGAGAATTTACATTCACTCTTTATTCACCATATTAGTTAGCATTACTGCTCATGTGCTAAAGCTGCTTTAAATTCTCCATTATTACAACCATTTTATGTTTCACTTAGATAAATATATGGAGGTAATAAAAAGCACATAGAATCAGATTCCACATGACAAATTAAAAGCTGTTAAATTTTATTTTTTTTCAACCAAACTGATCTTTAGGTTGTAGAAATGCAAAAAAGCACATTTACACATGTATGCTATTTATTTTTATGGCTCACATTAGAAAATGATCCAAATAATTCAAACTCAAATTTGTCAGAGAAAACATATAGCTTTGAATTTTAAGAACAAGGTGACTGGACATTTAACCCATTGTGAAATGTTCACACCAAAGCCAAATTTATTGTGTTCTAAGCCAGGTTTTGTGATTACAGGTATGATGACAAATGTTCTACAAAAAAAGAGTTATTCATACCATTATCATTTTAAGTCATTAATATATTAAACCTGATTTCAATGAATTTAATTGTAAGGCTACAGGTTTCAGTTTAACATTTAAGGTGCTTGGCCAACAGATGTTCAGGTAAAAATGAAATTAGTTCCCATTTACCAGGCATTTTCTTACTACCAGTAATTTTGCTTCTTTTACATGTCCTCAGGAAACTGTGAACTATCAGAGACTTTGCTCAAGCAAAAAAGTCATTCTTGTCATTATGAAATTTAGTTAATATTCAGTTCTACAAGTTCTGAACTTTCAAATAGGCATTTTACACTCGAGCAATATATTTTCCTTTGAACTTTTCTTCCTGGTTTACATAGTTCCTTTTGTTTCTTGCTTGTTTTTTGTTTTACTTTTGCCTGCTAAATAATGTTAATGCAGCAAACATAAAACAAAACAAACAAAACATGAATTGCTGGTGCATTTCCCAGAAAGAATACCAAAGAACCTAATTAGATATGGAGCTCATTTCCAACAAAGATGTGAGATAAAATGGGTGAAACTGCTTCAATTACCTTACTATAGAAAACTCAAAAAGTTATAAACATACAGAAAATTTTAATTCAGTGAAATTACTCTTAAATTAAAGGTCAATCTTAATTCTCAAAGTATGCTTCTTTTAGTATCTTTATGTATTTAGTGGTGACATAAGAGCCATAAGAAGACCATTTAAATATATATAAATAAACATATATATGTATAACTGAAGTCCTCTATTAGACATTTGAATCCCTTTTTAAGCATCCTTAACTAAGCGATTCTATCTATACTGTAGGAATAATATGCTCATTATTATATATATATTATATAAGAAAATAAAACCCTTTGATCTTTGTTTTTTGAATGAAAGCAAAATCATAATGCCCTAAGTAGTTAAAATGAACTTACAATGAGTATTTTTTACTTATTAAAGATGTTTCACAAATCTCATATTTTATATTAGCTTGCTTTCACTTCTGTCTTGTATGAAAGCATTGAAATAGTCATTTCCAAATCAGTTCTTAAAATTATTTTCTCACAGAGAACTATGTTTCTAACAATTCAGTGACTTTATTTTAATAAAAAAAAAAAATCAGTCTCACAATTCGATGGACTACCCTGGAAACACAGAAGGAATTTTGAACTTGGGTAACAATGCTGGTGATGAGAGACACAGCATTCTTGACCTACTGCTATAGGATAAGTGTTTAAAGTGGTACAGTTACATCACAGAATCAATTCAGTTCTATTTTTCATTGCCAAAAGACATTACAGCAAGCAATGGTTACAGGGTTACTCATTTATTCCTAAACGTAGTGAGGTATTACTCTTAAAAATACCCACAATCAAATGGAAAGGCCTTGGTGAAACATGGTTTCACCAGTGGACAAGCAGTCCCTGAAAGCTTCATTCAGCTCAAGCAAAAGGAAGGAGAAGCATTCAGCAGGATAGCTGTGGAAAACAGAAAGCTGGCAGGGCAGCGGGGTTGACTGCAACAACCACAGGTTAGCAGGGGGTAAAGACAGGGGACACTTGCAGTTTATGTTGTCTGTCAATTCTTGAAGTCTCCTGTAAACTAAATGTCATCTAAATTGGCTACTTACTAAGAATCAAGTCCAAACCCAACTTGAATGAAATGAGGACTTTATTTTTTTTCTTTTGATTGGCAACTGTTAATTCACTAATAAATACTTATGAAAAAGATTGTTCAACATTTGAGATATTGGGATAAATGAGACCTTTTACCACAATTTATAAAAATCATAGTATCAAACACTGAAGTATATAGTTTTTTATTTGCTTACAGCAACTTAAAACCATAATTTTATGACAATAACTATCCATATGAAGATGCTAGTGGCATAAATAATTATATTCCATATGATTATATTTTATAAAAAGAATTACATCTTATTGAAACTCTCAAGCCCATTTTTTAAAAAATAGGAATGTACACTCTCTCATAGCAACAGAATAATGTTGATGATCTTTTTTCATAAGGAAGAAACATGACTGTAATGACTACAGTGGGGACATTTTATATTCACACCAAAGAGAGCAAATATATTTCATGTTTGCAAACAACAGGTAAAGATACAATATTTTTTAAATGACACATAAAAATGCTTGTATCTAATGCTCATTCAGAAGATACGCTTGTTAAGTTCCCAGGAGACAATGAACAAGCTACAGAAGCTTCAGACAGAATCATAAAATATTCCATCTTGGTATGTAAAAAAGATGGATATTCTAAAAATACAATTTTTAATCTGAATTACTTTTACAAGCGTAAAGAAAGTTTCCCATATGTAAGTATATGAAAAGGATGCTCTCAAATATCAAATACTTTAGTATGTTTTTTTTTCAATTCTCTTTAAAAAAGAAAAAAGAAAAAAATACGTGGTTATGCAAGAGTGTTTCTGTGTATAAGAATTTTCTCTCAATAGTAATCAATTATTTCTTCTCTAAATAATATTTTTCTCTGCCTTTTATGGCACATTAGAAATAATTACAAGAGTTAGAATGGAAAAGTATGAAAGTATAAAAGCAGTAGTAATGCCACACTGCAGTCTATTTTAAAGACGTACATATACATAGTGAGTCCCCAAAGAGCAATAAGTTCATAATTATACGAAATGTAAAGCTAAACCTACAATATGTTTATACGAAGTCCAAACATGTTTAGAACTACATGTATTTCAATAACTGTTCCTCTACTATTAAAATAAATATTTCATAATCATAAAAAATTTCTTTAAGAACATTGTTAAGGAGATTAAATGAAATTTGTGGTAGCAGTAATTGCTATTGTGATTGAGCATGGCTTTGTCACAGGTGAACCCAATGAGGTTGAGAAGTCACTCACCCAACATCACCTGCAAAGCAGCAAAATCTAACTCAGGAAATTCTAGCATTTTCACCATACTATCTCTCATTAAACATAATAATGAATGCAGCATCACCTTAAACCTTTCTCTATGCCGTAAGTGGAATGTTAGAGGTCAGATGGGTCACCAACATTAAATGGCTCTTATGTTCAAATTTCTATTTTAAAAGTATTTTTAATTCCCCTCTCCTGAAATAAGCCAACTAAATGACAATGTAAGCTAGAGCTGACCACTGGGACCTGAAAGAAATATATTGTGGGCTTCTAGGTAAGATTGCCCATTCTGAAACAGAGACATGAACAATGTGAAAGCTCAGCCTATTTTCTTCCCCGTTTTTGCATGTTGTCAAGGAAGGATATTATAATTGGAAGTGAAGCAATCATGAAGGGAAAGGTAAGGGAAACCCAGAGATGCTGACCCAGATTCCTGAAGAGAGCTGAACTTTCTAATTAGTCAATTCTGAAAACAGTTCCTTTCTGGATTTTTACTCATGTGAGATTTACAAATAGACTCCTATGATTTATTTTGTGTATTCTGTTACTTGCAGCCTAAAGTACATTGACAACACAGTCCATTATGTTTTAAAAGAGAAATTTCACATACATTCTTGGAAAATCTAAATGAGCTGGTATATTTGTTACACAACACTATTTTGCTACATGTGAAATCGGTGGCAACTGAAATAAAGGACTTAAGGTGGAGAATTTCTGTTCAGCATGGTTCCCTGTGCTAATTTTGTGACTAGATACACAAATATCACTGAATATGCTTTCCTCATCTGACATGCCATCCCCCTAAACTTCCTAAGAGTGACTTCCATGTTTAAATACTTGAAATAATCTTGGGAGAAAACTCGTAAAACATCCCTTTCTGAAATGTCCCCAGTGTGCAACTGATGCTTTTATCATAGTCAATGAAATCTGTATAGACAAGTAAGCAGCTACTAAGTTCATACTTCTGACCTTCCCCTGTCCCATACCCAATAACTTAGAAATAGAGTCAGTGGGTAATACCTGAACTCATAAAATATACCATGATGTCTCAAAGTATGTGCAGAAATATTTAAGGCATAGTATTTCTCACTAATAGAAATTGAAACTCGTACAGCCTAGACAAAATTGATGTGAGAATCTAAGTTTGTATGCCTCAATATAAAATAAAGCACTTCTTTATTTAAATGGATTATTGTATTCATAAATAGAAAATATCCACAACCCAATAATTCCCTTCAATATGTCTAAAAACAAAGAGGAAGGCACTGCAAATGCAGGAATTAGCATGTCTCCATGCCTAACTAAGTATCAGAGGAAACCAGAATGTTCTCCTCTCTAGTGGGAAAAAATTCATTTGTACAACATTCTGAGCACCTACTCTGGACATCTTACTGTGGTCAGCAATGGAACTGCATTTGTACAAAGGATAGAAGAAATCTCTGCTTGTACCACACCTAACTGTTAGTCAAGAAAAAATAAATGAAATGATTTAATATTAATTCTGATAAGTTCTAAACAGGAGGTTTACAGGATGCTTTAAGAGTGTACACAATAAAAGGGAATAGCAAGACTTCCTTAAGGAAGGAAACTGGCCAGATTTTTCAAAGACTTGAGGTGACAGTTACTCAACTCATCCTTTGCTCCAATTCCATAGTTATCAAGCAATCTGGAGTTAATTTGGCTTCACATGGATTCTGATAACCAAGAATATGATATACTGAATTCTGGAATTATGCATCCTACTCCCTGGAATGGGACGACCACCACCTCCCCTCTATTTTAAGTGGTATGTATAATTTTATCATTTGGTAAACTTGAGCAATTGAGTAAGAGCCTGATCACTTCCTATACCACGATACAAGTATGTTTTTCCTTTACCCAAAATGAGGATGAGACTGGACTATGGTCACACACTCAGGATACTGCCCACTGGAAGGACTGTTGGAAAGCCCAAACAGCATTCACAGGCAGTTGGGACAACTAGCTGGATAACATGAATTAAATATGTTGAGCTAGATAGTGGAAGAATTGCTTGCTACACCCTCTCTTTTTACTACTCACCAACTGACTTTCTTGTTTATTTTTCTGTCTTTCTGTCTCAGTCTGCCTCCCTCTTTTTCTCTTACTTGCCTTCACTGAATGTACTAAGTCCATCAGTTATTTAAGCACCAGGTATAAGAGTATAAGGGTTCGTTAGAGTTAGTATAGTTCAACATACACTTAGGGAGAGCCTACTTAGTTTCAGGGAAGTTAATTAAGTGTAATAGTTTCAGTAGACTTACAGTAAAAAGAGCTCAATTTCTCTGTCCTGACTGACGGACAAGTCCTTACAACCAGAATATAAATTAATTAGTAACTTTGTGCATTTAACAACTACAAGGAGTCAACACTATTAAACTAAATAAATCTGTTTAATGGCATTGGCTTTGCGTATTAAAATATTAATGACATCTGAAATCACAGTCAGTTTTATCAGACAAAGCAATTTCAGATACAACATAAGGAGTTCAACATGTGAAAAAGATGATACAAATATTTTTGAAAAACACATTTACTTTCCATCACTGAAAGGCAAATTAATTCTTTTCTATTACTATCTTCAGTATCACAGAATAATTTTAAATCAGTAATTATGAACCATTAGAACATACTATATACCTTGCCACATTTTTCATCTGTTTCTCCTAACCAATTTTAGATGCTATATTTTGTAAAACTTGCAAAAATAAAGAAAAATTTACACCTCTCTAGCTCCTTCACACATTGTTTCCCTTACCTATATTCTGTGAAGACTACCACAGCTTCACAACTTAAAAAAAAAAAAAAACTTCTAATAAAACTTGTTTCGCTTCTCTGACAATTAGTTAAGTGTTTTACCTTTTGTTTTTCTTCACACATCAGCAGTCCTTTTCCAATTCTGTACCAAGAAGCACAACTTTGCATTTTGAACATGCTGTTCACCTTAAAACTTCTCTCACACTAAAACTAAAAAATGGGCAATCCCCCTTTTTCCAAGGATATGGAGGAGTCATTTTACAAACACATTCATTATCTTATATAAAAATGATAAAGAAAGAAATCAGACTACTTGAGTTATATTGGAAATACTGATATTTTTAAATCAAATTGAAGAATTATACAGTCCAACACATGAATCAGTAAACCCATTATTATTTAGATTGCATTTTTTGCCACTGATTTATATCTTGAGGGACCCAGATGACTCCCTGAAATATCATGATTTGTTTTTGTTTCCAGTCAAGATGATATAATTTATATAAAATGTTCAGGCTGGCTTGTATATAAACTAATTGACAGATGTAGGCATTATTATTTGGGAATTAATCATTGTGCTGGTACATTCAACTACATGTTGGGTAATTCTAAGACAGATGTGAAAGAAATATTTCCTCTCCTTTTCTCTCTAGCATTATTTTTTTATTTTAAAAATACACCTAGACCAGACACTATTTTCTCCTGTTTATAATTATGCCCAAATGAGTAGATAATAAATGGAGATGAATTATAGCTGAAGGTCTTTTAGAAGATAAAGCTATTTTCAATTTGCATTACCATAAACAAATCAATAAACCAACATTTTTCGCTACATTAAAATATTTAGCAACATGTTGCATTGCTTTCCAGAATTTAAATTAAAAAAAATTACCTGTATTTTTCAGTTGAGGCAGAAAGAAACGACATCCTATCCAGAAAAGTAGTACTACCGTCTGAACCTAGATACAGCATGGAAGTCATTTCATCCAGAATATTACTGCATATTTATCGTCATTCATTTAGTTAGTGGCTCATTTAGAGATGTTTCCTATTCTGAACAGATTACAGAGATTGCAATTGATATCTCATTGTTATTTTTAATCTATCAATATAAAAAAAATCTCTTGGAGGCTCTTTTTAGTGAGTGGTCAAATGTAAAATAATCATAACGTAGTCATGCTTTTATATAAAATGTTTTAGTATTGCTAAATCTTGCCAGAGTTTGTTATTATAGGTCCATGGAATTACGTATGTGAGCAGGAGCTCTATTTCTTATTCAGTTATTTCCCTAAAAAGATTAGAACCTAATCATTTGAGGCAGATGAAAAAAAAAAGTGACTTCCTTAGGAAGATAAAAGGGAAGGAAAAACAAAGGAATGCCTATTATTTTTGCTCATTCCTTCAGCAAATATTTATTAAATACTTCTTATATGCCAGGTACTGTTCCAGCTGCTGGAAATTCATCAGGGCCTAAAATAAAGTTCCTGCTCTTATACTGCCCATAGCCTTTGTCTAAATGTGCGGTTAGATCACCTATTACCATTCAGAGTTAGTGAGCTGCCCTTTCCATCTCTTCTCGTTCTTAGAGCAGAGGGTATGTAAAATAAAACCCCAGAACAAATACAAAACATAAAACGTTTAAATCAGCCAATTCCTGTACTAGTCTTCAAAACCACACTACAATTGTGTTTATATTGAATTGAAGTATTATTGAATGCAGTGGTAGACTGTTTAATGGACACATGTTCTTCCCAGGCCTGCACGCATGCCCCACATAGTGGGGCCACGCCAGTTCGCCCTTCCCGCGGCACGTTTCTTTCTTCACCCCCGGGCTAGCCTGAGCGACTTACTTTGACCAACAGAATGTAACAGAAGTGATGCTGCCTGAATTCCAGATCCTAGGCTTCAATGGTCTCGTAAAGGCCACCTCCCTCTCGGAGCACTGTCCTGAGATCTTCCTGTTGTGAAGGAGCCCAGAGCGGCAAATGATGTGAAGAGGCAGATCTAATATCCTACCTGCGCCCAGGCCCAGCTCAACCAATGGCTTACTGCCACTGAAGAGCTGCCTAGCTAACCTAAAAATCATAAATTGCTGTCATGTTCAGGCACTAAGTTTTGGTGTGGTGAGCTAAGCAGAAACGGATAAAAGACACAAAAACGTATTATATACTTACAACGTGCTAAGCACAACATACACAAAGGTCACAAAACCTTTCATAAACTCAGCCTTATAGACTGTCTTACAGTAGTACAGTGAGAAAGACAGTCATTCCTCAAATACACAAACACTGTGAAACTGCTGTTTTAATATGTGAAAGGAAGAAAAGTGAAAATATTTCATGAGAGGTTGTAATTACTGGGAGGGAAGCACATTCCTGGCACAGGTGACTGTCAGCACAAAGGCCCTGTGACAGAAAGCAGGTTCCCAAAGGGAACTGAAGGGAGGCCAAAGCACCTAGGACAGAGCAAGCATGAACTCACTGTGAGCAAGTGCTGGTAGGTTCAGGCCACTCAGCTGGACAGTGTATCTGTCTTATGATGAAAACTGCTAGCAGCAGCAGCGCTTATACGGAATTTGTATCTCTTTTTGTGTGTGTGCATTATTTCTTTTTGATGCAATTACTTGCTGCATGAGCATTAAGGAAATGGCAACAAAACATGTTCCTAAAAGATCAGCAGAGCAATGCTTGAATTTCATGGTTAAAACTCCTTGCATATATAAACCCTCAGAGCTGAAACTAAGTAACCTAAATAAATTTAATAATGGAAATGAATTAGAGAGGAGAGAGCTCTGGTAATTGTGGTCATATTTGTCTTTCAATTGAACAATTTAGACTTTTACATAGAAGAAAAGGAATATGATAGGGCAGTTAAATACAGTAATAACCAGGCAAACCAACACATTTCTGTTGTACAAGTTGACTGCACAATGTGGTCATCAACTTCATTAATTCCATATAATATAAAGAGTATGCAAAATTCTGAAGGGGAGATAAAATTTCTCAAACTCTTATTGTTCCATAAAAGAAAAGTATTAAGTGAAAGAGTAACAGTCATTTATTTCCAATCAGCTAAAATCACTGAAATATTTCTGTTGGGAACAAAGTCTTGCTTTCTTCTCAGCTCAAAAAAACAAAACAAAACAAAAAAAACAAAACAAAAAACAAGAGACATAGCAAATTAACAATCCTGGAGTTCCCTTCCTTTGCCTATTAGACTCACAATAATATGACTGCCCAGAAGGATAAGGAAGCATTTGGGGAGATTATTGGTTTAATAAGCAATAACCCTTTCAAGCAAGACAAGCACAAAGGAAAAAAGAAAGAAAAGAAAAATTCTGAATTCTTTTTGTTACATTCAATCGTCACAATAGAGTAATTTTCTCTCATCATCCATAAATCTATCATCTTGCTAATACTTCGCTAAAATCATTTCATTGTAGCACATAATATATATTAATAAGCTACTAGACTTTTTCTAATAATCTACTTTCCTTTCCACTTTAGATTTAACAATCGTATAATAATCACCGTTCAGCTTGCAAATGAATCATATGCAATAGTAAGGAAATAGCTAAGAGGGAGATGCAGCCCATGAGAGATTTAATCATAGGAAATGGCTGACTTTTTATTTCCAATAACCATCTGCACTCATGGTAAATCAGGTGCTAATGAAGCTCAGGCCCAGACTGTACGGGAGCATAAATTTTGAGAACCAAAAGTCGTGGAGCAACAGACTTCAGAAAAACAGAATTTTCTAAGGAAATGCACCAAGATTATCATATAGAAGGTCACCATCTGCAAATGTGTCACACAAATGAATATATTTGATAGTCCTAATACCACTTTATGACACTGGCTGTCAACATCAAATCCATACCTTTCTTTTGAAACATTTCACTGTAAAATAGCATGATCACTTACGGTTTCCTCCTAGACAGTCATCTTTTTGAGGGTAGGGACACTCCATGCCAATTTCATTTTAATCTCCCTCATTGTGCCTTAGACTTTGTTGTACTCAATATTTATAGAATTAAGCAATGGGAATAAACTTATAATTGTGGAATCCCACTTTTAGAGCAGAAATAACTGATCTCCCCCTCCAAGTGAATGAGGAAACCAGATCTATATCGGCTTGAATTTGTGCCAGACATGGGACTAGATTCAGATCATCTGACAATCAATCAAGATGACAATGTCTTCTAAGACTTTTTTGTCTCTGTCATCATAATCTTCAACTTCATGCCTCACTCAACCACTGTTGTGGTGACACCCACAATATGAATCAGGACAGAAGTAGAGGGACAAGAGGAAAGACAACCCAGAATCTACAGTATCAATCACATTCTCTATCCCAAAGAAGGGATTCATGTCTGAGCACGCGACAAAATATTGACATTTTTCTATGTGCTAATGTTAGACATAGACCATATATCTACCCCAAGATTATTAATGATTATATTCTTAATCTTTTGCAAATAATACAAAAGCAAGAACCAGGACTCACAGGCAAATATGAGAGGTGGGATTTCTATTAACTTTGAGTCAACCTGAATTCCCTACCAGCCCCTGCTTAATGTGGCTTCATCCTTCCCCACTCGTTACCATGCATGCAGGAATTTTTAGTGAAGTGCTAAGAAGTCTTTTCTCTCACTTTTGTGAAAATAAAATCAGAAAGCACTACAAAGAAATGTGAGAACCATTTGTCTGTAAATAGATTTATGAATTCTGTGAGGTGGATACTTAGAGCAGCGGTTCTTAACTTTTTGTAAGTCATGGATACCTTGAGAATTCGATGAGGGTCATGAGTCTTCCTGTACATCTGTGTCATGAAATATACACACGACACAGATGTAAAGGATTATGACTAAAACTGCAGGAGTTTTACAGTCTTCTTGAAATCTATTCATAGTGCCCAGAACCATGAAAACCCAAGTTGTAAGTCCTGACTATAATCATATTTGCAACCTTGAGGATTAATAAAAACCTTAGGTAGTGTGTGTTATAAATGACAGACTTTAAATGTAAACTATTTTAAATGTTTATTTAAAGTTCTTTGGTGCCAGCATTTATCATGTTAGATCACAAATGCAATTTTCAAACTGTGTTTTCTTATGTCTACATGAAATAACTGATAATTGTTTTCATTTAAAATTGAGAAGACTGGCACATTTTACTGTTTAACAAGATACTGGGGGACATGATATTAGAGATGTAGGTATGTTCTGTTTTGCTACTCTAATAAGAATTCACAAAATTAGAGCTGATTATATTTTATGAGTGGGTTTTAATAACCTTCAGTCCATCATCCTGCCTCCTGCAAATTTACATTGCAGTATCCCAAGTATGTTGGCATTTAACTTATTAGAACCTAACTTGCTATTAGGGAGAGGAATACCTGTATATATACATTTTACAATGTATTATTTTCATTGTGATCTGTCTTTTACTCTTGTTTATCTTAATACATAGCAAAGAACTGACTAATCTTTGTTTCATTCTTTTATTCTTATGTGAAAGCACTTTCTTGCTGTATAGCAGGGTTTCTCAATCTCAGCATCATTGATATTTAAGGGCGAGAGAATCCTTTGTTGTGGGAACTGTCCTGTGCACTGTAGAATGTTCAGCAACACTCCTGGACTCTATCTACCATATGTCAGTAGTATTTCCCCCATGTGACAATCAAAAACATCTCTAGACATTGCTAAGCATCACCTGAGGAGGGGAAAAACTGTCTACCTGCTGTCTCAGAAACTTCACTTAGGATATGCCCTCCGCCTAGAGGTTTCTTTTTCTCATCTTCACCTAGAGAAGTCTTACTCTTCTCAGCCTTGGCTGACCCAAACTAAGTCAGTCCTTCTTTTTATACACCATCCCATATTTCACTTTTCCTTTGTGATTAGACAGGTTTCTTATCATCTTCTCTGCTTCTGGTCCAAAGAGATACTTTCCAATGGTTGGTCCATGGCACATACCACACATCAAGGCCAGAACAACACAATGAGGCCATTGCTAATGCAACTGAAGGCTGAGGAAAAGCCGAGATTCTGGTGGAAAAGCCTTTCAGGCCAATGTGACCGTTTTTTTCTTTTTTGGTACACAATTGGCTGAATCCATCGCTTTCACTGGTGTTTCTCCTTTTCGAGTTGAATGGATGAAGCTCAGTGAACAATAATAAGATGTAGCATTTACTGAATGTATACTACGTGCCTTATGTAAAATGATATATTCTCTCCTCACTATGATATTGCTACTGGTATTACCTTTATTTTACAAAAGGAAAAACTGAGACACAGCAGATAAATTATTAGCTCAAGGTCAGGCATTGGTTTCTTTATTGAGCTTTGCTCAGGACAGGCAGAAACCTGTCTTTATCCATTGTACTTGATGCTCCCTCTGCCTGGAATGTTCTTCCTCCAAGTAACCACATGCCTTTCAGGTCTCTGTTCAAATGCCATCTTCTTAGAAGACTTCTTGGCTACTCTACTTAAAATTACAACCAATGCCCCATCCTGGTAATCCCTGCCTTGCCGTCTTCTGTAGAACTTCTATCTTCTGAAACATTGATGTTTTACTTGCTGATTGTCTGGCTCCCCCAAAAGACTGAAAGTTGCTTGAGGACAATGATTTTGTTTCTTGGCTATATTCTCAAGTGCTTACAACATGCCTTACATTTGGGTAAGTCCTCCGTAAGTATTTGTTGAATAAACACATGAACACATTTCCAATTTACCATGGAGGTCTTAGTATTTGAACCAGAGCAGATAGCACAGAGACCTGGGTGGAAATGCTGACTCCAATTTGTTTCAAGAATGATTCCATTTCAGTTTCCTACAAGTAAAGATACCAGCTGTGCATATGTTATATAGACAATTCAGGGTGGAAGAGAGCAGAAGTGGCCTCTCCGGTCTCTCTAGTTTCTGCTGAGAAATCAAAGCTCTAAGGCAGAGGCAGAGAACAAGTGGGCACCCAGCTTGCCCCTGCAGAAGGCTGCCACTTGAGGGGGGTCCCAGCTGGCACAGAACGTCCAAGGCAGCTGTGGCTGAAATCGAAGGTAGACTGAATTCTTCATAAGGTACCAGAGTCCTTATGATAATGCACCATAGGAACCTTTTAGATCTCAAAACTCCCTTTAATTTTATAAGTAACCTAATCCATCATGCAATATTTTAAATACATTTCCTTCT
Organism: Vicugna pacos; assembly: GCF_048564905.1. NCBI lineage: Eukaryota > Metazoa > Chordata > Mammalia > Artiodactyla > Camelidae > Vicugna > Vicugna pacos. Next base: position 53,049,592 of record NC_132993.1, on the reverse strand, counting down.
TTCTTGCCACAAGAAAGATTATGAAAACAGATGCACACTCTCATCACAAAAATAGCCTCACATCAGATGAAGATTTTATCAGTTCCCTCCCCTCCAAAATTAACAAAGTTACTAACTATGCAATTTTTCATTTTAAATTAAATCAAAGGAATAATTTTCCTTTCACCTTAAACCCATTAAAAGTCCAGTACTTTACAGCGGAGATGACACTGAATGATTCACAAATTAATGAAACCATTGTTACACTGCTCTAAACTTTAGGGAATGGAATTATAAAAGCCTTAAAAAACCATGACTCTCCCAACCCCTGCCCCTTCAGCAGCTTTGTGTTGCTTACTCAAATCTAAACCTATGTAAAGCCATTTTCTGAACACTTTTGTGCTAAATAAGTTTCTAGGGTGATAAAGGAGGAACCAGGTATTTCCATGCAGGAAGCCTGGGGAGAGGTTGATCAGACTTAAATTGTAATATTGTCTCTTAAAGCAGAAGTGGTCTTTCTATAAATGACGGAACTTGGAAGAGAAATTCTGCAGTTGGTGTGAGAGTCTGTGGCTCTTTTCTGGCCCGCAAAGCCATGCAGAAATTTTCCAGCAGACCCATGGCACAAGGCTGCCTGGGACCTCTGTAACTTAAGCCAACATTTAGGAAATGTAAGTGCATGATGGTCTCTGCATTCTGCAGAGTTCAAGTAATGATGATAAAATAGCACCTGAGTTACAGGATGGGGGTTCTGAACCATGAGAACCCCTAAATTTGAGACAGCTCTGTGCCATGATATTCTGAGTCCTCTCTCAAGAGATTCTACCCTTTGACCCACTGTGCGGAACTGTTTCCTAATTAGGCTCTTTCAAAGCTAAGAGGGACAAAAATAGGGCTCAGCAGCCAGCCAGCCAAATGTACCTTTTATAAATCTATCTCTAAACTTGCAGCGAACTCTAACAAAGGTTTCATTAATTTAGCAATCACTCAATGTCATATCTATTATAATATACTAAGCTCTTAAGAGAGAAAGAAAAAAGAAAATTGTTTTATTCCCATGATTTAATTTAAAATGAAAAATGAAAAATTGCAATGATGGTAGCCTTGTTAAACTTTTTTGATTTGCTTTATGATTTAAAGGATGGACTTGCTTTCCTTGAGGGAAATGCTTTTGTCTTTTATTTTAAAACTCGTTCGTGCACACTTTTATCTTTCTAGGACAGGGATGAAAACACTTAAGTGATTTTAATAAAACCTGGTAATATATATTTAAAACTTAGTAACAGATGCAGCCCCAAAGGATGTGTAAAAAACAGTGCATATCAAAACAGTACACCTAGCAAGGACCCCGAATTACCTGTGGTAACAATGAAGGACCTTGTCTCCCATCAATAATCGTGTACCTTCATCGGCTGGGCCCCTCTCCCGGATCCCTGGACCTTCTGGGGATTCTTGCCAAATCCAGCTCCCATGCTCCCCTTGCCGTGTACAGAAACACATGAATTAAGATGCCAAAGGGAGCAAAAAAGCTCCTTCCTAGTCAACTTTACTTCTTTATTTTTTATTGAAACATATAGTCAGTTTACAATGTTGCATCAATTTCTGGTGGACCGCAGTCATGAGACGTAAGCAGATGTGTCGTGTGGGACATCTAGGAAGGATGCTTGCTTATTATTGGGTATTCAATACACAGTCGACCTTTTTGTAAGCATCCTTACAGCCCCATGAAACTGCAGAAGAGGCTGAGAAGTGTAGTCTTTTAGCTGAATTCAGTATCACCTTGAATTAAACCTGGCGTTCTAAGGAGAAAGGGGAGTATGGCTAAGGAATGTGTCATTTCACACAGCCTGTCTGTAGAGGACACGTTAATTGGCATTCATACTGATGTTTTAAAAAAGCACATAGTTTGTTTATAAGAACCAAGACTGACTATACTTTGCGGCTGTCTTTGGTCATCATCAATCATGGACTGAAAGGCTTTTAAAGATGAAGAATGCACTGCCTAGCACTTCTGTAACAACCCACTTACTCATTTCCACCTTACTTTCAGGCACAAGGTACCAAAACGTTGACCAATCAGTGAAGAATAGGCCAAGCTGATTCATTAATTTATGTAAACAACCTTTGAGATAAGATGCAGTGCCAATTTTGAAAATTAGTATGGCTGAATGATTAGCTGAATGTGTATCAAATACATAAAATAACAGTTTCTTAGAAATCATCTTTCCTTATTCTAGACCTAAAATTAATAAAGAGCATTTAAGGCAAGGGTGAGCCAATACAGGTTGTTGGCCAAATCTGACTTGCAAAGGTCTGGGGTAAATAAAGTTCTATTGAAACACAGCCACCCTCAAATGTTTATGTACTGTCAGTAACTACCTTCATCATACATGGCAGAACTGAGTAGCTGGAGGCCAGGGGTGCCAGGAAACATCCTGAAGCCCACAGACACAGTGGCCCACTGCAGCTATCTGGCCCCAACGCCGACAGTGCTAATGCTGAGAAAGCCTGTGGCAAGTGAGAGCCTGGACGAGACGCTGCTGATTGCCAATCACCCTCCTTGGAAGAGAGTCTCGGTGGTGGTAGCTTTGCTATATTCCTTCTTCTTCTTCTGTTTTCCTGAGCCAAAACACCATTTTTACCTGCACTTAGCAACTCAAAGGTTTCCATTCATCACTTAAAATGTACTGACAGCATTTCACACATGGGTGTCATGTTAAATGCTAGCTCCTGAGTTCTGTCACAGGGTTCCACGGCCAAAAGAACTGGGGGAAGGATGCTTATGGTATCATAACACCATCCCTGTGGAGATTCACTGCATACAAAGGTGGCACAGGCTCGGAGAAGTCTGGTGGTGGAGCAACCTGTGAACGTTGGGCATGCTCAGTGTGTTGAGGCAGCCAGTTATAGACAGGGTTCTCGAATAAACACAGTAGGTCAGTAAAGCAACGGTCATGCCAGAATTTTCTAAAACAGCGTTCCCTGGATGACTCATTCCAACATGGTCATTGGTGGGAAAAACAAGGATTCCTAAATAAATAAGTTTGGAGATTACTAGGTTAGACAGAGTTTAATGAGTTTTCTTACAGCAATGGTTTTAATCATTGTCGTATGTGTGTGTTTGTGTGACAGACCCTTTTGATGACTAGAGCTCCCTTCTCAGAATAAACTTATTAAATACATAAGACAAAATGTATGGGGTTTCAAAGGAAGTGAATTAAACTTCCTTTGAAGTACAATGATCAAAATATAAAAATAGATCTGTAGCATATTAATGTATTTCTTTGTTAACACATTAAACAAAATTGAGTAGTCGGCCTAACAGCCAACAAAATTTTGAAACAGTCACAAGTATAAATAATACAATAATCCCAACAACTGTAATGTGATTTTCATTGGGGACAAAGTCTGAGGTGCGGCGATCCTTATAGGAGCTCATTGTCTTTATTCAAACTGAAGGAAATACTTCATTTCAGTGAGAAGTTAGTAAAAATCTAAGATGTAAAACACCACAGAGCCTTTAAAATGTTGTGTTGATGGTGAATGTCTAACAGTGAGGGTTGTGGGGCTTCTATGAACTTGTTTGAATGTGGGAACCATTAATTTATTTCAAAAATACGGCTCTACATGGCATGTGGGAAATTCTGCTCTGAACTAGTGCCTTAGGCCTGGAAGCTTCTAATGTCATGACGCAGTACTGCATTTATAATCATTGTTTTAAGCTAGCATTTTCAGATCCAGTTCAGCTCCATGATAACAGCTGTTGTTTTCTTTACTGATCCCTTTCACTTTCAGAAATAAATTAAAAAAAAAAAGTCTTTGAGCTTCATACTTGTTCCGTGCAAGTACCACCATGTAAATTCCTGGGATGAAAGGAAGAATGAGTCGTTTCACACCTCTCCAGTCAGGGACCCAGGGGGACCGGGACCTTCTGCCCTAACACGTGGCTGTGTTAAACACAACTCCCTTCCAACTAAGTGTCCTCGTTCTGCACAACAGACGTGTGGTGACAAGGTGTTTTTGGCCACAGGAATCATGACACAACCAGGCGGCAGGAGCTGAAATAGTGGCACAGATTTTTAGTAAAAGGCAAGAGATAAGTGAGAAAGAAAGCGTCAATCGTCAGCCCGTGAGTTACTGCTGCCCTCGGTCTGCAGTAATTACAACAGAGCTGCAGCTAACTGTCCCTCTGGTGAACACCAGCAAACACGGTCTTTCAAGCTTATCAACTGGACATGGTCAGCTCCTCTCCCAGGAGGCCTGGCCTCCTCTAAATGATGGGGGAAATAAAGGACAAAAGAAAGGGGGAACAGACAGAGAAGCAAACAGATTATTAACATTAATTAGATCTTTACATTTATTATATTTAAAAGGCCTATCTAATAGGAGGCTTCTATATCTTTTATGGTTTCTCTAAGTGGTGCTTGCCATTTTAATGGCAAATCACAGAAGTAGCAGAAGACAGGCAAGGAGCTACATTTTACCCTGTGAAAGCAAAATACATGAGAGATTCGTTTTAAACGATTTTTGAGCTACCAACTCAAATGACTGATCGCCATTCCTGTTACTTTTTAAAGTTATGTTTGCGCTCTCAAACATCCCATGAGGCGTGCGCTCTGTCCTTCCCGTTTCACAGGTGAGTGCTGTCAGTTGGAGAAGTATTCTTTTCAGACACCCACTGCTAGAAAAGAGTCAAACCATGATTTCAAGGAAAATTCTTTTGTGGATTATGTAAAATGCTCCTGAAATAATATTAAGTGAAACAATACAAGGTTGTTCCAATATATTAAGCAAGTACACATAAAAAGATGAGCTGAGGAAAAAAAAAAAAAGACTGAGAGAAAAAAGACTAAAAAAAACCCAACAAAAACAACAGTGCTTATTCTAAGCTGAAAGAATTATGAGTGATCTTTTTAATACTTAACATGTTACATCTTATCTAAATTTTCTACAATATGCAACTACAGTTCTCTAGTCAGGAAAGGAAAGTACTATGAAATAAAGATGACTATCTATCTTTGAAGACTGTAAGAGTAAGTGGGTTGATGAATGCAAAGTTCCCAATGGATTTTTATTGACAATAGGATTGTTAAAAACACTCTCAGTAAGGTGGGTAATTAAGAGACATCTCTGACAACTTTCCTAAATAGCGTCAATTCACAAAATTTACAACAGTGGACATGGTTATGACAACTGAGAAAAGAGCACAGAGATGAAACCAGAAGCTTGGTGACCGCACATCTGTCTCCTGCCAACAAAGGATAGAGAACTTTCACACAGAATTTCAAGGGCTGCCCTTTACCCTTTGTTAACTCAGTCTAAACACGGAGGCAAGTCCTCTTGGAAAGAGTATTTAAAACACTAACCACCCTTTCATTACAGCCTTGTCATATTTCACCTGAGTGAACAGTAAGTCACAAAGCATTTTTTGTTGTTATTGTTGAAGCACATCTTTCAATATTATCACTGATTTCAGAATTGATGTCTTTTTAAAGCTCAGACTAACGTGCGAGCATTTGGGATGAGCCCTCTTTTGTGCGCCTGCTTCATTCCTTTGTTGGAGTTCTGCATTTTCTGTGTGGGATTGAGGAATCATGGAAAATTGCCCCTTACGTGATAAATTACTGTTTTCACCCATCAAACATCGAAAATGCACCACGCGAGCCTTGCACACCATTACGTGGTCCCATCTAGGACCCTCTGAAAGTCAGCAGGGTGCATCTGGCTGAAATTCAGTCAGGCGATTACACTTATTCAAGCCTGGTGAACCTGGGAGCTTTCAAAAGGAGAGGAGCTGAAGGGATGAGATTATAGTCCTGCCAGGGCTCTGGAAAGGTGTCTGACATCTGACTGCTCACAGTGAGGCCTGATACCTGTTTCCATTGATTTGCAACGAAGTCTTTCTCGATAAGTTTTTCCACTTAACATTTCCTCTCAGGGAACCTGGGCCGTTGAAGATATTTACGAGTTGCTTTCAGCTTAAAAATAAATCACCTCTAATTCCTCTAAGCGAAATCAATCAAAAACCTGTAAAAAATGGACTGGTTGTTTGGTCGATTCTGGCAGAAAAGTAAACAGCACTTCAGCTTTTCTCCGCCATTAAGGCCTAAATGGCCTAGAGAGTAAATCAATATCTCTAGTCAGCCTTCTGGCTATTGTTTAGCCAGGAGATATGGATTTGCTCTGGCTTACTGCACTCCTTCGGGGCTAACCTATAATCCTCCGAGAGGAATAATAAGTTCGTTATCTAGTCCAGCTCTCTGCTGTACATTTAAATGGACCACATCCATCAACGGCCCTTGTTAAAGTTAAAAGATGAGGGCAGGCCATTCACCCTCCTTTACAGGGAGACGCTTCCAACATACATGGGGGACATTACGACTCGAAGCTGGACGGGTTGGCAAGTGACCTCCAAACCCTCGGTAGGGGTGTGGGCAGTAATTTGAGCGGGAGGAGACATATATCACAGCTGTCTCCAGATAGAAAATACTACTTTCCCACTTTTGAGTCAACTATGATAGGTCCGTAAAGCTACATGCTAACAGAATCTTTCATTACACCTACTAATTCTTCTTTAACGTCGATTTAAATACTGGTGTGAGTCCAAATGGTAAGAGCTATTCAGAACTTCTTTCTCTTCTGAACTTGCAAACCAAAATACCTCTCCGTCTTTATGGCAACAAACGAAAATCTCTCACATCCTTATTAACTTCACTTCAATAATTTGTTTTAATAACTTCATAATAAAGTCCTTGAGGTTTTTAGAAGAGGAGACTCTTGGAGAAAAGAGATTTCCTTGAAGAAATTATTTTTTACTTCCCTTTTCAGCTTGATAAACTAAAATTCTCCTTTAAGTGTCATCCGTGGTTTAATATGAGACAGTGATGGTGAAGGAATAACTTATCTTTGAATTATTTTATACACTTCATTCTTATGTCATTTTATTGATTTCTTGAAAGAATCACAAAGAAAAAAATGGATTATTTTCATTTAAAATTTCAAATATAGATATTTAAAGAGCACAGGATGTTTCTTCAACAAAATGACAACCACCACCACAACAAAACGAAAAACTGGGGGTTATTTTTCATGCATCCAAGCCCCAGGTATCTTTCATTTTGTCTTGGTCTATGCTTTATTGAGAGATCTTTCCCACAATCACTTAAGAAAAAACTATTACAATAGAATTGAGAAGGGGGAATATAATTATTTAGGTAAAATATTGTAAAATAATTTAGAAGATGGAATATGTCTGTAAAATACACTCATTTAGGAGAGAAAGTGCAGCAATTAACTAGTATTGATTTAGAGTAGGTAAAATGACTTGTTCTGAGGAGAGATTTTGGCTGTTTCCTTTTTTAAGGACTCATCTCTTCAGTTTCTGGAAAGTTTGGTTTAGCTTCAAATAAATTTGATCTTAAATTAGAGAAAATATTTAATTCTTTGGAAATTTGCTTTTAGGAAAAATTAAATTAAAAATACTCAACATGACACCAGTAATATATTGGCACATTTATTATCTCCACTTGCTAGTTAGAAGTATTTTTGTGATTAAAATAATAAATTTAGTAACAATATCAAATTAATCCACTTTTAAGAATTCACTTAAAATTAATTTTGTAAGGAAATGTACAAGTTTATTTATTTTGTTTTTTGCTGTATTTTGTTTAAGTCTTTGGCGAGAGTCTCACGAAATTATTAGACTTTGCCACTTATAAGTTGTGCCAACTTTCTCTCCCCACAACCTTTCATGTTCTCCATCTCACTTGAGGGCTGAGGTTCTAAGGAGGATGGAAGAAGGTAACTTGAAAGGTAATGGAAAATGGTCGTGTTTTGTGTCTTTCAGTTATGATATATGGACACTTGAAATTTACACTTCTAATTCTTTAGTAATGTACATACTCTAAAGAAAATGGTTGAAAAATTCTTACTATATTCTCACTGTAACATTGGATTGGACACAAGGAATACTGAGAGACTCTACTAATCATATTAGAACTAGACAAATAACCGATTTAGAAAACTGACTGATTCTTCTCTTTAGTTACACTTGAACATCCTTGTTAAAATAAAGTTACATTAAAACTGTTTGAAAATACACAAAAGAGCAATAGCTCCTAGTATATTTTTAATATAAATTTCATGTGTTTCCTCAAAGAATGTGGTATGAATAGCTGACAGGACCAGACAGTTCTGGACCATGTTTTGTTTGGCCAGAAAATTCTGTCTATGTTTTTGATATTGCCTGATTTAGAAATGTTAAAGCATGTAATTTTTCTACTTTTATTTGCTTCATTTTTATTCTAATGTTTGAAAAAACTGATCTATATAGAAAATATTGTTATGTCAAAAAGGTTGAATTCATCAGTCAAAACTTTTTAAGATTATATGATTGTATCTTTTATTTGAGAACTGTCACTACTAGCTGGCAGTGCTATAAAAAAGGTAGTAAGGGTCTAGTTTACTTTGTTGTCTAGTTAATATCATGATGTAATCACCTGTCTAAGAAAAACATCCATAAAATATTTGTGTCCTCAGTCGTCAGTGAGTGTAACATACTATGTATTCAGCACATAACTGTTAAAGAATGTATAAACAATAAGGAAACTAATGTATATGAACATAAACTAACACAATTATGTTGTTTCTGTAGTAGAAGCTTAGACCATTTGGGCCTCACAAAGGCATCAAGAGACACTGTCGGAGTGAATTCAGTAAATGAAACAGATTCGGTGCTGTTGTCTGCACTCAAGGAGTAAAGAGTGGTTGAAAATAAATGATTTTGGTTAAATTCTATTGGAAATTCCAAATCCCACTGGCAAAAATTGGTTCTGACATACAATTAAAACTAAAAAGAAATAAGAATTCTAGGACATTTGGTCACATTCAATTGACTAAAAAAACCTTTATGCTATACTTTAGGTACAGATCTACTTTGCGGTACCAATATAGATATTCTAGTTAACTTTGGGGTTAAGAATTTACCTAATTTTTCCACACAGGAGATAAAACTTCCACAGATAAAACTCTGCCCTTGGTCAAAAGTATTTTAAGATAGGACTCAGTAAGTCTTGGTTTGCAGGTTAAAACAAGTGTGTTTCTGTATATCTTATACGTCTGCAGCAATTGATTTGATGGCAAGGAACACAAAATCTGAATCTCAATTAAGCAAAATGTTACTCCCGAAAAATAGAAAATCCATTTTTCTCAGGAGTAAACACGTATTACCAACACAGCACTCAATGAAGATTCTATTTTAACGTTATCAATGAAAACGTATGAGAATTTGTTTTCCTTTCTATTATGTAATAATTCACATAATAGCCTCAATTTTGCATCTTGGTCTACAAATCCTGTCTTTATTCTTTGGCTTTTACAGAAGAAGTTTGCTAACTCTTTTTCCAGGGTATCACTCTGCTCCCTAAATATCATAAGATATTTACATTGCTAACTTAGCTGATACAACATTTTGGGATCTTTATCCTTTTTGTGTTCCCTTCACCTTTTATCTACCTGTCTGACTGGTCTACCAGTTGCTTATGGAGCAGCCAAGGATAATGTTTTTATAGTTTCCAATGACTAATTTTTTTCTAAATCAGGACAAAAACTGTAACTCCTATTCTATTCTAGAAAAAAAACTGTAAGCAAGCTCGCTGATCTGATTTATATAACATGAATATTGTGTGCACCACCTCAGAACCAGGTGACCAAGAACAATACGAGTCCAGTGACACAGGCCAAAAGAGAAAGACTACAGATACAGCCTTATGCTGGATTTCTTTAAAAGATAAGCACTTATAAGTTCAGTTCACTTCGTTCTGTCTTACAGCAAAAAAGTAACCTTTTTTCATTTCATTCATTGTAGTACCTAGAAATCAGTGATGGAAAAGAAGATCAATTAGGTCATTTAGTTCCCTTCCAAGGTTCCAATTTTCTCATTCAGCATAATAACTTTGGCCTGTCCAAATTTAACTGACTGAAGAGAGAGGTTTCTACAACTTAACTTGGGAGATATTTCTAAATCATATTCATCTGTACCAAAGCATCATTAAAGACCTTGCTATTAGGATTATACTAAATTGTTCTGTGCTTAATTGCATCTCATTTGTCCTTTATTCCCCTTGGCTACCCAAAGCAAATTATTTTTTTTCCTTTGACTACATTTATTTTATACCAGCTAGTCCACATATCTTGCTGATGAAGAATATATCAATAATGGTTTCTGTTTACTGGATGTGTCGTTTCATAAATACCTGTGTTCAAACTGTGGTGAAAGGGAAACCCCTTTGTGTTAAAAATCACATTTTGTAGGAAAATTTCTTACTTCAGCAAGGGCTCCCAGGGCTTAGGTACAACCTTTCCTAGCTTCATTTTTCAACATGTCAAACCATGAACACCGACATAACTTGCTGCTATGTGTGCACTTTCTTCCATGCTGTTTCCCCATCAAGGCCCATATTTGGATTTTCTGAAACCCCAATCACATTAAGCTTTTCTCTTTCTGCAATAAAACATGGTCCCCCTACCCCTCATTGATTAACTCTAACTCAAGAAATTCTGAGGAGGCTAGATTCTCCGGCATATTGTTCACCTCTTCCTGCCCAGTTGATGGATATCCTGTAGCACAACCTTGAATCCCAAAATGAGCTGATTAAAGAAGTATTAAGAAAATCTATATATATGACTAAGTCAATCCATCAGTGTTTTGTTCACGAGGGTCAACTTTTCCTGTGTGTAGAAAACACCACGGCCAGGAGATAGTAATGAACTACGACCTCTGAGAGTGTGGCAACAGGAACTAACGACGAGGAAACATTTGCTATTAGAGCAAATAGTCTCCTAATCAACATATTATCGATCCTTCATTTTTGTCAAGGTCATTTTGTGCTTTAAAAAATGATCTGACAGTAAGGCTTTAATAGGAAAAGTGGACTAATTTGATTTAAAGAGTAAATGCTATTAATTATGAAAGACAGTCAATAAAAAGCTTGTTCTTCCAAACATAAAGGCAAATCTTACAGTGCCTTTGATTTATGGTAATGAACACAAAGATGAAATATTTTTACTAATAACTCTTACCCACTCCCTTCCCACCATTTGCTCTTTTCCTTGCTCACACGTTATTAAAAATCCTTAAAATAACCTTTGTAATTCATAGCAAGTTTTGGTTAAAAATACGTCTTCATATATTTAATACTATACTTTTAAAATTTTCAATAGATAAATCTGTTATTTTATAGTTTGATATTATTTCTAGAATAAAGTTAAGAAAAAGAAAAAAAATTCCACTTTATAGTTAAAGATCTAGGTAAAAATTTTAAAAGTAGCTTATTTATAAAATGTTGATGTTCAAAGTCACCATGAGATTTAAACGAGAATTTTAGCACCTTGAAATCCAGATAAAAATATTTTAGAGAACAATTACATCTAACTAATCTTACCATACGAACAGATATGGACCTTACCATATGTATAAATATGTACAAATTCCAAATATGAAATATTTTAGGTATTTGGTTCTATTAAAGTCATCTTTAGGTTTAATTAATTTATTATTCATTTAATTTACCTGAAAGAAACCAAGATATAAATTATCTGACTGGTAATAAAATAAACTCCAAGAATTTAAGATAAAGTAAAATCCTTGAACATTTAGGCCTAACCTATTAAATTTCTCTAAGAAAAAGGGTAAATATTTTTCCCTCTAAAAATGGCTTCATTATAAGCCCTACAAGCTACTCTATATATCACTTCAATAACATAAAATTTCTTGGTTATAAAATATGCATTTGAAGAACTGCCTTCAATATAGTTTTCCCATTGTGAGTCATCAATAAGTGAAGTGAAGTGTGCTCTCCTGGACTGTAATTACGTGACTGTGTCACCAAAGAATGGTAGAGCAGGTCAACCTTTCACACCTCTAAAAAGATGCAATTTTCTTCTTCTTCTTCTTATGAAAGAGTTTGTTAGTTAGGAAATAATACACTTTAAATATAATAACTAAATGAAAGTAAATACAAATTCTGAGTCTAGTATGATTGTAAACTACTATCTGAGAAATCCCAAGCATTATTCTAAATTTTACTGAAGATCTACTTATTTGAAAAAAATAATTAGTGTCAAGGAAAACACAGTAGCATCTCTTATAGGAAATAAGAGGCACAGAAGTCTATGTCTGCATGGTGATTAAGTGACCAAAACTTGATACAGAACAAATATTTTGGGCCACTTATCTAAATTATTAAAAGATTACATTTTCTAGATAAAGAAAGAACATTGGCTTACCATTAGGAATCTCATTAATTATGGATTCAGAAGTATTCTGAGTTAAACCTTATATACTGGGATTTAGTACAAAGAACACTCAAGCTCACGCCAAAGCAGGAAGAACCCCAGCTCTATGTGGCCACTGACCAAAAGGCTGTTAGGAGTTTTTGTTTGCTGATTGGGATTTTTCAGTTTTTTCAAATGGCATAATATTTAATAACACTGATGACATGCAGGTCAAATCAGACAGCATATTTAAACAGCTTCAGTCTTTTATTTTTAAAATGCTGTAAGTGATGTGTTTTATAGCCCTTCTCACTGCATTTCATAGTAGGGTGACAATACACTTCAACCTGCACCCAGTTCTTCCATAGCAGAAGCTGCCATGCTATGCAAGTATCTACTAAGCTGACAGAGTAATAAAACTCTGAAGACCAGGGACAGGATAAAAAAGCACAGGTTTTTCACTGAATAAAAGAGACAGAATATGTTGCCCTATTATCTACATCTGACTGACTGACAGCAGTGAGAACTCTCAACTCAACTGAGACGTTGTGTACTGATTAATTCCCATGCTTTTTATTTATTCCATATTACACAGGAAATATTGAAGGGATATAATATTCTGTACAAGGAACTTTTTAAGTTTTCTGAGACAATTTTATATTTATTTACACAAAGTGGCATGGAAATCTCTGTAAGGGTTATGTGTTTCCTTGCAATTTTATATAGCTTGTCGGAATGTAATTTACACTTTCTTGATAACAGAGACTACATTATTAGCATTAATACTTGTGCAATACTGTGTGAAGAGCTGAAGTTACAAATGTCAGTTTTACTGGTACAGAACTGTATCGGGAATAAGAGCTGTCACTGCTTTAACTGTGGATGTTTGATGCCCTGAGTCTGTTTCACCACAGTGGTTGAGCTACTCTGAACACACAGACTATTTCGCAAGCAGAGAAGCATCTGCCCATCTGCACATTTACACCTTTCCACCCTTCCATCACCCAGTCATTAGAAATAACCTATGAGTATATCTTAAGGTTCTAATGTGGTTAGTTAGCTCTTTGCTTCTTTTTTTCATTTAAGGTAGCTCACCTCTAATTTATGCTTTCCACAGTTTTCAAGTCCAGAACTAATGTGTCCTTCTACCAAAAAAGCTGCTTTTCCAACTATGCCTCTTCATTGTTCATTTTCTTTAGCATTAGTCTCATTCACCACTTCCATCACTACCATTGACCTGCGTCATTCCCACCCTGGGCCAATGGACCCTTCTTTGCCATGTGTCACCATCTTTCATTATACATTTTCACTTTTGTTTGATTGTGTTTTGTTTAATGCTCCTTCTTTTATGCTTCTTAGCTTTCGTATGAAAAAAAGTGGCTTGTTCTTGTCAGCTAATCAGAGTATTTATTTGGCTGCTTTCTTACAGCCAGTGTAATCTCTGGGTCTTCCACCTCTTTTAGATCAATTTACTTCTTCCTAGCTGCCCAACAATTAGACTTTGTTTTCAAAGAACTGGAAGTCTCCTTTTGTATTTATGCTCTTTCAAGATGAATGGGGGGACAAGAAGTCTGGTTTCAGATAGCCAAAATTTTACTGCAATCTCTGAACACTTAGCATTGATATAAATATTGGACTCACTTCAAAGAATGCTTTATGCATTGGAGAAAATGTGACATAAGCACCATAAATGCTCACACACTGCACACAACTACCTAAATATCTACTTTGATCTCATCCTCTTGAATGATTTTGATCAATGGTAATGACCGGCTGAAAGATTAAAGATGGTAGAAAAGAAGAAATGTCAAGTTTTATAGTATCCATTGTGAAACATTATGCTAAACCACATTTACCAATAAATAGTCTCCTATGTTTCCTATGAGCTGAGGCCTTGAAAATGTCCTTGTGAATACAAAATGAGTAATTAGGAAAATAGAAAGATACCTTATAATGGACATCACTATGATTGGTATATGGTTCTAAAGGTATAATTCATTCAAAAGGCTGAGCAACTGACAATCAATGCTTTGAGCACAAAATCACATTTATGATTTTGATAAATGCACACTATCATTTTGAAAATGAATAGTGAGGCAAAGCTACAATTACTTTTATAAAAAGGAAAACTAACTTGCACGTGTGAAGGCAAAACCTTGGACTCCGTTTTTATTATCATTTCATTCTTCTCAAGTGGGCAAATCATCAACAGAGGGACTTAGTAGTAATTTCTCTCTGATGAGCTAGCATGAGGGTGTAGAGGAAAGAGTGGTTAGAAACACATCGTGGGAGTGGAATTAGAATGAACAGCGGTTGACATTTATTATCTGAAGTCATCTATGAAGTAACGTGAGCCTAGACTCTAACCCATAGTCTATAACTAAAAAAAAATGCAGGAACAAAAGTGAAGTAAGTTATTGGTCTACAGAAGGCCATGATTTGAAAGTCATTTAGGTGCCCAAGTTGGTTGTCAGCAGTGGGCCCAACCTGAGGCTAGGGGACATCTAGGAGCTATATCAGCACAATTTTTCACAAGTCATCTTGAGATGAGCGATGCCAGCAAATTCGGCAGATCTGGGACACCTACTCACATTTACAAGAGGTAGACATGGATGAAAGGTATAATGCTATTAGGAAGAAATTTTGAATCAAGAGATATGAGTCTAATGAATTTGCCCTGTAATTTATAAAATGTATAAATTCACATCAATGTTTTAACTTCTCTAAGCCCCATTTTCTCACTGGTAGAATAGGACTACCACTATTATCATCACCACCATTACTTCTCCTAAACCAAAAGTAGTCTCTGGTTTTGAGAATGTATTTGAAAGCACTTTAGTACATGAAGCAATACATTAGTACCTACTGTTATAAATATGAATATTCATATATCCACCATGTTTTTGGATATGTATCTAATTATGGAAAAAAAGAATTTACCACTCCACCAGAGCATTCAGATCTTCAATAATTATAAATATCTATAGCTCTATTTTGTGCCAAAAACCTAACTATCAGACAAAAGTATTTATCTGATATTAGGTAAATCCAGAATAAGTATATTTTATCATCAGTACTTAAGAATATTCTTAGTACCCTCAATTCTTAAAAAAAGTATGTCTATAATAGAGACAAAGATAAACATTTAGACTCCATATTAAACCACATTATAACCTTTAACTAATTCTATAGCCAAGAACTACAGTTTGAAAAAACAAGTAAATTGATCATCATATACAGTGATTGCCCTATAGTTCCATGAAGAAGTGAGCTTTGATTTTGGCTTAAGAAAAAGAAAACTTTGAGTTGTTAGTGTTTTAATTGAGACACACTATAGTGACATTCAAAGTATGTTTCCAGAATGGCAAAGAAAATCTACTTCAACAAGGTATTCTTTGAAAAAGCCATTTCTCTTGAAGTTCTCTCAAAAAGAGAACAGGGAACAGATTATTTTGAAGCCTTTGAATCTAACAAATGAAAAAAAAAATTTAACAACCTTCAGACTGCCAGAGATTTTTCCTTTTGATAGGAGAGGTACATGATGACAATATTAACAAAAATTTAAGATTATTATGAAAACAACCAAGAATTTTGACAAGAACAACAGAATTTTTCTCAAAGCATTTTAAGGGTAGCTCTACATGAGTATTTAACAGACTACCAAAAAAAGAAAAGCATTTGTACACTGAAGTGTATGTAAAAACAGTTTTCTAAAAATCCATTTTGAAGTACCATGGAAATCTCTTCAATTGAGTCTAAGATGAAAACACCCTGTATGGTCTCCCTTAGAGTCAGGGTCATGATTTTACTTCCTTCTGACTCTCAGTAATACCAAACATGATGCATATTCAGTAAATACAATAACCCACAGATTTCCTTGCATTGTTTAATAATTTGTGACTCTTAGAGGAGTAAAGTGGTGATTCCTTAGAGAAATCACCCAATTAACCCAATCAAAATTTGAGTACTCCAGGCCTCTTCTGCTGTTTCTACACTGGCCAAGTACAAGCACATACTCTGGCTTTTGGACAAATGCTGGTGCCTGTACAGAAAGCACCATATTCTCCAGATATCTGGCAAGTAACAGACTTCATCTTGCCAGTGTAGAAATAGCATTAGAGCAAGACTAATTGCTGGAAAGCCTGTTCAAAAAGATTTGTCATTCAGGATGGTAAAAATAATCCCACTTTTCAGAGTACATTCAAACTTTTTTTTAAATTCCCAGTATTTAATAGAGATCAAAACATTTCCATTTCTACAAGTGAATGCATTTTATGTAATACAGCTATTTCCTTTGATTCAAGTTCAAGCAGGGAAGCTAAAATGAAAAAAAAAATCTGTCTAGACTTACCATGTTTGTTCCTTCTGTAAGCTGAAACTTATTGAGACTGAAATGTGGCTTAAGAAAGTATTCATTTGTCCTACAAATACCTTATTGAAAAGTAGCAATGCCAAGAGGTAGAGATCTTCTGGATATACACTTGAAAATACAGTGGAGTATAAGCAGGTTAGACTAACATGATGGGTCCAGAGATGTACAGTAAAGGGAGTTTAAAGGAAACTATATGCCAAGCTATCCTTGGCCGCCCTGTACTAGACGTGATGTCTTGTTACAGAAATCACCACCAAAATGCCTGTTTCTAGCAGCAGCAACCAGCACCTCTCCTGAATTTAATAACCTGACTCTACCAGTGATAACATGTCTAATAAAATCCACTGCCTCTAATTATTTTAATTTTAGGTTCAAACTTTTCACTTTTTTTAAATTGAAATATAGCTGATTTACAATGTTGTGTTAGTTTCAGGTGTACAAAAAAGTGATTCAGTTATACATACACATACATACAAATATATTTCAGATTCTTTTCCCGTATATGTTATTACAAGATATTGAGTATAGTTCTCTGTGCTATACAGTAGATCCTTGTTGTTTATCTATTTTATATATAATAGTATCTACAAATCCCGAACTCCTAATTAATCCCTCCCCTGTACCCGTTTGGTAGCCATAAATTTGTTTTCTAAGTCTGTGAGTCTATTTCTCCTTTGTAAATAAGTTCCTTTGTATCATTTTTTTTAAATTCCACATATAAATGATACAAAATTCCAATTTTTTAAAAAAGTTCTCCCCTAGAGTTACAATCATAATCCAAATGTCTTCCATCATGCAGAGCCAAACTGCCATAGTGTTATCGAAACAAAGTGCAGATTAAGCCAGTTTCTTCACTCCTAACCTTTAACGGTGATATGAACATAGTTGCTAGATTTCCAGCATCTAGTATCCTTATCTACCATTCCATGAGCTTAAGAAAGCATCTCTCTGATTTGAAACTCAAGAGAGCCAACATAACCACAGTAAATAAAAGAGAAACATGTTATGATGTTAAGCCATGTGCACTGCTTGGCATTCGTTCAGTTCACTGTAGCTGAAAAAATAACTGTGAGGCTCCATATCCCATTAACACAGTGTTAATTATTGTCATTGTCTCATCAGTGGCTTGTTTATGACAGCTCTGGCTGACAGGAATAGTGGGATGTTCTGTCAAGGCCATCACCTGATGAGATTTTTATTGGCAAAAGATCTTTCTTTCCTTTACACAACTACATTAGGGGAATCAGTGCTTCATTAACTCCAAACGTAATCACTTGCATTAGGCCAGTTTTTAAACGTTTCAAATAATTAGTATAGCAGTGTCTTTCTAGCATCACAGTTAACCAATTCACTCTCTAAAAATGGAGAGACACTTCAATCTTTCTCAGCTCAAAAAAATTCAACTCAATGGCAGCAAAAGGGAAACACTACTTCACTGGGGGAGACTTTTAAAATATTGATAGAAAATTTTGTTCCTCTATGTACGAT
The DNA here is from genome assembly GCF_048564905.1 of Vicugna pacos. NCBI lineage: Eukaryota > Metazoa > Chordata > Mammalia > Artiodactyla > Camelidae > Vicugna > Vicugna pacos. Next base: position 53,031,480 of record NC_132993.1, on the reverse strand, counting down.
ACCTGTGAATAAGAGTGATTTCACAGAGGAAAAAATTTATCTCAGGGATTAAAAAAAACCCCCACAATTTGCATACACTCACACACACATACTCTATTCAGCTAATATGAGCCATTGCCCTTTTTTGTTTTAGGCGTGGGGAAAAGACTTCAGTTTCCCTCAGTGGGAGGAGTACTTCAGAGTCTTTTGCAAGAAATGGTAATTATCACTTTCTCTTTCATTCTGTCTCTCTCCTTCTCTCTAAATAAAGATACAGGTTATCTGAGAGAAGTAGATCCGTTTCTTTTTTTTTTTGTGATTTTAATGGCTTTAAAAAAAAAAAAAAGAAGACAGTATCATCCTTACCATCAAAATTGTTTTATAACTATTTACCTATTTCTATAAGTGAAAATATTTCAAACTAAATTAAAGTTGCTTACAAATTCAAATATGATCCCAATATTATATTTTCTTGCTAAATTTTTTTCCTATTGGCTGCTAATTAAATTCTTCATGACAATGGATGTGGACTTCAATCCACAACTTAAGAATTATATGTTTTGAATGATTCTGTTTCCTCATTTGTATTATTGGAGTCAAATTGGCTTCCCTGCTGAACTTGCAATACTGTTGAAAGAATTTAAGACTTATGGCTATGACAGTATGCAAAGATAGTTTTTAAAACATGAGAGGTTATTATCCATAGCACGCATCTGGGCCATAAGTAGGTACAGTAAGTGTGATGGTTAATTTTATGTGTCAGCTTGGCTAGTCTACGATGCCCAGTCAGACATCGGTCTTCATGCTGTTGTGAAGGTATTTTTTAAATGTGATTAACATTTAAATCAGATGACTTTGAATAAAACAGATAACCCTCTATGATGTGGGTAGGCCTCATCTAATCAACTGAAGACATTAAGAAAAGAGCCAGAGGTCCCCGTAAAGGAACAGAGTCTGGTCTCCAGAGTACAGCAAAGAAATCCCACCTGAGTTTCCAGTCTTTAGATTCACAACTGTAACACCAACGTTAGCCAAAATTTCCAGCCTGTCAGCTTGTCCTGTAAAATTTGGATATGTCAGCCCCTACAATCCTTAACTGCACGAGCCAATACCTTAAAATCTGTCTGTCTGTCTGTCTCTCTCTCTCTATATATATATACACACACACACACACGTATACACACATTATATGTATATGTATATATATATATTACATATATTTATTGTAATATATATCTACCTTATTGGTTCTATTTCTCTACAGAACTCTGATTAATACAGGGTTTTTTGAAAGAAATTATGTACATTTACATACTTCTCTCATAAACTGAATTCAGAATGTTTTCCTTAATAACAAAATGCCTGACATTCTGGAGTAAGGTCTCGCCTTGTCTCATAGTCATTTTCTGCTCTTACAGGACAGTACATTTTTGCCCAACAGATACCATGTCCTCCTTCCTCTAGCCATATGCAAGCATGAAAGTAATTAATTCTCATGCTTAGCTTGAGTTTGGTTTGGCTTTGGCACAGCATGCTTTCCCTAGCAAACCATAATTGATTCTGAATAATTGATCAGCGACGACCATTCAATTTTCTTTATCTTCTCTTCCTCTCATTCGCCTATGATATATGTTTTCATTGGGGAACCATTTTCCACTTTAAAAAAAAGCCCCAAATGCAAGGCCTTTTAGTGATCAAATCAATTTATGCTGCTTTCTGCCAATTCACATCAACTCCGATGCAACTCCTCTTGGAGAACTCTTAGGGAACGCTAATTAGTGTCCCACAGTATCCATTACTTTTCAAAAAGGAAGTAAACTTCTTATGTAAAGACCTCGGAAGCGATTTACATATGACTGCTTTCCATCTATCTAACCACCACACCGCCTTGCTCTTTTCAAATATTCTTTGATAAAGATTGTTATTGAAACCACTAAACCCTACGTACATGAATCATGAAATCAGGCAGGCTAAAGACACCTAAAATCAAGACCTGTGACACTCATCTAAGCTTTGTTAATTTGCTTAGTGATTATGCTATTTAATTTTCTCTTACGTACAAAGTAAGATTGCATTATAACAGCACCCTACTTATCTAATTATTACAATTTCCTAGCCACCAGAATAAGACCTCCTTTTAAGACAGAAGTAAAGGATTCCTTTGAGGAAGAGAGTTTTCAGAAAGGCCATACATTTTACAAGATCAGAAAGACGTGGGCATCTTTTTGGCCAACGGAATGAGTACTGTTAATATGCCAAGTTGATTTAGAAAGACTAAAATACCTACTTTCCCCTTACAGTTAAACACAGATAGTAAATCAAAAGTAAGAACAGAGTAGGTTAGAAAGTGCTGAATGCTGATGCTGTGAGATGCATCCTCACACACGCTCAGCAGTCTCCACTTAACCTGCTTCCTTCAGAGGCAATGCCCTTCCTTCTTCCTCAAACATCTGAAACAAAAATGTTATCTTTATCTTCTCTTTATTGAGTGCTAGGCTGTATCATCCATACCTTTCCAATCTGCTGGCACCAGATACTTAGAAGGGCAAATCCACAAATGGACTTCATTTCATTATTCAGTCTCCCTGAGAGCTAATTAGCATATACACTCAATTGCTCACTCTATCAATTATTCCTCAAATTCAATTATAACTCAGCATTCAATGCAATCCTGTCATGTGATGTTAACATGCACTGGGTAGTCACTATAAGCCAGAAACTGAGTCCAGCGATGGAAACAGAGGTGCAGCCTCATTTCATCAGAAACTTCACAATGCAGTGGTCTCTGTTCACTTTTTCTATTACCTCATCCCCCACATTCTCACTCAGCTCATTCCGTCAGTCTTCTCCAATATGCCAGAAGTGTTCTTTTCTGCTCTGGTCACAGCTTCCTCTGCCTTGACCCGAATTTATCTTTCTTGAATCACTCTTCCTCGTTTATGTCTATGAATCTACACTTCCCCACTTTTCTCCTTACATTGCTGGCCACTCCCACTAAGTCTCTTTAGTTTGCTCCCTCCTCTCTCCTCAGTCATTAAACACAGGTGTGATCCAAGCTTCCACTGAGTGCTCTGTGCCCACGTTCTCTCCCTGATAGTCTGTGGATAATCTCACAGACCTCTGAGGCTGAAAGAACTACGCAGAACTTGGTTGTTCTCAGATTCACACATTAAAGCCCCTGAATCCAACAGGTCATCTGACGTCACCATTTAGATCTCATATCTACTGTGTAGAAGCCCAAATTCTTGATCTCCACATTCTAAATCAACTCCACATCCAGTTTCTCAAAACTAGTACCTTTACTCATCACTGCTCATCTGGATAGCTGAGACATTTTACATGCAGCAAAACAAGGGAGAAAAATTCTCTTACATGGTCTTGTCAATCTTTATTTTATATGTTATTTTATCAAATAAATTCTGGTAAAGAGTATGGATTACAGAGTCACAAAAACCTGTTTCTTTACAGATTCCACCATTTGTTAGCTTTTTAATAAGTTAATTAATCTTATGACTTTTGCAATAACTCATGAGAAGCCACTCAGTCTCTATAAATGTCAGAGTACTCACCTGTTAAATTCGGTTAATAACAGTAATTATGACATTGGCTGGCAGTAAGAATTAAATAAAATGTTAAATAAAATGGCCTTCCTAAGGTCCTTAATCAGATCTTATTCATTCATTTGGTCTCTGACTCACTCAAGAAATGCGTACTATAAGTCTAATATGTCCATTCTAGGTGTTGAGGATCAAGGGATAATCAGGACAGATGAGGTCTCAGTCACCATGAAGCTATAATCCAATTGGAGAAGAGAGTCAACACACAAGTAAAACAATAATCGTGTAAGCTACAAGGACTGTGACACATGGAATGAAAGGATTCCATGTGATAGAGAAAAATGGAAGCCCGAGACAGCTTTGCAAGGAGATACTTGAGATGAGACCTAGAGGAGAAGAAGCTCTCCATGCACCAAGTGAAGAACAGCCATTCTACATCAGAACCCCAAGAATGACAAAGAAACTATGGCAGGAAAGGGCCTGGTGTCTTCTAGGAATAGGTGTGACCATAAGCTAGGGCTGGTGATGCAATACAAGATTAGCAAGAGCAGGAAGCCACTACCTCTAACCTGTAGGGACAGAAAGGGGACATGGGATAACCAGAGACCAGGAAATGGTTCTCTCAGGAAGACAGAATCTGAGGTTGTCTGTCCAGAGGGAGCTGGAGCCAATGAGATACAGCCACTTGCTAGACATGCTAGATATGCTGGCTCAGGCATAGGGAAGGAGACAGATCTTTAAACTCCCCCTTTATCCTTTCCTCCGTTACCCCATAGATCAATGACTTGCTGTGGCTGAACCAAATCAGATGCCTGTTGGCACAACAGCCTGGCAAATACAGCCTAAGAATTCAGTCCCCTACATACCAGGAGAAAAAGCAAAGCACAACAACTGATATGAGAACAATGTTGGGTCAGAACTAGCAGAAGACCCTTCAGGTCATTAAGGCTCACCTCCTTTAATACCTGGGGGAAAGAACCCTGCTGTGAAGGGAAAGAGGGTAGATTTGGAAGTGTTATATGTTTAGGGATATAAAGGAAAACACTGTCTGTCCCTGATATAAGAAAATGGGAAACTCAGACAAAAGATTTAGGTCTATGAGTTGGGATACTCCTGGTCAAGCCCACACTTACCAGCTCCATCTGGCTGACTTCCAGAAAGATGGCTGTGTAAGGGAACCTAGAAAGAAATTCTGCTGGTGATCTTTATTTCTTAAAAGAAAAACAAGCTCATGAAAAGGAATTATGTATGTACAGGTATGAGTGAAACAATATGTTGTACATCAGAAATGAATACACTGTAACTGACTATATTTCAATTAAAAGAAGAAGAAGAAAAGTAGGCTCTTAGGGTGCAAAGAACTGGCCCACTTAGGGGCTATCTAAACCCTGAGATCTTGGGAAATGCACAGAGTGAGAGAAACCTCTAGAAGATCCTACACTTTCCGCTATTAAGCTCAGTGGCATCTTGAACAAGTAATCTATATGAGATGAGATAATCCCACATTTGCATCCATTTTGTGAAGTTATTTAAGTTATACACAGTTTTCCGAAGTGTTATATTACTAATCCAAATGAAGAAGTAAAGAGAATAAATTGTGACTTGATCTATGTTTGGGGTTTTCAGGATAGATATAGCAAGTGAAAGAGGAACAGATTGGTTGAGGATTTAGTCAAGTGAGTGACTACGGGTCTGCACTAAACAGAGAATTTAGTTCAAGAAGATGCTGATAGTTGTGGGAGAAAATGTAGGCGTCAAGTACATGAGGTCTCTATGAGGTCACAGAGCAGTTAAGGAGGAGTGAAGGAGTGTGAGCTAAAAGGACATAAAATGGAAGTCAGAGAGTGGGGGCAATGATACATTTTGCTTTATGAATATGACAGGGAGTAGGTGAACAGAATGGAAATAGACGTTCTTCTAGCTCATGGGTTCCAGAAAGTACAATCCTAGGGAGCTAAAAAGTTTCTTATATGGATTTAGATTCACCAAATGTATTAAAGTTTATAATATCTCTTAATCAGCTTTGCTGATTAACAAACAATTTCAAAATCCCACTGGTGTACAATAGCAAACATCTTGTCTTATGCCCACAGGTCTTCAATCTGACTGTATTCAAGTCAGACTGAGGCTGGACTCACCTGGGCCACTGGGCTCCAAGTTGCCAGAATGGAGGTTTTGCTCTAGTATTTAGTTCTCCTCTATGTTGTCCATTCTAGAAGCAGACTGATGGAAAAGAAGCCACCTGGGCATGCTCTTCCCATTCTGGGTGACAGGAGCACAAGAGGCAAGCCCAACCATACAAAGTAAAGCCTCAAATCAATTAATATATGCTAACATTCCATCGGCCAAAATAAACTGTATGACTCACACTGAAATTAATGCAGCAGACAAAAAGAATCTACCTTTTCTAATACATTGTATTGAGAAATCAAATGGCAAAGTCTGTGATTCAAGACAGAGAGTGAAGAATTCAAAGGATGATGCAATAAGAATGAAGACAAATGCTATAAACCAGGTGCCTTGATGGGCCTTTGAAACTACTGGGAAGTGAATGAAAGGTCAACAGACACGGACAATAAGGAGAGAGAATCAGCTGAATTAAGGTGTTAAATTTCAAAGACGCCCCCTCTAAAACAGGAGAGAAGGGTGACAGTCTGGAGAGGACAGTAAGGCAATGTAAGAACAGAAGCTCCCATCCCCTGGCGGTGAGGGAAGGGGGCCTTGGGTCACTTTGTCCTTTGTATTTTCTTCAGCAGTCTATCAACAGTATTACTGCCGATAATATATTCTTATCGGAAATTATGGGTATTGACACAGATAGACATTAGAGACAAGAGAATCACCAACTCTAAAGTAGTTTCGTACTGAACACAAAGTCCAGCAACTCTGGGAAGACATCACTTTTCAATTCCTAGAGTCCACATCGATAATTATTAGTCATCAGGAGCCAACACTGTATGAGGTGAGAGCAGAACACTTTTGGAGGTATATCTAATAACTTTCCAAACTCATGGAACAACTGCCACCTCTGTCTTATTTCATAATCCTATTCTTATAGTTCACTGATTTTTTTAAACCTAAATTTTGAAAAATTTGGTATTTGTTTGTTGATTATTGTGATACTCACTGGATTTCAACAAAGAGAACACTATGCTACCACAGTTAACAAAACGCCTATCCATACTCAAATCTCTTAGCTATTCTTCCAACAATTTTCCTGACCTTTTAATCACACCAAGACTGTTTATAGCAGCATATATATAGTTTTTAAAAATAATCTTTCAGCAGAAGTGTTTAACATATTTTAAAATTTATAATAGCTGTATATTTTTATAAAGTCTGTTATGGGTAACTTTCTATTCATTTTGTTCCAAATTCACTTCATGTGTACATTTATTCTATTTCTAAAACCTTTAGCTATTCCTATCTCTAAGACATTTTTATTCAGTAAGACACATCTAAAATAAATTCATCTGCATTCACTTATATAACCAACCACATTTATAATTTATGTGTTTCATCATATTTCTTTCAAGAATTATTTACCCTTTATCCATCATCAAAATGTTTCCAAAAGTTGAATACTGAATATAATAAAAGCATATAGTTTTGAATTATTTGCTATGCAAGAGTCAAAATGACTACAACATTAAAAGTACACACATATACTCTATATAAATTAAAATAAAATTGACAAAATGGGAAAATATTTGCAATATGTGAGGTACACAATTAATGCTCTTAATATAGAAAGAGCTCTGAAGAATCAATAATATTAAAAATTATACCAATAAACAGCATAAAAGACTAGACAACTCAGAGAAAGATACAAATGTACTGAATCTTACTCACTTGTATTCAAATACAGAATGATGTATTAAAAATAAATTACTATATCTTTATATAGAGAAAATATTTTTCCTCGTTAACAATAGTTAACTACAATAATAATGATGGCATAGACACAGAAATTCATTAGTATAGATTACTATAAAGCCTCTGGAGGGCCTGACTATAAACATCAATAAATTTAAAATGAACATAGCCTGCTATTAATAAGCCTTATTGTGATCATGTCTATGACCCAAATTACTGGTCTGCGCTTGTTTGTGATATAATCCCAGTAACTTGATTTGTGCAATGAGTCTTAACTTACATTTCTGTATAATGGGGATCACAATAACCACCTTACAGGATGGCTGTCAAATAAACAATATAATAAACATGTAACTAAGCATTGCCCTTCAGATAAAAACTGCTAGTGTCTCATCATTCTCCTCTGGAAATAATTATAGATATAAACAGAGCTTAATGATGTTAACCAAGTTATCATCTCCAACAGTAAAATAAGAGGATGTTGATTTAATACATCTTGTCACATTCATACGGTGGGATAATGCATGGCTATTTAAGTACTACTACAGAAAGAAATAATAAACATTTTTAGTAAAAATAGGGCATACTGATATAACAAAAAAATCACACTGTATAAACATTGCATGTTTTATCATCACAATTCTGCTTATAAGTGTATGAGGTACTTGTAAGGGTACCTTACCTTATGTAAGGGTACCTTACCCTTACATAAATATGTGTGTAGGCCATGTGTGAACACAGCATAATGCACATGTGTAACAGTGTGTATGTGTAAGCAGAGACCTGAGGTCTATGAACATTCATTTATTCAAAAATATACGATGAATTCCTGCTATTAAGTGGATATCATACTTGTTTCTGGTGATACAATTCTTTTGAAAAGACAAATACAAATCTGTATAATAGATTGGGCAGACATTGGGAGGATAATCTCATAATTAGACTTCAAATTATAACTAGGATAATGCTACAAAGGGAAGAAGTATAGAAAAGCATGCAATAGGGACAGTGACTTCTAAAAGAAAGTAGGTCAGACTTCCCCACTAAAGATGGAATTGAACTGAAATCAGAAGGAAGAGCAGGATAAACAGAGTAAAAATTGGAGGAAAGACAGCTCAGGGAATACCTTGAGTCAGCAAGTAGCAAGGGACTTTGGTGTGGTTTTAATAGATAAGTGTGGGGCTCAGTGAGGTGCAAGGGTCAGGTGAGTGACAGGTCCCATAGGGTTTGTAGGGTATTATTAAGATTTAAGGAGGTGTTCATATAGGTGAAATGATCAGAGATCTGTCTGAAGAATATCACTCTGGCTACAGATTGATGGTGAGCAAGTCAGTGAAGAGAACTGTGGAGTCACTTGGGTAATGCAAGTGAGAGGTCACAGAAGCCTGGATTAGGAAGGAGCTGGTAGAAATGGAAAGAAGTGATCGATCTAGAAGCCACTTGTGAGCAAAACTAAAATGATATAGCCATGGACTAGAAATGGAGAGCTCAGTGTGAAGACAACAATAGTATCTTCCTCACGTAGTTATGAGAATTAAGAAATAATCAGACACTTAAGCACTCAGTAGAGGGTCAGGCACAGAGAGGGAATGCTACTGACTGACAGGGAGCCAGTGCAAAAGGTTTACAGGACCCTAACCTGCATGATGAGATGCATGATGTTGCTATTCATGAGATGGAAAATGTCGGAAGGTCATCAAGTTTGAGGAGGAAAATTATTAATTCAGTTTTACAGGCCCTGACCTTGAATTACCTTCCAAATTTGCAAGAGCAGATTCCAAAGACGCAGTTGGATAAATCAGCCTGGATTTGAGGAGAGCTCTAGATTGTACATAAAGTTGGGAATTACATATGGGACTCAGTAAAGGCAAAAGGGCCTAGTAATGAGTCTTTGGCTATTTCAGGAGAACAATCCTGAAGGGGAGATAGAACAGGATTGGCCGGAGATACGGTATCATAGTGGCCAATTGAAAAATAAAATGTGTTTCTAGAAGTATCCAACCGTAATGAATCCTGCAGAGAGCTCAGGTAAGATGCAGTTAAAAGAAGCCTCACTGAAGAAAGCGACACAAAGGTCAGTGGTGCCCACAACAAGAGTGGTTGATATAGACAAGACTGGATTAGACTTGAGTAGTGGAAATAGAAAATACTGAAAACCTCCTCAGTACTTCGGCTACAAATAAGAGAGGCAACAAAAAGTATTAACTAGAAGGGCATAAGCTATACAAATAAAAGTAGAATTTGTTTTTTAATGAGAGAGATTTGAGCGCATTAAGAACAGAGACTTGCTCTTAGAAGTTAAAGGTTAAACTCTACTGTTTATTTTCAACAACAGTCATACTGTTTTTAACACACTGTACATATTTTAAGCTGACAGGGTTACAATCTTTCACAGGTAATTCAAGGAAAAGAGTAAATAGATTCTAGCAAAAGATGAGAAGTTTCAATATACAGCAATAAAAAGATGAGGTAGATGAATATTAGGGACTACTGTGTATCCTCTCCAAAAGGCTAGAGCTTGGAAAGTGAAAGCTCATGATAAGAGGCTGGGCCGGGCCGGGTCAGAGGTAAGTGAGTAAAAGGAACACGAAGGGAATTAAGCAGTTTTCCCTCTGAAAGTGGAACAGCGCAGACTTTAGAAAGATGTAAAAACATATTTGAACAATTAAAAATAAAAAAAAGAGATGAAAAGTGTCTCATGATATTAAGAAGGCCATTTGACTATTTGGTGACACCAAATTGTTCTGGAGATGGGACAGTATCGTACAGCTGAAAAGCTCCCTGGAAGTCAGGTACAAGGGTTTGCTCTCGTCTTTGCCAATAATAAAGAGGGATACTTGGATCAGTCATCTATTTAGTCTGAGCTTTAGTTTCTTTACATGTTTAATTAAATAATTTCCCTATATTGTATTTCTCTTACAATGTTAGTATTTTTAAATTTATTTCATTTATTAATTTTTTATTGAAGTACAGTCAATTAACAATGTTGTGTTAATTTCAGGTGTACAGCTTACTGATTCATTTATACATATGTATTCCTTTTCATAGTCTTTTTCATTATAGGCTATTACAAGATATTGAATATGTTCCCTGTGCTATACAGTAGGACCTTGCTGTTTATTTTATACACAGTAGTTAGTATCTACAAATTCCCATGCTCCCAATTTAACCCATCTCTCCCCCTTTCCCTCTGGTCACTGAAGTTTGTTTTCTAGAATTCTTTACTTCTGCTACCAAAAGAAGAGGAAAGGCATGTTGTAAGGAAAAAACAAAATACTCTGAAGTATCTGTATAGCATGAGATTATCACAACTTTGTATTGTAGGTCCCTGTGTAAATGGGGATAAAAGCTCCACACATTCCTTGACTTAATTCTGAAAAGTTTAGCAGGGGTGTGAAGTGATATTCTCCAGCCTTAGGGACGTGTGAAGGGCACTTCACTTTTCTGACAAGCCCATCATTTGCCTTTATCCCCTGTGTAACTTATCCATTAAAATCCTCTCTTGTGCACATAATTTTACAACTGCATATGATTTAAATACTCTGAATAAGGCAGCTAGTCATTTTGAGACTTCTTCATGTAATCTATGTTTAAACAAACAAAACACTACAATAGAGTATCAGTAGAGAATGAATTTAAAAGTTAACACATATTTCTTGATGTAAACATGTTAAAGTAAGCATGTAAAAATAATGAACAGATGATATATAATGTGATTACAAGTAAACATGTCTATTTCTTTTCGTAATTCGTATTTTCTAGTAAGTATTAAAATTGGTTTGGCTTCATGCATGAAATCAATCATTAACTTTGAGTCAGATTATATTCATGTATTTTTAAATAGGGCTTTGCTTTGGTTTCATTAAATCTAAATGAGTAAGATTCTGTGGTGTTTCTTCTCAGCTATATTTCATAGAACTGGGTAACTTCTGAAATTTTGGAAGATAAGAGGGAATTGCTTCCATTCTTAACCATTACCTCCTAACTTTGTAAACTATACACTGAAAATATGTACTTTAAAATGTTCTTTATATTATGGAGCAAGAACCAAAATCTTGCTCTTAGGTTTAAATCCATTCTTGAAGAGTTTAAATTAGTTAATTTCTATAACTCCAAGTAATTTACTCAACATTTCCTTTGTCTGGCAACCCGCTCAGAAAACCTTTTCTAAGTTGCAACTCATGCCTTCAATGAACAAGTCTGTGCTCTACTCACCAGGCATCACTCATGTGATGACTTTTTCCCTTTGCTTTGAGTATTCGATACTATCACATTCTAACAGTTACCATGCACATCACTGATACTAAAGACACACATATCTAATGGAAAAAAAACTAGGATCAGAGGAACAGATAATATGTTTTAGTTTTTCCAGTAAAATTCTATGACCTGGGGGAAGGCATTTAAATTCTCTTCTCCCATATTGTTTTTAGTAAAGATTAAGTGTTTTCTGAAATCCCATTTTCTCTAAACTTCTAGGGTTCTATATTTTGAGGATACTTATAATAATGAATTGCATGACATCAAAGATTTCAGTGTTTATACTTATTTTGATACTGTTAAATGTAGATACTATTAGAAGAAAACAGTAACTTTGAAATATCTAGAGCCTTCAGCGTTCACATAAAGCACTTAAAGAAATATAACAAAACCTAGAGCTATCATGGTTCAGTGAGTTAAGCTGTGAATTTTTTGAGTGGCAAGAATGGCTGGAATTATGAAGCATCCACTATTCAGAATATAAAATCTATGATACACTTTCTGAATAATTTCCCTTTTTCCTTCACCTAGGAGAAAATGATTCTTGAACTTCTGGGAGATTTGATGAGTGACATTTAAAATGATTAAAAATCATTCACTTAATTTAGGGAACTCTATAAATAATGACTGGATCGTTCAATTTTGCTTAAATTTCTGCACAAACATGTGAAAACTGGGAAGTAAAATAAATTATTTCTGGCAGTTATTTTTTATATGCAAACTATACATTTATCCTGTATATTTCTCCTTATGCTAGGAAGTAATTCAAAATAAACTTCGGTAAAGCTCTCCATTCCAGAACTCTGGATGAGTAGGATGGCTTGGACAGCTGTGCCTTCTGCATATTTGAGGGTATATTACATTCAGCAACAAAGCAGAGAAAACGAAACAAAACAAAACATTTAACCTAGTTTGGATGGAAACCTTGAATATATCATGTACCCATTTGGTGTTTTTTGAAAAATGAGGGAGTTACACACATTTAGTAATATGCCAAGTCATCATCTAATTATGAATGAATGTAGCTTTCTGCAGCACAGTAGTATTTATAGGACTCTGTGAAGATTTCTATATCCCTCATTAAGTACAGACTATAATGCTTTTAGATTTTTCTCTGAAATATATCTAAATTGTATATACACTCACATACATATGTGTGTGTGTGTATATATATATATAGAGAGAGAGAGAGAGGAAGGGACGGAGGGAAAGGAGGAGGCAGGAAGAGAGAGATCTCTCCTCTATGGCAGGGTATGTAATATCAACTTCCTCTAAATAAAATAATAAAGGATATAATGCAAAATGAAACAGTGTCTGGTACACAGCAACTACCCTTTAACTATTAGTTACCATTACTACTGTCAAAAAACTATGGAAAGGCTGACCATTTATATCAATCCATTTCTTTGTTTTAATATATTGTTCCACTACAAATACAAATAAAACACACAAACAACTTTGAAATGCATTTTAAAATGATGAGGTTTGGAGTAGAAAAATCCTGGGTTTAATCTTGGGTATGTTACTTAATAGCCGTGTTAATTTCATCATCCCTTGTTATCCTCTGAACTTGATATTTTAGATATCAAGTAAGAACAGTGATATTTACATCATAGACTTAAGAGAAATAAATTTTAAAATGTGATAAAACATGTGAAATGATTGAACAATATAAAAGGTATTCAGTAAGAGCTAGTTGAATGTGAAATCAGGAAATAAGGCTGCTTCTTGAAATATAAACATTTGTAAACATTCATGATAGTTCAGGCCATATATTCTGTATAGCTCATCGCAGAGATAGGACCCACTTCCACTAAGAAGCCCATCATTGAATATAATTACTGTAACTGAAAGAGCAGAGGAAGGAGTATTTTAGAATTGGCTCTGGGGCAGGAGAATATCTGCACTATTTCAAAAAATCCTTTACACAATTATAATAAATTATTTTTTTTGAAAAAGTAAATTCATTAATTTAATAAAGCATACCCAAAATAAACCTCTACAAAATTCTCTCTCCCATGGGAAAGGGAAGAAAATAAAGTGAGAAAGTAGTCTGAGTAAACTCTGAGCACAGTTAACATGATATACAACACATTTCTTAGTTCAGAACCTATATGTATAAAGTTGAATAAAATTATGCTGCAATCCAAACTAGAGGAATAAATATATACATATGTATGTGTGTGTGTGTGTGTACATACATATGCATATACATCCTAAAATATTTTTGTATCCAATTCTCATCAGTTATAAAACTACTGGGTTTGGGAGATACACATTTTGGTTCTGCAAAAGCTCAAATCATAATTCCTTTTTGGCTTTTAGTCATAATGATGGCAACTGTAATCATCTATTTGTTGATACTTGCTATGTGGCTCAAGACAAAGCGAAAAAAATATTTTGTTAGGTAGGTCTTGGTGGTCATCACTAAACTGGATTTCTCTATGCAACTGTGCTGAAATTATTCAAAGTAGAGATACTGGCATAGCACTGATGGTGTTCTAGCAAAATTTAATAAAACCATGACCAGGAAAATTGTTCACTAACAACTAAACTAGATTTAGAGGCTCCTAATAAGCTCTAAAAATGGCTCTTTCCCTCTCAAGATAGAAAGCATGTGAACAGTGAGTGCTAAACACCCAGTTAACAGTCCCAAGAGCCCTGTGTTCCATACTGTGGTCCATGTGCTGCCAAAAAGATACATGCTTGGCCAGATGAAGCCAGACCAAAGAATGAAACGGACATTCTATCTGGTACTTGGAACATGCAGAACGGGAAATGGAAGAGAGGAGACCATCCGACTTCTTAAATGATGTCAACTTGGACGAAACTGCAGCACTTTTACGTGACAAATACATTTGCCACTCTTAAGTACATCCAGCCCGAAACTCCAAGGGACAAAACATCAATATTTTTGCTTATTTTATGTATTTTTAAAATTTGAATTAAAATGCAGCCCTAGGCATAGAAAAACAATGTTTAATAAAAAGTTCCTGTCTAGACGTGCTAAATGAGAGCGAAGATCCTGAACTTGATTTCATGACATAAAAAATAAGTATGATCTAGTCTATATCAAAGATGAATTTAGGTGGTGACATTTTCATTATGATATGACTAAAAATATATTGTCAATCTAGTGAAGAATCCTTTACTTACTAATCTTCAGTCTTTTAAAGATGAAGTGCAGGAGGGTTTTCAGATTTCGGTTTCATTTACCAATATAAATTTGAGAAAATTACTTTAGAGAAAATTTGGGTAAAATATCTCTCTGCTTACTATAAATTCAGTGAGCCAACTTTTCGGGTCTCTGTCTCATATAAATACACCCTTCACAATCTGTTTTTTTTCTCTGTACTTCTGAACTGAAAAACGAATCACCACAGTAGATCTGAATGTGAAAGTGAATGCACTGTCCTTAAGCTTCAACCATAAATCGCCGAGGTGCTGATTTATTTCAATTTAGGTATTAATTAGGTAACTAAATCCTTGTCTAGCTGATGAGAAAGAAACCAATCACTCATACTTTACAAATGTATATATGCTCATTTTAATTTTTAAAATAGTTCCTCAAAATTTATGTATTCAGTCATTGAAATGTCCTGTGGTATTTTGGAAAAGTGAATGCAACTCTAAAGAACAGGGATGTTGGTACTCAAATGATTTCAAATAGTCAAGCCTTGTATCTAGCAGTTACTAGCTGTTTGGCCATAAATAAATGACAAGGAAGGAAGGAGGAAAGGAGGAAAGAAAGAAAGGAAGAAAAGAAAGGAAGAAAAGAAAGGAAGAAAAGAAAGGAAGGAAGGAAGGAAGGAAGGAAGGAAGAAAGAAAGAAAGAAAGAGAAAGAAAGAGAGAGAGAAAGAAAGAAAGAAAGAAAGAAAGAAAGAAAGAAAGAAAGAAAGAAAGAAAGAAAGAAAGAAAAGGAAGGAAAGAAGGAAGGAAAGGAAGGAAAGAAGGAAGGAAAGGAAGGAAAGAATGAAAGAAGGAAAGAATGAAAGAAAGGAAGGAAGGAAGGAAGAAAAAAGAAAAGCAAAAAAGAAAAAAGGAAAGGAAAGAGCTGCATCTCACAGGATTTTGATCAGGCTTAAATAAAATAATTTATTTTAAAAGTACTTAGTAAACTGTAAACTATTATAAACATACTATTTGTTATCACCCTATTTTTTTTTGGTCAAATAAAATAGAAAGTTCTGAAATAAGTTATTCAAATATTTGTTCTGAAATAAGTTATTCAAATATTTGTTCTGAAATAAGTTATTCAAATATTTGTTCTGAAATAAGTTATTCAAATATCTGGGGTCAACTGTCTCTAGACTCTTAATTAAAAAAAGGAGACACTCTGCCTTTCAATCTTTATCAATGGAAAACATTTCACTCAATCTCAAAGTATAATTTCCACAGATATTTTATCGAGTAGGGCATATTTTAAAAGCTCTAACTGAAATAAGAATATTGTTGTAATGGAAAACAATTTTTAGTATCAACATTGAATAGGCACAAAGAGTGCTCTTGTAATTAGACACACTTAGACATGCAGCTAAAGAAGAGATACCTCTGGGAGAAACGCTGACTGCTGTTCCTATTTTCAAACAAATATGGGACTCAAAAGTACCTATTTCAGTACTGATATTAAATGTCTCACCATGTTTCCATTATAAACCCTTCTTTTAGGAGTTGGTAACAGCCCATAAAAATTCACTTCGTGCACTCCTTCACATCCAAAAAAGCTATTACACTCTCCTGGGAAAATAATCAGAATATTTATAGAATGGATATATATAAATATTGATATACTGTGTTTACCTATTTTAAAAAATGCACTTGTGACAACTATTCTCCTTTATCAATTTGCTGAATCACATTACCCTCTTCAGTTCCATTAACCTAAAAGGAAAAATACAATTAAATTCAGTGTCCTTTCAATTGTTTCCAAATATGATTAATCTAGTGTCAACAAAGTATCACTGTACTTCAGAATTTGCTTGCTGGCTTCTAGAAAAATCAAAAGAAGGGCCAATCCCCTTCAATGGGAATAAACTCATATTGATTTTTCTGAAGTTTATTTTTGTCCTGTAATTGTTGAGAATTGCCGTTGCAAAAATTGTGTGCAAACAAAAACTTTTGCTATTATATAAAAGAATAAAGAGACTTAATAGGAATATATATTGTCTTTAGTTGTTTACTTCAGAATCAGGAAAGCTTGAAATCCATGAATATTTTATTCAGGTAAAAGGCCATCCAATTTTTCCACAATTATTCACATACAGCACCAAGGGAACACAAAGAACTTCCAGGCTTTATTTATTTCAAGTATCAAAGGACCTTCTTGAAAAGAAAATGTCTTTGTTGTATTTTATTTGATAGTGTAGTTTAAAGATTCCGTTTCTCTCACAGGATATTTTTAATCTTAAGTGCTAAAAAGTTTCCCCATTAAGACATTTTTAGTACTGTGTTGTTCATGCATGAGTTTGGGTCATTGAAAACACTACAGATAGAACAGATTCTTCAAATTCTAACAATGATAATAATTAACAGCAATACAAGGAATACTAATAGCAAGCACCCTTTATTGAGTACTTTCTATGTACCTGGTATGGTGTTAAATTCTTCTTATTTATCATTTCATTATTTTCCCAAAATAACTCTATAAGGTCAGTGCATATTTTGATGGGAGAGTAGGCTCTGAAGGACAAAATCACTAATACAATATTATATAGTGTAACACTGGAAATGCTGAGACTCAGATTTTATTCTGATCATGCTCTACCCATCCCTATACTCTAGAGAACACCATTGTGATTTGGTAAATTAAAGGAACAGGATAGCTGACTCAAGTAATAGATGGATAACTAGATGACAAGATAGCCAGATGGCTAGACAGTAAATAACAGACCATCTCTATGTGATTTTCAAATATAGAATATATTTTTGTCATCCGAGAAACTAGTCTTTAATCTTATTATGCACCTTGGTATTGTTATTCCAGTCTGAAATGTTAAGATAAAAAACACAGCCTACTTTTAAAATAACTGTCAAAAAGAATTATGTTATTTACCTTTTGAAATCAGCAATGGAATATTAATTACATGAACACTAATAAAATTATCTGACATTTAAGGAGTTTCAAATGGCTTCATAACTCTTACACTTTTAGTCTTCACCAAATCGGTGCTCAAATATCATCTGGTCCATAATTAGTATATAAAAGCCAATGAATGTAGTTATGCATAAATTTTTTATTTAACTGTATAATTACTCTTTAGTAGTTCATTAAATTGGTTGGGAAATATTTTGAAAGAATTAGCAATAGCTTTGCATCTTTCAACTCATGAGAATGTCATTCCATGTAAAGCTGAACTAAAATTCAGAAAGCAGAATTTCTGAAATAAGTTAACTGTAATCATTGACTTTTCACACAATGGTGATTACATCTGAACCACGGACATACATTTAACATTAATAACTGCTGCAATCTTTGAATTTGGTACATGAATATAAACTGAAAATAAAACTCAATCTCTTCCACATCAATCTGCTTGTCCTATAATATTCTCCCATTAATAAATGATTCCTCTACTCCTTTTCTAGTTGTTCAGGCCTAAATTGTTAAATTTACCACTTATTTCTCTTTCATATCACATTTATAATCAATCAGTGAATCTCATTACTATCACCTTCAAACATATCCAGAATTCAGCCACATCCCATCCCCTTCACTCACCACCATCACCTTTGTCAACCATTATCACTCCCTGCCTAGACTTGGGCAATAGTCTCCTAACTGGTCTTGCCACTTAAATCCTGACTCCTGTTCAGTCATTATTGAATGCAGAAACCAGAGTGGCCCCTTTACAACTTGCCAAATTAACTCAGTAAAACCTAATCCTCATCACTGTCTATGAGGCCATACCTGGCCTGGACCTCTGGCTCTTCTTTCCTCATTCTCCCCACCCCATTTTTCCTTTTGCTCACTCTGTTCCTACCACACTGCCCCCTTGCCTTAAATATATCAAGCCTGGATTTGTTCCTGGATCTTCATACCAGTTGTGCTCCCTGCTCAATATACTCTTCCCTCCAGATTTTCTGCATGTCACATCCCCTTCCTTTCTCTAAGTCTTTGCTTAAATGCCACTTAGCAAAAAGCCTTCTCTGATCTCCCTTATGTAAAAGAGTTAAGTTCCATCATTCTCTACCTGGGAGTATTATTATATAAATATTCTAGGCACTCTGCTGAATGTATTATATATGCTATCTCATAATCTTAAAAATAATTTGAAGAAGTAGATTTTATTTTTTCTCTTTTATACAGAAGGCTGGAGAACTTAAGTAACTTACTAAAATTTGCACAATACTCCAGACATGTGACTAACATTCAAACTGATAAAATAAATATTTAATTATTTCAGGCTTTGAATTCTTACATTTTTTTTCCTGTAGATAGATTTGTTTCAAATCACATTTTTACTGGGAAAAAAAAGGGTCAGGTAAATTTTCACTTATTAAATAATAAAAGAATGATGAAACAAAATGGACTTAAGAGATATGACTGTCTTTAAGTAAAAATAAAGTGACAGTAGTAGTATTTCTTAAATATTTATTTTATCACTAAAAAATATCATTTAAGAGCCTTCTTAAGATATTTAAGCCATTTCCTTATTCTTTATTTTAATTTACTAAAAAAAATTTATCCATTCAAGTTTCCATTAACCTGCATTTGTTTCCTCTTTAATTCAGTTTTATGATATTTTATTTCTATTTGACTGTTCAGTCTGAATAACTCACATTTCTCCAATGTGAAAATTAAAACTGACCATAATGTTCATATAAATGCTAAAACAATGGTTAATATAAATGGACGACCACTTTGCTGTTTGTAATGATAAAGTTGTCCTTGCAAATTATTTTATTATGCATATTTATGTGAATCTTGATGTCTTAGATCCAATCTTCTCAAATAAGGATTGATTAAATGCAGCTAAATAGGACAAACAAAGGGATTAAGTGCTTTGGTTTCCCAAAAACACTTATTTGAACAACTTTCTTAGAATCTCTGCATAAAAACTTTTCTGACTTGCTTATAATTTCAACTAAAATTTTAACTAAGATAAGCTAAAACAATTATGCTTATAGTAAATTACTTTATACATTACAATAACTAATACTAAATGTATTCATACATTATTAAATATATTTATATACCTATATTGCTTCACTATTTAAATAAAATTGTTAAAAAGAAACAAGTGACCCAAAATGGAGTCACTTATGCTTCGGCCTATCAAAACTTAATACCTAACCTAACTGCACTTTCAACCTCTCTCAGGAGCAGAATTTTAAACCAGTCTGGAATTTCCTGATCAACCCTCTTGAGATAATCTGTCTGATAAGACCCCTGCCCTTCTTGGTCCCTGAGAGAAAGTGACCTTGCCAGGAACAATCTGTTCTCTTTGCTAATAACCTTGTCCTGCCCTGTTTCTGCCACTAAAAGTCTTCCATTTTGTATAGCACCATGCAAGCGCCTTTCGACTTGCTAGACAGAATGCTGTCTGATTTATGAATTATTGAATTATTGATTAGATCTTCAAATTAACTCAGTTGAATTTTTTAAACAAAATCTATTAATCTTTCAGCTTCTGTTTTTATTTACATTTTCATTTTGTTTCATAAATAATGTTTACAGAGCTTTATTCTCAGTCTATAATTAAATTATTTCTATGCAACTTGTAGTTCTTTCATTATATTACCTTTAGTTATGTTTTTTGCATGTTCAATAATATTGGTATAGTTGTGTCCAAAAATTTGGGTTTACTCTTTACATATTTAAAGATTTTGTAGGTAATTTTTTCTACTATCTTCTAGAATTGAATGTTATTGTGAGATGTCTGAGACCAACCAGAAATGTTTTTCTTTAGAGTGAACTTGAAATTTTTTGCCCAGATACTCTAGAGAATCTTTTTCTATATTTCAAAACCTATGGTAATATGGTATGTTTCAGTGCTGGTAATTTCATTTTAAACTGTCTTTAAACAAATTTGGCCCTATAAAACTGTAAACTCAAGTCTACATCCATTTCCGGAAAAATCTTTGTATTATTATTACTTTTTTTAATCTGTGCAGTTGTTTTCTTCCAGAATATTAATTTTGTATAGGTTTATTAATTTAT
Source organism: Vicugna pacos (assembly GCF_048564905.1). Taxonomy (NCBI): domain Eukaryota; kingdom Metazoa; phylum Chordata; class Mammalia; order Artiodactyla; family Camelidae; genus Vicugna; species Vicugna pacos. Next base: position 53,010,647 of record NC_132993.1, on the reverse strand, counting down.
TGAACTGGCAATCAGCAATAATAGGCAATTACTTAATACTGTTATATATTAGGCACAGTTCTAGGCTCTGTAATTCATAACTTATTCTGATATATATCATTTTTCTCTGAAGTCTTATTCAGTTTTACTTTTATTTCATTTCAATTTGCTTTGATTAATCAATTCTGTTCTTTGCATCTCAGACCAGTAAACAAAAGGGAAGTAGTAAATATAAATGCTTTTTGCACAGCAAAAGAAACCATCAACAAAATGAATAGACAACCTACTGAATGTAAAAAAAATTTGCATGTGATATGACCTATGATCAATAAACGGTTCATATCCAAAATATATACACAGCTCATACAACTCAACATAAGAAAACAAACAACCTGATTTTAAAAATGTGCAGAACACTCAAATAGCCAATTTTTCAAAGAAGACAAAAAGATGAGCAATAGGCACATATAAAGAAGCTGAACATAGCTAATCATCAGGAAAATGCAAATCAAAACCATAAGATACCACCTCACACCTGTCAGAATTCCTATCATCAAAAAGAACACAAATAACAAATGTGCACAAAAGGGAATTCCAGTACACTGTTGGTAGGAATGTAAAGTGGTGAAGCCACCGTGGAAAACAGTATGGTAGTTCCACAAAAATCTAAAAAATAAGCTATTATATGATCCAACAATTCTACTCCTGGGCATATATCCAAAGAAAAGAAAACACAAGTTCAAAAAGATACATGCAACCCAAAGTTCATAGTAGTAGTATTTACAATAGCCAACATTTGGATGCAACCTAAATGTCCATCAACAGATGAATGGATAAAAAAGATGTGGTATACATACATAATGGAATATAACTCGACTATAAAAAAGAATGAAATTTAGCCATTTGCAGCATGGATGGACCTGGAAGTAATGTATTAGCCTTAATGACCTAAGCCAGAGAAAGACAAATACTGTATATGTTATGACACATGCAGAATTAAAAAAAATAAAATCAATGAATATAACAAAACAGAAACAGATTCACAGATACAGAGAACAAACTAGTGATTACTAGTAAGGAGAGGGGAAGGGGGAGGGGCAATATAGACATAGAGATTAAAAGATACAAACTAATATGCATAAATAAGTAAGCTACAAGGATATATTACACAGTACAGGGGATATAGCCAGTATTTTATAATAACTTTAAATGGAATATAACCTATAAAAATATTGAATCATTATATTGTACATCTAAACAAATACAATATTATAAATCAAAAACACTCCCAATAAAAAATAAGTATTTCAAATTAAGATGCTTTTTCTTGAATGGCTAATATTTTTTATTAAATTTTGATTAATTTTCGGAGATTTATGTCACTTTTATCTATTTTTTGAATCATTAAAATAGCTGCATATTTAAACACGGAATATATCTTAATCTGTCAACATATCATGCTTTTCAACTACATCCAAGAACAGAATCCATGATCAATTCCCATGTGCTGTGGTTCCACTAATCTTACTCATAATGAATTATCAGAAGCCAGGTCCATAGTTTTAAGTTCTGAAATTTCATATTTCTATAACTAATATTTTATAAAACATTCCAAGCCAAGTCTCTAATACACTGAGTCAATAAATTTTTGTTATGTCCAACTCTTAGATACCACTAGGCTCTATTCTCTATGAAAACATTTATCTAACTATATTGATGGGACATTATATTTATTTTCTAACTATAACCCCGCTGTAGACAATTCTACCTATAGATTTGCTTTCAATTCTACCTAGAAATAATGAACCTAGAAATATCTACCTGGAATTGCCTATATCAGAGAGGAATTTCTTCTAAAGCATCATTTCCCTGTGGTCAGTCTCCTGTCCTGCTTGTTCTATCAGTTGACATGACCTTCTTAGCTGTGGCTGATCTCCTGGATCTCTGATCATCTCGCAGTGTAAAAGGTCCCTTCTCCTCCGTACTGCCTTCTGGTTTTCTAGTTCATTGCTATGTATCCTCAGATGTTTCCTTCCATGACTGGTGGACTTCCTCCCCTGACTCATCGGACGCGGTGTCTCCTCCCCTGGCCTAGCACTTGATCTTACCTAGCATCTGTTCTACAATATCACCTTTGTCTCCATTTGGAGTTCCTTAAACCTCCCATTTTCATCTACCTCCAGTGTGATGCAACTTTACACTTAATACTGTAGTGTGTAATAGTCATTTGAAACAAACTTTCTGCTTTTGTGAGTGAAAATGTGGTTGAATAACAGGAGTTTAATTGGATCAGCCTTATCCTGAGGGTAGACATATACTGTGCTGCTGAACCTGTCTGGAAATTCAAAGTACTCTACTTCAAAGCTCTGAAACCATTTAATGAACCAAAGAAACAATTTGGTAGCTCTTACAGAGTAGACTTTTAAATGATTATCAAATAACACTAAGTACTTACTTTCTTTAAGGCAATGTTCTAGGGGCCTTAATAGTTAAGCTTTACCTGTAATTAAGAATTAAACAAAATTTTTTGACATTTTAAATAGTTTTATACTTAATTCAACAGTTAAAATGATTAAGTTTTATCTCTATTACTAAGAATTGATAGCTGTTTATCCATACAAGAATTGATCAATTCTTGAGGAAAACTGTATATATTGATTTATATGAGATTTCTTATAAAATTATACTGAAGTTAAAAAAACATATGTACATAATCATGGGAAAGTGACACGAATACACTGTATGAAAGATCATGTCTTTTATTATTACCTTTACTTATACTTTCTATGATTGTTTATGAATATACATTTGCAATGTTTTAACATTTGTTAGCTGTGAAAGGCTATAACAGAAATGCTTCAGTGGAAAATGAAAGTGCTTGCCCAGAAATATAAAAATGGTGCTATCTCTTCTTCTAATATTTACTATTTATTTCTGATGATAAAAATAGTCTCCAATATGCTTTCATATATACATGCAAAATTCCCAATTTACAAAATCCCTTCCAATTACTGGTTTATCACTGGTGGGTATAGAAATTGCTACCATCAAATCAGAAATATTTCCTTGTGACCTTCTGTCCTTGCTGTTGTCCTATGGGTCCTATAAAGGATTCTCTTTGTCCCTTTGTCTAAGAATTGATCCAATTTTTGGCATAGAAAGGAATGAGAAGTCCACATAATAACCCATCCTAGAGTCATGTACTCATGAACCACCACCTCCTCCCAGTGAAAAGCCAGGCTGCAAACACTACCAATGTCTGTGGCAGTCTTTCCCAAATGTCTTTGCTCTTTCAGGAAATACTTCTACACTGATTCAGCCCTAAACTGTTTCCAACTCTTCTGTTTCTTATTCACAATTCCACTCCTACTTCCCCAGGTTTGGTCTGTGACTCCTATCTCTCTGAATGGCTTTCACTTCCCCATCATGGCCTTTGGCTTGAATTCCACCCACTAGACTTCCTTGCCATTACTTTTAAAAGGTATACAAAGAAGTTGACCTCTAAGAGGTAACTCATTAATCATAACCTCAAAAAGAAGGACATTTGAGAAGTGGTTCCCATGTGTCTCCACCCACTGCCAAAGCTCTGATTTCTTTAGCCTTGTTCCAGTCCTAATTTCTTTTCCTCCATTTCCTTCATATCATGCTTCCCTTTCTATCTCTCCTCCTTCTTCCCTTCTCCATTCTACTCCCAAGCCATTTTTATTTCTCAAGTGACATGTTCCAGATGTATCACCTAGGAGGGACAAGGAAGTATGAAGCCTAGAAGCCAGTCCTAGGGAAGAAAATCAAATGCAGTGAATGGAAGGAACTCTAGGAAGCATAGATGGAAAGTGGCAGGAGAACAGTAGATGTTTTGGTGATCTTTCCAGTTCCCCCTTTTGAAGACTAAAGTTTTCATCCCTGTCTGCTGGAAATACTGACAGCTGACAACAGCTGGGCAGGGAATAGCCCCTAAGCCCTACATCACAGCTTCTCCCAGGGAAGAAGATAACTGGTCAATCTAAGATTTAAAAAAGGAAAATTGGCCCTTTGCTCTAAGAACTGCTCTCAAGGGCCATTCCAGCTCTAGAACATTCCATGAGATCAGCTGAAGCCTTTTTTGAGATTTCATTAAAATTCAACTCTACTCAATCCAATTTCTTTCACTCCCTCACTGCTGTTGATACCAGTACAGTTCCTGGATACAAATCTCCATTTTAGAATCTCTTTTTCCAGGAAACTTGACCTGAAACTATAGGCTTTAGGGGTCAGAGAGATCTGGTTGTGAACCCAAGCACTTTAACTTGCTGTGTGACCTTAGGTTCTTTGGTTTCCTCAGCTTCTGTCAACAAAAAAATCATAATATGAAGGCAACAAATCCATACATACACCAGAGAAGTTACGCTGTTCTAGATTATAAAACTACCACGTGGAGAAACATCAGAAAAGTTGATGTCCCTACTTTTGCTTGTTTATTTTTTTGGCCTTAATATTAACACCAGTTAATTCAAATCAGTTCTTGATCTAGATTTTTAGTTCTTTTCAATCCCTCCCTAACTCAACATCTCTTCCTATTTGTCCAGAAATAAGCACTGCTCTCAGTTCTTTTTGCTGCTGTTTATTCTTATCACAAGGAAAAATTATAATCTGACCAACCATGTGTTGATTCATCACAATTAGAAAAGAAATCTCTAAGTTTGTATGTGATTCGGATGTAAGACAAACTTCAGGATAAAGAAGCAACACGCAGAGGACTAAGTGAAGTCAGTCAGACCTAAGTTCAGTTTGTGCTCCCCCAATTGGTCAGTATCTGATGTCAAGAAATTTATTCAACCGTCTAAATTCCAGTTATCTCTTCTGAAAAGCACGTTGTACTGGCCCAATAGGGGGATTATGAATATAGTAAATGCAATTACAGTACTGTGGCAACTAAATAGAAAAACTTTCAGTTTATTAATAAATAATGTTTTTTATTATTTTTTATTACAGTAATCAATGACATTAGTAAATAATGCCTTGACAAAGCTCCCCACATAATATTCAGTGTCACATTATCTTCAACAGTCTATGTACTCCTGTCCACATACTCTTGCAATTTATGTTCCTTTCCTCATGTAAGAAAAAAAAAGTTAGTTGGTTTTATTGATCTGAAACTTTAATTATCTTTGCAAATAAGATTTATTTAATTTTCTATTGTAAATCTATGAAAAAGCAAATTTTGTGAGTTTATTTATGAGAACTATCTCTGGAAACGTGCCCCAAGCTCCCAACAATTAGGTACAGTTGTTAGATTTTGGCACATACTGTACTAACATTTCTTTTCTGGAAATACAGGCAAACGGGGACTGTAACTGATCACGATTTAGAACAATACCAGAGGAACGATCAACAGAAATTAGCACTAGTCTTCAAGCAAAAAATATTTCAAATGGAATTGAATGCCTAACTATCCCTATTATATGTATTAGCATACTAATTAGAAATTGCAGGATTTAAAAAATTCCGAATACCAATAATTAGTTCCTATTTATTTTAATAGTACTGAATATTTAACTCTGAGAAAAGAGCATTATTAAATAAATAGAAGCTAAATATTAAATTCAACAATCTAATATTTATTACAAGAGTTGGATTCATTTACCAACAAAATAGACTATGGCACCTCCTGTTTGGCTGAGGGCTGAGAATTCCTGTCCCCGACTTCATAGATATTTCTGACTCCCTGAACAGTTGTCTTGGCAAGGTGTCCATTCAGCGACAGGGTGCTATGAAGCCCTAACCACTTGCTAGTCTCTTGCCAGAGAGGCCACTCTTCTAAAATACACTTTTTATTTTTGAGCTAAGTTTTTCATTTCATTCTTAGTGACTTCCCAGTGATTCATTTCCAAGTTGAATACCTATTTCTATCACAAAATTCATTCAAAATAATCTAGCCTTAGCTGAAATTCCTGGAAGCTGACCTTTGTTTCAATTAAAGAGCTTGCTGTATGGTATTATTAAAAGTACTGGAACCCCCAAAAAAGTGGATATAATCTTTGAAAATGTTTTAACGAACCTCGGAGTGAAATTATCTAAAGGAACTATTAAAAACTATATTATTGTTAAAATGCTTTCACAGAATTTACTAATTAAGACAACTAATTTCACCTTCCTTAATGAACTTTAACTCAATTGGCATTTGGGCTTTTCTTTCACTTTTTCAGTTTTCTTTTTGCTTATTTGTGTGTTTCTGCAGTAAAGAACTGCAACCTCAGCAAACCATAAATTTTATTTTTTATGCACAAAATATTCTTCTGGGAAACAAGACTTTATGATTTATGGAGAAGCATTTCATTTTAAAATATATAAAGGAGCTAAAACAACAACAATGGGGAAAAAGTTATATTAAGACCCAGAATAAGTGACTATAATTAAAAATTAAGCTGGAGTTGACTGATTCAGTAACCAAGTGCATGAGAGTGGAGATTCATTTTATATTACTCAGTATTGCAGAATTAACATAAAATGACTTTAATAATTCCAGAACTATTCATGCTTTTACACTGGTTTTGAGTTTCCTACACATTTTCTTACTGGTTTATCGGTTTCTGGATTAGAAAAGTAAAATTTAATTTCAGCTGAGGAGTAATACCCACTCTACAGAAAATATGCTGTCCTTTTAAAAGTATGCTAAACATATTCCTTAAAGTTTCTCATTAGAAGTTAGTTACTTACCAAATGTGACTGCACATGCCAGCATTCGTTAACTGATTTATTACTTTGATTACATACCTCCTAAATATGTTTTCAACTAAGATAATTGTGTCAATTGGCATCTTGAAAGGGAATCTTTCAAGACAGAGAACTGTCTTTAAAGGACCTTCTGGGGAATTGAAAAAAATATTTCTAACACCTTATCAAGAGATTTTTAAAAGTTAATTCCCCACTTACTCTATAGTTATGCAACTCCACAAATTTCCCCTAGGGTTCTCTCTTAAGTCTCTTAGGACACAACTATAGAGAATTCTAGGGAAAGCATTTTAAAGGCAAAAAAGGCCTTAAAGAAACTGAAAAATAAGGCAAAGATATTGCAGCCTAGAGTTTCATATTTTACCCTTAGCATAGGAAAGGTCAAATTACAACATTTAAAACTTTTATTGCAAGATAACAAAACAACAAACGAATTAACATGTGATAGTATCTAAAAGGCAAAGCCTTTATCATCAAGCCTGAAGTTTTGAAGTACCTTTTTCTGTAAGTATCTGTCTACCTAAAAGAAATAGAAACTCAGGGATACTAGGGCAAAATAATTAAAACTGGATAGATTGCTGATCCAACTTGTCAGGTAACAGTAGAACAGCCAGAGTTAAGAAATTGGAGCTCAAGCTCTCCACCTTGGTATCAGGTTGGACACTGCCACTGTTCCTTAGAGAAGCTGATGGAATCTTATCAGTAGGTCAAGAGAGCAAAGGTAGTCTTTTTTTAAACAAAACCAAAAACAAACAAACAAACAAAAACCCAAAAGAAAAACAAAAAACAGTCTAACCAAACGTGATATTTTGAGGAGGATTTAGTAGACAAATCATCAAAAACACTGTGTCGTTTTTGTGAGCATGTTCTAAAAAGGAAAAAAAAAAGTAAATGCAGATTCTCTTACTAAAGGGATACTGTCAAGCTAGACTTAAACATATTTACTGAGAACAATTTACTACCCAAATGCACTGTACAGGTAACACAATAATTTAGATAAAAACAGAAAGAAAAGTGCAGTGAATCTTGCTTCCTAGAGTGACAGAGGTTGGGGCATGGGTGAGATTTCAATGAACTACACTTAGGAGTGGCCATGAATTACAGATGACAGCATAGTCAAACACACTATTTTATCTCAAGTTAGAGCTGACATTGTGAAGCAAGATGTCCTTCTAGCAATTTAAGTAAGTGTTGGCTGCAAGAATAGGTTTCAATCCAGAAATACATTCCTTAAAGAAACAGACAATTAAGTATCACCTAATTATCTTCTCTATACTTTTTGAAAGGTTAACACTTCCATGTTTCAAAATCTAATAAGAAAAAAATACATATAGTGACCAGAATATATTCTCTAACCTTTAACAATTTCTAAGATGTTCCCTAACATTTCAAATCCTATAATGATGAAGAAATTACATAATAATGGGGAAAGCCTTATTATTATTTTTCAGTACAGGCTCCTTCCGAGGCAAAAGTGCCTTATATTCCATTGAAAACATGGCCAAAATGATGCAACTCCAACTAAAGTCTGTTCAAGGGAAACAAATGTGATAGAGAGGTGTGGTTTCCTTAAGGAGGCTTGTTTTTATTATGTGTATTTATATCCAAACTGCCTCTTTATAATTTTTCTCCATCACAATCATTCCTGGTATAAGCTGGTCAATATTGTAGAGAAGAAAATGAGGCTTCTTATGGCATTTGCAAATGTTTGTTTAAAAAGAATTTCAATGTAAAGGCAATAAAAATTTTTATTGAAATATAAAATACGTTTATAGTTTATAATAGTATAAATAATATATAATTATATATTAATAGTATAAATAATATTTTCATAATATACCAATATAAAATATTTAGATATACAATGATAAATAAAAATAATACAAAAATACCTATGTTCCCTTCACATACTGAAGAAATAGAATACAACGAATGTAAGTGAAGCTCCTGTGACCTTCTCTTTACTTACCCCCCACCCCCCTCCTCTCTCCACATAGATAACCACTTTCTTCAGTTTGGCATCTGTCATTTCCATGAACTATGCTTTATGTATGTATGAACCTCTAAAACGTACATGACTTTTTGCAAGTTTTAAAACTTTCTAAAAATGTTATCAGAGATACGTTTTTTCGTGCATTTTGCCTTTTTAAATCCAGCACTGGGGTTTGTAAGATATATTCAGGTTGACAGATGTAACTCAAATTCTTTCATTATCACTGCTGAATGATATTTCACAGTTTGAATTTGCTACCATAGTTTATTTGTTGATCCACTGTTGATGGAACAGTAGGTTGACTCCAATTTATCTTACAAGTGTAAACAATGCAAAGAGTGTTGAACATTCTTAAACAGTTCTCATAGTATACACTTGTGAGAATTTCTCTAGAAGACAAACCTAGGAATGGAAGTGCTGGGACTTAGCATATGCACTTCTTGAACTTTCTATGAATAAACTGCTCTTTAAAGTGCTTCTATCAATGTATGCATGACAGACAGTATTTAAGATCTGCCTTTGCTCCACATGCATGCCAATGCCAACACTTGGTATTGTCAGACTTTTAATTTACATTAGTCTGACAGCTATACAATGGTAGCTTTTCATGTGCTTTTTGCTAATTGAAACTAACTGAAAAGCCTTCCTTGTGTTTATTGGGGATTTACTTAACCTCTTTTAGAAGTGCTCTTTTCACACTGCTTGCCCATTTTAATATAAAATAACTCACTTTTTCATTTATGACCAGAGAAATACCTTTTTATATTCTAAATAATAATCCATTGTCAGTTATAGACATTACAACTGCCTTCTCCCTAGATGCAGCTTACCTTTTGCTTTGCTGTTGTTGGATATACAGAAGTTTTTGACTTTCATGAAGTCAATTTTAACTTTAAGTTTTGTGATATGAAATAGACATCTCCTTTAACTTTTTCCAAACGGACAAATAATCTCCCAATATATCTAAATAATCTCCTTTTTGATTTACAATACTATCTGTCATATATCATTCTTTCCTGTGTGTGTGTAGGGGCGCATGTTCCCAGGCACTCCTTTCTAATAGTATTTTTCTGTGCCTGCACCAATACCACATTCCACACTGTCGTGATTATCATAGCTTCATAATACATATTGACATTTGGTAAGGCAAACTCTCCTGCTTTGTCTTGACTGCTATTAAACATCTGCCTTTCATACACATTTTAAGATAAACTTGTCCAGTTTCTTTTTTTAAATTACCTTTAAGATTATAAACGAATTAAAATTGAGAAGAACTGACATTTTGATGATAATCTTCTTACTAATGAATAGGGTTCTGATGCCATTCCATAAATGTATCATTTTTTTTGTTCTAGAAGGTCTTATGCAACTTTGTTAGATTTATCTCAATGTAATTTGTATTTTCTGACATATTTGTAAATAGGATCTAATTCTCTTTCTTTGCAATTACATTTGGTAACTACCCATTAAATATCAGATGGGTCATATTATTTCTAATTTGAAAACAGACTACTCAGTTCTTTCCATATAATCATGTATATGAAAAATGACAATCTAGCTTCTCCTTTCCCAGTTGTAATAAATTTTATGTTGCTTTGTTTCACTTCATGTTTTTGACTTACTGATCTAGTGATAACTTCCAGTACAGTGTTCTACAGAAATAATGAGATTGCAAGCCACTCTGTATCACTCCTCAATCAAAAGGATATGCTTCCATTTCTTATCATTATGTCATCACTATGTCTTGTTAAATTTTTTAATGGGCATTCTTCATTTTTTTACTCCCACTTGCTAAGGATTTTAATTAGGGGTAGATATTTAATTTCAATTACTGCTTTTCTTTCTTGATTTTAATGAGACACTTAATAAATTATTTTTAAACATGTTCACTTTTGATATATGTCTACCATAATAAATATCCTAATTTTGAACCATCTTTGTACTCTTGAGATGATCCAACTTAGTTATAATGTGGTTGATATTTTAAAATATATTTATTTTTGGATTTGATTTCCAAGTATTCACTTAGAATTTTGAATCTATGTTAATATGTGAAATCAGATTTTAATTTTCCTTTCTCATTCTGTCTTGGATTATTTTTATCAATATTCAAACATCACAAAATGAGTGGATAGGAGTTTCTTCTTTTATACCCTCTAGTTGGTATGTATGCTATTGAAATTAACTTTTCCTTGAGTATTTTTCAGTAATGATAATAATAATAACAATGAAATAATGATTCAATTTCTTTGTTTTATATCTAATACATTTTTTTCTTTTGTTGTCAGTTTCATAAATTATATTTTTCTTAAAAAATTGTTCTCATTTTTGAGTGCACTGTAATAAAGTTCTTCATACAATATTCTTTTAATTTTATTATTTTGATTTCTGCATTTTAACTCCCTGTGACATTCCTGAAATTCTTTATTATTAACATGAAGAGGTAAAGCTTCTGATTTCTTGATTTCCTGTTTCCATTATATATTCTGGATATATTTTCAGAAAGACTGCCCACATTCCATTGCTTTATTACTTGCAGGTGAAACTAGCAATCATTATCAAAGCAAAAGTTGATCAATACTAAAAAGAAATCCGAATAGCAATATCCCCCCGAATTTGCAATAGTCATTTCTTTTTATTTTCCCAAATTATTTAATAATGATTTATGGGACACATAAAATTCAGAAATATACTTAAAAAGAACCAGAAAGGAAATGATGGAGAAAAAGCCATAATAATGGAGCCCAAAATGAAGTTAAAATATATGAACTCTGGCTTTAATTAATCGTGATTATTTATAACATATAATTTATATGAATTATAAGACTAGAGAAATCATTTTGATCTTAAAAAAGTAGAAACTATTTCAAGGGACCATAAAGAGAACCCTGCACCTTGAAAGGTAAAGTGTCACTAATGACATATATTCATTAAACACAGCCACAAGTTCCATGTTTCTTATAAACCCAGGCATCTATCAAAATGTTATTACTTTTTGGTAGAATTCTGATTTTCCAAAAGCAAGTCTTGAAGTACTGCCTTCTGTGAAACTCAACTACTGTTTGCTGTAGAAACTCCCCAGAATTCAAAGTCCTACCAGAAGAGGATGTCTACACTGAATTGTTCAAAGGCTTCTGTTTTTACTTAAAAAACAAAAAAAAAACAAAAAAAAACTTTTAAATTAAATTTCAATCACCACAATGTGTAACATGAGGAAAAGCCATGTTTCACTGACTTCCTTGGCTGTTTAGCCGCTTCTTTATACACATCACAACCAAAATTTTCTCCAAACACTTCTTGCAACCTTCTGTGTCAATGTATGGGGTCTCCCCATACTTCACGAAAGGAATTTGCTTTGAAGCAAATTTGTGTTCTAAAAGGCATGGAGAAAATACTGTCGATAGTAAATCCAAGAGTCATACAAATTTTGTGTTTTGAAAAGCAGCTGCTTAACTAATGTTCCATTCAAACAAAATGTGTTCTTTTCTAGGACAGTTATTTGCACATTCTTCAAATCTCTTCTAAGATCCTTATCAAACCTTCCTGAGCACTTAGGTAAATTTGTTACTTTATTCTTTATCAATTGCTCTATTAAATCCTTAAGAGTGATCTGGTAAGGAAAAGAGGTATAGTTTTCTCTAACAGAGACTTGCTTTGTTAGCTTTTACACAGTCCACATACGGCTTTAATTCATGGCATGCAGCCAGAAACAGTTTTATCATGAATGGCAATTTAAAAAACAATTCAACTAAACACTGACAGATGATCAAATTTTTGAATAATAATAATACATCCAGTAAATTACGGTAAAACACCAACTTCTGTGCCTTCTGTTCTAAGAGCTTTCTGTATTTCTCTCTTTTACTCAGTTTACCATTGGCTCAATTTGTACCTAAGGACACGTTTAAAGTCCCTCATCCAGGGTTGTAGGTAAGAGTTTTGTCCAGAGACATGTAGAGGCTCAAATAAAAGCAAGCTCAAAAATTTGGCCTCCTTCACACCAGGCTCAATTCCAACAGCTTCCAAAATGTGGATCATGGGTAGGGTCCATCAATATACTACAATGGGTCTGCAGAAAAACATCTGTAGAAATAGCATTCTGCATTTATACACATTGATAATTTCCAAAGACATATATTTTTAATTAGATTATAAAATGCACTTCTTTTGAAGCACTGGCATGTTTATGTTACTTTGTATCATTTTATATTTTCTCAGCAAAATGGGTACTTAAAATACAGCTACCAACATACCTAGATCTCAAATTTGAAACAATGAAAACCCTTCTGGCTATGAATAGACCTAAACTAATAGTCGTGCAAGGCTACCACGGCCGCCTCTGTCACAGCACCCCCACTGGTGTTCTCCCAAATATCACTCATTAGCTGTTTCTAAGCTTCTATGTGTATTAAAACATTTCCACGACTTTGGTGATCCCAAGAAACATTAATTCTGTGCTTTCACTGGGGATCTTAAGCTATGTATCTGATTTTTACTGGGCTCATGACTAAAGAGATCTTATCTAAAACCTGACAGAGTGACACAAATTCCAAGAACTTTAGGCCTTTGGATATCTTTAAAACACAAGAAATCCCTCGTTGGATGCTTCAATTTATGCATGCATTTACTTACCTGCTTATTCATTTTCTCACTCACCATATACTCGCCATGTAAGGCTATATACACTGAGTGTTGGTACTATGCTCTTGAAGAATTTAGCAACTTAGCTGCAGAGGGGTTATGAATTACAGAAACAACTTAGTAACAATACCATGTTGTTCTATGCCTGGTTTCGGCTATTAGTGTTGGAGGAACTTGGAAGGGGATAACTTAGGAAGAGGATGAAAAACAAAAATATTATACAGGAGGTGGGATTAAAGGCCATATCTGAATGCCATGTATCATCTAATGCATAGCTTGTGGGTACAGAGAGGTGTGGTATTGGAATGCGGATCACCATCCTAGTTTGAGGAAAGCTAGAGATTAAAAGATGCAAGCAACAAAGTACAAGATGAACGGAATACAGACTGCCTAGAATAGTCTGTCTGAGGAAACAAGGTTGGTGAAGACAGGAAAATTTCAACCATCAACAGATGGCTGAAAAGACCTCAAAAGCCTCCCTAAGAATTTTGAACTTTCTGTTATGCAACAAGGAGTCCTAAAGTTTTCTGACCATGATCATGACCTTTAGCTAAACATTTCCAGTGCCCTGGTGATGTGTCCAGCACTGTTTAAAATATTTTGCAAATAATAACTAATTTATTCTTCACAACAACTTGGTAAGGTAAGTGATTTTACTATCTATGAATCTGATACATACTTGGAGAGCTAAGGAACTGAGAAGTCAGTCACCCAAGGTCACAACTAGGAAGAGGCAGGGCTGGAACTCAAATGCAGGCGATCTGGCTCCAGATTCTGTGTTCCTATCCATGACTCCATCAAGTTGAATGAGCAAAATCAATTTTTAAGAAAATCAATCTGAGTGCAACACACAGATGTGCTTTAAGGACTGGACGGACAGGGAATTAAATTCAGTCAGAAATTTTCAGCAGTTCATGCATGGGGTAACGTTATTTAAACTAGAATGGTGTCTGTAAGAAATGGCTGAATGGAATAAATTTAAAGTGTCATTATAAACTCAGAAAATGGAATATAATGATTATACAGTAAGTTAAAACATGTCATTGCTCAAATAATTTATGCATACAAATATACACAAAAATATTAGCAGTTAATAAACATATCTTTTAAATGCTTGATAAAAATCTGTTCTTTTAAAACACAAACTCAGAAGTAGTTTTAGTATAGTTTTCCTAACTAAGAAATTATTATTTTCTGTTGATAAGCAATAGCCAAGTGTTAAATGTGAAAATATTGACCACGGTTGGCTAAGTTCTATTTTACATGATGTTGACTTTCTGTTTGTGTAACTTTGCATTTTCCTGATTCCTTACGGCCGAGACTGTGTCTTTGTGAATTGTCTGCAAGCCTTCTGGGATGTAAATTCCAGGTTATTTTGAAGTTACGCCTGTTTGTATCATTCGCCCACTCAAGATATCACACATTCTTCCAACCACCCCCTACACTTGGAACAGCCACTCAATTAATATACGCCAGGCAGGCCACCTTGCTCTTCTCCTTCAAAAACTCCTAAAAAACCATCTGCTCTGGGAGGCGTTCCAGCTAAAATAACCACCTACTACTTTCAATTGCCTATAATATCTACATCCACTTTCTTGAGCACAGCTGACATATTCTACCATTACAAAATCCTTGAGATAAGATATCTTCTAAATAATTTATAGTGGTATTTAACCTCCCCCCAAACATCTACATTCCCTTAATGTAACAGCAATTCTTGCAAGCTTTTCTTTCATGACAGATTAAGGAAATATCAGCTTCAAAAGAGTAAGAGAATTAACATTTAATTTGTGTGTGACTCTCAGATCAAAATGTTTAGCCAACCCAGTTAGTTATTCTGATCTAGGTTTTGTGCCAAACTCTCATGGAGAATGTTCAGTGAAACTATCTAATTGGATCCTTTATGAACATACTATAGTGTAGAAAGTAAACAATGTGGTGAATTGTTTTTAAATTAGTGGACTTTGATTTTTAAAGTTGGTTATAGATTACTTTCTAGGCAACAACAACTAATTGTGATCTGATATTTTTGATAAACTGTTTCAAACAAAAAAAAATTACGACAAGAATATATTTCATGATTATGCAAAATAGATACGAGGAAGAATTTCTTATTTTTGAAATATTAGAGTCATGTGTCGTCATGCAGCTTAATAACAAAATCCTGAATGCCTGTGACTCCCTTCCTCATTATGTAAACAATATGCATTATCTTCTAGGGGATGGCCTCATCCAGGTAATAATCAAGACATGCATTTTTGACCTGTGCTCAAGTCAGGCCTTGCTGAAGGATCAACGGCCTTCTTTGTATATTCACAGCAGGGATGTACAGATCAAGAGACAGATACCAGAAGACTGAGAACAGAAGAATTAATACAGGGAAACCATAGAATAAGGAGACACAGTGGGGATTTCTGCCAAACCGGAAGGGCAAAGCCCTGCTGTTGCTGGGCAGGGAGTGGTGGGTGATCAGATGCGAGCTAACGTGCTGGGGATGGAAAGATAAGAGCTTAGGTATAAGTGTTGGCCCCCTCATTCTTCAGGTGAACCACCCAGAGTGGAAAAGGAAAATACCCACGTACGACAAGGCAATCAAAGAGTCGGGCAGTGGCCTTGGGAGACTCTGTCTGTGAGAGCAAAGAGCAATGTTTTCACACTTCTGTGCCTTACAAGCCATAGGCTCAGTGAGGGAGCGATGGTGAAGGAGGCGTCCAGTCATAAACAGCAGAGATAGAGTGCTTCCCTATGTTCAGGGAAAACGGCATGCCCTTTGTATCCAAACGCAGTTTTGGGAAGGAAGGAACGCAGGATAAACCCAGGGAGTAGAGAATGATACCTACAAAAACTGTGCAGTTAAATCAAAGAGAAAAAATTTTAAGTCCGAAAAGACAAGTATTTTAATTGACAAAACCAGTTGTTTAGTCCATCAGTGAAAAGCGTGACTCAAAAACAAGATGAAATCAATTACAGAAATTAAAGAAAGGCCCTCTTTCGCAAGTCTGACTTATGATTGCTTTATATTTTACTGCCTATATTAATATGGCTATTGCCAAGGGTAATAATTTTTATATAATAACGTGAAATTAACTTAGCTACCCTTACCATTAATTCTATCCCACAAACACTGAGATAGAAATCATCCACTGAAAGATAACAAGAGAAATTTAATATTTGTATCATTTGATGCATGTTGAATGTCTACTGTGTGTTAAGGCTCCTGATAAGCAATAAAAATATAAAGATGAATAAAGCATGATTTTTATCTTAAAAAATTAACATAGTAACTGTTTGTAACAATATTCCTAATTTGAAGACAATTTCCACTTTACGTTTTTTTTAGTTCTTTTTGAAGTCATTCAACAAGTTTGTTTTGCAATTTATTTGGAAAGGTACACCTGTTTTCTGACTGTTTAGAAAATATTAATTATCACCATCAATATGCTTGCAATATTTCCTGCCAAATAGAAAAGAGCATGCATGGCATACATCTCTGTGCTTAAACTTCTCAAGATCACATAAAATAATGCACATAAAAGCAAATTTAAAACTGTAAATCAGTGTGCACATGTATTTCAGTATTTAAAAAATAATGCTGACGCTCCAAAATTGTCTTAGAACACAAAAACAACCAGATAATTACAGAGGGTCTTATAACAACTTTATTCTCATATAAATTCCAAACTATTCAACTACGTGTTTTTAAAACACTATTTATTTTCAAATGAAGGAAAAACCTATGACCCTAGAATTGCAAATTTCGTCCTTTAGCACAAAAATATTTATGCTTCATTTCATCTATTAAGGCCCCAAAGAAATATTTATATAGCAACTAACATTCGGAGAGCTACTGTTTGCAAACCATTTTATAATACACTTCCTTGACTGAAATTTTCAGGTAAGATTCCATCTGTCCAAAGAGACATACCTATCTGAAGGTAAATTTAAATCAGTGTCCTATAAATATATTTAAAAGAAGATCAAATGAGACTGACTTCACATTATGCAATGAAAATCGTAAGTAGTAAATATAAATGAGACAGCTAACACAAACTAACATATGCATGTGCATGGAAACGGAAGTAGCGATGAATTACGCATGCAGTGATTACAATACCCCAGTCACTCTTTTTTGAGTTTTACACGTAGCACCTCATACACCGCTTTCTACTGTCCCAGGTAGAAACCACTGTCCTGTCTTTTTACAAGGAAGGATACTGAGGCACACAGAGGGCTAAGCTGCTTGCCCAGGATCAGGCAACTGGCAAGCAAAGGGGCCTGGATTTAGATTTAGGTTGTCAGGTTCCAGAGTGCATGCCTGTCACCTCTACAGACATTCCAAAGATCGAATTAAATGTTTCTGGTACGTACTGCCTATCCTAACGAACAAATATGCAAAGCTGACAAGGACACAGACTGAACACTTGAGAGTCTCTATTTTACCCCTTGCGCTAGTTCACGATTTTGGGTGACATATGGACCCAAACTGGAGTGCATTAATCTTGCAGAGAATCTCAGGTTCTCCACCACTGCTCCAAAATCCACACACTACTGAAGGTCCCAGGTCTACTTAAATTCCTCATCCACTGTACACATATCCCCCACCCTTTGGAAAGCTCGCTTTCTGTCACTTCACTTCTGCGAAAGACCTCTATCAGTATCAGTTTTCCCTAATCTAAAGAAATCTTAAGAGGATTTCCCTTTTATGACGAGAAGAGGAGAAAGCAAAAGCAGCGCTCAGGTTTGTTTTGCAGCAAGTTGTTCCAGGGCCAGTGAGCATCCTGGCAGCAGAGTAACAATGCCGGCTGCCCTCCGTCCCCACGAGCATCTCACTCAGCTTCCCAGCGTCAAGTCACCATGGCTTTGAACTATGTCTGTGAGCATCTGGGCTTTACCTTGGATTGTTTTGTACAACCATTAGCAAGATGTGCATCCATCAGCAAGCTTCTCTGCAATACACCACTCTGGCTTACAAAGGTTTCATAGGGACTCTCTGCTTCAGAATAGTGGGGAAAACTGTATTTCTCAGCTGTATCTACTGTGTACGTTCCTAGTTTACAGAGATTTCTACTCGCTTCACAAGCTCTGATATCTAGCCACACTCTTTCAAACTTTTCCTCCATAGTTACAGTTTTCCATCTACTCTAAGGGAGTCCATTTCTTCTGTAAAGGGACCAACAGTAAACACTTTAGGCTATGTGGATCACATGGTCTCTGTCACAATTCAACTCTGCCTTTGTGGTTCAAACAGACACAGATAGCGGTAAAATGCAAGAGCTTGGCCTGTGTTTCAACAAAACTTGTTTCAAAAAGCAAGCAGAGGACGGCAACTGGTGTGTGTACCATAGTTTCCTGATCCCTCATCAGTCTTGCTACGTGACACTGTGAGGTCTTTATATCTTGCTCTGCCTTTGGGGGAGGAAAGTATAATTTGAAAAATGGTCTCCCATCTAGAGAAGCCACTTCATTCTATGGCATTCTCTGTGTGTCTCTACCAAATTTCTCTTCTCTTTTTGACCATGATTTTGACTGGGAAACAATTTTGAGCCAATTCTTGTGTAGTCTGTTCAAAAACATTATCACACTGGATAGCTACAATAACCCTGGGAGCTGTCTTACTAAAATCATTCCAATTTACAGAGGCGGTAACTTCCACAATGAGGAATTATGACATAGCTTAATCCTAAATCTGTGCTCTCTTTACTATATCATTTCTGCATTACATAGAAAAATCATATTGATTACTACCAGGTGCATGCTACCTTTTAAATAGTAAACTTTTCAAAAATTCCCAACCCCATTTACCATTTTCTACAAATCACTTAATATTTCTGACCTGCCTTCCTAAATCCCAGAAAATTACTGGAGCTTACATTTGGACATCAATGTTCCTCACACACTTAAGTCAGATGCTAGTTTTGAAAGTAAATTCTGATGGTGATATGAAGGAAAGAAAATGGTATTACTTAAGCTACATCCTATGCATTATTCAATTTAATTTACTCTGACAACAACCCTGAGAACTAGGAATTCTGTTGTTATTCTGGAAATGTTTCTGTTGTTATAAGTGATAAAATGAAGGTAATTGTAAGTGATTTACCCAAAGCCTCAGAGCTGGTAAGAATCAGAATCAGAATTTACACATTTGTGTGCATTTAGTATGACATCATGATGTATTAGGTCCAAACTTCCAGATCGTCAATCTACTTTTTCTTAAGTAAACTCCCCTTAGAACTCCCTGTGTTTCTCAATGAGGACCAGGAAAATTTGCCGGTTATCATTTGAGCAATGGAGTTAAAAAATCAGGGAAATAACTTCAGTATGAGTTTTATTACTGTTTACATGCTAGAGAGCTTGGAACATTCTGAATGAAATTAAAATGCATTTCACTGGTGTGGAATCATGAATATTTGTCAAATTGTTTTGTACAAAACTCTCTAGGTTTTCACAGCTGTATAAAAGCTCTCCCAGAGAAATAATTGCGGAATGAATAAAAACAGATGTGGCATTTTTGCACAGTATCAACAAAAATCTCTTTTCATTTCACGTTGCCACTGTCTTACCATAACTTCACCTATGTCATATTATAGTTCTGTAAATAACATGTACAAAGTACGTGGCATTTCCAGTGCATGTAATGGCCTTCAACAAGGTTTTCCGGTTACTTATATTTCTCTAGAGGTTACCTTTGCACAGGAACTAATTTTGTATGTTTCCTAACTAAAACCCAACCTTTCATGCTGTGCACTCAAAGCTACACCAAACATTCTTCACTCTATTGAAAGTAATTGAATCAGAACGTTTAAAAGTATTTTAAATGAATGTGCACTGAACATTCTCCAACTTGGTTCAGGAAATAGATTTAGGGAAGTTTTTAATACTCTGCAAACTTTAAGAAGAGGAAATTACCTTTGGTTATTTAAAACTAGAGAAGATTGGACTGTAGAACTTCGAGACAATGTGTTATCATCAACCCCAATGCAATGAAAGAGTCTTTCTTTTAAAACTGTCAGTCTATGTTCTGTTTTTATAAATTGCGTTTTCACTGTTGGAAATTCAAACACCATATAGTACTTTTTAGGCTCTGAGCTGTGGGACTGAGTTAATCTTGTGTAATATAAAGCTAAAATTGAAATGTAACCATTTGGAGTGTCTAACAATAATTTAAGCTCTCAACGACAGAAATTGAGGGTGTTAATATACATGCACAAAATTATTCTATGCGCCATTTGAAAGATTAAACTGCACACTCTGTGTGGACAGAGAAAGAAATTAAATCAGGATATGAATGAGTCCTGTTTTATTAGGTAGATGTTCTAGCAAAGCCTAATACCATTGCTTTAGCTCAAAAGTTAATCACTTCTTACATTATTTTTCCAATTGTTAACCTTCCAACGGGTAGTGCTACATTAAAATCAATTCGGTATATTAGCTGTATTCACTTAAAAAGTTCACAGAGAAAAATACTTTATAGCTTTTAATTGTTTCACGTTTATATAAAAGATTAAATATATTTTAACAAGCATCTACGTAAGTGACATGATCATTTTATTCTAATCTGAAAACCTAATTATCACCTTCTTATGGAGGACAAGGAACAGCTTTAGATGCAAATTAATGTATCCTATCAGTGGGACAGTTTGTTACTTTATTAAATAATCATCATCTTGGCAAATAAAATTGTTATAAGCTTCATCAAATGAAGAAAAGAGACAGGACCCCCCCACACACTATTAAACATTAAAATTAACTTCCCACAGGTTTCTAAACAATTTACTATACTTTGACTGTGTTGGATCATAAAGTAGAAATGACAGCATTAACTCCTCTTTAAAACGTAAGAGGCACACATATTTCACAATAGCATTTAAAAGTAAGATTAAAGATACTACACAGATATACCATATACTTAATTGTGCACAAGTTTAAAAGTATGCTACATACTATAATAACAAGAAATCATGGTCATGGTGTACTAGGTTAAAGAGGACATGTAAAAAAGCCTGTATCATCAAAGCCTAACTGACATTAAGCAATTACCTAAAGTACACAGTTGCCAATAATTTCTGTACATTAAAGAGTATACATGTGCTTAAAAATAAATGTTTTCTTTATTTTCTTATCTAAATAGAAAAATAAAAAAATTATAGTAATAAATGTATATAAAATATGAGATTGGATAAAATGTTTTTAAGAGAAATACAGTGTTACTTTTTTAGTATTTATAAAATAATATTTTTTTCAAGATCATGAAATACATCTGCACCAAAGTGGTATGCTGAAAAAAAATACAATATGTATTATATCATAAATAATGCTATTCCTAAGTTTAATTATCTAAGAATTTTTTTTAAAGATTTTTGTTCTTACTATGCCCTCAGTTCCAATTAGGAAACTATTTCAGACATTTTGGCTTTTTTAAATTAGTAATGCTACAATTAAGAAAGAATACCAAAACTTTGACTTTCAGTTTGCTTTAAGTAATGTCATTTCCACATCAAAATAAAACTGCTCTTGTCTGTCAAATGTGATCAGAGCCTCTTAATTAGTTAGCAGGACTCTGGAACACAAGTGACCTCTGACCTCTCGCCACAGATTGCTCAGATTTTGGCATTTTATAACAAACTTTCAAAAGTGTTTAGCTGGCTTTCAAAGACAACTCAAATTACACTTTGCTAAAAGAGATGCATATTTACACAAGAGAAGGACTACTGGTATAAATATATACATTCTGGCATTAATGCAACACTTAGCAAAACAACTATTTTGCCAGTGTGCTTATTAAGAAAGGACTCTTCCTGTGTTTTCTGGATTCCAAGGATTGTGGCAATGACTGAGTGCATGTGGGCCAGCGCCCTCTGCTGGCTGGATTCTTCAGCTTCTTTAAACTAGTTAAGAGACATTTCAAGACTTGCTTGCAAGGATGTCCTAAAGCTTCTTTCTTTCTGAAATTTAGAATCTGTGGAAACTTTACATAAGAACTTGAACTTTAAACTGAATTCCCAACATTCTATCAAAGTGATAGTCTCTGTGAGGGCCACAATAAAGGTCGATTCTTAAATTCCCTATCCTAAAAATTAGAGAAACAATTTAGTCAGCTAACATGCCTAAATAATAAATGGATGCTTCTGATAAAATAGTCTAAATAAGTAAACAAACAAAACAATTTAAATGAATGCTAAATAAATGCCTCTGAGAAAGCTGATAATTAACTATGTATAAGAACATGTATTACTATAATTTACATGTAATGCAATTAGATCTCATAATGTATGAGAATATAATTCACCAATGACAGACACTAAGTCAGTGTCCTCAAAAAATCATAGCTGCCACTGATTATATCTGGTATAGGTGAAAATTACCAAACCCAGCCAAATAACCCAGTTCTCACTCTGGATTTTACCAGTGCTCCAGTTTACCTTAACACATGATATTCCTTCTACTAACTCCACACTCACTTGTGAAGTGGCTTTTCATCTTTTAGAACCATGTTCAGGCATTTTATTTTCTACAACCCTTTCTCACACCACGTGAAAGCAATTTTCTCCTTTGTATCCTTAGGTATGATATTTTGGTTACTGCATTTATCTCACAGTACCATATGTGTATCTGTCTGCAGCCACCTTTCCCCTACTAAGCCACAAACCCTAGGAGTCTAGAATGGTATCAAACTCATCTTTTACCCTGAGCATAAAAATGTTCTCTGGTTTGTAGATATGCATTACATAACTGTTAATCTGGACAGAATGGTTAGTAACTTGCTGAATATGTAAGCCAGACAAGTTCCTTATAATTCTGGCTTTGCTTTCTAATGTGTAAAGCAGGGATGATAATAATAACCACCTCCCAGGGCCATGTGTGGATTAAATAAAATAATCCAGGAAAACCATTTGGTGGAGTATCTGGGACACAGTGCAGCCTTTAAGATACATTAGTGAGTTTTATCATAGTACATTGTTAGAACAAAAGACAGCTATTAGATTTATAACTCTATCTCCTAGGCTACAAGAATTCTTAATGAAAATGAGTACTAACTATTGCATTATTTAAAATTTTCATAGTAATTCAAGGTTGTTTCTCTTTATGAAATTATTTTTCTAATAGAGATTGACAAGTTAATAGATAAAGAAACATCAATAGAGTTTTCATTAGACTCTGCATTATTTCCCTTATATCATAGAGTTAGTTTAGATATATATTCTTTTTTTTTACATTTTTTATTGATTCATAATTATTTTACAGTGTTGTGTCAAATTCCAGTGTTCAGCACAATTTTTCAGTCATTCATGGACATATACACACTCTTTGTCACATTTTTTTCTCTGTGATTTATCATAACATTTTGTGTATATTTCCCTGTGCTATACAGTGTAATCTTGTTTATCTATTCTACAATTTTGAAATCCCAGTCTATCCCTTCCCACCCTCTACCCCCACCCCCAGTAACCACAAGTCTGTATTCTCTGTCCATGAGTCTATTTCTGTCCTGTATTTATGCTTTGTTTTTGTTTGTTTTTGTTTTTTAGATTCCACATATGAGCGATCTCGTATGGTATTTTTCTTTCTCTTTCTGGCTTACTTCACTTAGAATGACATTCTCTAGGATCATCCATGTTGCTGCAAATGGCCTTATGTTGTCGGTTTTTATGGCTGAGTAGTATTCCATTGTATAAATATACCACCTCTTCTTTATCCAGTCACCTGTTGATGGACATTTAGGTTGTTTCCATGTTTTGGCCATTGTAAATAGTGCTGCTATGAACATTGGGGTGCAGGTGTCATCCTGAAGTAGATTTCCTTCTGGGTACAAGCCCAGGAGTGGGATTCCTGGGTCATATGGTAAGTCTATTCCTAGTCTTTTGAGGAATCTCCACACTGTTTTCCATAGTGGCTGCACCAAACTGCATTCCCACCAGCAGTGTAGGAGGGTTCCCCTTTCTCCACAACCTCTCCAGCATTTGTCATTTGTGGATTTTTGAATGACGGCCATTCTGACTGGTGTGAGGTGATACCTCATTGTAGTTTTGATTTGCATTTCTCTGATAATTAGTGATATTGAACATTTTTTCATGTGCTTTTTGATCATTTGTATGTCTTCCTTGGAGAGTTGCTTGTTTAGGTCTTCTGCCCATTTTTGGATTGGGTTGTTTATTTTTTTCTTATTGAGTCGTATGAGCTGCTTATATATTCTGGAGATCAAGCCTTTGTCGGTTTCACTTGCGAACATTTTCTCCCATTCCGTAGGTCTTCTTCTTGTTTTATTTCTGGTTTCCTTTGCTCTGCAGAAGCTTGTAAGTTTCATTAGGTCCCATTTGTTTATTCTTGCTTTTATTTCTTCTAGGAGAAAATTTTTGAAATGTATGTCAGATAATGTTTTGCCTATGTTTTCCTCTAGGAGGTTTATTGTATCTTGTCTTATGTTTAAGTCTTTAATCCATTTTGAGTTGATTTTTGTATATGGTGTAAGGGTGTGTTCTAGCTTCATTGTTTTACATGCTGCTGTCCAGTTTTCCCAACACCATTTGCTGAAGAGACTGTCTTTATTCCATTGTATATTCTTGCCTCCTTTGTCGAAGATGAGTTGACCAAAGGTTTGTGGGTTCATTTCTGGGCTCTCTATTCTGTTCCATTGGTCCATATGTCTGTTTTGGTACCAATACCATGCTGTCTTGATGACTGTAGCTCTATAGTATTGTCTGAAGTCTGGGAGAGTTATTCCTCCAGCCTCTTTCTTTCTCTTCAGTAATGCTTTAGCAATTCTAGGTCTTTGATGGTTCCATATAAATTTTATTATGATTTGTTCTAGTTCTGTGAAATATGTCCTGGGTAATTGGATAGGGATTGCATTAAATCTGTAGATTGCCTTGGGCAGTGTGACCATTTTAACAATATTGATTCTTCCAATCCAAGAGCATGGAATATCTTTCCATTTTTTAAAGTCTTCTTTAATTTCCTTCATCAATGGTTTATAGTTTTCTGTGTATAATTCTTTCGCCTCCTTGGTTAAATTTATTCCCAGATATTTTATTACTTTGGGTGCTATTTTAAAGGGGATTGTTTCTTTACTTTCTTTTTCTGTTGATTTATCATTAGTGTAAAGAAAGGCAACTGATTTTTGAACATTAATTTTGTAACCTGCTACCTTGCTGAATTCTTCGATCAGCTCTAGTAGCTTTTTTGTGGACCTTTTAGGGTTTTCTATATATAGTAACATGTCGTCATTATATAATGACACTTTTACCTCTTCTTTTCCAATTTGGATCCCTTCTATTTCTTTCTCTTGCCTGATTGCTGTGGCTAGGACTTCCAGGACTATGTTGAATAGGAGTGGTGATAGTGGGCATCCTTGTCTTGTCCCAGATTTTAGTGGGAAGCTTTTGAGTTTTTCACCGTTGAGAACTATGCTGGCTATAGGTTTGTCATATATAGCTTTTATTATGTTGAGATATGTTCCCTCTATGCCCACTTTGGTGAGAGTTTTTATCATAAATGGGTGTTGAATTTTATCAAATGCTTTTTCTGCATCGATTGAGATGATCATGTGGTTTTTGTCCTTTCTCTTGTTGATGTGATGTATTACATTGATTGATTTGTGTATGTTGAACCAGCCTTGTGTCCCTGGGATGAACCCCACTTGGTCATGATGTATAATCTTTTTTATATATATTCTTATTTATTTTTATTAAAGTATGGTTAGTTTACAATTTTCTGTTAATTTCTGGTGTACAGCACAGTGATTCAGTTAGATACTCCTTTTCATATTATTTTTCATTATATAGTTTAGGTATATTTGAATATGGTTTAGATTATTAGGCAAAAAGAAAACAGCATCTGCTTTGAAATGTAGAAAAGCCAATAAGACTAAAGTAATTGAGAATGAATATGAATGTATTTCATATTCATAAACTCACAGATTAGATGAATTACAGGACATGAATGTTTCTGTATCTTGGAAGTTGTTATCAAAATTCCAAATGACCTTTGTAAATTGAATATGCCTTAAAATTAAAATAGAATGAATTAAATAAGAAAAAAAATAATGACAGGATGATGAAAATAAATACGTAAAAAGTACATGTAAAAACTGAATTATGTCTATGTGTAAAAATAAAATGAAACAAATTATGCAATCACAGCAATAATAAACTTTTCAGCAAATAAGAAAGAGGGCATAAGCGGCTTATACTCTGCTTGTAGATAAATGGACATGTAAAGATTTAAACTGATAAAACTAATAAATGTGAGGTTGATTGCTTGCACTACAAACAGGGTTTTTTACGCAAGGTTTTCTAATGGCATCTGTATCTTTATTACATCATTAAGCAGATGCAACAGAAGATGAAGACCACAGAAATTTAGTTGTAATTGACTTCCTAAAGCTGAGAAAGTGAATTAAGAATCCTAAACTGCATGAAAATCCCAACTCGTGTTTACACTACGTGAAGATTTTGGCAGAGACCATGGTTTGACTTCTAGTGTCCACTTCTCTTCCTTCCTGTGTGCACCAGAGCCTCCAGGTTTTCTGTGGGCACACGACCTCACAGGGGGAGACTGCAGTTTCCTAAGCTCAGGCCTTTCGGGGTGGCTGCCTCACTAAGTCCTCACATGAGCAGAAGTGACAAGTGTGACTTCCGGTGGAGGGACTTGGTAAGGATGCTGCATGCAGTGGACCTGGGTGCGAGCAGAGCATCTTCTGGGGTGGATGGCCTCAGACAGAAATAGATCCTTCCTCCTGGTAGCACAAGGCACTCAGTTTTGCACTTAACTTCAGTCACAGTCTTTACCACATTTTATTGTGATTACACATTTGGTTTGTCTTCCCCACTGGCCTGCAGCCTTTTCAAGGGCAGGAAGGATATTTAATTATTAACCTTCCTTATTTTCCAAGCACTTCTATATTATAGACCTGTAATAAATATTCCTCTCATGTTACACATTAAAAATAATGGAACACATTGTGTTCAGGCTGTTTGTATTAAAGTTGTAGGTTTTTTTTTTTTTGCTTTCTAAAACTTGGTAGTAATCATTTTGTTTTTATACGTAAAGGAATATAAATGTGTAAACTTTTATTTCTTTACTGAATAAATGATATGTGACTGTTCTTAGAAAAGTAAAATTGTGGCCGTAAGCTGAAAAGTGATTAATTTTCTGAGTTTATATTTGTGTAAGAAAATTATATACATATTTGATGTATATACATGAAGTATTTCTATTTGGTTATAGGGTAAATCTATTTGGTGATGAGTTACTTTCTTGAATACTTGTACTCAACTTTTCTCCCAGCAGTTAGAAAGATTTTCAGAGAAGACCAGAGTAGAGACCTAATTTTAAAAGATGTGTTACACAGCAAGTCAAATAAATTCTAAAATAAAATAAGGAAACCCATATAGACCATAAAGAAAAATCAGTGTTGAATAAATATTTCTTCTTCTGTTCCATGCCAAAGACAGACAGGAGAGACAAGGAGAGAAACAGAGACAGTTCAGGATGAAAATAAAACCCAGAGAATACATACTGACTTTCTTACTTGAAGATCCACATTTACCTAATTATTTGAAGACCCATGTATACTAGGCCCTATCTAATAGAATAAAACTATTTCAACATAGATTGCAACTCCTTTTAAGGTGAATTTGCAGAAAGTTAAAAAGTACCTTTAACAATGAGCTTAGGGCTTGGACAGGTATCTATACACCAACATTCCCAGCAGCATAATTCACAATAACTAAAAGGTGGAAACAACCCAAACGTCCACCAACAGATGAGCGAAAACCAAAACGTAGTGTATACACACAATGGAATGTTACACAGCATTGAAAAGGAAGGACATTCTGACTACAGTATGCTAAAAAAGATGCTACAATATGTACTAACTTTGCAGACATTATGCTAAAGTGAAAGAAGCCATTCACAAAATGACATATATGGCATGGTTCCACTTATAGGAGATAATCAAATTCCTAGAAACAGAAAGTACAATGGCGGTCGTCAGGGACTGGAGAGAGGGGACGAAGGGAGTTGCTGTTTAACAGGTACAGAGCTTTAGTTTGGAAAGAAAGAAAAGTTCTGGCGTTGGATGGTGGTAATGGTTGCACAGCAAAGTGAATGTACCAAATGCAACTAAACTGTACATACAAAATTAAAGTGGTACATTTTTATTATATATATTTTATCACAATAGAAAAGTTGAGACATAACAAAAATATCAAACTTTGAAAAAAATTCTCAAAAGCAAAATAAACATCTGGTTTCATTTCTATGACTTTAATGAAAGCCACATACATGTGCCTACATAAGCAAAAATAGTCTTCACTCAGCACGAAGAATTCTATAAATCTGTTAGGTTTGGTATGTAATGAAACCTACAGTGAAAAACTGAAGTTGAGAACTGTGAAAATCTGGAATTCTGCAAAAAACCTAATCGGATTTCTAAAAACAAAAATATAAAATCCTAGTAACTAGAAAGAACACCGGAAATAGCCATCAGTGAGCTCTTCCTTTATCATTAATACGTTCATGGTCTAATGTGACTGTCGTTCTTTCTCATGCACCCCTAATTCCAACATTAGTCTCTTATCTAAGTGCTGGGCTCTTATTGCCAAACTCCCGTAAGTGCCATAAAAATACATAATTTTTAAATAAAACTTTCCGATGTTTCAGATCACTTTGGAGACTCTATAACATCAGGTCTATGATTATAACATAAATCTCATGGCCTGAGTCCTTCAGGCCTTCACTTTTGATATTCACAAGACAGAATTATGCAATTTTCAAATCTATTCTCCAACTTTTGTCTCTGACATGATCTTCAACTCTTTTGAAATTTAATAACCGAGAATTGTGGTCCCTTCCTTCCTAACCCTATCATGAATTAGTAGATGAATTAAAGTACAGTTTGGAATAATGAAGAGCCAGGAAGTTAAATCAAAATTCATCATGGAATTAAAAACTCATCAAATTATTGATCTAAAAAATACACAAAAAGAAACTAGAAGGTAGTTTGGAAGCTTAACCTGGCTGATGGAACAAGAGAGGAATATCCTTAGGAAACAGCAACAGCGCAAGTATCATTCTAATGAATAGCAACAGCCAATCTAAAGGCAGAGAAGGGCAGAAACAGCCAAGGACAGAGAAAAGAGCAAAAGTCAGGCCAGGAACCTGACCATGGAAGGTCTTGTAAACTAGTAAGGACTTGAGAAATCAATTGGCTTAATAAAGGAGGCAGGTTAGCTTTTTAAAAAAATCGCTCTCAAAGAAGGTTCGAGAGATCAGAGAAGATGGTGTAAACTGAGGAAAGTGTGTATCTCAGAACTCTGACAATCACTAACAATTTTGGCTTTGCTAGACAGCAGAATGAACCAAAAGTAAAGCTCAAAATTTAGAAGGAGCAGGTAAGATGGTGTGTTTTATGGATCAAGACAACAGAAGTTTTATAAAGAGAGAGTAACTGACAGATTCAAATTTAATGTCTGTAAAAGTGGAAAAACGTGTACACACTGTATTTAGTGACTTAGAGATCTTCTGTAACCTTAATGAGAGCAGCTTCACTTAAGCGGAAAGAGAATCCACATTAGATTGGTTTCCATAAGGGAATGAATGAACAATGAGTAAGTGTATAAAATTTATTCAGATAATTTGGTTGTGAAGAGATTAAGTTAATCAGGTGTAGCTAAAGAAAAACAAATCAAGACTCTTTTTTAAAGTATGAAGCGAAATGCTAGGTAGAGCTCGTTGGGAACATGTTGGGAAGGCGCTTACAGTAGTAGGACACAAAAAAATCTGGGAGAGAGGGATAAAGTATGCTTCAAGATTGGAGGAAACAGAATGGCGGTGGCATGGAGACATGGCTCACAAGATGGAGGGACTGGCTGTAGATTAACGGGTGGCTAACTCAGCTGGTGGGTTAGAAAAGATGAGGGAAAGATGGATGTTGATGTAGGCAGATTGTTGGTTTGTCATTTGGAAGTTGGGTTAATCCTTTTCTAACTGACGGTTTCTATTTTTTCTCACTGAAGTATAAATCAGAATCATTTCCAGGAGTGAAGGTTTATAGAGAGTGGGGGATGTTGGAAATGAGCACTGTGCTGATAGAGAGGAATCAGAAACACAAATATATGTAGGCTATCCATTCAATACCGAGCACTCAGATAAGTTTGCTCTTGTTTTGTGATCAACATCCCGGTGGGATATGGGTTAACTACAGCGCTAAGCTTTGTACCAGTGGAAAACAGCAGAAGGTGGAATAATTTCAGTTTACTGGCAACAGCGATTGAAATAATAAATATGTAAGAAGAGCATCAGATATTTTCTGGTGAATGACACTTTCAGACCAGAATCTTTAAGGCAGTATTCAGATTTATATTAAAAAAAAAAGAACAGGTTAAAAAAAAAGTCAAAAATAAAATTAAAATGTTGTAATATAAGTAAGAAGCCAGGTTTAGTAACTGATGATCATAACTGCTTACCAGTGTGTAGAGTGAACACTTAGTAGCAACTATATCCCATTTCCCAGACACCCTCTGTTTCTATCTAGAAATCTCCATGGTTTGGGGGGAAGTGATTTCCATCCTCTGGTGAAAGTGACTGTTCCAGGGCCAGGCATGTGACAAAGGCAGAGCCAATAAGAGTGAACATCAGGACTTCCTTTGTCTCTTTCTCTCTGGACAATGTGGATCTGTAGTTGTAAATCCTGAAAGCATTTTACTAACACAACCTAAGTTTGAGGACAAAGTTTACAAATGAAGGGGGCGGCAAAGACCAGAGAATAAAAGAAAAATGAAAGTAATACCTGATAATTTTATTTATCTTTGGATCACACTTGCCCTGAAGCTCAGGTGACTGAGCACAGACACTGTGAGAGGTGCCGAGTGTACGTGTCGCGGGTGTCCAGGTCTGTTCTTAGGGGCCACGTTCCTTGCCATTCACCAGGAACAGGAGTCTGCAAGCATAGCCTTGATGGTAATTCAGACACTCTAAGAACAGAGACGCAAGGTGAAGAAACTATGAGAGACAGCTGGAGGGTCCTGTGGGAGTTGTAGGCAGTGAGTGAAAAGGCCACGAATCATAGTTGCTCATATTTATCAGAAACTTAGTATTTGCTAGTCACCTTCTAAGTGTTCTCTATTAAAAAAAAAAAAATCTAGCAACAAACCCCCAAACTGCTATCATTAGTATTAATCCTCATTACACTGATTAGCAATCTGGGGCCCAAAGGTCACATAACTGACCTTTAAAGGAGAAAAGCCAAGATTTGAAGCCAGGAAGCCAGGTTCCAGAGTCCTAACTAGCAAACTATGCATGTTTGGGGGAGAAGAGGATTAAATCAAGGAGATCCAGGTCTGACTCTTCATTAAGATCCCCTGCTGATGAGTGCTGTCTCTAACTCAGTGTGTGGTGAAATATGGCTCACTGCCACATAGGTGAGCCATGGACAGGTGATAGCTATGTCCCCTCCCTTTGAATCTGAGTTAGCTTTTGACCACTTCAATCAATAAAAACTGTAAAGAACACGAAACTCTGTGCTTTCAAAGCTAAAGCCATGAGCTTTTCCCTGTTCTTTTGGGATATTCCCTTTCGGAGGCCTAAGTTGCCATGTCAGAAGTCTGGGTATCTTAGGCCACCACACTCTGAAAAACTCCAGGCCACATACAAAAGCCATGTGCAGGTGCTTGTGAAAATTAACTTTATATGGCAATTTGGCCACAAGAAAAGCAGAACACGTAACGACTTTTGCTTTGGAGCTGAAGGCCGAGCAGAACCTGGAGGAGACAGGAGGGCAGTAATGAGCCTTAGGACGCTGCCAGTGAGGGCTTGGGCAAAGCAGGATCAATTTTATTGGAAAGAGGAAGAAACTGAACTCATTATATGGTGGCAAAAAATATGCTATGAAGCAATAGTAAAGGGAATACCTTGGCAAGTCTATTTTTGGCTCTTTGTAAGTGTTTGCCAAGCAAAATCTTACAAAATCCAATAAAGCTGTAACATGTCTGTTATTTCTCTTGCTAGAAGCTGAGGTGAGGAGAGATTTTTAAGAAATTAACATTAAAAGTTCCTAATAAATCAAGATTTCATACTTCAACTTTCTAACTCTGCTCAGAAACACACCCATTAAGGAAGTATTTTCTTCAATTTTAGAGCTAGGACATAGGATTAGGAGGGTTGCTTGAACGAGATTTCCTACTTTGTGAAAACACTGATCGTGGGGATCTACAAAGCAGAAAATACACACTTCAAAATGCTGCACGTTATCTTTCTCTTCAAAGAAAAATGTATGTGAGGAAACCTTTAAGTAAATCAGCCATTCAAAGTTGGTATTTTAGAATTAATATATTCAGTCAGAAAATAATGCTGAACGTATCCGTATAAGAACATGTATTCCAAAAGGAAAAGCGTTAGGAACTAATGCTTAGGTGGAGCAAGAAGCCACGGAGAGCACCTGATTAGTTCCAATTAGCCACGCCGGGGATGACTTTCCAGGTAAAATTACCTTATAATGAGGTGATTAACCTCTTTGGAAAGAGTTCAAGATAGACTTACTTTATACTTAATAATGTCCTATACAGAAGTGATATAACCAGGATCCTCAAGATTCCACGCCAGGGGTAACTTTTACCAAGAATCAATATATTTTATTCTAGAAGAACCAAACACATTTTTATTATATTAT
Source organism: Vicugna pacos (assembly GCF_048564905.1). NCBI lineage: Eukaryota > Metazoa > Chordata > Mammalia > Artiodactyla > Camelidae > Vicugna > Vicugna pacos. The sequence continues at coordinate 52,977,657 of NC_132993.1, read as the reverse complement.
TGCTGGAGTAAATCCTAAAGTATTTGGATATTATAAATCAGGTATTTAAACTTCATATCAAATTTGCTAACTTCTATGGCCCTAACTTCATATAAAGAATGCAACGACTGAACTATAACCAGTTCCAAATGCTAGTCTATAGATGATCTGTGAACATCAAAGGAAAATATAATTTCTGTCATAGACATTGGGCAATGTTACAGGCTCGTTTCCACGCTAAGCTATCCACTCTCCAGTTAGTTTAGTGGGTCCCCTCAGTCCCCAGAGCATAAGCAGTTCTTGTTACAGTTAGAGAGGCTAATGCTTAACAAGGGAGTTGACGTGAACACAAAGGAAACAGGAGAGTCAGTGCTGTCAACACAAAAACATTTGGTAGCTTGGGGATAGGGTTCTTAGCAACAGCAGCTTTAACCGCTGGCTAAGCTTATCTTTGGATTTTCCTTTAAAATAGATAACTTATTATGGACTAGTTGAAATTATATACATAAATTTATATGTATTATACACATATATATATTTGCTGTCAGCTTATAAAAAAACAAGAAATAATTTACTTTAGTGTTTTAATTTAACAATTATTTCCTGAAAATTTCTATGAGGGCACAGAATCCATAATAATGAGCAGAAATTCTTCTCTTAACTGCTTTCTTACTATTTAGCACTCTTCCCTGTAAGAAAATACTCTATCTTGGATTATTCAGTTGATTTTGTGGATATCTCCGAAACACTGTCGTGCTTCATAAATCTTGTTTCTTAATTTGGTATCCTAGGAAGTGAGTGTGTGCATGTGTGTATATGTGTTTGTGTGTGTATATAAAATTTTTGCATAAAAACACTTGCAAATTCATGTAAAGCAGAAACACAAATCCTAGGAATGGAAAGGCAAAATCAAGGAGGAAAATGTTTAGAACATTTGCATAGAGATGATACTAATAAAATGTGAGTATCTTGCAAACAGAAACTGGAAATGAATGTTTCTTCTTCAGCTAAATCAGAGAATACATAAGCAACCCCTGCTTCAGCACACGTCCTTTAGATTCAATGATCACCTTAACTTGGGAGCTCCAGAAAACATCTTTCCCTATGCGCTGTGACAAGTGGGCTTTCCTTCCAGTTTATATTTTCCTGCAGAACCTACAACCATCTAAGGGTTCTATGGAATCCCAAGTCCATTTTCCTCTTTTGTCTTAGAGATCCCAAAGATTCCGTGTCTAGCGGGAAGCCTATCGTATTAAAAGAATTATTAAAAGAATAAATGTCTGCAGAATAAGGAATTAACCAAATCAAAAGGAGATAGCAGTATTTTTTCCAAACTTCAGAATCCGCATTGATCTTTCTGTTACTCCACTGCAGTGTCAAAAATAAAGGGACAAGAAAAAAAAGAGACAGACAGAGAGAAAGCAGGAATAAGAAACTGAGAGAGAACAAAGTTTTAAAAGAGGGAATAAGAGGCAAAGAAGAAAGGAAGAAATGTTGAATCTCTTCCTTATTTATGTCCCAGTTCTCACTCGCTCTATTCCAAAGAGCCACCTCACAAACATGATTTTGAACAGCTCAGATACCAAAGTGAGCATTCTGGTTTAAAGACACCAAGAAATAATGTAGGAAGATTCTGATGAATCAAATCCCCCAGACCAGTGTGCATACAGCTCTAACTCATTCAACCATTCACACTTTTACCTGCTCAGATCAGACAAATATTTCAATCATTTTCCACAGAGAAATGAAACCATGTGAATACAATAGCATAGTTAGTAAATTATTAGGAAAAAAAGTAAATCAAGAATCACCTAACAAAATGAGTGTGACCTTGAAGACATAGTCAAATTTTCTAAATTCATGTACACTGTTAATCTCTTGGGTAACTTAGAGAGCAATACATTCTTTTCAAAATTAGGCTTTATTAATATAGTAATATCAAATTATCAGTCCAGAATGCCAATTTTTCAGTTTTGTTTCTTCTCTTCGCACATTTTGAATGCAAGGCCCTCTTGTCGTAACTGATGTCACTACCTAGATTCTGAGTTACGCTGCCTTATTTAAATTAGCACACCAATCTCGGTTTTCTAGTTATAGATTTCTTCGTGAAAAGCAGAAAGTAGTACAGAAATGAAGCACGCACCTCTTGAACAAGGGGCTAAGAAAATGATCATTGTCTCATTCAGGGAGTTAGAGACTGGACACTTTCAAAAAGTCACTGTGACTTAATGAAATAGTACCTTTGTGGAGCGCTGCCACCCTTCAGAGTTGGCCAGCAAATGTGTTAGTAAGTGTTGTGTGTTAGCGTTCTGGAGTGGTTCTTTAACACTAAATTCATGACTTTAATAAGAAATCTTTGTAAACCACCAATACTTCTACAGTACGAATGTACTCTATTTTGTATATTATCTATAAGTTATTGTCAGTGTTACAAGGTTTTTACTCATGGAATTCAATCGTTTTGCAGTTTCTCCAAAATTATTATAACCCTTTATAATTTTAATAGATGAATACTTGAGTCTTTTTTATACAATTGTTAGTATGATTTTTTAGTATCATTTCTTTAAAGCAAGAACTTAAAATGCTTCTTCTAAATAAAGCCCAGAGAGGGGTAATGTATAAGAATTAGGACCCTAAGTATGACTTTAAATAGTAATAGTCAAGTTGTATAAATATTTTGAATACCAATATCATGTAATAATTGGTTTAAATAATAGTAGCATAGATATTTTAATTATTTTTCATAGCCTAAAAGAGTAGAAAGGTTTATTTAAATTCAGTTTGATTGAAGACTGTCTTAAAGTTTAGAAAGTTGAGCAACATACTTCCTTTTAACAGTTAACTTAGATTTACATAGAAATTTGGAAAAGAATGTAATATAAACCTCTCAACTAGTACTCTCTTAAGCACCACCGGAAAAATCATTATCTTTCCCAGTTCTTTCAATTTCTGTCATAAGAAGAACAGAGAGCAGAACTATATATTTTGGTAATTAATTTCCTTAAGATAATGTTAGAAATATCATGTTCTTTAAAATATAAATGAATTTCAAGGTGAGCATGCTAGAGGGTAATATTAATGGCATATGATTTATTGTGACAAGAGATCTGATCTGAAACACCATTATTAGGAGTACTTAAAAAAATCCATTTGCAAATTCCTGAAAATATGAAAGAGCTATAACTGAACGTGCCTCAATGTTGAAATCTGGAAATCTGTCCTTGTAAGTATGAAATAGCTTGTGCACAGCAAGCTGGCATGTCTTCCTCACAGAAATTTATTTAAAATTTTTCATATTCTGAATATGTTGTATTATCGTTTAGGGAATGACCTAAAAGCTTGTAACTCTGAGTAAAGACAATACACCAAAGTACAGACTGAAATGTAGATGGATAATTAACTTGGTAATATATGTAATTTTAGGGCTGACTGTTATCTTAAAATTAACAGCTGACAATGATACATTGAACATCTACTACGTTCCTGGCATTCCTAGAACTCACAATAGAAACATGTGACCTGTGTCAATCTAGAAGGTGTTTTCTATGTTATTACTGTTCCAAATGAGATAATCCCTTTAAACTATAAACAAGATTTACCTGTGACTTAAATTTACAAATAGGTTTCAGTAAGATGCACTTTCACATCGAATAAAACATAGTGCGGTATATGAACACGCTGCATATGGCATCTATTGGGCAATGAGGAATGTTGTAAATTAGTATTGCAATTGATAATAAAATTTGAGTAGATATATGTGATTAATAGGAGCCTTTACTAGTGAAAAGAATTAAAATTATTCTGGAGAACAGAATTCATTAGCCTCTGACACCTGAGGGAGGATCATAAATACTGGCATTCTTACATATAGACTGTCCGATCTGAGTCTCACATAAACATGCAGATACTCCTCCTCTATACTTTTAATTCCCCTTTCTCCTCCTCCCTTCTGCATGTCTCCCTCTTCCTGTTCTCTGGTTTTCTCCCCTCCCTCCCTCTGTCCTCCTGTCTCTCTCCTCTGCTGAATAAGCTTGGAACACAACTTTCCCCCCCTTGAACTTTTTTCTCTCTGTACATTTCTTAAAGTCTTCATCGGGCTTTAAAATTGTGGGATTCCTGAAGGAGTACATTTTTTGGTTTGAAATCTATTTTTAATATGTGAATATCAACACATGAATGCTTCATAGAATGGCATTGGGATAAGCATAGCTGATTACATAATACGGTTCTAGGTACATTAATAAACATGTTCATTTCCAGGACATTCAAGGTGGATCATCAAGTGGTGAAATATACTATAAAGTGAATATATTGTCATTATTATTTCAATTTATTTTCACCTCATGAAATTATATTGGATCTTATACAATGAAAGTATCTCTTTAATCTAGATACAAAGAAAACTTACAGGTGCAACATTTTAATGAGATTATGTTTGACTTAATTTTGTAATATACATTGTACAAAATTCAAATTCAATAAAAATTCAGTATCCATCCCAACCACTTGGTTTCCTTCTCCAGAAGGAATCACAGTTAAAAGATTTTTGTGAATCCTTCTAAAGATATTATGTGCATGTATATTCACATATATACTTTTTCCATTTTCTTTAAGACAAAAATTATAGCTGCCTGAACTATGAAAGAAAAAAGCAAAGCATAACATCATGATCTATCATTTGCAGGGTAAGAAAGATCTCAAGGCAATACCTAAGGTACGGTTGAGAAATAAGTTGTCAAATGTTTTGCTAAAACATTTAAATGGATCAATATAATAAAAAATGAGACAGGATCTCACTAATCATGAAACTATTTAACATGATGGTTCTTGTGTAAAATAGTATGCTAAAGAGTCTAGAGTTGAGAAAAATCTAAAAGAGTTTTGAAAACACATTTTAACAGCATTTTGAAACTACATGGAAGAAAATCATGTCTATGTACGAGTATATGACAAAATGGAAATAAACAGAAGAACTTCCAGGAGTGGCTGTCTTACAAGTTGGTCTGTAACATTCAGAGCACCAAGTTAACCAAGCCAAACAAAAGGCTACTGGGACTTTGGCTTTGAATACTAATATATAAATTACTTAAATATAGGTACAGACATGTTGATTATGATTTCATAACTTTGTGAAGTGAACAGACTAGAAATGGGTATAAGTGAAGCCAAAAACGATGATTCACTTCTTTTGCCCCATTTTTTTCAGGGGAGTGGGGTGAATATAGCCGTACTTTCTTCAAGAAATGCAGAAGACAACAAAGCAGAGCTTTCTTTATTTCCCTGAATATCAGAAGGTGTCAATGTCTGCATTCCAGAACAAGCAATGCCTGCATATTGCTATCATGGTAAAAGTAAATCTGGCCATCAAAGCGGTTCACCTTTAAGGAGTATTTAACGGTAGTTTCTGTCAGCCCTGGTATTTCTCTGGCTTATTTTCCATTAAGTTGAGGCCAATGCAGGACTGACAGTGCGAAGATCAGAGGCCTTCTCTGATACCTACGCAATGTGCAGTTACTCAGCATGAGCAAATCAGAGCCCCGTGCTTTTCCTCTTGGGAGTTAGGGTGATCACTCCTTACACACTTAGCTAGGCAGAGACTTCCAGATTATCTTCACACAATGTTATTTTCACCTTACACTTGAAATCCTTCTTCTCAGCATGTAAGAATGGGCTTACAGATGATCACATTGTATTCCCATTATAACCACATTAAAAGTTAACAGGAAAAACTGACTTCACTTACACTTGTATCTTAATACTTACACACACACCAAACCTTATTCAGTCATTGTATGTAAAACGCTTTATACCACGTAGTGATCCTTTTTCTGTTTTTTCATGACATGATTCATCAACCACAATCATCACTATGGTACGTCTTTTGTTATCTTACCTACTGTTGAATTTCTCTGGGTGTTTTTCTCTCATGATGTGGAATCTGTGGGCAATGGAGGCATCCTAAGGAGAGAAACAGAAAAGAAAAATGGGACAGGTTACTATCCTATTATCTTGCGGGAATAAAGATTAAAATAGAAAAAAATTGATAAATAACATTTTAAAGCTAACTTTTCCTGAACAGTATCATTGCCAAGAAGGTGTTCTAAAATTAGGGAAAAATGTGTAATCCATGTAAATTCTGTGCAAGTGTAATTTAGTCACCAATGGTTGCTTCTCATAGTTACTTCTAAGAATTGATTTCTATTTAATTTATTGATCTCCTTTCATAATTGCTTCTGGCCTCATGCTTAAAATATGTTTAAGATAGTTCATATAAACAAAAATGTCAAAAAGTCGTTGAAAAATCTGTAATGCAAGAGCTAGGATAGCTTAAGTAGAGAAATAATCAGGTAGAGAAACTCCTAGTCCTTTGAGATTAGTTATGGGTTAAAAGATAATGTGAGACTGCATATCTAGTAAAGGTAAGTATGACACATGACTTTAAAGTTTGCTAAGGGTATGCTGGATCTGTAATTATTAGCTGTTCATTCTGCAAGCAACTTCTGACATATCTTGCTTAATGGAGAAAAGCCACAAAGAGAAAAATGTATTTTGGGATAGCTGGTGACAAATGTAACTAGGTTCTGAGACCCCAAATGCACCAGTTATGAACCCTAATGGATGTTTCTTCCTTGTAGGACATTCATTCAGAGTTTCTATGAGACAGAATCATACAATGTGTGCAATTGGTGGAATATTTCAAGCACAGACTGTTCTTGCTGCTGACTTTTTAACAGTTGCCCCTGCTATTCCAAGCAACGAGATATTTTCCTATTCTTCATCTACACGTGATTAATCGCTCCAATGAGAAACTAATATATTTACCAGTTGTCTCAATAGAAATGGGGCTATTGTTGCGATTAACTGTTAATTTTGATTCATAGTGGAGATGAAAGAAAAAGAAAAACCGAGTACAAAGGAAATAAAGAAGTTGTGTATTTGAGAGAATCCTGAAAACACTAATCAAGGATTAAAAGTCTAATGAATGAAATGAAAAGGCTAATGTGCTTACTCATGCATAACAAAGCATGAGGCACAACAAGAGAGGGACCAATGCCCGCTGCAGATGGCAGACAGAGAGCTGCTTTTCCATGCAAGATAGAGCTGGGATAGAACTGAAACTGTTTCTGTACAGTCTTATCCTCTAAAAATTGTTCAGTAATTGAATTAATCCACAAGTGAAAAGGACACAAAGATACAGATAGGTGCGTTTTGAAACAATACTTAATAAAAAAGTTATAAAAAATTCTATGTTTTCATATTCTAAGATAATAATTTTGTTATATCTTAGAAATTGACATATACATGGTCAGTTTCCTGGCTTGCTAATAAGAATATCAAGATGTTCATTTTTATTGGTCCAATAGCTCTCAAAGCCAGGCACAGAGTTTCTTCTTTTTTAAAAAATCCTAATATGTCATAAATAAACTTATATATTTTTTGAATGTGAAGTTGTCTTACTGTGGCATGAAATTACAGAAAAAAACCTGAGTTTGCCCATTTATGATATATTATGTGGCATTATCAGTAATTAATTTTAAAAAATCATTTATTTTGACTTTATCTCTAATCTGATTCAAAATCAGTTTGGAATGCCTTGAAATTAAATGCATACATGCAACAGACCAAGTAAACAAAAGCAAAGAAATATGAATTAAGTACTAAGAATGAATGATCAACATCAGTTACCACAGGGAGATTATCACTGAATTTATCTCAACTTAAACTGTTTGTTTCTGCTAAGTTAGAGAAGTGAGACTTTAAAAGTAGATTGTGTAGTATAATCTGCTTTACAAGAATATATGTTTGCAATAACAGATCTCTTTCTTTGCAAAGCAACATAAATAGGATAGAGAGAGGCAGAGAGGAAAGGAGAAAAGAGGAGAGGAGACAGAGTATCAAAAGAAGACCATTTAAGGAGACTGGACTGTAACTGAGGAGATTCCTAGGAACACAGAACACCAAATTGCCAAAGCTAAACTTAATGCTAGCTCCTCTGTCTCCAACCTACTCAGGCAATGAATCACGTAGGAAAAAGTGTGTGTGTGTGTGTGGTGGGGGGGAACAGTGAGGGACACTGGCATGCCTTTTCCTTGTGTTGAATGGGTTCCACCACAAAGAGAGCTGGCATTGCTGACCACAGGATGGATGAGGAACAATGACAGCAGGTGTTCATTTGGATGAAAATTCACACCAAATTCCTATGGGACCCTCTGGTGTAACCCCAAGAGGCTTGAAAGGGAACTGTCAAACCCTGCTAACTTACCCAGCAACCATATTTCAGGGACACTTAAGGTTCTCTAAAAAGGGACCAAATAAGGAAAAGCTAAAATAATGTTAGTTTTTTATATAAAAGTTTGCTGTTTCCTTCTCTATATATTGAAATTTTTAGGGAACAGAAATTAAATCAGCATCAATGTCACACCCTAGAATGGACAAACTTTGAATCCAGACAGACTTCCACTTCCAAGACTTGTGACTTTGAACAAATTACTTATTAACCATGAGTCACAGCCCCCTTATCTTTAAAAGAGGACACTGATACCCCTCTATAGTAGTGTGGTGCAGACTTACTGAGATTATTGCAGAGAGCCACTGTCATAGTGCTCTGTATGGCTGGGTTATTCATATATCTTATGTCCATACTAGAACATTACTCCAGGTAAGCAGGGGGTGCTAAAACATGGGTGAACTGTATCATTTTGAAAAAAGTAATTTACTGACTCTCAACTTGGTGTTACTTCCTGAATTTATAAAAATAGTTTTATTTTAAATTAATTAAAAAATAAAATCAGACCTAAGAAATAAAAATAAAACATATCCATCTTTATTAAAACAAAATATATTTAAATATCATTTATGTTGATCTTTAAAGCAGTAATAAGTAAGTAGAGGGGTTTATATAGTAATTTATACAGTAGAGTGTATATACATGTATCAAGACACATATACATCAACATATACACATGCACTTACGTTAGAGAATCAGCTTCTTAGTTTTCTCTGTAATACTCTGCACTGGTATTTTTCTGAAGACTAATTTTTTTCCTTTTTCTGTGAGGGCTTTTTTAAAATTTTTAATAGTTACTGTAAATCCCCAAAGTTGCATTCTAAGTTATTAATTTGAAAAGCTTAATTATTTTATGTAGAATGTAACATTCTTAATTGAGAAAATGTAAGTACTGAGATACTCGAGCCTGTATGTAGCAAATTCTACCAGAGGAGGATGTATCAATACTGATCCTTTTCTTAAAGTGTAAAATGCATTTGCCCAAATATTGTCCTAGGTACTACCTTTTAAAATCTAAAGAAACGTTCTCTGACAAATATTTTTACATAACTAGTCAAATAATGTTTTTATTTCTGAAAACTGTATTATTATTTTTATTATTATACCAAATTCATGATTGTCTCAATTTCATTCCACTTTGGGACAGAATATAAATCTAGCCAAATATAAATGAGTATTTTTATAAAGAGTTATTCCAAAATGCAACTACGGAATTGTAAATTAAACTTTGTATACTAGATGAATTTTCATTGAGATTTCTTGAAACAGTTCAATTCATTCTTCATTATAGATGAATAGATCACAGTGTCTTTTTTATGCGTGAGCTTTCTTTTTCCTTTAATAATTGCAAATTTGTTAAAGAGTTTTAAAAGCTGAAGTTCGTGGCACTTCATTTGTTGAATATTTTTAAAGATTTCCAATTGAAATCTTCTGAGGTTTTATTTCCATAAAATAAAATTCACCAATTTTAAGTGCATAATTAAATGTTAAATTTTAAGTGCACAATTAAAGAATAAGCTACAGAGCACACTTCCTAAAATTATCCTAATGCTTTCACAGTCATGATATGGAAAGTTTCCACTGAAAGCGTGTGTATGTATAGTCCCTCCTCTACACTTAAAAATCATTGATTTACTTTCTACCACTATAGTTTGCCTTTTCTAAAATTTCCTATAAGTGGCATTTAAAAGTACTCTCTTATGCATGGCTTCTTTCACTTACTACAGTGCTTCTGAGATGCAGCCATGTGTTTCAGGATCAGTGATTTGTCCCTTTTTATTGCCAAGTAGTATTCTATTAAACAGATATACTCCATTTTGTTTATTAATGAGTTAATGACATTTGAGTTTTATGCAGAAAGCTGCTATGAAATTTTGAGCACAATTCTTTTTGTGGACATGTGTGATTAAAACTTTAAAGTGAATATGAGTGAGGCTGCTGAGTTTTATGGTATGTGTATATTTAACTTTTAAGGAAACTGCCACACTATTTTTCAAAGTACTTGCACCGTTTTGCATTCCGACTAGTAACGGATGAGAGTTCTATGACTCTACATCCACACCAGCTCTTGACAGCCTTTTAAATTTCACCATTCTAGTAAATACGCCATGGTTTACTTTCTTGGAGCCGTAACCCCTATGACCCAGCACCATCTGCTTTAGCCGAGGGGGTCTGCCAATTCTGATGACACTATAGGATTTGAAAGTTCTGGTGCAGACTTAATGGATGTTCCCAGCTCTGTCCCAGTTCATTCATCTTCACAGTCTTTTTCCTGTTTTATTCACCTCCATATCACAAATAGCCTGGGAAAGACCAAGCACTCAAATTTTGATGGACTTAATTAAAGGACAAATGAGTAAAATTATATGTTTTATAACCACCAGATACTGACTGAAAATCTGTAGAGCAGAGGCGTTAAGAACTTGGACTCTGGAGTGAAACTGCCTGGGTGGGAGAGCTGGCTCTAAAATTAACCAAGTCTTTGACCTTGAAAAGTCTCCTCAGGCTTTCAGTGTTCTCATCTCCTATCTTTAGAACAGGAATGATTCTAACAGCACCTGCTTTGTTATGAAGATGTGAAGTTCCAGTACCTGGAGGATAGCTAAAACAGTGTCTGGCATGCATAGAGGAAGCAAATAAATGTTAGCTCTTATTATTACTGAAACATATTTATCATTTTGAGATTCATATGATTTTCTCTTTTGGTTTACTGATATAGTAAACTAAATAAATTCCACAGTGCATTAGATGAAGTATTTAGAGACAGCAATGTTTTGATGTTTAAAACCCTGTGGACTTTAGAAAGGCTATACTGTGCATATAAGGTATGTTAAATAAAAACCCAAAGGGTCAAAATCATCACGTTGTAATTAAAATTCACATATTTCTGTACTAGTACATTTGAATATTGACTTAAAGAAAGATAAACTAATGCTGCAAAGAACATGTCAGTTCAGATTATATGCCTCAACAATAATAAAAAAAAATTTGGTTTGTTAGATTTTGAAATTTTAGATAAGACTTTATAGTCCCAATAATGTATTTCCCATCTGCAATAAACAATCTTTGCTCCCGGGACAATCTTTACCTGAATGTATTAATTACATAATATACTGTCTGTTAATACTTCATTTAAGAAAACTATACCAGTAGCAACAAATGGGATTGTTTCAAAGGCAGATTTTGTCAGATACTGATATTCGTTGCACTGGCTTAATACAGAGAATCAGAAGGTTTCCATCTTTATGGTCCAGGATAGTTATTAGTGCATAGGAATTACTTGTTCTTTGAAGATTTTAAAGAATCATTCATGAATTGTTGATCCTGCTTTGGGTCTACAGAGGGATTATCAGTCAGAGTGATGGGAAGATATTCTCCTCATGACTGACAAGAAAGAAGTCACCTCCGTCTCAGATCTGAGACCTACGACAGGACCAGAGCTGATGAAAGCAGGCTAGGACTCCAGGCACAAGAGCCTGGAATACCGCACGTGATGTTACAGCATAAGGACACAAGAGAGGGACCAATACACTGAAGCAAGGCAGGCAGAGGCTTGCGCACAGCCAGACATGATGGTCACGAAGAGCACATGACAGTTTCAATTCTGCTACACTCATGCTATCTCCAGGCTGCTGTTTCCTCACTTGAAAAATGGAAAAAGTTCATATCTACCTTGCCAAGTAAATACTAATTAAATAATATTCTTCTAAGGATCCTTATCCCGTGGCATAGAGCCTGGTAGTAAACAAAACAAGAAAGCTGTCATTGCATTGCTTGAATACATGGCAGATGAAAACTACTAGTCTAAGAGTAACATGTCATAGAAGAAAAAAATTGATGATGTCTAACACAGAACCAATTCAGTTCCTTAAGTATCACCCAACCAGAAAAAATTTACAAAAAAGCCTTACTAAGATTCACACCAGCCTAGAACATTTCCAAAGTCTGCCAGTGTACATTGAATACTGTGGGGTTCCAATGTGTATTTTTCAAAGTCTTGATCTCTCTGTAGAATTCTTTCCTCATAGTTCGCAATTGTCTCTCTCAATTTGAAAAAAAAAAGTAACTATATGAACTTAAATATTAAAATATTTATTATAACTACTAAATTTGCCTGAGATTGTGAGTTAAGAAAAATCATGTCAATGTCATATATTTTTAACTCTTCCTTTCATAGTCAATTAGATGCTTAAAAGTCTGTTTCAGTTTCTGGAAATCCTAAGTGTTTTGTTGCTATCTATTATATTCAATAATCAAGATAATTTTTCAGTTAAAACAGAAGGGCTGGATCCATCAATCAAATTTATGCCAGAGTTTGATTTGGTGACCACGGTACTCATTCAATCTAAAATGCTGTAAACGTATTCAGAATTTTGTTGTAATTTCAGCAAATCTGCAAAGAAAACTTTTGTTATCTCTGAATATCCAGGGGGTAGAAATGGGGTAGCATTTTTTTATAATATCTCAAATTAGGAAAAATTCTTGCCTTTGTGAAATAAATCTAAGTCAATACTTGGTGTATGATTATCAGTCATTAAACTGAAGCTGAGAATGATGAAGCTGATATGAGGGCAACCAGGAAATTGGAGCGAGATGGGGTGGAGGAAGAGGCAGTAAGTACGTAGAAGCAGGGGCTAAGGTGGATGAAGAGGGGAGCTGAAACTTAGAAAACAACAGAATTTCTATTTACTGTCTGTAAATAGGGATGGGAGCAGACATTAGAGGTGAGGGTGGGAATAAGTCTGCATGTAAAACAGAAGGTCGGGGGAGTTCCCTGGAGGACAACATAGGTGCAGGGAGGTGAGTGGTTTAATAGAACAAAAAATAGAACTAGAATAATTCTCACGAAAAAAAGTACGAAAGTAAGGCTCTCTATAAAATATTCACAAAGTCAATGAGTGCCAAATCCCAATGACGCACCAAGCACTAGGAACTAGGAGCAATTATATAGACTTTATCCCATTTAAATCTGTAAGATAAATACTACCGTAAAGAAAAAAAACTGAAGGTTCATCAGTTTGTATAATCTGACATAAAGTCATCAAGTCGGAGCAGCCAAAACATAAACCAGAACATACACACACGTAAACAGTTTACAGCCATGCATTCCACTGTCTCTAAAGGCAATTGCTTTCAAAATGATTCTAGCTTTCTTACAGGAATGATGTCCAAATATGACTCTATTCCTTAAATCTGAAAAACAATGATACTAATAGTTTGGTTTATTTCAATGAAATGTGACAGCATGTATTCTATTTATTTGTTCCATCTTAGGGGAGAAATTCACTAAAAAGTACTGCACAACACTTGACTCTCCTGTCCTCTTTCTCACTTCTCTCCCTTTACCTTTTTCTTCCTTTCTGTCTTCATTCTCTGACCTTTCAAATATACACATAGGAAAGTCCCTTAGGAAGATTTCATATTTTTTCTACAAAATATTCCTTTCCTAAAACTGCATACCAACCTAAGATACTTTGGTCCTAAAAGGATAAAATTGGGCTGTGGGAGGTGCTTGGCGCCTTCCCAATATCTATTCCCCTCCTCTTTTTAACCAACAGAATTCATTTAATCTGGGCAGCCATGTATCCAACTAATAAACATGTAAGCAAGCAAGCAAACAAATTCTAAATCCTCAAGGTTCCTCTTTACTAGCTAGGAATGGTGATTTAGTTACAACTCCTTTCCACTTTCCACCACCGCCAATTTATTCATAGGAATGTGAATGTAATTCCTAAGAGGTATAAGAAGAAAACTTGAAAACATAAGGATAAAAGACAATGCTGAAAATTGCAGGGGAAAAATAAGGAGTCTGGTCCTTTAAAACCTCTTGGTCACCACGGTACCTTTGAACAGACTTCTTCCAGATGTCCTCCTGAGAAAAGAAGCCCCAAACTTATTAATTTTTTTATTGCTCCACAAAACCAAACACAATATAACTAGAATATACTAGATAAATTCCGTAGGAACTCATTTTTCTGAAATCATAAAGACAGGGAGTCTGTAAATTCTGTAATGGGGATTTCTGAGAAACATTTCACTCAATTATTTTTCTTTGTGCTTAAATCACAAAATGTTATACTTGCACAGAGCAAATTGATTTCTAAAGGATTTTCTGGAAAATTATATATTTTGACCTCATTATTTTTGCTAAATTAGATAATTTTACTTTTTTGACAGAAACTGGCAGATATTAATCTCTTTATTTCAGAATGAAAATATCTATCTGGGTTTAAAGGACCTTCCCAAAGTTATGTGGCTCACCAGAAGGGCAGCCAATGTCAGTCTTTTATCTCCTGATCCATAGCTTACAATGTGACTCCTTATTCATCCCAGTATGGATATATCACTTAATGCTCCTTTTGATCACGTTCTTGTCAACAGTATTTGAAAATTAACTGCTGTTAACACCATTAGCATCCCATATTTCCTAGAACAACCAACATTATTCCAAAAATCAGGAGAAGCAGCTTGTGTTCAGAAGTCTAAGAGTAGGTTTCATTGAATGAATGATGTATTTCCTAAGTGATGTTAGAAAACAAAATGGTACCGATTGGTAATTGGTAAATAAATGCATTTGTGCTTATTATTTGTTCTCAAGAATAAATAACATTAACTGTCCTTTCCTGTAATCATATTCTCTCCTTGAAGAGAATAAAAGCAGTAAGTCAGTAGCTCGAGACCATAATCACAGACCCTAATTTACCTAACTTGTTAGAAGAACTTGACTCGAAAATCCCATTGAGAAAAATACCTCATGCCTTCATGCTACAATCACACAAAGCGACTACAGATCTCCTGCGTCAGTAAACTGGGACTTTACTGAGGATAAAGGGCTAAGACATCATCCTAGTCAATGAATAATACTGGTAAGTGAATTTGCAAACAAACTTCAGAGACAAAATTACTTTGTTTCTAATGTAATATAAAAATTAAATATCTCAGTATTTAGAATAGCAATATCTAGAAAAAATTAAAATTATAAAGGAATATTGCTCCTGTTAGTCTGCTTTTACATCTCCAAAACAGGGTTGTAACTAGTCTATGACGGACCTTGTTATGAACAGCAGAAACACAGAAAGGAGCGATCTTTACAAAAGGTTTGATGAACTGAAGGAAAGAGCAGGCCCACTGGGGAGGAAGAGGGGAGCTCCAGTCTGGGGCAGAGGTGATGGCTTTAGTTGAAAGCGCTGAGAGAAAATCCATAAATAAAAAATAAAAGATCATATATCAAACATTGCTTCAGTAACTTTTAAAACATTTGGTCATGTTTTTTCAACCTAAAAGTAAAGGCTTAATCCTTAAGCAAGGAAAAGTATCTTGCATTTTGACTTCTTTGAAGATAAGTAAATACAGTTGTCACATTTATTAGTGTAGTACAGATTACACAGACGCACAGAAGTTATGAATATTGGAGACATTACTTTAATCTCTGCCTTACACGAATCACAAACCCCTGGGAAATGTTCCTGGGAGAGCCACAAGAGAAGTGGCAATAAAATCCCAAACTCCTAAGTGTCTTCCGCATGCCATTCCCAAGCAGTTACTACACACAATTCGGTATTGCATGTTCTACAAAAGACTTATCATAGGGGCAAATTAAGACATAATCCTTAAATGTTATAACGTATACAACACTACCTGTGATAGAACACAAACTGTTAACACACAAGGACCCACAACTTCCTCCTCTGCTGTTTGCCCGCTTAATTTTTCTCTCTTCCCCATCTACCGCAAAAAGAAAGTTCAGATGGCTTTGTAAATGACTTTCTGGAGAAAAGTCATATAAGAAAAAGAATTAAAAATAAGATGAATAAACTCTAGAGATCTGCTCTATAACACTGCACCTGTGGTTAGTAATATACCAGACACAACATTTTAAAAGGCTAGATTTCATGTCAGCGTTCTTTTAACAATAAAATTAAATATAAAATAATGAAATAACAAAAAACAATACCAATCCCCAGAGGGCTACTTACTGAAAGGGAACTTACTATGTATGGTGTGCACTCAGTTGTGTTGTGTCTTCAACAAGAGTGAAACTATCAAGGAGGCGACAGAACGGAAGGGAAAGCAGTGAGTTTCACTGAAATTGGAGAGTTTAGGGGAGCCAGAGAATGGGAGTGTGCTGACAACGCTAACATGAGTTGTGTTCAAGGAAAATACAAATACAGGTGAAAGATTCTGTCGGGTCATCCTTTAAATTCAACATGCTCCAAAACAGGACTTCAGGGGTCTATTTCTTTATAAGCAGTTCAAGCAGTTATTTTAAAAAACTATTTTAGTTTTAAAATCGTTATGATATATTTAAAACTGTTGTTCTATAGAACCTTCCTACTGGGAACATTTATTTTTCAGGATGAAATTTCCTAGGAGAAAAAGAATATAAGATCTTCCTTAGAGTACAACTGAGCATTTATAACTTGACAGGTTTGGAAATGCTAATCAAATCTCCTCTTGACAGATATGTGAGCCTAAGCTGAAAGTTCAGTTTTCCACAGTTGCTCTAGATCTGATATCTTTCCAGGTATGACCTTTGATTGATGGCGTCTTACTGGGTTCTGATTTGGATTTGGAATTTGTTCAAGCCCTCTCCAAGCTAGTTGTCCGATTGTGTTTCACACAGCAACTTTGTTTTTTCTGGACATATTATACATTCTCAGTCTTCTCTCACCTGTGCCAGGTGGCTTTATCTCCTACACACACACACACACACACACACACACACAAAATAATAGCCGTGCTTAAATACTATGGTAAAATATGTGATTCGACTAGAGTCACTACCTATGACTTTAAAAGGCTGAATGACTAAAAGCCTATTTAAAGTTATTTCTGGCATTCATAAACTTAAGTGCAATTATAATTACGTGATGGTATAGTGTTAATAACTTTTAAATAATTAAACAAATAGTGCAACAGGTTGACAGTTAATGAGAATATTAAGAAAGTCTGTGTCATCTAGAAAATATTAGGACGCGTGCTAACATCTCAAATAAAAACTTATGTGATACGTTGCTATAACATTAAAAAAGTGATCTCTTCCTAGAATTTATCTTCCCTTTAAAAATTTTAAAATAAAATATACAAAATTTTAAAATAAAATATACAAAAAATTTCTGGAATGCTTACATATGATGATGATGATGAATAATTCAGATTTTGCTACTTCATTATTTCAACAACGTTTATTCTTACGTTATTTAATCTAGGTTAAATAAACAACCGTTCAATTTTTCATTGGGAAAAAAGCCAAACATGATTCCAAACATGGAATCAAATAGTCCTTGCTTTGAATCCTTTCTCTGCCACTTGGACTCCTAGGAAAACTACTTCCTCTCTTTGAGGTTACGGTAAGGAATAAGTAAGAAAATCGCTTAGTGAAAGATTCAAACTAATACCTGCAATTTAGAAAACATTTGATAATGGTAATTTTCTTTTTTCATTATATTTAAATTTGCTATAGTAAAGCTTGTCACTGGTAATTTATTGTAAGAAAAGTGTAAGATTTTGACTTCATAAGATTTTTAAATACTTACATGTATTATCTTTTAAATATATCAATTAAAAACACTCCTCACTTCCATGTTGTATACAATATATGGATATGTATTTAAAAATTAGAATATTTCCTTTAGAAAAGTAACTTCATACAAGTAAAGCTGATACAGTTACTGATTTGTCCCTGGATTTCCCTTATCTTTCCAGCAATTCTTAAAATTTAAGCCTCTAAAAATATGGCATTATTTGTTTTAAGACCTTTGTTGAGTGCTACTGAGATATATTTCATTGATAGTCTGAGGAGAGATCAAAGTTATTAGAAAGTTCACTGCATGAGAAAATAACCCCAAATCACTGAACTCCACAGCCTTTTTCAGGATTGTTCTCTTGATTCCTGCAACACTGCCCTCCACTTCTTCCCAACTCATAGTCTTAAAACCTCCCCATCTTTGGTCACATTCTATGACAGCATTCATCTATTCTGACAAAATCTAGTTCAGTATCTGCAGCCTTGACTGCTCTCTTGAAATTCAGTTTCATGATTCCAAATCCGTCACGCTGAAAGTCAAATTCAGCGTCATTTTTCCCCCAAAGTGGATCCTCTTCTCAAATTGTTAGTTCCATCCATGATGCCATCATCCTGCTCCTAGCTACTCACATTCACAGTTCAAGTTATTTTTGATTTTCTCCTCTTCGCCCACAGCTAGTCAATAACCAGTACTGTCGATCTACTTGAAGCTTTTCATTTCTATTGTCCTCATCTTAGCCTAGGTGTGGTCATATCCCCACATAAACTACAAGGGTGACCCAATTTTTTTTTTCTGCTAATAATGATAGACGAATACAATCCCTCCTAAGTACCATTACTCATTTAAATGTAGTAATTACTCTCTGACATCAAAGTTCCCATTCTGAGGCTTACCTTTAAAGGCCTTTTACTTGGAAAAGTGGTTTTTACTTTGGCCACTCTACCATTTAAAACTTACCAGCCTCTACAAATCTATTCAATATTTACAAATATTTAAAGATAATCTAGGATCTTCTACTTCCACAACTCATCTGTTTCCAAGTAACAAGTATTTATATCTATAATGCCATTATAAAGTAATTTCACAAACACAAACTGTTTTGAGTACCCTATGTAATTACTGAACCTGCAAAATGAAGATACATATGTCACGTTGAAAAGAAATAAGTGCCAAGAAATTTAAGTTATTTTGATATTTCACATCCAATAGCAATAAAAAAAATCATAATAAAGTACGTATTTAAAGTGCATGGAAATAAAATAGTTAAACCTGAGTGGCGTTGAAAAATGAAAAATATGTTAATTATACTGTTTTTATGTTATAATGAATAATGATAACCACAGTCAAATTCTGCAGAAGATAAAACTATCACACATACTTATACAGACATAACCATTTTCAATACGTCTGCTTTGAATTCTTAACCTATGCAAACACAGTTAGAGATGTATTTGCCTAGTGTTGCTATTACTGATAAAATAGTCTTATAGCAATGTGTTTAGCAAAATGGTTCTATGACTAGGCAGACAAGAAATGTTCATATATGCTTATTTGAATAAATTATGGGTTAAAAATGGAGTTTCATGTTCCATATTGCTATTTGCAAACTCAAACTAAAAAGAACTTTCTACGTATGACTGGACTTATTCACCATGAAAACTTCCACATATAAAACTATTACTTTTAACTCAAAGAATGAAAAAAAAAATCACAGATTTACCTACATGACTATTTACTCATCAGAGCAATAAACAGAATATGATCTTAATCAAATATCATAAACCAATATAAGATCCATAAATACCTGAATGGACAAAAAGTTCCATAATATTTTGGCACCAACATATTAATATCAATTTCTTGAGATCTTTGAAGGTTTAATACATACAAAAATGCTCTTGAACTAAAATTATGAATTTTCCTGCTTAGAGAAAATATATAACCAAATTGTACTGTCTTATAAAGGTTTTACTTTCATATTTCTATTACACTTAGTATTTACCACTTTTATCTTATATGTTAATGGAGTATTTTAGTTTATCTAGTGCTTTATAAAATGACAAGATTTTAGATGCCTAATTCAAAATGTATGAACAGCTTAAAACAAACTGTATTTAATGCTTCAAAAGGATGATTTTTTTCTGTTTTGTGCTGATCGTAATTCAGCACCCCACTATCCAAAAGAGGAGATACAAAATTACTCAGTCTTCACAAATTTAAGAATATGAATTTAATCTACATTTTGTTCATCTCTTTTCAAATGAGCAATATTTATTACAATGGTTTTCATTTGTTCAGAATTGTAACCACTTTAAATCAGTCTCACAAACAAAATATTATGGTGCACCTTGGACTGAAGTGCTTTGCTAGGCAAAACATCACTAACTCTGACATCAAATATGCAAAGTGAATAGAAGGATGCAAGCGCCTATGGCTCTCTAAAGATATTCAAAATTATACATTTGTAAAACACTACTTTGCTTCCATGATTTAGTTAAATCATTTCATGTATGTCAAATTATATGCCATTCTTTCCCTCTAATGTAAAACGAAAAAAAAAAATACAGACACGAAACCAGTATCTAGCACTGCTAGTGTCTGCAAGCCGAGTGGATGTATATGATATGACTTCACGATGAACAGTTATCTTCCCATGATGAGAATACTGGTTCAACAAACAAACCAACAAGAAGCCCTTGAGAAAGACAAAGGTGTTAAGAGGTAGTTGAAGTCAAATTTGATAATATTCTTGCTATCTATCAGGATCAAGTTAACTATTTTTGTTGTTTAGGTGAAAAGTCCAAACACATTCCTATTATATTTCGAGTTGACCTGTGAGTCTCTAAATATAGGCGCCACTAATTAGCGGCCCCATGGAATTCAGAGACAAGTCTTTCCTGATACACACAATGGAAAAAGCCTTTAATAAGTGAATACCTAGGAATCTATAATACCATTACACAAAGAGAACTATAACAACAGTCAACAAATGGCTTTTTAAAAATGTACCATGTCACTAAATATCTGCCATTATAACAAGAAACCTTTTGTGCTTTAAAAGGGTATGTTTCTCTCAGTAAAATATTTATGCTTTCAGAAATTACCAGACTATGTAGCTCATCCACAATTTCACTGTTATTGCATAAAGTTGTAAATTATTTCCTTTAAATTATTAACTCAACAGAAAAGAAGAATGTTTCAGTCTCATAGTCTTTTGAAAGGACAGCAAAAGAGATGAAACAAAACCAAGATGACAATTTCAGCATTTAAAATTTACACATGATAATTCAAACAAATGTTATGACATTTAAGATAATGAAACCCTTCATTTATTCTACTATCTGGTATGAGTTTTATTTCACATATAAGGAGTTAGAACAGATGTCCAAATATTGTAATGCCAAAAGGAAGTTAGGGCATATCTTGATTAATACCCTCAGAGCAGCCTGCAGTGTCTCTTTAAAACTGGCGTGCATTACCTCAAAACAACTATTCAAAGCCATTCTAGGAAATATAGCTAGACAAAGCATTCCCGAGACAACAAGAAAACAATAAAGCTCAGTATAACCCTTTTAAGCAATGTGAGCTGCATATTATTGGCAGACCATTCATTGCAATCAGCAAATGATTAATTGCAAATTTGTTGCTAAATTGACCACAAAAAAAAAAAAAAAGAAAGAAAGACAAGCTTCAGGCTACTGTTAAAGAGGAAAACTTATGTTAAAAATGATTGGAGACTTTTTGCAGTGAATTAATTCTAATCAATATGCTTGTTGACTACACAGTAGAATAATGACTTCCTTAAATAGCAGACGTACCCATTATTGTAGACACTGAAATTAGTATTTAACCTACTGACTTGCATTTTTTAAAATTTATTGAAGTAGCATTTTCTTGCTTTGCCTTTAACAAGTAAATAGTTCATGTTCTATGAAACATGTGCATAAGATTTGTCTTTTTTTATTTCAAATGTTGATTACAGAAGTAATGCCCATATGGTCAAACTTATAATAACTGCCTGAAGCAATTTGTTCTTGGATTTTCAAGATAAACCTCAGTGGCATATTAAAAATGTAAAAGGTGATGAGACAGTAAGATGGATGAGTATTTGGCTCTTGGTTACAAATGGCTGTTATTTCTTCACAAACAGTACCTTTTGGATTCTTTTACTCAAATAAGAGAGATTCAGACAAAAAAAGAATGGTGCACTGGTATAGTATAATGGATAATTTGTTCAAAATGACTATTTTCATAAAACTAACTTTCAAAGTTATTTCCTGAATAAATATTTACTGAGCACTTACAATGTGCCAAATATTGTGCTGGGTTCCAAGTTAACAAAATTAAAAACAGACCTGTGCTTAGGAAAATCGTAACAGTTGTGAATCATTATTTCCCTGTCTTATTTTTCTTTGAACCTTACTGGGGATGCAACAGTGACAAAGAGGTGGGAACAACATTCTGAAGTTCTTGCAAAAAGGAGCAGCAGTATTTTTTGCAACAATGCAGAAAACAGAAGGTGAGAAGACTTGCTTTAGATATTTATAGTAATTCAATTACTACTAAAATTATTCTGGTAATTATGCAGTCCCATTTTCAGTGAGGGTACCAAAAATTAATATACCTGACAGGAATGTATTTGTAAAAATATAAGAGGGTTCTTCAAGATGTAGACTGTGTAAGGCAGGAAAGTGGTATGGAAAGTAAACATCCTTAGTTTTCAACCCTAGCCTCCATATTGACGTTGCAGTATTCGCTTGGGAAAACGACACCAAACTCCACGAACTCCATTTCCCATATCACAGAGTGTGCCTTCTTTGGTCAACTCTATACTCCTGGGTTCGTCAAACAGGGCATTTAACAGAATGTGTCACTCTGTTCCCCAGTACACGTCAAGTCCAGGGACGAGTCAGCTTAAAGAGCCTCCACTACATAACCTAGAGACATTAAACGACCCAGAGCAAATGACCCAGAATCAAAATGTGGCTGGATCACCTGGAATAATCATAATCTACTGAAGTTATCACAGGCTGAATATTATTATACATATAGCCAAGCAAACAGGTTCACCGATGTTGGGTAAATCATGTAATGATGCAAAACCAGTATCTGGCTTCGACCTGTGTTTTAACCCCATTCAATTGTCTCCTCTGTTCCAGATTATGGCTGGTTATCTTATTTACACAACATCAGTGAAGACTGAAAGAACTGTTGTTCCATCACCAAATGCCACTCAGGGAAGGACCACTGACTTTCTAGCACTACTAAACCTCAAAGCAAAAGTTTTGTTGTACAATTAACTTTATTAATGAAAATATACATTAAAGGTGTTTTTACTTATTTTAGATTTTTATGTCCCATTGGCATGGAATTAAACTTTTATACTTTTAAATTACACGGGGAAATAATCACACTTTATTTGAAAGGTTTAAGGCCAGTACAGGAATAATCTCCCATTACATCTCTTCCTCAATTTGTGAAAAGTATTTCTTAAAGCAAATAGACATTGTCTTGGTAAAGCAAATCTGCCACCTTACACATTCCCCTTAACAGCATTTGTTAAAGGTGCTTACTTTGCTTAAATGTCTTTAAGGCTCATTAAAATATATTCACAAACCTAAGTGATCCATTAAAAAAAACGCTCTATTAAGGATAATTAAAATAGCTAACTTAATAATTAACACATAGTACTATAAAATCATGGAGATACAAATTTAAAAGAAAAATAGCACAGGTAACAAGCCATGGAATTTTAAAAACTTGAAGAGTTTTAGATATTCAAACTCAGAGTCCAGAAAACAAAACAACCTGCCTAAATGTTAGTGCTGAACCAGGAGTGGAATGCAAGTCTTCTCCATTAAAACACAAGCATTCTTTTTACTTCATATTAAATCATCTGAATTAAGGTCTACTGAAAGTTACTTCAGGCAATTGTTTGTTGGGTTTGTTTTTGTTTTTGTTCTGGCTTTTTTTGTCTCAAAACGTGTACTGTTCTTTCAATGAGTATAGGATTTTTCCATAAGCGCTTGTCAGGTTTTGCCAGCAAGGACATACAGGACCAAACTACTTTGCATTGTTCAACGAGAAAATACTCATCCCAACAGACTGGAAATGTCAAAACTACTGATGACCTTAAACAGTGATAGTGCTTTCTTACTTGCTTTATATTTATCAATTACTCACATGTGGGAAATGGATTATAACTGACAGGCAAGGGGAGGAGTCACTTGGAGAAGAAGCTAGAAGAAAACTGGTTTTGAAGAAGAAGAAAAGACATCTGTGCTAACCTAAAGGGCTTTGACAGTCCGAAGGTAAAGAGTTTTATCTGGATTTGACTGACAATTGGGTCCTCATCATAAGTTCTTGAACAGAAGGAGGAAAATGTGTATCTTAGAGATGGGCTTCAATCTAAAAAGACAGCCGTGATTCATTCCATTTCAAAATGATGAACTTACTACTACATAAATGAAAGGTGGTGGTAAAATGTTGCAAATAATGCTGCAAATGCATTTATGCTCATATTTTCTGTTCTTTTTATTCATTTTTTGGCCAGATATGTAACTCAGCTTGTTTTGAGATGGCATCTAGGAGTTGTCTGGGGCAGAAAGTTACCAGCTGTGGTGGGAAGCAAGGCTTCATTTGATTAAAATAATGCAAGGTTCCATTTTTCAGTCTGTTTTGCTCATTGGGAACTCTTCTAGAGAGAGACGGGTGAGTTTTTTGCTACCATAATCTACAAAGACATCATTTTACTGGCTATCAATATCACTCCCAAAAGATTCATTCTGGTTTGAATTCTCTGTCTTCTTCTCCAAGACTTCCTGAAATGAAGACATCCCAGACCAGGAATAGATTAACATAATCATAAAACCACAAATTTGTAATCTTACAGATCAGCTTGCTGAAACTGTCTTTTACAAGGAGGAAAACTGGAAGGAAACACCCTCTACGGGATGATTTGTAAATAGTTCATGAACTTGTGGCAGCAATGTGTCTCTTGATTCCCAGCATCTACCTTTTATACTACATATTCTAATGTTAACGTCAACTAGTAAAGAAATCAAATACCTTCTGCAAAGCGAACGGGAGACGTTGGTTAAAGCATGGTGTAGTGGAGTAAGATAAAGGCTAGGACAATTATATATTTTTCCACATACCAAAAACAGAAAACCTAAGAGAACTGTCAAAGTCAAGCAGACTCCTGGCTTACCCTGGTGTTTTTGGGTTTTTTTTTCTGGCAACGAGGGGAAGGCACATTTCTTCTCGCACAGGTCAGCCTCGCAAGTCAGAAAATAAAGTAAGTTGAACTGAGACTATAACTCAACAGCCTCTTTACCCTTTTGGAGTTATTATTCATAAATTTATTGTCGCTTCTTCAAATATTTTTATATTTTTTGTTTCCCAATTATGCTCTATAAAAAATATTCTTCAGTGAGTTTTTATTTGCTCTAAATCAATGTTAACCTTAAAGAATCAAAAAATGCCTTATTTTCTTGTATTTTTAATCTGGTTAACATCTCTGCCCTTTATAACTTTAGTGATCTAGACTCTGCGTTATCTTAAGCTTCATCTTTTGGAATAAAATGTTCATAAGATTTTCATATTTTTACTGACCACCCTTTCAAATAAACTTTACTTTTCTCTGGAATTAAAAATTGCTCATTTTTTTTACTCTTAATTCACTTATTTAATTTTTAATAGACGTTTGGTATTGGTGTAAGGGCTTAAGATAAGGAAATGGACATAAGTGAAGCATTCTATGATAACTTTCCTAAAGTGGAATAACCAGAAGTACAAACAGGAACTCTAGCAGAATTTTCATACATTTTGTAAAACATCCTCTCCTCCACCCCTCTAATTTTACTATCATTGTTAACAATAATAAAAACAAAAAGTAAGGGATATGTGCTTCTCCTAAACATAAGCAATCTAACGTACTGTAAGCGTTTTGCTGGCAGTGCTGGTCTGCACTGGCTGATGGGCAGAAGTGCAAAGGGCTTCAGGGGGCCTGTGGTGGGGATCTGAAAGCCAGGGAGGGGAATGTTACTGAGAGTGGAAGGAGAGGAGGCCTTTGTTATATATACTCGTGATGTGCTCAGCAACATCCCCCCTTCTTGTTACATGGAAGACAGGAATTGTATCTAATAAGATTATGAATACGGTTGTGAACAATTCTAGGAAAAATATAAAAAAAAAACTATGCATTCACATCTTCTAGTTGCCTATAATAAAATGCAAGAGAGAGGGGAGAGAGAGAGGGAGGGAGAGATGGATCAAATAATAAAGATTGTTAAGTTTAAAAGCAAAATTTAGAAAAAAAAAATTATGCACCAGGACTTGATGGGCTTGAAAAAAAAAAACTGTTCCTCACTCTTAGTCCCTCTTATTAAAATATTCTCAAGACTGGCTTCAAAGAAAAGATAAAATCCAGGCACTACCAATAATGTATGGATTCAAGCTTATGATCACAAGGTTGTTACCAAGACTCTTTGGTAAGACCCGAACATTTTTAAGGTCTTGCCTACTGGGGCTTCTAAGACTCCTAAGAGCATACTTTATAGACACTTTCAGTTAATGAGGTTTTTAAGAATCTTAAGGGCACCGTCTCACAGCAGCCAGCCGCTTAGGCAACCCGAGTTAGAGAAAAGTCTATCAGGAAGATATACAAGGGTATGGGGTTTGTCTAACGGAGTGGATTTATAATCTGACACACAGGAAGCATGAAGGTTTTAAAGGAACTCCAGCTGCGCGGATAGGGAGAGAACAGTATAAAATGAGAAGTTATTGAAGCCACACCTACAGGAAGGTAGCAGGCTGAGAAAATGGTGTAACAGAAAATATGGGCTATTTTTTTTTTTTCTGGAAAAGAAATAATGACTCAGACAGTAGAACTAAGACCTCAGAGAATTGTCTCCAGGAAACTGAATGGGGTGCTAAACAAGAAACAGACAATGTGTATGCTCTGCTGGATTTCAGAACTGCTGTTTACCACCAGCAACTGCTCTGTACTTTGCATGTCCTCACTTTTTGGATGGGAATATCTCTGGCTGTTATGTTAAGGCATTTGATGTTGGGTGTGTAAAGAGGGTAGAGATAACTTGTCTCTTTAGCCAACAGATGTTTATTTCAAGATAAACCATACTCAAGAAATTGTACCTAGCAAAGTGCACTGAGGAATCTCAACTATGCCTGCACCTGAATTTGGACTTTTGGGGATCTTGGAAGATACTGCGTATATTTTGCATATGAGATGGCCATAAATCTGGGTGGCAAGAGGGTAAATGTGGCTTGTGTCAGTAGCGGGTGTCATGGCTGTCTTTAAATTCTATACCTATCTGATCACCTACGTCATACCCCAATGAAAGGTGAAGTCTATTCCTCTCTTCCTGAACCTGAGCCTGACCGACAGAGTGCAGTCGAGGTGACATTCTAGGCCTTGCAGCTGCTACCTGTCTCTCTTAGAAAACTGCTTTTAGGGCGACTCACCCAGCCATCATGTAAGAAGCTTAACTAACTCGAGACCTCTATGAACTGAGATAGAGGGATGAGGCCTTACCAACCTGGAGGGAGAAAGAAGAACCAAGCAGAACTAACGTACCAGACATGTGGGCAAGGAAACTGTTTTGGAATTAGATCCTCCAGCCCAAGCTGCCAGAGCGAATGTCCATGAATCAGAGCTAAATCATCCACTGATCACTTTCCAAATCTCTGCCCTACAAAACTGTGTGCTAGACAAGATGGTTGTTTTAAAGCATTGCGTTTTGAAGTAGTTTGTTACACAGCAATAGATAACTCTTAAGCAAGCCAAAAACACCTATACTGTCATTTCAGTATTCCTTTATAATTCTGAAATACTTTTGGTAATAGCTGTTTTTCTGGCACTAAAATGTAATTTATAGAAGTTGGAGCCTAAAACACAGTTGATAGAAATATAAAGATAACAAATGTTGACATCACATTGACAACTTAATTCAAAGTTTGATTTAGATTGTCATGGGTTTTATAATTGCAGCAAATATGCCAATACATGGTCCTTAAAAATATATGATCTATACCACTGTACCCATCACAGTGCAGCCCAACTGCAAAGCCCCGCTTGCAGCTTGTACTCACCATCCAAAGTCCATTCCTACTGTTTTGAAAAAACTTTACCCAGTATTCTGACCCTCAGATTTCCTTTCTCCTTCACCTAAGAACTTCCTACTACCCTCAGCTCAAACTCCTTCAATCTTCCCTTCAAGGATCAGTTTACTTACAGAAAACTAGAATCAATGACAGCACTGCTAGAGAGCTCAAGATTTCAAAAGCCTGGCTCTATCCTTCTTTTGACTTTTTACTTTCATCGCAGCAATTAAATTCCTATCCCTTTTTTACCCCCTTGTGATTCTGTGTCCCTCTGGGATCTAATTTATGTTAAGTGACGATATGTTGTCGTGAGTCCTTGCTTTACAAACTTTTGCATGCCTCCACCTCTGCCATTTTTTATTCCTCAGTTTTTCACATTAAAGAAAAGCTAGGATCTACTGCTGAACCTACCTGATATTGATTGTTCTTAAAAAAGAGACATAGTTGACAAGACATGTTTCTTAAAATTCCTTCCCATACTCCATACTTATGTGATTATCTTCTCCAGAAACTGATCAATCCTTGTCTACTGTGTTGTCCTGAAGAGGAGATCCTGTTTTAACAAACCTCTTCCTCTCTACTATAACACTGCATGGATTATTTATATATACTGATTTTTCACATACTTTGAACCTACCTTATGACTTTTATTTTGACTCATTTTTATTTAAGTAGACGTGATAATCATTTTATTAAACTGGGAGTACCTTTGGGGAAAGAATCACCTGTGATAGTCTTATGACAGACATGGCTTTGAAAGATTAGCGTGAATAAGATCAAGTCCTACACTGATTCAGTGGGTCTGGAAAGGGGCTTAACATCTGCATTCCAGGTGCTTCCAGCCCAGAGACTATGTGACAAACACTGCTCTACTCAATCAAGATGAGATTCAAGACAATTTTCTAATAGTAACATGAAGCGGTGAGAGACTACAGGGCCAAGTCCAGTTAGAAAACCTTTGCAAAAGTGCAGAGGAGAGCCACCAGAAGCCTGATCTAGACAGTGGCACTGGTGATAGAAAGGAGGGGACAGATGGAAGCTACACTAGCTACTAACAAGTTTCTGAAACTGTTTTCTGTCAAAGCTGCCTTAAAAAAAAAAAAAAGGAAAATGCACTGCTGTAAGCACTAAAACAAACACAACCAAAAAGATGTTTTCTTAACTGGGAAATTATGATGTGCAGTTATGTTTGGTATCTAAATGCAAATTTTGCATGGAGGCTGCATTTATGGAAGAACCGAAAACAACCACAATATACTACATCACAGCAGAAACAAAACAAACTAGTTGTACTTGGCATAGTAATGATAAGCCCTTTAAATTAAATCTTTATGCAGACTCTGTGTCATACTCTAAACTTTTCACGGATCCTGTGTAATTCTGATGTGTAAACCAACAAATAGATATGCTCTGTGTACTGAGTAGCCGGTTCGGGTACCAGCTGGCTTGGCTGTGTGCCTTTTTAATGGTAATGAAGTTACACAGCTGCTAGGACAATCAGCTGGAGTTCAGATTATCACTAGCTAAATGGATATCCATTGACTGGCTTCTTATCCGGGCTCATTAAAGTTCAGTATTGACAAATGAAGAATGGTTAGAGGTTTATAGCTAAGAGGTATCTAGAAGTGAACTTGTTGACTTTTTTTTTCCCTGTAGCCTTCTCCTTGTGATTCACGGAGCATCATTCATCTATTTGAGATGTGTGATTACTAATGTACTGTAAAATTTTAAGTACTCTTCCATTTCATCTTGTTAAAGTGAACAAATATTCCAAAGCAAGTAGTCATGTGCATCAACAAGGAGCCAATATATGAAAACAAAAGCATACCAAAAAGTCCTGGTTTTCTTAAAACCAGAGAAAGACAGGATTCTCACCAAAAAGTTTGTAATTGAACCAAAATTGATCTTTATTTTATAGACTCACTCGGGGATTTCAGCGGATAATTTCCAAGATCTGACTCTGGCTACACTAGTCTACATGTCACTGAGAACCGAATGACTTTGTTCAACCTAACAAATTAGGTAAAGTGTGGTCAGTGTGACTTAGCACATCCTATAAATCATCATCCCCTGAATGCGCTAGACCTTTTTCAAATCCTTGAGGTAACAAGGACTTGAATTCAGTAAGTGCTACTCTCTAAAGGTCAGAAGCAGAAAACAAGCCTCCCCACCACAGTAAAGCTCTCCCACATTCTTCCTCTGCCCCTCACTGCAGTCAAGACACAGAGCTCAGAGATAATACCCCATTTCTTGCAATCATATGCTATTTTTCATGTATTTTTGTGTCATTTGTTTCAAGATTGCCTAATCTTATTTCCCACACCCATCCTTCCTTATCTTGAAGACTACCTTCTACTTGTCACAAGGTCACTGCCTTGTGAAGATTTTGAAAGTGCTCTGTCCATGTTATCCAACTTACACCTCCAAAATATCAATTTAATATTGCCTCTGAATCATGTATGTATAAAATTATTTGCCTTAGATTTTGATTAAATGTCCTTTAGACTCTTCTTCATGAAACAGAAAACAAATTTTTCTTAACCCTTGCTCAAGAAGATGTGGAAACAGAAAGTGCTGGGGCAGTACAAACGTGAGTGGTGCTCCAAAGCCCCGTATATTTGCTTCTTTACGACGTCCTCATGCAAATTATCTGTTCCCTCTCTGATCTGCAGTGCACTTTAATCTCTAGGTCCTGTCACTGCCGATTCTAAAGACAGAGCAACTCTTTCCTCTGGCAGCAGTGTGATTTAAAATGTGTTCACTTTTAGCCATGCCCAGATATTTCTGTAGGTCTGCCTCGTATTTTCAAGAGTAAGTGCTACAAAGCAGGACGTATGCATTATTAAACGTACATTTTCGAGCTCACAGCACACTACACTCTGACTAACCACACTTCCTGGTAACTCAGAACAAAGATTTTGGCAGAATTCTCTTATTAGAGAAGAACATAACTCCAGGCCTCCCACAAACCAATAAATGTAAACTCACCCACAGGAAGGATGTTGTCCTGCCTCCACAGAGCATGCTCAGAGCAAGTCCAGACCTTTACGCAAAGTACATTTTTGGGGAGGCAAAATGGCAAACTCCTACAGTGAAAAACTACTTCTTAATAATTTTTTAAACTTCTCACAGGGAACAATGAGGTTGTCTAGCTTCATAATATTTATACAAGGTAGAAAATACACAAAGTCAGTGCCTCTATATTAGCACAGAGCTGTATCAGGAGTCAGAACATCTGGCTAACTTTGCAAATGGAGGACCATTATTTAATCCCTTTTGAGCTGACAGATAAAACAGGGGCTCAGATTTCATTCATCCATTCACTCATTCATTCAAAAAACAAAGTTGTGCCACAGAGTGTGCAATGCACTGGAAACAGAATCAGAATGCCCCATGCACAGCCCTGCGAGATCACACCTGGGACCCCTAGGATACCTGAAGATCAAAGATCTGTTAGGTGAACGCATAGGAGTATCATCACTCCCTTGGATTTGCCACACCTTTGCTGACGTCCTGACATCCTCTGCTATAGCAGGGGCTGCTGACACTGCCTGATACTCCGTTCTCTTCTGCATCTCCTGGCAGCTTAGCCACTGGCTACTTCTGGCCAGTAG
This sequence comes from Vicugna pacos, assembly GCF_048564905.1. NCBI lineage: Eukaryota > Metazoa > Chordata > Mammalia > Artiodactyla > Camelidae > Vicugna > Vicugna pacos. Next base: position 52,946,125 of record NC_132993.1, on the reverse strand, counting down.
ATTATAAGTGGAGGAACTGGGTGTAATAGGTATCACTTGTAGCCAGGAGTAGTTCTGTGTCCAGGATTCCTTCTTTTTGCCCTATTTCTCACTCCATCTGTAGGCGGGATGATGCCAAGGTGACACTGCACTTATAAGACAGCAGAGGTACTAGCCGCAAGTGCCTGGATTATTTAAAGGACAACTGCCCAACCCGTGGACAAGGTATAACTTCTGCTGGCCTAGGCCACAGAGATTTAAAGGCCTGTTTGTCACTGCAGCATAACCTAGCACAGTATGCTTAACTCAAACAACTATATAATATTAAAAGTCTCACTTGTGGACATAGAACAGTTAAGGTCAATGCATTTTTCAGTGCTGTTCATGACAATTCCAAACTTCAGCATGTTATTCTCTGGCACTCAAAAATTAAAGAGTAGCATTTCAGCTCTAATATTTTCTCCAAGGAATCTTGCAATTTTAATGGAATACATAACTGCCCTGAGCACACTGTCAGAAATACTCCTGAAGTATTAAATGTGCCATGGAAAAATCCTGATGGTCTCTTACTAACCCACATGTTCATGGAAAATCCACATATGACTTAACGTTAAACGCATCAAGCCATAAGGTGTGTGAGGTGTTTTCATTTTGTACTTGCACAGAGATTTTCAGTGTTCTTATTTTTGCTGCCATTGGGGAGTATCTGTAAATTCCATGTCTTTGTTCACCCTTTCTCCTGAGGGATCCACAGAAGGCCATATGTTGAACCAATGTGGTGCCCCCTGAAGCAGGTTTTCCTCTTTAAAATGCTGCAGTTTGCAGCATTCTATATACCATCCATCGATATTCCATGATGTTGGCACAGGTCTGACCAACTTGCGAGCAGGCAAAATGCCAAGCACACAGATGGCACGAGGGGAAAGAGCCAAAAAAAAACATGTGAATCAACTGTGGGTATTGATGGCATAATTCCCAGACATGGAAGTCCAAACACTTGTCCATCCTAAGCTTACAGTACAAACTTACAGATACACAGATTTGTCAACAATTATCTAGCAGTGACAGATTAATTTTATAAAATATTTTTTAAAGCCACCTTTGGCCGCTGAGGATGGTTGCAAGGCAGTAACTCTATAAAGGTTGGTGTTTAGTCTTTTGTCTTTACCCTGGTGACTCTTCAGGAGACAATCAGGCAAGGCATTAAAAACAATTGTTTTAACAAATCACTTGTAAGTAAAGTGAAAAAGTATATCTTGGCTGTAATTATATACACTGTACAATAAAAAGAGAAGACAGATGTCAGTAAACTCTATGCTAGGACCAAAGACTGAACAGCAAGCTTCAAATTGTGGCTCTCTTAAATATTCATCTTTGACTCTTCTGCTTGTGTGATCAAAAAATGCAGTGTTTTATAGACTAGTAAACTTTATTATCAGGATTGGACCTGCGAGCACGTAACATGGACAGTTATGATCTGAGGATCTTAAAATGGATTATCTACTTAAAGAATCCCTTCCTGGCTGTTTTGACAATTTGCCTGAAATTTCTTAAATTGACAGTTAGGTTAAGCTACTGAATCTCCAGAAGGTGCCTATTAGAAAGAAAATATTTTATTAGGGAAAGAAGAAGAGTGGATTTTGGACATGGGGACAGATGAGGTGTAATTATTGCGGCAACAGCCCTCTGGACCTACTGTGACAGACCCCCAGGATCTCTCTTTCACCTTACTTGCTACCTACACTAAAGACAATCCCTGTTGGTTTTGGAGATAGCATCTATTGGAGAAGTTGATACTGAACTTCTTTAGGTTGAAATACTTAGAAAATTAATTTAGGACGTAGATAACCTACTCAGTATGTTCACAGTGGCTGAGTGAGTCATATTTAACCCAGGTCCCTTGAACCCAAAACCAGTGCTATTGCTATTACGTTATTAATCACCATGGTATTTTACAGACTTGAACTAGTTTATTTATGTCACGTTTACAATTTAAGACGTGAATAGGAATATTACATTGAATTTTGAAGTGACCACTTATTAAATGACTACTGACATATAAGTGCAAGATTTCAACCTAGCAAGAAGAAAGTAAGTTGTCCTTTCTAAGCGGCTGGTTAAATCATGTTATATTTCCATCATTTTCTTAAATTCCACAGCATATATTACAAACAGACATCTAGTCTCTTTTAAGATTAGACAGCACACCACTGTTTTAGTCTTGACTCCTGGTCAATGTACGGCCATTGTCTAAAGATGTATCTGATTTACCAAATGCTGAGCACATACCTCCAAAACACCATATTCATGTTTACGTTAAAACATAGTCACAGAAACTCAAGCCTGAGAAGACCACTTTATCCTTATTCTCCTACAGGATAGAGTAATTTGGCTTCACTGGATTACCAAAAAGAATTGAAACCAGTGATGCATATTCAAAGACTATCCTGGAAAGTTTTCATTATCATAATTTTGTTTTTCTTGAAAAAAAATTAAAACATTAAGAAATAGGCTTACTCATGAAGTTTACTTGAATATGAGATCGCATTAGAATATCCTTAGGTTGTTTAAATCTTTCTAAAATCTCACGTTGAAAACTCAGTCTTTCTTTTATTTCTGTCTTAAAACATTCCTATAGATAGCTCAGGTTTTAGAAAGGGCTTACAGCCATTTCCAAAACAAAGAAGTTACTATAGTGCTTTTCAGATTTCTCAAATTATAATTAAGACAGACAACTTGTAAAAATTTACTGTTTTATCAATTTTCCCCACTGAACATAATTGAGACTCCCTGTCCATTAATATATTGTAGAACTCAATTATAACAAAGCTCACCATCACACAGGCTTTGAAAGACCACACATTATAAAATCTCCCTGACAACAAAAGTTTACACAACAAAACCTGAAAACAGTTTATTTGAAGTAAACAAAGAGATTTTGCTTGGTGACAATTTAGTCTCTTTTTTTTTTATTCCTTCCTTCATTCAATTATGTCATCATTGATTCATTCACCAAGTCATTGTTAAGCACTTACTACATGTCAAGGAATGGGGCAGATACAAAGAAAATATGGCATGTACTCTAAAGAAAATTCCTTTGGTGTAAGATTCAGAATTGAAAAGATTATATAACTTCTGCAATGAATACATAAAAGGAGATGAGATTTCATTCAAGGTAGAAAATGACATCCATTATAAAAGTGCTATTAATAATAGCCCTTTAATATTTAATAGAGCAGAGTGATTAAGACAGAATCCATACTTTATTATTCTATCTTCTACATGTATTAAGTAGATTTGACCACATTTGGGGGTATTACATATAATTAAGAATAAAACTAAAAAAAATTTTTTTAAATCTCTATGGGACATGGTAGATGGTTCTGTCCACTTAGAGCAATCATATTTATGTCGCCAGCTTATTGCTCCTACTGAATGCAAATCTGTTGTGTAATTTCACACTAAAAATAATAAATTCAAATGAATTAGCACTGCGAGTATAATGAGTGGAAGTTTTTTGAGTTTATTCACTTGACCTTAAGACACAGTCACAGTCAGTCTAATTCTGAAAGCAATTAAGACTTAGTTAATTATTACCCATAATTTCAGATTATACCAACATAATGATTTTACTAAAACGAGATTTTTTTCAAAATACCTATTGAGTTTTAAATACTATAGTTAAGGCTAATTTTTTGTCTCGAGTGTTGTCAGAATTTTATATTGGAATACAAAGGAAACACATTGTTTCATTAGGTTGTAAATGCTTTTACAGGTAGAACTCTATGTTGTTCATCTTTGTATGGCTTCCTAGGATCTAGCACCATGTTTCATTTAATGAAAGAGTGTTAAAATGAAATTAAAATGGTGAACATATGGATGGTTTGCTAAATATAAAAATGTTCTGTGCAGTTAGTGTGTTCCACTGGTTACTACTAGTGGTTAAAACATTCTACCTGCTACTTTGTACCTAAATTTGCTGGTACTGCTTTTAGGCTACAGACATTTCTAGGCAGTTAATTACCAAAAAAGTAATGTGATTCTCTTTTTAAAGTTCCATTTCTTTTCAATGCAAATTAAAACCTTTAAATCCATGAGATAAATGATAAATGCTAAACATATAAAATGCCAATGAAAACCCTACTAATTAACTTGAGAATTGATTATATTTGAGGTACTATTTAAATCACAAGACTGTTAGAGCTCCAGCCAATGAAATTCTTTCTATAACATTTTTCTAAATTGTGATGTAAATAATAAACCAAACTTTGATCTACTTTTTAAATCATGCAGGTACCCCTCCCACCATGTAAAAAAGAAAAAAAAAAAAGAGTTGTTCCCCAAAATTCAAGAATTGTAGTTCAGCACTGACAAATGAAAAAATATATGAGGATCACAGTCCCACCTCAAAATAACTTTAGAAATAGGACATAAACTGGACTTTCTTATAAGCTACACACAAGCAGAACTCTAGAACTATCAACAGCATTATCTGAACAATGTATGAATGTTTCCAGCTATCACTTGCACTCCCACAGAATTTGATTTTAATTACAAATAATATTTTGTTTAAATATTTGAATATAATATTTATTAAGGATTGGTCATCTAATTATAAAACAAGCAAGTGATTAAATATTTGTTATGAGCAAAATAGATGCTTATCAGAATCACAAAAATATTACTTAACAGATATTAAGATATTATTTTGTATCAAATGGACATACTTTTAATTTTATCCCACATCAAATATAGCAATAAGTTAAATGTCCTCAATTAATTTTTACTACAAGATTACAAGAAAGGTTCTATTAAATTCCAACTTAAAAGACAAATAAATAGATTAAGAATGGTAACTTCAAGATGACCCATTCAGAGTTGGACATTCCCTCACCAATAAAAATTTCTTATTCATGTTTAGAGCATTAGAAAGTCAATTAACAATCATTAAAATCAAGTAACAAAAACAACATTCATTATGACATAAATATATTGTTTTTTATATTTTTCTATCTCATTAGCAATTACAGGAAAATTACTCGACATTTTTGAGGAAACTGATGATAGCGGATTCTGTGGCTATTTGTCAGGAGAATAACGAAATCAGCAGTGGCAGTGTTCAAGGTCTGATAATAAGGAAAGAATTTGTTTGCTTTGAGATGGATTGTCTCTTTGGTGTTCCTGACAGGCAGATCAAACACTTCCCCACCCTGTGATTAAGAATAAATCAGAAACTGATTCAAACAACCTAACATGCTTAATAATTTAAATGTATTAAACTATCTTTTCATTAATCTACTAACTTGAATATCACTCTTTTCAAAAAGGATTTAGGCATCTCACCAAAAAAATCTATGAATCAAGGAGAAGGTAACAACAAATTTCACATTTCAAGTGTCTAATGCCAAAGTAGTCACAAAGCACTGCTACAACGTGGCCAACATCTCAACCTTCTGCCTTCTCATCCAAACATAAGAACTTTACCACTAAATTATCTGAATAATCACCTTGGCTATTTTTCTTAAAGCTCCTTGGAGAAGAATAAATGACATGGTTATTACAGAAATGTAAAAAGATTTCTCATTCCCAATTGCTACCACAGAATTTAGATTTCTTTAAAGGAGAAAACAACTGTTTAACAACACAAGTAAACAAAACTATCTTATCTACTCTAGGGATGAGTAATCTATTATTGGAATTCCCAGCACAAGAAGCGGCAAAGGAACCCTCCCCCTCGAAAAGTACATAATTTGAATAAAGTCATTGAACTAATTGAAAATATGGCAATAAAATCAAACTCTACACATTCTAACAGAACCATTATAGCAAAACTATCTTAAAAATGTTTTCTTGCATACAGAAATATTTTCTTGCATTCTTGAAGAATTCAATGTACTTTCCAAAATCTGTAATGTGCGCTCAAGTAGTTGGGGGATACAATAAAGATTGAGAATAAGCAAATCAGACTTAGAAGACCCACACATATAGGGAAGATGAGTGAAGAAAGCTGTGTGGGACAGAAGCTTGCTCTCTCAAAGGGATACACAAGATCTGCTCCAGCTCAACACTGACGCACGCGAGAGAAGCACTGCCTCATCTTGTGATTTTTCAAGAGAAACATAAAATTTAGAATTTTATATGCAACACTTGCTTTTAAAAAATATTCACCTATCCAACATTGAAAAAAAAACTAAGAAAAGCATTTGGCTGGTGGGGGCTTAGGATATAGGAACATTTTTTCAAGGAGAGAACCATACTACTTCAGATCCCTGCAGGTGTGTGGCTCCCAAATTTCAGCATGTATCAGAATCACCTGGGAAGGCTTCTCAAAATGTAGATTGTTGAATGCCTTGCCCAGAGCTTCTGATCCAGCAGGTCTAGGGTAAGGTCTGAGAATCTGCATTTCCAACAAGTTCCCAGGTGCTGTTGCTGCTCCAGCTGCCTACGTTGCCGGGTCTTCTCTTCTTATAAAAAGGAACAAATAAGTGTTCATTAAATTTTCTAAACTACACTGAAGTATAAAACACATACAAGTATTTGCATGGACATAACTTTTCATTTCTCCTAAGTGTATTTCTAGGTATGAAATCAAATTTTTAAGAAACCACCAAACTCATCTGAAGTGGCTGTTTCATGTTACCTACCAGAAATTAATGAGGGCTCCAGGTTTTGCACATTCTCTCCCTCCCTTAGCATGATCCAGGTTTTGGTTATAGACCTCCTACTGCACATTTAGCAGTATATAGCTGTAATTTTTATTTGCATTTTTCAAAGGATTAATAATGCTGTGCTCATTATATGCTTATTAGGTTTTCAAAACAACGTTTTTGGTGAAATGTCAGTTCGAGTCATTTGTTCATTTTATAAACTGAGTTGTCTTATTAGTGTTCATATTTATATAATCTGGATACAAGTCATTTATCCGATATATGATTTGCAAGTAATTTTCCACCCTACCTCATCTTTCCATTTCCTTAATGGAGTCTTTTAAGGGGGAAGCACTTTTAATTTTATTGAAGCCCAATTTATCCCTTTTTGGTTGATGAGTCATGCTTTAACTACTGTGTCTAAGCACATTTTGCTTAACCCAAAGTCACAAAGGCCTCCACCAGTAGCGTCACTTTCCCTCATCCTGAAAGACTTTTTGTAGTGCCTTTTGTATGGCAAGAAATCTTATATGAAAACGCCCAGTCTTTGTTTATCTGGAAAGACCTTTACTCACCTTCACTATTAAAGGATAATACTGCTAAGTGCATTATTTTTGTTGACAGTTTTTTCTTTTGCAGTACTTTGAATACATTATTTCACTATCTTTTAGCCTTTTTTTTTTTTCTGATGATGAATCTATTTGTAACTCAGTGCATTTATGCTTCAGGCTGTGTTTTCAGGTTTGTCCAGGCTTTTACCAGTTTTTTGGCTCTCAGACATTCCTGCCACACAGAGGCTTTACAGACCAGAGATGTGTGGGTGGCTTGGGACTGTTCTGTTATGAATATGCACATAAGTTCTTGTCTACTTGGAACATATGGGAGGTTTACCAAGCCCTTTATGTCTGCCTGACCCCCCATACTTCTCTGTCAGATTCTTGGACAGTCTACTGGCCATTGGGAGCCACACGTGGCAGTGGCAGCAAGACAGACCCGTCCCTGGTTTAACTGCCAGATCCACACAGCTGGGGAGGGAGCGGTACGCCCATATCCAGATGAAAATGCTATAGATTTGAATTGTTCTTACCGAAGTTCAAACTTCTTCCATGAATCAACACTGCTCACTTTATGTCTTTGGTTGAATGAATTCTAGAGCAAAGAAGTGTCTGCTACTGAACAGTGTGTCCAGCTTTATACTTGTTTTGGAGGGGAAAGGATTTGTTGACAACTCCCTCGGTCATGCCATCTGTTGACTTTTGATCAATTTATACAAGATCACTTAAAAATGACAGAACTTAAGATCAGAAAATCTCACATCTTCTTGTGCTGAAGAAGAAACTGAGACAAGAAAGAGTATGAAACTGACCAGATCTGAACTAAGTTTTTGACCAAGTTGAATCTGAAGCCAACTTTCATTAACAGCCCCATAACCATCTATCACATCAGGCTTCCTGAAGCCAAAGGAGTCAGAATTATACTTAATGGCTGATCACTGATGATGCTAAAACAAAAGATAAACTTCAATAATAGGAAGCTGAGACTCCAGATCAAATGGATCATATCCTTTCACCTCTTTCTTAAATAATGAATTCATTAGTTATCGGTCATAAGTCCTCTAAAAATCACTTAATTTTGACAGCATCTCCTTTGACAGAAGGTATCACGGAAACCATCTAAGAAGAGAGGCTTACGTTTCCCTTGTTCATGAAAGCTGTTTAAATTGAAGAGGTTACAGTCTTTCTAAAAGCTGGTACAAGACATGCCACATTCAGGCTGTCACAGGGATAGCCATCTTGATTGACTAAAAGTAGGTCACTGCTCTACACTGAAGAACTGTTTCCTTTATACAGTTTAGTCAGCAATCCAGAAGGTAGTCTTACTTACAGGAAGCTCAGGATCCCTGACAATATTTGTGTTAAAATTACACACCAAGTCAAGGCTACATATAAAACACAAATGTTTACAAATTAGAACATAGTGTAATATGAATAATGTCAATAAAATAGTCATATGCCATCTTGTTTGGAAATAATCATTATATACAAATGTTTTCTGCAAGTATTAATGATTCATAAGTTATCAAACTGCTGCTGAGTATGTTTCGTACGACACATTGCATACTGCGGTAAGAAAGGGCTTGAGTTTCCGTCAGACACATCAGCGCTTGAATACCACTTCCACTAACTACTCGCTGTGTGATTTAGCGTCACTTAGCCCTTCTCTGCTTTAGACTCCTTATCTTATTAACAAGGACTGCAATATCATCTACACTATATTTCTCTAATAACTAAATGCTATCCTAGATAGAGATATTTATTAAACTATTAGACATACAGACCAGAGGTAATAACCGCCCTTCTCTCTGCAGACCCCAGCTCTCAATGGAGGCATGGAAGCATACTGGATAGACCAACTGTTTTGTGCCTCCTCAAATAGCCACTTTGGAAATGTCAAACACTGATTTAATATGAGCTGAGACATGACTATTAAATTTTTGTATTTTACATTTATTGTGTTATATCCAAAACATAAGATGCATTTCATATTGCAAAACAATTTCTTAGGAGATACATTAGCAGTTTAAATTTAAAATTGGAAAAAAAAATTCAGTGTTCCCGGAAAATAGCATTCCCAGCGAACTGGTTATAGTTCCTTTCTCTGAGTGTAGGTAACTAACTGGTCTCATGAATTCCAGACAATGAAATAGTAAAAGCAACACCCTTTTCTCAAATATAAGCCAGCCTACAGAATGTGGCCAGGTTACTTGTTACTTGTGTAATCTCCAAATCCTGCCTACATATTTAAAAATAGTTCATTCATTAAAGTCATTGCTATATTATCCCAATTTGAATGTGACATTTGTTTCTTATTGAGATTGTGAAATAGTAAGAACTATTGTTAATTTTGTTATATATGATAAAAGCATGGTAACTGTTAAGTAAATAAAATGCCCTTAGCAGCTAGCGATAAATACTAAAATAATTACAGATAAAATAAAGATTGACAAAATTTTGATAATTACTGGAGCTTCTTTGTAAGCACACAACCTTTATTAAACCCTTCTCTCCATGTTCTGGTATAGTTCAAGGTTTCCATAGTAAAAAACTATTGTTTTTTCTAACTGCTGCTACTTTGAACCAATTTTGTAAGTTACTTTAATTTATCACCTCTGGTTTGGTGGACCTGCCATAAATACAAACAGAACAACCATCTCTAAGACAAGTAGGTCAGTATTTCCTCTTTCGTCCACTCTGCAACCCTGATCTTGGTAACCTTCTCCAATTACAGTTAAAAATTTCTTTATGCAGGATCCATCCCAAAATTCATCTCATTTGCTCCAGGGCAGCTCTAAGATATATCTGTGACCTTAGTCTCAGAGGAAAAAAAAAATTCTGAGTGGTTTAAGTTAGACTCTTCTGGAAACAAGAGTGACTGTTCTGGAAATTATACTCTTTTGCTACATTTATACCATGTCTTGAAAAGAGTGTTATCAAGTTGTCTCCACTAAGCAGCAGAGGAAAAATCATTCTGCCCAATGAGGAATTCTCTCTCATTTGGTTAATGACTGGGTACGTGTCTTTGGCAGGTCACTTAAGTGACTTGGTCTAATGACCTTTAAATTAGAGTCATAAATGTTGATAGAAGGCAAGATGTGATGATTCAATTGCTGTGATGGACGTAGCAACACTGACAATTCAAAAGAAATGATCAGGAGGTAGAGTAAAACAGTTTCGCTTGTGCAACAGTAAAAGTATTTCAGTCTTTTTTATTACTTCCTACGCTACCTACCTATCCCAACATACTTTCCAAGAGTTATTAATCTGTGTTAATAGCATCATAACAGTAATGTTCAAAGTCAAGTTATGAAGGAAAATATCTGAAGAAAAATAACATTAAAGGGGGAAATTTTAGAATTTTTATGTTATTAAGGATAGTGACTTAGTACAGCCTTTTACATATATTGAAAAGCATCTTCCTACTCCCCAAAAGCCAGGCAGACTGATTTTTACTTTATGTTGTGTGTAATGTTTTTCAAAACTCGACTGCATGTAATTTTTCTTTATTTATGTATGTTTTAAATAATTTTGACAAAAAAAAAACCCATTCTGCTAAAATTCCATATGATTAGTTACAAACTAGTTAGAAACTATTCAGGTAAATGTATGATCATTCCTTGAAAGCAGGGTTTTCCCATTTTAGGACTACAGAATTTGGGATGGGTAATTCTTCACTGTACAGGGTTGTCCTGTATATTGCTGCACATTTAGCAACACCTAGGGTTTCTACTCAATAGACGTCAATAATATCCCTCCTATCAAGCTGTGACAAGCAAAAATGTATCCAGACATTGTCACATGTGCCTACGGAGGCAAAATTACCCTCTGCTGAGAACCAGTGCTTGGAGGTATGTTTTCCTTTGCATCTGCCTAAATTTCAGTTATTCCTAACTCACGTAACAGGAAGAGTTAAACAACTAAAAGAGACAAAGGATTTTAAGAAAGGCACTGGGATAAGAATAGTTTTTCAATTAAATGTATTTCTTAAATTAAATAATTTCAACTAACGTGTGCTTAATGTGAGGCTCTTTGGCGAGCACCACAACAAACCGCTGCCTGAAAACTTAAGTTGCTTATAAAGCCAGGGAAACGGTAGGATGGCCAGCACTGCATTTATCATCAATTTGCTTTGACCCTTCTTCATCTAGAACAGCTCATCATAGAACAGGAAATACATTTTAAATCTTAATATATGCAAACCAAAATTGGCCGGACATAAATACACATATGCACACACAATTTGATATCAGTAAACTTACTTTTTAACTACTTAGCATTCACCTATTTCTCTCACCCTCCTTTGTAAAATATCAAATGATAATGTTAAATATGATGGCTTGAAGACCTGACTGACCTTAGTCTTATGTACTTACAAAGCCTACAAGTAATAATATGTTCAATTCATTTCTTTGGCTTTTGAGGATTTTTATCTTATTCTAAATATCCTCAACATTTATGTTCAAAGATGATCTTGAACTACCTTGAATTTGCTTACCTATCTTAGCATTGACCTCTGGTTGATTTATTTCATCTCTACAACTGTACAGGAAGCTCATTTGGTTAGCCCCGCCCACTGCAGAAAGAAAAGCACCAGGAATAGCGTAAAACCTGAACATTTAAAGACGTACACACCAAGAAACACTTTTTCCTGTTTGGTGGTCACCTTAGCTTTTAGCATGTCCATCAAAGACAAAGCCAAAATTTAAAATTGGTGAAAGTAAACCATCCAAATTGCCGGTGAACTAGCAACTTTGTAAATTTTGGCAGTACCCAATTCCCTAAGAGAATTAAGGTTAGAATGGTTATCAACTCAAACGTTTTCCGGTGACTTTTATACATGCTTGACTCTGTCTAAATTACTTTTGGAAGTTTCAAATAAAGTGTAGGCCACTATTATCATAAATGTTATACATCTGGTTGGGTTTAAGATACATTTTTTCCATTGTAACACCAAAAATGCCAATTTCTTTTAACAAAACATGATTGTAATAAAAATAAACATGTAGAAAATATCAAATTATAGAATTAAAAGAATTACATAGTTCAGTAGGAAATTCAGCCATGTAAAGCTATTTTTAAAGTATCCATTTTCTTTAACTCTCAAAGTAGAAAATTATCAATTCTTGCCATGCAACAACTCAATAAAAAGAAAATGTGCTAACTATGATCTTTTGCTGAGTGCCAGGTGCTGGCACTTAAAACTTCTTGCTATATAGGGAAATGAGATGGAAATTTTTATTGTGTGAACCTTGTACTATGTAATTTAAAATGGTCTATTAGTAGCCCCCCAAAAAGCACCTTTGGGTAAAGTGACGAGATTCTTCAGCAAAAATGACTTGCTGAAAAGAACAAACTGGCGGACTACAGAAAATTTCAACAGTTAATATAAACTCTCTGTACATATTTTATATTTATTAGCCACGTTAAAAATCTTAAAAACTAGTCATCACTACGTTAATAGGCCTTTCTATTGCACGGCCACCTGCTCTCACCTTTACAATGTGACCCACTCTCTCAGGCAGTTCCTCCCTACCACAGCCTGCAGTGACCTTTCCACGCCTGAGTCATAAATCCCTAAACACAGGGGATGAAATCACTGACAGTGCCTTACATATGCTGGTGTGAATGCACTACAATAATTGCTCTGTAATTACATGGTAATTATTGACCATTTAAGTACATTTAAGAACAGGGTGAGTACTATGTAATCAAAGACTAATTATCTGATTATTTCTGTCCCTTAAACTGCAGGCTTACAAGATATAAAAATTGCACGTAACATGATGATTAGTCACTGAACCGCAAGGTAACCTGAAGTATAATTAGGAAGTGATCCATAGAAATTGTATTTGTATTGTGGTCCTCCTCACCAGTAATAGCAGAGTAGCTATACTGTAATATACATTCTATAAAGTGATAAGAGAAAAAAATCAATACATTATACTAACAGAGCATAAACAGGGTAACCAACATTACACAATTCATTAGAAAAATATGTGAATGGGGATATATCCTTTGCAAGACAGGTAATCAGTATCTGATATAATAACTGTGGTGGTTTATCTATAAAATACAGGCCTACCGTCTCTTTTAATAGTCATGTAACTATTTTACATATTACTTAAAAATACCTGATAGGGCAAATAACTGAGACTGAAAGAAGTCAAAGGAGCTGAAATTCAGAAACTGATCATTTGCACTGGGGCTGAGTGGCTGAATCCAAACCAAGAGTGTGGCTTAACTTCACTACTGTCTATAGGACCTAACTTGGATCATTTACACATCCTCACCATCTTCCTCCTGAAATTACTAAACAACATGGTAACTGTCTGGGTAACAATGTACAATGATACTGCAACATACTAAAGATATTTACTTAAAACTATTTTAAACCTTCTACTTTAAGTTTGGAAAGGGAATACGAGAGGATTCTCCCCTGAAAATTTATTTGCTATAGGCTGAATGTCAAAATCTCCTAAACAAATACAAAAATTGTGGAATGGTGAAGATGTGTACCAGAAGAAAGATTTAAGGGAATATGGTTTACACATGTTTGCCGAGGGTGAAGATCAACTATTTTGTTGAGGAATGGTGCTAAACATTAACAATCTGTAAAATCTATTTAAGTAACTATTTCTTCTTTAGTAATATGATTAAAAACACCAACCAATAATATGAGCCCTGAAATAAAGATCATGTTGATTCCATCACAAAGTAATTATGGCATTTTGTATATAATGTCACCATGGAATTCTGATACGTGTAATACTATCATTCTCCATGAAAAATGTCTTTGAGCAACAGACAAAAATTCCCTGCCTAAAGGGTAAGGGTGATTAGATAGCATCCAAAGAAATGATAATGCTATCAAAATGGAACTTGGTTACTTTCAAATTCTTTGCTATATTGTTCAACATGGTCTTAATGTTATTTTTTAGTATTTGTCTATTTTCTTCCACATCTCAATGAAACATAATATACATCTTGAAGTATTTTTTTTTAGATTAAGCCTTGAGTTATATTGGTTTGCTATGTTCCTTATCCAAGGAATTCTACACTACAGTAAATTGCAATCCAAAGTACTTTCAAATATTGTCTTGTACAATTAGCTAGGTACAAGTGAAGTGCTATCAGTAGTCACTTAAAAATTTGTTAATCTTTTGACCTGAGCAGCTATTCATAAAGTGAAATCCAAAATGGACTAGGGTAATTTATTTGATCAGTATTGATTAATTCTTATATCATTACTAAAATATTTTCTTTGATTGAGATCTCCTTAAAAGTCTCTGCCTTATATAAAAATGTCAATAATCCTAAGACACAAATGCCATTTTATCAAGGCTATATTTTCTAATGTAGTAACTAAAAATTATTTATAATTGCTTTTCCAAAAGAACCTTTACACTACTAATTTTTAAAATAAATCACTATACACTGTTTTATAGAGCATAAAAAATTGGGAGGTAATAAATAAAGATCATGCATTGAGTAATGCCTTTGGTCAGCCTGAGGAAGGGAGCTACTAAGTACCATGGCTAGCCACTCTGTATATACAACGACTCTTCTCAAGTTGCCTCCTCCCTTGATCATGTCTTAACTGATACAGCCCACAATTTAAAATTCCTGTCTCCTTTACAAAGAAGAAAAGCTGAAAAGTGAATAGCATGTATAGAATATGAAAAGATGCTTTATGTGAATTTACCACACAATATTGAGTGTCCCATAAAAAACATATATGAGATCAAGCTACCCATTATATTAAGAAATGTGCCGTCATACAAAAGACAGCAAGGTGGTTCAAACTGACTTCTAAACAATCTCACCATGAATCATTTATGTAATTTATCACTAGACTAAACCTCTCCTTTGTTCTCCTTTTCCCCTACTATTTCATTGTTCTTGTGTATGATGACATTTCTCATAAAATAAAGAAGCCGTCAGAAAATATCATGAATGGATACAAATTAAGTTTCCCAGTTTATTTCACCTAGGCTGTTTCCTCCATAAGGTAGCTTAAAATATATGTATATAGTAGAGTTAAATGATCTAAATCTAAAGCAAAGCGTATCAACACCTGTTATACAATATGGAATAAAAATAATTTCAGTCTGTTTAATAATATTACCAAATATTGTTACAAATATTTTGCAATTATTTCTATATTGGCAAACACATATAAAGGGAAGCTTGTGTCCTCAAATACAGTTGAATCTATCCCTTGAAAAACTACCAAACCAAATGGAGTATCTACTTTCACCATTTATATTCAACATTTCATTGGAGGTTATAGTTAGAGCAATAAAGGAAAAAAAGGAACTAAAAACATCCAAATTAGAAAGAAGAAAGGAAACCTACATTTTATTTGCAGACACCTTGATCCTGCATGTAGAAAATCCCAAACTAATAAGCTCAACAAAAAAATTACTAAAAGGAATATATACAAATCAACCTAGAAAAATCAATTTTTTTCTATATGCTAGCAATGAACAATCTCGTAAAGTAAAATCAAGAAAATAATTTTATTTATAATATTTCCTGAAACTAAAAGCCTTAAGAATATATTTAACAAAATAGTGGAAAATCCGTACAATGAAAATTACGAAACATTGCTGTCAGAACTGAGGAAAGTCTAAATAAAGTGAGAGAGATTTTATGTTCACAGATTGGAAAAATGAGTATTGTCAAGACAGCAATTCTGCTGAAATGCCCTATAGGTTTAATGATATCCTTATCAAACTGCCAGTAGGACATTTTGGAGAAATTGTCAAGATGATCCTACAACACATGTGGAAATAAAAAGGCCCCAGAATAGTCAAAAGAATATTTTATAAAGAATACAATTGAAGGGCTTACACCATCTGATGTCAAAACTTGCTATGAAGCTCAAGCAATAGGGAGTGTAGTATTAGTATAAGGACAGGTATGTAGACCAACAGAACATATTTAAGAGTCCCAAAATAAACCCTATATTTATGGTCAATTGAATTTTGACAAAAACATCAAACTAACTCAATGGATAAGAGGACAGGATTCTTAGCAATGGCAATAGGATAACTGGATATTAGTATGCAAAAAAAAAATGAGCTTTGGCTTTTCTTTCAAACCATACACCAAAATTAATTGAAAAACAATTCCATATCTAAATATATAGGTTAAAACCATAGAACCTGTAGAAGAAAATATAGGAGAAAATCTTCATGGCCTTTGGGTTGGACAAAGAGGACTTAGACATAATACCAAAATAGATGGACAGAAAATTAATAAATTGGACTTCATTAAAGCCAAAATTATTGTATATCTAAAAGTACCATTAAGAAACGGAAGACAAGTCAGATTAGAGGAAAATATCTGCAAACATGTATCTGATAATGAGATTTTATATGTATAAAATATATAAGAATATATAAGGTTCTCTTTTAATAAAGACAGAAGACCCAAACGTTTTAAATGGGACAAAGATCTGAATAGGTATTTAAGCAAAGAAGATATATCAATAGCTAACATGCATGTGAGTAAATGATCACAATCATCAGTCATTAGGGAAATACAAATTAAAATCATAATGAGGTATCACTACACACCTATCACAATGGCTAAAATAAATAAAGACTATACTGAGAGTTGGTGATGATGTAGAGAAACAATTTTTCACGTAATACTGGTGGGGATGTAAAATGGCACAGAGCCCCTTTGAAAACAGTTTCACAGTTTCTTAAATTGTTCAGCAGATACTTGCCAAACAACTAAGCATTTCTAGTCTTAGGAATCTAAGAGAAGTGAAGATATAGGTCTACACAAGGGAATTCATGTGGATGCAGCATTATTTATAAATACTGATAGCCCAAACTGTGAATAATCCAAATACACATTAATTAATGAGAGGATGTACAATATTCGATATAACTATAAAGTGGAACACCACACAACACTAAAAAAATTAACTACTGATGTATGTTATAATATTAATGAACTTAAAACATTATAAATGAAAGAAATCAGATGCAAAAGACTGAGTATTTTGTGATTCCATT
Organism: Vicugna pacos; assembly: GCF_048564905.1. Classification (NCBI taxonomy): domain Eukaryota; kingdom Metazoa; phylum Chordata; class Mammalia; order Artiodactyla; family Camelidae; genus Vicugna; species Vicugna pacos. The sequence goes on along the minus strand of NC_132993.1, from coordinate 52,928,911 downwards.
TATAAGGAATGCCTAGAATAGACATTTTTCCAAAGGCATATAGATGATCAACAAGCACACGAAAAGATGCTCAGCTTCACTAATTAGCAAGGAAATGCCAATCAAAATCATGATGAGATATCACTTTACACCTATCAGAATAGCTATTACCAAAAACACAAGTGTCGGCAAGGATATGGAGAAAAGCGAATCTTCTTACCCTATTGGTAAGAATGTAAACTGGTGTAGTCACCATGGAAAACAGTATAGGGATTCCTCAAAAACTTGAAAGTAGAACCACCGTATGATCCAACACTTCCATTCCTGAGTATTTATCCAAAGAAAACAAAAGCACCAGTTAGAAAAAATAGATGAACTCTAAGGTTCACTGCGGTATTATTTGTAATAGCCAAGATAAATGGAAGCAAGCTAAGCGTCCACCCATAGATGAATGGATAAAGAAGATGTGGTATATGTGTGTGTATTTATTTTATATATATATAAACAGAGTATTACTCAGCTGTAACAAAGAATGAACTCTTGCCCTTAGCAACAACGTAGATGGACCTAGAGGGTAGTATGCTAAGTAAAATAAGTCAGACAGAGAAAGACAAATACTGTATGATTTCATTTATATATAAAATCTAAAACAAAAAGAACAAACATAATAAAATTGATACAGATACAGAGAACAAACAGGTGGTTGCTGGACGGGAGGGGTTAGGAGGGAAGAGAGAAACGGGTGAGGGAGATTAAGAAGTGGGAACTTGCAGTTGACAGAATAAATGAGTCATGCTATGAAACGTACTGGGTGGGGAATATAGTCAATGATTATGTAATATCTTTGTATGGTGACAGATGGTGACTAGACTTATCATGATGATCATTTTGAAATGCATGGAAATATCAAATCACTGTGTTGAGTACCAGGAACTAACACAGAGTTGTAAGTCAATTATACTCCCAAATCAAACAAACTCATAGAAAAGGAGATCAGATTTGTGGTTACCAGAGGCAGGTGGTGGGGCTAGGGGGATCTGGATGAAGACAATCAAAATGTACAATTTCCAGCTATAGGACAAATAAGCACTAGGGATGTAATGTACAGCATGATAAATATAATTAATACTACTGTATGTTATCTATGAAAGTTGCTGAAAGTAAATCCAAAGAGCTTATCACAAGGAAAAATTTTTCTCGTAGTTTTTAATTTTGTAACTATATGAAGTGATCAATGTTCACTAAACTTAATGTGGCAATTATTTGATGATGTATGTAAGTCAATCATTATACTGTATGCCTTAAACTTGTACAATGCTGTATGTCAATTATATCTCAATTAAAATGTCTAGAAAACACAAAGTTATAGAGACAAAGGATATCACTGGTCATCTGTGGCTAAAGATGGGAGTTGTTGTTACTAAGCTCAAATGAACACAAAGAAACCACTGAACTGTGCACTTAAAATGACTGAACTGTAAATTATACCTCAAGTGCTGTAAAAACAACTAGAGAAATAAAAATGATACTGAACAAAAATCTGTTAAAATTCACCAAAAAAGCATTAAATGGTAAACAAAGGAACAAAATTTCATAAGACCTACAGAAAACAAAGACAAAATGGCAGGTGTGAACACAACTATATCAATAATTATAGAAATATGAAGGACTACCACCTGTATCAAAAAGCAGAGATTTTCAGTGTGACTACAAAACAAGATCCAACCATATTCTGTCTACATAAACATGGTTCAGATTCAAAGACACAAACAGTTTGAAAGTAAAGGAGTGGAAAACCACTAAGCCATGTAAATAGAAACTCATAAGAGAGCTGAGTGGGTATAGTGACATATAGGAAATGAAAATTTAAAACATGAAATACTGTTAGAGGCAAAGAACAAAGTTTCATACTAACAAATGGTTAAACATAGGGAAGACACAATAAGCATAACATATACATGCATAACAACAGACTTCAAGACAAACTAAAAAGTGACAAAAATTGAAAGAAAAAATAGACAGTTCAGCAATTATATTTGGAGAGTTAAATACGCTACTTTTACTATCAGGTAAAACAATTCAAACAATTCAAAAACAGATGACTTAAAACATTATCAACCATACTGACTAAGCTGACGTTTCTTGAACACTACACCCAACAGCAGAAGCTACACCTTATTTTCAAGTGCACAAGGAGTATTATCTGGGATATACAGTAAGCCAATAAAAAAATCAACTATTTTAAATTTACTGTCATCAAAGGACACACTTCAGTCACAGCAAAATAAAACTGGAAAACAACCACATTAAAAAAATGAGAAAATACCCAAATATTTGGTAAATATCACACTTCTAAATACCCATTAAGAGGAAATCATGAAGTAAACTAGAAAATTTCTGAACACATATCAAAACACGCAAAAAATGTATTGGTTGCCGCTAAAGCAGTGCATAGAGGGAAAATGATACATGTAAAATGCCACCATTTCAGGAGATACTGAAAAATCATTTGATAAAATCCAATAAAACTCACCATGACATAGACCTATCAAGAATCTAGCATTAAAAGGGAACTTCCTCCGTTTTATCAAAAAGACACTCAAATTTAATTGCTAACCTCAAATATGACTGCCAAAGACTGAGTGTCTTTTTCCTAAGATCGTGAACAAGGCAGGTACACCTGTTCACTGGATTCTAGCCACTGCAATAAGGTAAGGAAGCAAAAGAGACAGAGAGAAGACTGGCGGCTGCCTAATGTTGGAGGTGGAGCAGGGACTGGCTTCAACAGCAGGAGGGAACTTTTGGGGATGACAAATATGCTTCAAAACTGTTTTAAGCAAACAGTTGCACAATTACAGAAATTGAATAAAAATCATTAAACTTTACCCTTACAATAGGCTAACTCTCTGATACGTTAATTATATTTCCTAAATGTTTTCAAAATATTGCTGAGATGTGAAACCCGAGTAAATTACTTACAACCATTGTCCACAAGAATTTTTTAATATTCATCTTTAACTCAAAAAGGCTCATGTTATGCACCGTCTTACAGTCTTCTCGACGATCGTGATAATTCAGTAATAGAAAGGAAAATTCCTCGAATTGCTATCCAGTTCCTCAAATGGCGCACTGAAAAGGTTTATACTGAGAAAATGTTCTTTGTTCACCTTCACACCATTGATTTGACACACAGGTGTATATATGACCACTAGTCACAGTATGTGGATTGTCTTTCAGGGGTAACCACTTCAGGGTGTAATATCCAGACTTTTAAATTACTGATCACAATATACCTTTTAATTCTCCATAATAATTTGTAAAATAAGTTTTACTTATCTCCCATAGCGTGAACTTTCATGTGATAAAGCAGAAAAAAGCCCTGTATCATATCAGTGATTTCACTTACATAAAATATTTGACAGTATGCAAAATTCCTGAATTTGCTCTTCCAAAGTATAGGCCAATGATATTATGCTAGAATCAGCAGTATCATTTGATAAAGGAATTCACCCATACATCATTTTGGGGGGTGTAATATTTATTAACCTTGCAGGTGTTGTTATAATACTCTCAGTAACCATATGACATATTTACTACAAAAATGTGACTTTAATGATGCCTTTGAAAATGCTGGTCTCTCTTCCTTGCCTTTGGCAAAAATGATAGTAATCAATTTTGTAAACATTATATTATGATTATTCTAAAATAACTCAATTGGCTTACCAGAGGGGTTATTGTGCTTTCTTTGAAAATTAAGCAAAAGTTCATGCCCCAAATTGTCAGAGATATCTAACCTAAAAGGCTCTAGGGTAAGGCAAGAAAATCATTAATACAATAAAATCTAATTTTAAAAGATTTTTATCTTCATAATTCCTATTATATCATTTTCTGTTTGGCTGCTTGTGCAAAGTCATCACACTTGCCAATTTGCTTCTCTGAGAATATCCAGTTTTACCTTCTATACTTCTCTGGTTCAGTCTGAGTTACAACTTCATGACTGATTTCATCATTGTATTTATATTCTAATGGTTTATTCTGAGGCTTTGGTTAATTTCCAATGAATTGTGGATAAAACTCAAAAACAGTAACAATGGCAAAGCATATTTAAAACACATAAGCAAAAAACACAAATATTATGAAAATATTAGGTGAGAGGAAATTTACTTTGTTTCTGAACATGTTCTGGGACAAACTGACCAACATTGTCCTTTTAGCATGATATAATCTTTCAAAGGCAATTAGTATTAATAGTATAAGAGTATCTACGAAAATAGCAATTAATCTTACTTTCAAATTTGTGCAACATATGTGAACAAAAACTACTCCACAGTGCACATGGTTTTACACTTTGAGAAATACTGCACTAAAAGTGTTGCCTCTTTCCTTCTCTTGTTTTTCCAGACACACTCCTATGACAAGTGATGCCCTGTCCCAAGATTTGTGATATTCCTTCATTCGTGAGAGCAAAGAATAACTCAAGTAAATGGCAGCTGTAGTATTACAATAACTATGATTCTACGGTAATAAAATTTGAAATGAAAATCGTTCACAAACATAGGTCAATTATAGCACTATTTCACTGGAAGGCACCATAAAGTGCTTCTAAACTGGATTAGAAGATTTGGCAGTACCTTAGCACCCAAATGGAAGAGGGGAATTGTAGGCAATATATCCTGCTATATTTGTTGAATGTGACAAATGGAGCAGAATGAACTGAGCCCTCTGAGGATAAACAAGTAATAAAAGACAAAATATCACTCAAATTCACCCCCACAAATACATGTATAGAATAACACACTTTAAAGTAATTATCTGTGTTTTAGAGGTCTTGTATTAAGAAACAATAGACATATCTATGTAAAGAGAGCTATACAGAAGCAATGAAAAGATTTTAAAACTCCCAAAGCACATAAATGACTGACTCTCCAACTCAGTCCTAGACCACTTTCTTTTACATTCTGCAGGAGTTTCCCAGTCACATCCACATTAATCGACTTCCAAATGTTTATTACCACATCCTCTTTTCTGTGTAATAGACCTGAATTTCCAACGGAATCAGTACATTAGAGAAAGTTTCTGAAGTTGTAACATTTTTGATAGCCATGTCAACCTCAATTCAAATCGATTATCAAAATTCCTCGATCATTCCTCTGGGCTTCAGCACATTATGATCTCTAACATTCCCAATCTAATAATCCTATGCCGCTTCACTGCATCATCATCTCAAACCACGGAAACTGCTAGCCTCAAACTAATTACTGGCCTCCCTGCTTCCATTTTAAAGTACATTTTCTTGGCTGCAGTTGGACTGTTCTTCCTAAAAACAACATTCCTTGCAAATGCTCAAGTGTTTTTTCCCAAATTTTCTAATGATTCCTTATAGACTACATCTTTACTGCCAAACTCCTTGTTAGTTCTTCCACGGTGAACCACACTGCTGATTCTGAACTCTCACATGCTCCTTGACTTCTCCCCTGCAAACAGCCCTGTCAAGGCACAGGAGTGACGCTCCACTGAACATGGCTCGCACTACCTAAATTCTCCACTTCATAACTTTGCTCACATTATTCTTCTTGTCCAAAAAACTCTTGCATACTTTATTTTGCTATTTAATTCCTACATTCCCTTAAAAGATTCTGGAGAAAAAGATTTTCTGTATAATTTTACCAGTTTTGCATTTCACTATTTTGCCTGGTCACCTGAACCAACCTGTAACTGCCACCCTCTTACACAGGCAAAAGATGCAGACATTCAAATATGAATATAATACTTCCGCCTACCAGGAGTCCAAGCATGTAATTCTAGGGTTTTCTGTTGGGGAAGATTCTGCCTGGGAGTATCTTCCTGAGACTTCAACCAAGCCTCGACTTTTCCAGCAGAACTGTCAGCTCAGTTACCACTGTGGACAGGGGACGTCAGGAGATAGTGATGAGCAAATAAAATGCCCTGTCTCTACAGCTAAACTGCTCCCAAATCTATATTTAGCTGACTTTGCTGTGATGACTTTGAATGAATAGAAAGGTCCACTGAAATCCATTTAAGGATTCTGAGACAAAGGTAAAGGTTTATTTGCACAGTTTCATACTATGAGCGCTAACACTTTACACGTCCATGTCATGTTTTATTTTGCATACATACAATGGAATAGCATTCAGGGACGAGAAAGAAGAACATTCAGCTGTTTATAAAGCAGCTGAACATTGAGGATATTGTGCTAAATGAACTACGTCAGAGAAAGACAAATATTGTATGATATAACTTACATGTGGAATCTAAAAAGGATGAACTCACAGAAATGCCAACTAGAATGGTTACCTGAGAGTGGGGAAAATGGGAGACATGTGTCAAATACTTCTAGCTATAAGATGAATTGAATCCTGTGGATGTAATGTACAGCAGGGTGATAATATTTGATATTATATTATATACTTGAAAGTTGCTAAGAGAATAGATCTTAAATGTTCCCACCACAAAAGAGAAATAGTATTTATGAGACATGGTACAGATGTTAGCTAACACTACGGTGGTAATCATTTTGTAATATATAAGGGTATCAAGTCAACATGCTGTGCAATTACACTTACACAATGTTATATGTCAATTATATCTCAACAAAGCTGGAGAAGTTTATATACCTTTGTCTTTATAAATGTTTAGCAAAATAGTGGTTTTCATCAGCCTTGAATACAAGAGATACATGCTTACAAGAGCTAGATACTTATAGAACTAAGTGAGTAAACTTAAAATACAATAAACTTAAAATACAAAATCATTCAAATAACAGAAGACCTCCATTATAACAATTTAAAAATCATTAACATATGTTTGGAGTTTCACTCACTTTTGTGTATAAAAAAATGTCTGTAACATCTATCATTCCTATGGGTCTCTAACATGGCTGATATGCAAGTCAAATTTTGTGTCTAATGGAAAAAATTTAGTTATCAAAGAAAGAACATCTAAATTATCTAGCACATTCATTATTTGGATTGTATGGGTAGTCAAAAATACTGGGGCATGAATAACAGTAATGATAAAAACTTCACATGCTGTTATTGACAGGAAAACTCTTCTAGGATAAGGGTGTCAAACTCCTTGGTAGTGTTTCTTTTATAGAAATCCATTTTTGCTTCACAGGCCTATCACACTGTTTTTCCCCCTACAAGTCAGTTCTTTCTCTGTGCTTTTTAGGCTTGCTCCCAAATGTCAATTTTCCCTTTCATTCACTCCCACTTGTATTTCTACTGTCAGATGCTTCTTCATGTCGATGCCAAAATATGTATTTTTTAAAAAAATTCAGCTTTTGAAAGAATGTCTCCCACTTCCTTTATACCTGCTATTTCACCCTTTCTATCACCCTCCCCTCTCATCTCCCTCTGTTGCTAAAGGTTTTGTTTCTCTGACAGATTTTTCTAAAACTGCATTTTTTTCCTTACTCCCCTTCATGCGTCAATGCTAACTAAAAGAGTCATTAGGGCTGTTTGCCCATATTTCATTTCACCTTTTTCAGGGTCCTGCTAGAAATCAGGAGCGGACATGTGACTTGCTTTACGGAAAAAAAAAAACAGAAGTGAAGCAAAGTGATAGATAATCACTGTCAGTCAGATGCCTTGAAGAGCCAGTGTGTGATTCACTACGCCACTTTTCTGCTGCCAAGGCAACCATCAACTCCAAGTTCTGGAGACAACAGCCAATTGTGGGTCCATGAATGCGAATGATATGGATCAGAGAATCCTGGCAACATACGCTGGACACACAGCTTGAATGAAAAATAAACTGTTTTTAATCCACAGAGATTTGGAGCGCATTTTGTTACCACATTGTAAAAGAAATTGTTATCTTATGGAGGATATTGCCATGATTTTTTTAAAAAAGTAAAGGAGAAAACATAAGACATTGGCTTAGCAGTTAGGCCAAGGATGCTGCATAAGGAGGAAACTATTATCAGAGATAGTAGGAAAGAAGGGGATGGTTCTTCTTACACCTTGGAGGAAGAAAAGAGGATGACACACTAAATATCGTCAACTCTATGAGAGAAGTTTTGTTTTTTTTTTTTTTAATGTGAGTATATGTTACACGCTGCCACTGCTGATACTTGGCAACAAATTCCAAGAAAGAGGTAAGTACAGAAAAGAACTAGAGAGAAGCAGAGGAGTACTTCAATTAGAAGTAGAAGAATATAAACAGAAATCCAATGTAAAAAATGAGCAGAAGACCTAAGCAAGCAATTCTCCAATGAAGACATAAAGATGGCCAAAAGACACATGAAAAAATGCTCAAATCAAACTACAATGAGATATCACCTCACACCGGTCACAATGGCCATCATTAAAGAGTCCACCAATGATAAATTCTGGACATGGTGTGGAAAAGGGGGACCCCTCCTAGACTGCTGGTAGGAATGCAGTTTGGTGCAGCCACTGTGGAAAACAGTATAGAGGCTCCTTAGAAAGCTAAAACTATAGTTACCAGATGATCCAGCAATCCCACTCCTGGTCATATATCTGGAAAAATCTCTTACTTAAACAGATACATGCTCACCATAGCAGCACTATTTACAATAGCCAAGACATGGAAACAACCTAAATGTCCATCAACAGATGACTGGATAAAGAAGCTGTGGTATATTTATACAATGGAATACTACTCAACCACAAAAAAGAATAAAACACTGTCATTTGTAGCAACATGGATGGACCTGGAAATCGTCATTCTAAGTGAAGTAAGCCAGAAAGAGAAATACCATATGATAGCTATCACTCACACGTGTAATCAAAAAACAAAGAAAAAAGAGGACACTAATGATCTACAGAACAAAAACAGACTTGCTGACATAGTAAACAATCTTACGGTTACCAGGGGGAAAGGAGTGGGAAGGGATAAATTAGGAGCTTGGGATTTGCAGATACAAACTACTATATATAAAACATAAACAACATCCCACTGTATGACAGAAGGAACTACACTCAATATCTTGTAATAACCTATAATGAAAAAGAATATGAAAAATATGTATGTATGTTTAACTGAATCACTATGCTATATACCAGAAACTAATACAACACTGTAAATCAATTATACTTCAACTGAAAAATGGAATATAAAGAGAGAATTCATTAGGGTTGGAAGAAGAAATTTCTCCTCAATACTATGCAGTACAAGATAAAATTGAGACAGCTCTAGAAAAACAAAAGCCAATTAAAACTCAGCTCTTGTAAAGGAATATATGGATTCATACCTATTATTAAAAACTTCCAATTTATTAAATTCCCTCAGGATAAGGATGCGATTAAAGTTATGGTCTTCATCCACATTGTTAGAGCTTCTGAAAGATTAACACGCACTGGAGAAAAGTTAGGCTAATGTGTGTGGCGTACAGTGAATTCTTTTAATTGCAAAAGATGGCTCAAGGAAAAAAAGAATAAGGGTGACAGTCTCCAACTGAAGTTCATATAATTAAAGTAGCCTCAATTAAAACGAATTGTGGGAACAGGTATTCGACAATGTTGCTGACTAGAATCAAAGAGTTAACAAATCAACTAAGTAGGCAAGGTATTTTTAAAAAGCATGGACCTAAAGAGACTAAGTCTACCAGACTGAGATGACCCATGACGCCCCAACGATCTATGAGCAGAAATTGTGCTGAGAAAACAGAACATCTCTCCAGAAAGATCAATTTCCAAATGCCTATCCTAAATGTGGACAAAGAAGATAATGAAAAAGACTAATGGAAAGAAACTCTAAACAATGGACAATGAGGTCTCTGGAAAGCAGGAGAAAGGCTTAGTTAGGTTCCATGACACATTCTAGAGTTGGAACCCTCACAGTTTTATGCTCAGCAGCCTTTAAGAATTGCCAGAAATCAGAGTCAGCTGGGTCACCCCCATTCTTCCCCTTTCAGGGAGCATGTACTGTGGTTATCCTGTTCCTGACTCATCATGTATCAGGTAGGAAAGTGGGCAGAGAATTGTTATTTTTAATCCAGGGCTCTAGGTCAAGAGAGGCCACACAAAGAACTGAAGCACATCACTTTTTCACCTCCTGAAGAGGAAACAAGCATGATTAAGGCAGAGGTTGGGAAACTGGACCAGTCTGGACATGATTGTCTGAGACTGTAGAGTTAGCATCCCCAGTCAGGGTATGAGTGTACTGGGTGTGGGGCAGAGATTAAACTGATTATTTTCTAAACAAAAGAGCTGACCTTACTAATCCCTGGCCATGTTTCTCAATACTCTGGTTTTTCTAATGAGTACACAGTAAAAATAAACTCCCCTGCCCCCTTGAAGTTATCTGTGGCTGCAGACTTCCTTTAGTAATAAAACGTAAAAGTGTTCTGTATCAACTTTTGGTAAAAGCCTTTAAAATCCAGTATTGAATTTAGCATTTTCCCCTGCCACAGTGGAAGGAGAGGTTCCAGATGGGGAAGGCTCTGTCAGCCTGAGTCCCCTGAATTAGCACAGTCGGAACACAGTCCCTTCTGGACTCTGACAGGTACACAACACACCAGCAAGAAACAAACCTATGATTTTTTTTAAGCCCTTAGATGTTGAGGGTCTGTTTCCTCAGCATAACCTAGTCTATCTTGGCAAACACACATATTACTTTCATTTAACTTGTTACTCTGCTTTTATCCAGTAACTATATCTGTAAAAATACTAAGTAAAAAATAACAACTCAATTTTCTTCATAGTTTTTCAGATCTCAGCTATACTGCAGTCCTCTTTAGAGGAAATACCACTTATTACGGTACTTAAGTAATATTCTCATCAACATGACAGTTACTTGCATGTACATGGAAACCGATTATTTGAATCAATTTTTATTTGAATTAATCTTACAGTTTCCTTCTTTAGTGACTTCCCAAGTTTTTAATGACTTCTGGTAGGCATCTTTTTGGCTTTGCCTTTCAAGTACCCCTTCCCCCTTTTTTCATAATAAAATCTCTCTTTACAACAGGGGAACTTATTCCTTGTGATTTAGGTAGAAATAAACTTATCACCATCAGCACGACCCTTCTTTGGTGTGACAGTGACTCAGGACACAGGGACTGTTCCAGGAATGAGTCCATGCAGGGCTGGCTTCAGGGGCTCAGGACGTGTGTAGTCAAAAAAGGGCCTCACCATCAGGAGGGTCTTTCAATAGGTTTAATGTTCTACTGCTACTTTCCTGAAATTAACAACTTTTGAACAAGAGGCTCTTTATTTCATTTTGCACTGGACCTTAAAAGCGATGTAGCCCATCTTGAATGTAGGTCCAAAATGTTTTCAATGAAGCATCGCTCTAGGGTTTGCTGCTAGAACTATGAGGTAAGACTGTGTCTTTCCACTGTGGACCTAGAATTTCAGGACGGGATTTTCTTCCCATCAGCTGGGATGAGTCTGAGGTAAGCAAATGCAAAAATGGGAGATAGAAACTGAATTAAGAATATACTGTTTGAACCCAGTCTAGAAGAGAAATCCAAGATAACTCAACCAAGAGACAGAAGAAATAATATGGTACCAATGATGATGCTGATCCTCTAAACCCAGCTTGAAGCCTGAAACACTCTTGGATCAGTTATGGGAGTCAACATAATTCATTCCAGCTTAAACCAGCACGTGTGGGGCTTTTGGTCATATGCATTCCAAGCAGTTCTCACCAAAACATGTTTTATTTTTGTGCTGAGTCTCAAATGCTTTCCTACTTCCCTAAAATGTACTTGAATATGTCCAGAAAAGCATCATACTTTGCACAAAGTCAGTTCCTTCCTGGTTAGCTAATACCCATAACAATCACTGAATGCCTCAACTTGCTAAGGATTCAGTGCTCAGTATGGAAGGATGAGTATGGAATAACAATCGGCTATGAGTTTGAAAGGTCAATAACACCTTACTTAATTACTCTGAATTTTTCTTACTAACATGTGCTCAATGCAGACTAAATGCTATACCTCCGCTCTGAATAAATATTTATTGTGTACATCTCCACTTTCTCCAAGAACCCAAAATAGACCTGATGCGTGGTGCCAGCAAGAAGTCATCTAATCACAAGAAATTAGGCTTTATTTTCAAATTACTCATTTCTGTACATACAATGTAAAGAATAAACATTTACTCCTGCCTTTCAAAGAAATGGTAAATGGAATAAAATGAAAATGTATGACAATTATGTTACAATAATATGATGAAAACATTAAGATGAATTGTTAATCATTACCAAGCAAATTACAACTTGGGTATGGAGAATATAATACATTACATATATAATGAATAATATTACACTTGGACTAATATGGTTGTAAGTTAATTATAGACTACACAGCTGATTCAGTTTCATTTACCTAAGGAGCTGTTCTGACCCTGTTGCAGATTAATTACATCTTCAGGCATACACTCTCATTTATCACTGTCACTTGCAGCATTATAGCTCTTGGAAAGAGAGTAGGGATTTTTTTAATATCAAAAAAAATCCTTAGCTGTGATACATTTTGCAAGTTTAGTCATTAAAGCACATGACAGCTAAAACCAGGTAAGATTAAATTAGCTACGGAACATTAGGAAAGTCCATGTCCCAGAAATTAAATGACTGTAAGAAAATCAGAATTCTGTTAACAATCATTCAAGTCAGACAAAGGCCTCTCCTCTATTTTACAGCATTTTGGAGAAGACCTCATGCTTTGAAATGTATGTATAGAAAATTAATGGCACCTTATGAATTCCTTTATGCACATTAGGTAGCTTTTTAATATTCCTATTTCCTAAAGCTGTTAGACGTTTTCTAAAGAGTAACATGCTTACATTTATATGTAACTAGTAAGTTTTGTTTAAATTATGATGGGAATGTTATAGTGTTTGCTTGTCTCTAACAATGAGAACGTTCTTAAGTATGAACAAGAGGAAGAATCAAACAGATCTGTCTGTAGCTTGGAAGACAGTAGAACATGTATTCATTCATAGTAAATGATCGTTTAATATCTATTGAGAGCTGCTACAAGCTAATGTATGTGCAAAGAGTAGGCAATCTTGGATAACTTACATTCCTGATCTCAAGGGAGCTCAGATTCTAGGGGAAGAAAGACAAAGAGATGACTGTAAAGACAACGTGAAAATGCAAGTAATGTTAAATAAAGATATGTGAAGACTAATGTGAGGTACCAAAAAGGAGTGGCAAACCCAGTCTGGTAGCTCAGGAAAGACTTTTTAAGGAAAAGCAGCTTAAGTTGATTATTCACAAATGACAGCTAACCTTACCATTTTCAAGTAAGCAGAGGGTGGATATACTTGGGGAAACCAGTCGGGGGGGTGGAGCAGGCAGGAGGTGAAAGTGGCCAGTGTCACCCACACAGAGCTGACGACATGGGCAAACCCACAGATCAGGAAGAAGCGTTTCAGAAACGACTGGCAGCTCCCCAAATAAATACGAGGCTCAAGATGTGTCAGGGCCAGAACATGATAAAGAACTTGCAGTTCATTTGTATAAAACATTAGGCCACTGGAGGCATGGTTGCCTGGGTGGAGCATAGACTTGATGAACTAAGACTGGAGGCAGAGAAGAACAATGAGGAGGCATTGACTGCAATAGTGAAAATGAGAGGTGATGAGAACCTGAGCTCCTTAGGCACTTAAAAAAAAGGAAAAAAAAGAGAAAACTAAAAGAAAAAAAAAGAGAGAGAAAAGAGAAAAAAAGAAAAAGAAAAGAAGGGGAAAGAGAAGAAGAGAAACAGAAAAGATTTAGATGATATTCAGATACAGAATCATCAGAATTCCTTGATTAGCTGTGGAGATTTGTGAAACTCCAAGAAGAGATCTAGATGACAGAGTGCTATCATCTTTCCATATGATGTTTGAAATCATGAGAAGGAATGAAACAACCCAGACAGATATGGAGAGGAAAGAACAGAACAGGAAAATGCTCCCAGTGATCATCAACAATTAAAGGGCAGATGAAACTAGAACAGCACAGGAAGATGACACATCTTCAGGAGGGTGGTCAGAAAAGAACTGTTAAGACCTGAAAGGGCATGGGGTTGAGGAAGTTCAAGGAAGTGAGAAAAGAAATTCAAGAATACAATGATTCAATGTTAAGTGGCGAAAAAATACTGAGATAGAGAGTGTTATTGAAGTGGTAAGTTTGAAGGTCAAGGGTGACAACAGCAGAGGAGTCCGAGAAGAGTGGTATGTGAGAGACTGCTTTGAAAGACGGCAGAGTCAGTCTGCATCAGTCCAGCAAATGGGAGATGAAGTGGGGTCAACTAAAAATACTTGTTTTGGACTCAAAATGTCCTGAAATAAAGAGTTCCTTTATTTAAAAGTAATGTGTGCTTTGTATTTCTTCTTTCCCCAAATATATGTTGAACTTAAAATACTCTGTTTAACATTTTGTATTTTATTTAAATACTTTAAACGCTGCATTGTATCATGTTCAGAGATCAAAAAATTGTGTCAATAATAAAAACGCACTGTAAACTTTCTTGAGTGATGAAGAAAATGCAGGAAAAATAACTCAAAATATTTAAGTCTGAACATTAAAATACCTGGTGGGGAAAAATAAAAGACAACTGGAAAATATGCAACCAGTTGCTTAATGAAAGAGAAATTCTTGAAAATTTATTAATAAAACATGAACAACAATTTTGTTTCAGCCTCTGATTCAATGTTCTAATTTGCAGGTTTTAGTTTTATGGGTAAAATCAAATTCGAGTATTCACTGTTGGTTTTTTTTATGATGGATCTGTTTTGAAAAAGTCTCAGTATTTTCTGTTTGAGGCTTAATCAATTACCAATCAGTAAAGAATAAGTCACTTAATTATTTTAAAATAATTTACTAAGGAGTTTAATGTAGCCTAACCAATAAAAGAGGAACAGTATGTAACTGTAAGAAGATGGTGAGAATCAAATTTGCATGGAAATTTTGTAGGTAAAATAAATTGCTGTGAAGTAAAATTATCACAGTACTTGAGACTAGTAATCTTTTCGCGATTGACAATTTACTCAAATATTATAAATCTTCCTTGAGATAAATAACCTATGTCAGCAACAAATGTCCTGAGACAGCATCTTCCAATAAAAATATGAAGTTGGAGACCCAGAAAATACATTTTATACTAAGATCAGATTAATATCATTAAAAATTTCTTTTTGTCATAAAATGGGAACAGTACATTTCAAAATAGTATCTTTCTATAATGAGAATTATGTTTTCAATTTTTCAAATGTATTATCTAAGTTTCTGAATTAGGAAAACACACAACAATTATTGTTGGCTTAATAACAGTATTATCTTTAGACCAACAGAATTTGCCAAAACAAATTTAAAGTAATAAAAGGTGGCAGCCTAAAAATTATATAATGTTTATAATAAAAAGGTAAATGAAATGGACAAGTCAAAGGAAATGAGATATTTTTAAAAAGAGATTTTGATCATATTCAAAGTCTAGTTTTATTGATTTCAGGGCCAGATAAAAAAACTCTGTGTTCTTAACCAGTCTGGGATCATAATTAAATGTCTACAGTTAGGATATTTCCTTTGTATTTTCAGTAAAGGCATAGGAAAATATGTAATGTTAAGAAAGGGCTGATGACTAAAGGAATTCTGGTGGGTAACTACTCCACGAACTTGAAATTTACGGTTATGAGAATTAAGTAGTCACATTTTTCCTACACCGGAGGAATAAGAGGCTCTTAGTGACTGACTAAGGCTGAAGGCTATTAAATCATAACTATGCAAATATCTATTTGATAGGACATTTGGGTGGTAATATATATGGTGCACTAAAAGTCCACTTGTCTTTGTCAGATTTCTTCCAGACTCAGAGAGTAATTCCACAGTGAGCACAGAAACATTTCCAATTTCAGAAGTACTAATATGAATAAGGTTTTCATTTTCATGTTGGCTTTCGCTTTTACACAGCGTGTGATACTAATTTGTTTCTGGATATGTTCTATAAAAACTGGAGGACCTTTCCAGAAGCCTTTGAAATTCTTATTGCCTTGCTTGTTTCTGCTCACAGTGCTGACTTCTGTGTTGAAGACTGTCCAAATTGGAACTTACTGGGATGATTAACAGCTGCTACAAAATCAATACTCTAAGTAGGGAAAACAGAATTGGGCTAAGATGATCTTACATGAGCACTATTCTGTGGCTGAATATCTATCCATGTCAGCAAGTCAGATATAATTTATGTTAGTGGAAGAATTTCCATGGATTTAATCCATGGGCTTTTCAGAATCAGCCTCAGAGACCTAGGGCCTGGGGAAGATAATTCATAGGTTTTAATTATGCAGAATTATGCATATTCTCAGTTGCAAAGATGATCTCTGATATACTTAGTAAGAAATGGGTTTACTTAAATCTTTCATTATTTTCACATTTATTATGGTTGAAACTCTACATCATACTATTATTGCTACTGCAATTGGCCTCAAAATGAGTCTTAAAATTTGTTTTCCACAAGTTAATCTGAAAGTAACACATGTTTGTATATTTGGTTTATTATACACCGATGCTCCAACTATGAAACAATAAGGTAACTGCTGACATATGTGCTAAAAATCCCTTATAACCATTTCTGGAGGACTAGATGCTCCTTATAATAAATTATTATGCTCTTTATAACTTAGTAACTTTAAAATAACAAGATAAATATGTTAATGGTTTAAATGGACAAAAACTAATTCTATGAACTCTTACTTATTTGTGTCTCTTCCAGCTACATTTAAGAGAAGATGCACGTGTGTAATGTTTCACCTCCAACATGCTGGAAATTCACTTCTATCTGGCACAATGTTCATCTTCATATTACAGCAGGCACTGAATAAGTACTTGTTGAATAAACTAATAAATGAACTCCTTTGTGACTGACATACTAATCAGAACTAGGGCACTAAATGACTATGATAACTCAGTATTTTACATTTTTATACTAATGTAAGTACAGTATCCACCATCAGAAGTTAAACAATGTTTATTTAACAATGACATTTATAAATCCTAGTCAATGACCCCGAAGAGGAATATTCTGCTGATCCGTTTAACTGAATCCTCCACTAGGAATACCTTGGTACCAACACTCCTCCTTCCCTGATGTTACACATTAATCTCTCTTTATTGCCAACGCGGAGTGTGTTGCTGGGGTGAATGAGAACTCACAGGGCAGGAAAGAGTTAATGTTTAAAGAGACTTAAAATGATCTTTTGTGTGTGTGAGGCAGCAATTATTAATCTGAACTATACCCTTTGCATATTAAATATGCAGTCGCTCCTGCTTTCTGTACTAGTGAGAAACGTGAATGTTTCTGAGCAGGTGACTCTCATGGACTGTGGGTCCTACAGTTACCAGTTGTGCATGTTTCCCATCAGGATTTTATCCAGAAAACTCACAAGGACAGAAACATAAACGGGCAGGGTCAGTGCATTTCTGGATTGGGAAATCACAGTTATCAACAAAACCAGAAAGGTGAAAAATAAAATTAATGAGCCATCGGTCTTAAGGCTAATAATGAGGATCTTGATACCCTTGGGATACATAAGGCCTAATCAAGAAGCAAATGGAGAAAACACTAATCTGAAAAGATAACATACATCTCCAGGTTTGTACCAGTATTATTTACAATAGCCAAGATACGGAAACAGCCTAAGGCACACCGATAGATGAATGGGTAAGGGAGATGGGGTATATGTGTACAACGGAATACTACCCAGTCAAAAAAGGCATGAAATCTTGTCATTTGCAACACCGAGAGACCTTGAGGACACTATGCTAACTGAAATAAGTCAGCCAGAGAAAGGCAAATACCAAATGATCTCACTTGCATGTAGAATTAAAAAATACAATGAAACAAACAAAAACCACGCTCATAGATACAGAAAACAGACTGGTGGTTGCCAGGAGGACGGGGTGCAAAATGGGCAAAGGGGGTTCAAAGGTATCAACTGCCAGCTATAAAATCAGCAAGCCATGGGGATGTAATGTACAGCATAATGGCTGTAGTCAGCAATACTGCTTTGCCTATTTGAAAGGTGCTAAGAAAGTACGTCTGAAAGTTCTCATCACAAGAAAAAGAAAAAATATTGTGTAATTATGTATGGTAATGGATGTTAACCAGACTTACAGTCATGACCATTTTGCAGTGTATTCAAATAATGAATCATATTTTACACTTGAAACAAACATATAACGTTATATGTCCATTATACACAATAAAAAAAAAAAAGATGAAGCAAATGGAACACTTGAAACAGAAGAAATGTGCCATGGCCTGCTACAGGCAGCCAGGCACAGATAAAATCATACTGAAAAGTGCATCAAATAATGTCACACAAAACAAAAAATATTTTCTATCCAAGAGACTCTATGTGGTATGCATGCTCTTAGTCACTTTCTGTCATAGTACCTTGCACCTTTTCCTTCATAATACTTATCACTACTTGAAATTCACTTGTTTGTCTCACCTTCTAGGAAAACAAAGACTGAAAGAGAACTGAAGTACTGCTTGCTCTATTCTCCAGTACTGATTTCCACTATACCCATCTATGCTCAAAGGCTGTCCCGCACATAGTAAACATAAATAAATTGTTGTATAAATGAATGAATGAGACTACATGAAACAAGAACAGAACAGCAGTTAGTTTGGTACAGTCCATCCACTTAAAATAAGCAGAAGTACATCAAATCTCAAATCATTACTAAAATAATTTTGTACGAGGCAGGACTACAGAGCAGGTTAGAGTGAGTATCCGAATAAGAATTTAAGCATCATGGTAGCAAGTTTAGAAACATTTAAATACATTTGACTAATCCTGTGAAATATGAAAGATTACCCATGGGCCATCAATATTTTGAATCACACTAAGTAAGAAGAGGAAGTTTCAATCCTTTTCCATATCCCTATCAGAGGTTAGTATTGTTAACACTTTGGTATATGTCTGCTAATTTATTTATATGTTTTTAGAGAGACAGATCTACATAAAAAAAAAAATTCGTGTTTTATCACCATCATCACCCTTAACATTTACATCATCAGTGCTAGATACTCTCGTGAGAGCTCTGGAAGTCCCTAACTGATCCCCACACCACCTTAAGATAGCTTCTATGTCATGCCTACTCACAACAGAAGAAAAAGAGACAATGTACTTTAGTGATTTAACCTTGTAATTTTAGAATCTCCTTTCCTGTTGTAAATCATTTTCAACTTGATAAACTTTTAGGATGTTTCCAATCGTATGTCACCAAATATAACTGGTACGGATTAGGCTTTTCCATTACTTATTTCTGTTCAATGGAATCTTTAAATGAGATTTGTGGCTCAAAGGGTATTTGCATTTTAAATTTTAACAGATACCATCACATTATTCTCCAAAAGGTTACTTAAACTTAGAGACCTGTCACACAAGTATGAACGTGCCTATTTTTGTACACACTCATTGACATTAGGTATTACCAACTTTGTAATTTTTAATAATCTGAAAAGCAAAACATGACACCCCATTGCATAATTTTGCACTTTCTTATAAATTAATAACATTAGAAATCTTTTTATCTGGCTATTTTTATAATTTCCATAATATTAATCTATTTTTCTAATTGGTGCTTTTTTATTAAGAATTCCATATTTTAGCTTATGAACACCATGTTTTTTACTTGTGTTAGAAATATTTTCTTTGATTTTTGTTAAAGAGCTTTAACGTATCTTTTTTAAAGAAAGATTATGAAAAGTAATTGCAATTTCCTTTTCTTTTATGGATTCTAATTTTCCTGTTTGCCTCAGACAGGTTTCTCCTACCCTAAACACTAAACTTTTATATTTTCTTCTAATATCTTATGAGGATGTTACTTATACCATTATGTTAATATTACCTTGTATCATATATTAACACATAGGATGCAATTTGCATTTTAATTATTTAACTTTTTTTTATTGAGTTATAGTCATTTTACAATGTTGTCAAATTCCAGTGTGGAGCACAATATTTCAATCATACATGAACATACATATATTCATTGAGCACAGATTAAAAATGCAAATTACAAGATAATACTGTATAGCACAGGGAAATATATACAAGATCTTGTAATTTGCAATTTTAAACTATTTGATGTATATTTTACATGGACATGAATGGCATATAAATTTATTTCCATCCAAATGAGTAACCAATTCTTTCACCTAATTTATTGTGCATTTCATTCTTAGCCAATGATGTGACGTTTCAACATTTCACAAATACGAATTCTCTGAATATCTTTGTAATTTTTTTGGTTTCATTTTATATTATGTTCTATTTTTGTGCTACCACATTTTAGTTACAGCAAATTTATAGTATTTTGTACATAGCAAGGAAATTGATGCTTATAGGACTTTTTTTATTGAAGTATAGTCAGTTATGTGTCAATTTCTGGTGTACAGCACAATTATAGGATATTAAGCATCTGAAAAAACTCTAAAGGCATTTTTGTCTAATTGTAAATCACCATTTATCAAAACAACTATCAGTAATCCTATTAGAATTCTCAGTAGCAATAAACTAAATTTATAAATTAATTTGAGGTGACTTCATTTCTTAATATTATTAAATATTCCCATATAGGAACATGAGATGACTTACTCAGGCTTAAATTTATACATCTGCATTAAATGATTCAGTTTTCTCCCTATAAGCTGGGTGTCTTTCTCATTAGATGAAAATCTTGGTATTTTATAGTTTCCTGACACTGTTAACTACATTTATATTCATACCAACATATTAACCAATAATTTTATAAAGGAAAGTTTCAGGGATTTTTTTGTATATTTATCTAGCATTTGGAAACTAAAGTTGATTCACTAGATTTATTTTTAGCTGATGCATATTTACCATACATGTCATCATATCACCTTCAAATAATAATCTTGTCTGTTACTTTTCAATGTTTATATGAGATTTAATTTTTTAATTATTAAATTAGCTCATTTTTCTGTAAGTGTTAAGTGGAGTGATGACAGAAAAATCCCTGTACTCTTCCTGATTTTATCTGGAATGCCTCTAAGACCACAATTATTTTATTTATTTCCTATTTAATAATTCTTAACATTTAACTTAAAGTAATATTTATTATTTAATTCTTTAATATTTTAAAATTGTTATTTTAATAATTATTAAGTAACTATTAATTTGTAAAAATGTTTTACATATATTTCAGTAGTTTTAAATTATAAAAAATGGTAAACCTGGTTTTTATTTAAGTTAAATAATTATGCTATTTATTACTGACACATTTTGGCTTTGTTGAAATAAATTCAATAGGTTTTAGTCCTTGAATATGATTCCTAAATTTATTTGCTGATTTTTTTGTTTGCAACCGTTGCATTTACATTCTTTTGCGGGGTTATGTTTTATGAGGTATTGATATTGAGGTTTGCTAGCTATCTAAAACGAATGGGAAACCATTCTATATTAATCTATATTCTGGAATAATTTTTAGAATATAAGAATTATTTGTGCTGTGGAAGAACATTTAAAATAACAACCAGTTTTAATAATTCTTTTACTGCATTTTTACCTTTTTCTCTTTGGCTATGTGCTTAGAAAAATGGTTCTCAAAGTATGATCCTGGACAAGTAATATTAGAGACACCTGGGAGCTTGGTACAACAAATTCTCAAACCCTATTTCAGACCTATTGAAACAGAAAGCCGGGGTATGAGGACCATCAATCTGCAGTTTAACAAGCCCTTCAGGTGATTCTCATACATGCTTAAGTTTGAGAACTATTGGCTTAGATTTCTGTCCCCTTCCTCTTCAGCAAATTTCAGCTGTTTATTTAGTTGGAAGGGATTCAATTTCTTCCATTTTTTAAAGTTTACTGGCATAGAAGCAAATGATATACTCATAATTTTAAAAAATATTTCCCATAGTTGTGGTTCTACCTTCAAATATACTATGCTGTGTACTTCTTTCCTTTCGTTAAGGGAAAAAAAAAATCTTGGACAGTGACGACAGCAAGACGTCGGAATAAGAGTTTTCAACTACCATCTCCCCCTCTTCCACCACCTCCCCACAAGAACATGGCTTTTTGACGCTCGGGAACGACAGTACCTTTGTTAGGAGACAGGGAGTCCAGCGGAGAAGTTCGAGCACACCATTGGAGCAAAAAATCCGAGAACAGAGCCACTGAAGAGGGTAGGAACACTTTTCCCTTTACCTCCCCAGAGTGGCACAGCTCAGTGCCAAGACGAACCCCACTCAGCCCGAGGTTTCTCCCAGGGGGGCAAGTGGGAACGTCGTGATTGCTCAGCTTCTCAAAGCTCGCAGGACGCTGCCCAACAGGCCTTTTTCTTGCCTCATCAGGAAGACCGAGGCTCTCAACACAGCCGCGTGATTAGAAGACGCAGGGAGCAGCTGCGAGAGAGGAGGACTCCCAGCCAACAGGGCTTGCAACTCAACAGCGGAGCAATGGAGCCTGCAAAGCCCTGCAAGGTCTCCATCGGTAGGCCGGCCCCCGAGCTGCCAGGGAAGCCTCCATGATGATTCCTCCCGGGGAAGGGCCCCCGGCCCTGCAGGCGCCGCTCCCTGCGCGAGGTTCCCGCGCGGCTGACCCCGCCCCCGCGGCCTGCGCCCCGTGCATGCCCCGTGCGTGCCCCGAGCGTGCGTCCCGCGGAGGAGGGCAAGCCTCTGCGGGCCGCCGCTGAGCATCTGCAGACCGCTGGCTCCACTCCGGCAGGGGGATTGGGGTAGGTACCCTAATTTGAGTATTTCAGGGCGCTGCCCCAAAGAAAAGGAGGCTCTCATCACCTCCTCAGCTATGCTTTTGGGGCTGGAGAGGAAGTATGAAAGTGTAAGAATTCCTCCCTCCACCTTTTCAAAGACCTAACAAGAAATGGAGAGTGGGTGCGTCTGTAGACAAGTTCTGAGAGAGCCTCAGAATCCCTAGCTGTGCTGACAAGAGAGTTAAGACTGGAGGAGGTGACTGCTTCTTCAAATGCAGACAATCTATGGATCCTGAAGTTGCTCTGTAACTTGGCTCCAGTTCCTCTTACCTACGGTCCCAGCGGTCCTGTCAGCAGACAGGGAACCAAAGAGGGACATGCATGTCCTTGCCTCACCCAGAAGAGGCCCGCTGACATCCTACCTGTTGACCACTGAGGATACTGAAGCACATGTAACTGACTCAGTTCCAGCCTCTCTCAGCTGCTACCGTCTGGTAGTGTTTCCACATTTTGAGGTTTATGCTCGCCAAGAGTCGTTTGTGTTGTTTCCAGCACTGTTTATGCCAATTTTAATTTTTATTATAATCATGTAATTTAATTACATATTATATAAATGGAAAATATGATTACAAAAAAGCGTTTTATATGAAAACAAAGATGATTTGGGAAAAGTTGATATAAATGTAATTCTGAAACTGCTATAGAATTATATGTAAGAGAGATCGTTACAAAAGAGTTTTTACATTATTGTAAAAATCTAGAAGGATTTATAGTCATATTACTTCACAAGTATCTTTTGAGGTTTTATTCCACTTAAAAGAAATTAAAAATGGAAATCACAGATGGTTTATTATGGAATGTGATTTATACGAACAAACTTTGTAGAACCCAAGTCAATGACCCACATTCAAAGAAATGACATTAGCTGGGCTTATAAGGGAAGACAGGTCAACTCAGCTATGCTTATAGGTTTTAGGTTAAAGTGAAATAATCAAACTTCGTGTGTATCATTTTTATGACACTTGTTTTATCTTTCAATTAATATCTAACTCACCTCTGGTAGGAGACCTGCTGTACATAAGTTGGACTACTTCATTTTCCTGATTATATTCATTGAATCATTCAATGCCTCTCTGAAAAGGCAAACAGCAAATGGTGGCTTCCAAGAGTCTTCAAGACAGGGTCGCAGCCACCTCTGCCACTACCTTTTTTTACCATTCGTGCTCACCTCTCTTTATGTTCCAGGCATACTGACCCTCTGGGTCTTTGACGACACCAAGCCTTTACTCTCCTCAAGTTCTTCACATACAGTCATACCTGCTTGGTGTGCTCTTTCCCTGTCTTTAGTGTCCAGCTCACTTACCTGTATTCATTAGATCTTCCTTTAAATGTATCTTCTTTATATAGGCCTTCCCTGGGTATGAGATCTAAAGTTGTCTCTTATTCCAGTTCATGATAACTTTGTTTTCTTTCACAGTATATACATGATTTTCCAAAAAACTTGTATTTGTACATTTCTTTTTTTAATGCCGCTTCTACCATTAAACTCCAAGTTCTAATAATATGGTGATCTGTCTCTTTAATTCATTCCTATAACTCCAGGATGCAACCTGAGGTACTTATTAGCCTTTTTGTTTATTAAGCAAATAAGTGAAGAATCAACTATGAGGATAAAATTAACAGCATATTTGAATTTGATGGCGATGCAGTGGGTGAACAGTTTTCTGTGATTTTTGAGATTATCTATAGTTATCTTAAAGTGCAAAATCAGAATGAAGGGTAGCATATAACTTTTTTTATTATTAATTTCTGTAATCCATATTTCTCACATCCAGCTGTTCCATCTCTCATAACGATTCTCTCTCACCTCACTATAATACAAGTTTAATAATGACACAGACTTCTGTCTTGCTCACTGCCAATCCTCAAACAGAATCTGGCCCATGAGAGGCTCTGAATAAATATGCTTTTATTGAAGGATCACCACTGTCAATGAATACCTATTTTCAGAGTTAATTATAATTTCAGGATTATTTCTTTCTAATTGTTCTGGTGAAATCAAAAGGTATTACAAAGAAAGAATTAACAGAAACTGTCTAGGTATTTACCAATTTCCCTTTTCTTCCTGGGCAGTCAAAATTCCTTTCCCAGCTTCCTTACTATTAGCTGCAACAAGTTGATTAAGATATGGCCAATGTGTTATATGTTAAACACTTTACAGTTCTGGCCCATTAAAAAAACAAACAAACAAACAAAACACTCCAATACTTCACTCTCTTTCATCACCCAGCTGTTGAATAAAGTCGACTCTGGGTATCCAGAGGAGAATGGAGCCACAAGATGGAAGAAGCCTGGGTCAATGACTGACCAAGAGGAGCCTCTCCCCAAATGTCAACCATGCTGTCCTAACATGTGAGAGAAGAACTAATTTTTAGATGTTGTCAGACCACTAACATTTTGAAGTTGTGCCAATAATCAACCCACTCTGACTAATTTGAGAGTTATATCATAATGCATATGAAAATTATATTTATCCATATATTTCTGACACTCACAGTTTTTTCTAAAAATTTGAAGCAAGGTTTTATATAAAGTATAAAGCGCTTAACAATCAGTATATGAAGAGCAATCATTGAAATAATGAAAACTACACTGATAGTAGAGTCAAGCTTTGAGACCTCCTTGTAACTAGAGGCAGTAGGGTTCCCAGAGATAATTTAAAATACAAATTATTTGCCATATTAAGCGTTCTTATGCTGGTGATAGCAAAAATGTTGAAATGTCCCCCTTAATTTTTAATGCTCCAATTCCACTACTTCTTATATATTCAGAAATAGCTTGATATAGGTGATCCATTTCATTTTGTTTATTTCCAGATCCACTCATTAGGGCAAAGGAATACAAGTTGCTAAGTAGAAAGCAGCCTAGCTGAGTCACAGCCAAAGCTTGAACTCTCTGTAAGGTCTGCTGCTGGGATTGTGCCCCTGAGTGCTGAGCCTTTGTGTTGCTGGGGCAGAGGCAAAGAGTTCAGGGAAGGATGCTCTCCCTCTCTTCACACCTCTACTTCCCATGTCATCCTCAGTGAAAAAGGCTCCACGTCCAATGGACCAGGACCCTTCTAAAGCAATCTCAGTTAAAATCTACTTTGTTTAATTCTGTTCTACATCAAAATCATAAAGGAATGCTATTACATATTCTTTTCTTAGGTCCCGAACCTTGCATTTCAAATTTAGTACTTTAATACATCTAGCATCTGATGTAAGGTAGAGTTCTAAGAAAATTTTCATCCCCAGGAAGCTGGTTTTTGAATATATCAACTAAGCACCATCATTTCTCCACTGAGATTTTGGGTCACATCTATACTGAGTTTTAGTATGTGTCTCTCTACTTCTCCACTGATTCTTTCATCTATTCATTCATTGTATCATTTTATTATAATGATCCAATTCATTTGTAGCATCTCTGATTTGGTAAAACAGTTCTCCATTGCTTTTTATAAAATTAACTTAGCTACTTTGTTATATATATTTTGGGGGAAAAAGTTTTTCAAATTTGTCATAAAATCTAGATCAAATTTTGATTATTTATAGATTAAAGGTATAAATTAATTTGCGTATTATATTAAGCTACCCGATCTAAGAATAGAAATGTCTCTATTTTGATCTTTCACATCTTTGTAGAGTTTCAATATTTTCTATATAGGTCTCATATATTCTTTATTAATTTCTAGATATTTCCAATTTTTGATTGCTATTTGTGTAAATTTACTGATTATTGCTGATAGAATATTATTAAATATTTAAGTTGATTTTATATTTGACAACTAATACACTTTTAGTTGGGTTATTACTTTTTGATCCTATCGGGGTTTTCTTTCCACTCTATATTGTTTATTTTCAATTCTCTTTGTAATACTTGTATAAGATCAATTCTGCAGTAGACTTGATTAATTATTTTCAATAGTCCAGCTTTTTTTAAATTTCACTAATATACTCTAAAAATCTAACATGCTTTTTTGATCTCGTTCTTCTTTGCTGTATTTACTGTCTTATTTCTATTATAGCTTTCCTTCTAATTCCTTTAGGTCTTAGCCATTTCTCCTTTTCCAGCATCTTACGTTTTGTCATTAATATTTCTATTTCTTGATATCAAGGTTTCTCAACCTCAGCTCCATTGACATTTTGAGCTGTTTAATTCTTTCTTGTGTGTTTGGGGGGTTGTTCTAGGACCTGGAAGTGTTTAGCAGCACCCCTAGCCTCTACCCACTAGCTGCCTACAATCTTCTGTCAGCCATGGCAGTCACACCTGTGTCCAGACATTGCCAAATGTCTCCTGTGATGGAGAGGAAATAACTTCAGTTGAGGACCACTGGAAGTTGATCAAAGCCATATAATAAACTGAGAAGTATTTATTCGAGAAAACCAACTGAACCTAAAATAAGAACACTGGTAAGCTATGATGTTTCAGCCTCGGGCGGCTACCTTACCCTCCAATGCCATCAGCACTACAGTTCTCCCAGGGTGTGGCAAGTTATGAAAGTAAGCCACCTTACTGTCAGGGGAGCTAACGTGATTTGCTAGGAAAACTCCAAGGACCAGAGAGGTATCTGAAATAACAGTAATCTCTGGCAAATGAATAAGAAAAGTCAGTGTAGCAGCTCACTTAATTTGTGAAACTGATTAAGGCAAGCAACTAACAGCCAACTCCCCAGATATTCAATGGGAGATCCATAAACCATAATAGGCCTTGATTAGCTGCCACATATTCCTGGCTGTCTGAAAGGCTACATGCATGTGCAACGCTGCATGTATGTTCAGAAAAGACCCGAGAGGGCTTTAGTGAGCTACACATCCTTGGCTAAGTGGGAGGCCTTGTACGTGAGCAGAAGAGACAAGAGGGCCAGCAGGATTAAAAGCTGAATCAGATCAATAATTGCCTTCACTTTGTATGTGTTCCCCAATGAACACAAAGATCCAGTGGCAAAAGGATGAGGACTTACTATCTCAAGTCATTTAAGCACAAACTTTGGTCAAGCCTGTTGACACAGAAGTAATTCCTAGAGGCCAGGATAAATATAAAAGCAGGAATAAAAAACAAAAACAAAAACCCTGAGGCATCAGCATTAATCCACATAATTAGTGCAAAGAAATCCCTAAACAAACACCAGAAGGACTGCAACCCCCATGGGAGAATCCAAATCCAGATTTGTTACAATGTATTACATAGTATCTCCAGTTTCCAACAAAAAATCAGCAGACATAAAGACGAATAGGAAAGCATGATTCATACTTTGGAAAAAACAATGTCTCTAATGGATTATAGATGCTGGACTTCAAAATAGCTATTATAAATATACCAAAAGTACTGACGTAAACTATGCTTAAAGAATAAAGGCAAGCATAATGACAATGACTACTCAAATAGAAAATACCGATTAAAGACCTAGAAATAGAAAAAGACAAGCAAATAGAAATTCTGGAGTTAAAAGTAGAGTAACCAAAATAAAAAAAAAAAAATTCACTAAAGGGACCCAGGAGAGTGGCATTAATCATGATATCCAAAGACAGGAAGCAATCCAAATGTACATCAACTCGTGAATAAACAGTATGTGATATATCCATATAGTGGGATACTACTTAGCAATAAAAGACATCCAGCATTCATGCAGTTAATATAGGATAACCTCAAAACATTATGTGAGGTGAAAGAAGCCAGATGCAAAAACTACAAATTATTTCTTTCGTATGAACTATCCATAAAAGGCAAATTTTAGAGGTAGAAAGATCAGTTGTTGCTTGGAGCTCGGAAAAGGACCCAGAATTGACTACAAGTGGGCATGATTGTTCTTGTCTTGGTGATGAAAATGCTCTAAAGTTGGATAGAGTTATTAAAATCATTAAAAGGTTTATTTAAAATGAGTGACTTATGTTAAGTTATTTGCCAATAAAGCTGTTAAACTATTGTTACTCATATTCATATCAAGTATAAATAGGATTTTTATGGATCAAACGCATTATATTTTTCTTACAAATAGTAATAATCATTATCATAGTGTTAGCAGTAATTGTATATTTAGCCTATATTATATATCATTATATGAGGCTCTTTAAATGTATAATCACATTATTTATGAGAGAGAAAATAATAACCATCATGATACAAGTAAATGAATGGAGACTAAGAAGAAAAAATTGCTAAATGACTCTTACCCAGGTAGCTTGAATCCTACTTTCATAGACTCAACCAAAGCTTTTTATAGTTTGTTAGCTATGTTTGTGTGTGTGTGTGTGTGTGTGTGTGTGTGTGTGTGTGTGTGAGCATAAGAGAGAAATGATAATGACATAAGTTAATATTGGGCAAATATGTTCAATGGAATGTAATGCTGTAGATAATACATTTTAAGACTTCATAATTACTTGGTAATACATGCACATGTATATAAAATCACTGTTAAAATTATTAATACCTTAGGGATTAAAATTTCAATAACTTTTAATTGCCAAATGATATTTTAATTTCATTCTCAGATTTTAAGAAATTTAGTGAAAAGTTATCCTTTTGACTTATTAACCACTTGAGAATTGTAGCAGCATTTTTCTTAGACTTCAGACCTAACCATAAATTTAAAAATAATGTCTATGTGTAAAAACCTAATAGGTTATGATAGTATAATATAGATCTCAAAATAAGAGAAAACTTGATGTACTGTTTTCACATTTTTACTAATACGGAAATGTAGCTTATAGCTACCTTATAAACCATTCTAAGCTTTACTTTAGTAACATAAACGGTCAATTACAAAAAATAGAGTTTCTTTCCTTTGTTTAACATAAGAAAAAGAATTGCTGATTCTCTGACTTGAAATAAATTCATAAGCTTTATTATTAGCCATTAGAAGAGGCATTTTGCTGACACAAAGATAAAATAAATTATTTATAATCTGTAAATCTTCATAGTGTAAGAGTTTACATCAGTGATTATCCAGGACTGATAAAAAAGAACAGTTAGTGGAAAATCTTACCACGCCAATGGAAAAGTAATTATTGATGATACTGTAAGGCACTGGGTCTCCCTTCTCATCTTTGTCATTAGGTATGACTTCAAACTTCCACCTGTCCAACATGATTTCTGTGCTGTTTTCAATGTCTTTTAAGATTTTCATCAGATTCTCACCTTCATAACCTAACAGGAAAAAAAAGTATCTTGAGAAAATATATAACTAAATAACAAAAGCTATATTTATATATGTTTAAGTATATGAATGCATATCATTCTAAACCAAAACAAAGCATTTTTACAGCTAATTCTAAGACAAGTTTAAAAATTAACCATAATCTTATTATACTTATGCCAATTTTTTTTTTAGCATTTAATTTGCAACTCATATTTCTCTCCTATGGTACAAATTCTCAATATAGCCACCTGCCCGATGAACCTCTCCACTGCACACCCCTTACAGAACTTTTTTAATCCATGGTCTCAAAATGGAATTCATGACCTGCATCAGTGTCATCCTCCTGTGAACTCTCCCTCTGAAAGACAACACCCTCCACCCTGAAGCTGAAGGAAAGCCTGGATGCCATGTTCATCTCGTCCCTTGATTCCACGCCCTCTGCAGGCTTTATATTTGATAACACTTCTTTCCTGAAGCCAACCTCCCCAAATAATGGCTTCTACACAAACCTACAGAATAGAGTTCTCAAAACTAGCCTTGCCTCAGAACGAGTGCACTGCACTGGAGTAATCTGCACCTTTCTCCCTACAAGCTCCCTTTACCAAGGCTGCCCTACAGGAAAGGCTCAACAAATACATTTTTTAAAATAAATCTACTATAGATAGTCCCCATGCCGGAAAGAAAGTTATCACTTAATACTATATTTTCTCTTAAATCTATAGATATCTAACATTATAGTTAACTAAGACCATAGCCTGATCCTGTCTGTGTTACTTAAGTGTTTGCTTTTAACATTTTAAATAGTTTCCTCCTCTGTAAAACTTTAGGTTTGTTCTAAGAATTAAATGAGGACAAAAATGAGAAGATGCATAAAAAGTCTTAGTACATGAGACATAAGGCTGGAAAGTTGTCAACAATATAACACTGATGATAAGTGCCGAATTTGATACATGATACTAAGTTAAATATCTCTCTAACTCTATATATATGAAATTATATTTTGAGTTAGAACAATGTTTTTATAGATTTTTTTCCTGTGCCCACCTTCAGTCTATATTTTAATAATTTATTCATTGAACAAGTAAATGCCAGAGGCTATGAGTCCTCATTAGAGGTGCTAGCACACATAACATTGGAAAACCTAATTGGATTAAAGGAAGAAAGAACAGACACTGTAATGTGCCAACATTTTCTAAAGATGAATAAATTACATTTATGGTGTATTTGTTGAATTAACTGTTAGAGGGTTGAGAAAGCCAGAAACTAGAACTATGTCTTACAGCCTACCATTACTTCTTACCTCGCACAGGTCTAAAAACTAATTATGCACTATTTAATATACAACAGTAAAGAGTACAACAAACAATGATTACATGGATATAAACATTAAAAGTATTTAATATTATTTCTATAGAAGTCACATCATATTTTATAGCATAATTCAAAAATTATGAACATATATAAGATGCATATAATTATACTCAGTGATAAAGCATTGAATTGTTTAAACTACAAGACTATAATAATTAAGTATACTGACTTTTCAGATATTTCTTAGTTGTTCTACCCTCACTTTCAATGTTTATTTTTTCTTAATTTTTAACTTCTTTTAAAGCCTGTCAAATAAATCTTATATATCCATGTTTCCCTAGTGAATCGAATAAAAAATAGTTAAATATTTCCACCTGTTTTGCAAAGTCTACTCCTGTTTGAAAATAAGTATAATGGTCTTCAGGTATAAACAAATTTACATAGATTAAACTAATATTATATAATATGAAATGGAAATGTTATATAATATATAATATAATATACACATGCTCAGCAGAAATACGAGTAAATGATAATACTTTAAGACAGACATGGAGCTTGTCCTCAGCTATGTCTGTGGTTAATATCAGCATGGTTCAACAAAACACTGGAAAAATGTAGGAATGACAACTGACCAAGATAGAACACAATAGAAATGAATTTAGTGAAAATTAGCACAGCTAGCTTAAGGAGGGTCAGTCAACTTCAACTCGTTACCATTGGGTATGTTCTCCAAGTTTTTATGGCCAAATATGAAAAAGCTTAGTATCAATCAGCCTCCTAGCCAAGTAAAAATGGAAAGAGAGAGGCAATAAATCTATTTAGAGAATCATATCTGCAGGCCAGAAGTAATTCACAGAGGTGAACAATTCCAAGTTGTAGTCCCAACTTAACAAATATCTGCACTTTACTCGTTTCTGTTTCTCTATACTCAAGCTTGTTAAATAGTAATTCATAACTAGAAATAGGATTCCTGAACTCAGAAGACCATATTTTTTAAAAGACAAATTAAACTTACTAAATATGCAAACAAAAGCTTATTTCCAGAAAAGGATAATATTTTGCTTCCATTTTTTTTTTTTGCTTTAAAGTCTATAATCACTCTAGGCTAAGAAACAAAATGAAAACATAAATAGTATTTATCTTTAATTTAATGATACACTGTTATAATGACTGAATCTATCTAAAGTCATAGAAACTTTTACAAATTTCAAATCATGCAAAGGAAAACAATGAAATATATTTGTAAGAGTGGGCTCCCTCTAAAACTCGGTCCCTTATGCCTTCACTGTTCACAAAACAGCATTTTTTTGCAATAATCTTCAGACTTTTATTAGACTGACTATTGCCAGAAAAATTTTATAAGAATGTAAGTTGTTTTTATTCAAATGCCCTAGGTCATACTATATTTGTACAGTGTTACATTTTCAAAATATGGAGATACACTCACAAAAAATAAGCCAAGTCAATATATTCCAGTGACATTAAATGAACTAAATGATTATCAGTTGAATAAAGTACTTCCTTTCCCAATGTTAAGCATAATGATAAATCATAGCATTATAGAAGACTCAGCACAGACACTGGGCAAACAAGTCGATAGTTGCGTATGAGAAACCATGTGGCAGGAACAATTATTTTCTTCAGATTCTGATGAGGAGTGAAGGACACAGTTGTTTAAGCAACTGGCTCAAGATTACATGCCTGACAATAAATAATCCCACCCCAGAGCATGTCTCTTTATAAGTAAACTCTAGCAAACAGTACGTCCATCATCCTAATTGCTCACCTTGGGCATCTTGCAGCCCCGCTTGGTACCTCACTTTCCCAAAGCCCCTCTCCAGTCCCCTGGCCAGGTCTCTCAGTCTCTCCCTGAAAAATGTCACTCCAGTTTGTCCACTTGTCTCATTTGCTTCACCAACCCCGTGACCCAGTCCCTTTATTCTCTAATTACAGCTATGAGTTCTTATTTTAAAAACTATGATTCTCCACATTTCCACATTTTCTTAACAGTTCTTTAAATCCCAAAGTTAATCTGTTTTTTAAAACATCAATGTCACAGTGTCACTCTGCTTTTGAACTCAAGAGTTGCACTCTCTGTTTCAAAGTCAATCATGGAAAATTTTACCATGACAACCAAGACCCTGCCTTATCTGGCTCTGGATTCTTTCTTCAATGTCTTATTAGTCACCTCCCTCACTCCAAACCTATCCACCACCCCATGACCTCTTCTCAAGTCACATCAGCCTTCCTTCAGTCCTTACAGAGAGCAATTTCTCCTTCATATTTTACATTCAGCTTAAATGTTACGTCCTCAGAGAGGCCCTCTTAACGATCTAGCTGAATAGTTGCTCTCTGTTTTTTCTCTAAAAATACAGTCTGTTTGAGCCTTTCATAGCCTTGTTCTTATTTTGTAATTATTTATTTCATTGTTCACTGATTTATTGTCTGTGTACTCAATGAAAATGTAATCTCCAATAGGGAGGAGCCCTCTGTTTATTTTCTCACTCTGTATCTAGCATCTTGAACAGTGTCAAAACATGCCAGACACTCACAAAGAGTTCATCATCAATGTACACTTGACATACTATAATCCATGTGTCTTTGGCCACAGATAATAGTATCTTCTGAATTGTTTTATAAGGAAATAATTATGAGATATCCAAAACGGAAATTCCATATCAATTTTGAGATTTAAGCCATTTGCTTATTTGGAACTGAAATAAAATTACTTTTTAAAATTTATTTTTTGCTATTATTTGGGAGGTGGAGGGGAGGTAATTAGATTTATTTTTTAATGGAGGTACTGGGGACTGAACCCAGGACCTTATGCATGCTAAGCACAGTGCTCTACCACTGAGCTACACCCTCCCCTCCCAAACTAAAATTACTAATTTTCAAATATTGAAAATATTTTGCAGAGGAATATACAAGAAGCCACATGCATGATTTCCTTTATTTCAATCAATGTATATATATATATATATATATATATATAAACACTGGCAAATATGGGCATCTCATAAGCAATTTTTCATTCTATCTTTAGATAACTTTAGATTCTATACAATTTAACTCAATATTTTATAATTTTCTTTTACTAAGTCATATTCTTAATGAAAATTACAAATATATCAGATACCATGTTTTTAACTGGCACTCAAATTCTGTCATATATACATATGCATATATACATCTTAGAAGTCACAAGTTGCCCAGTACTCATGGAAGAATTGTTCTCAAATTTTGTGGTAAATCATAGTTACCCATGGAGTTTATTTAAAAAGAAAATCATCTGACCAGGTCCCGCCCCCAGAGGATTTCCATTCAGCATATTTGAGGTGAGGTCAGGCCACTATATTTTTAACAAGCTCTCCAAGGATTTCTGATTCACATTGTCTTAGTAGACACTTTTCAAACTTCTCTAAGTGAGTTTAGATGCTAAAAAAATTTAGGATTCAATTCTTCCTTCTTTGAGCAGAATATGGTTCTTGGTTATCTTCAGGTAAGTAGAGCTTATTAATGACATTTCAAATTATTTTCAGAGCTCTTCCTGAAGAATTTTCCCCTAACTCACCGTTATGTCTACACTGTTCCATTTTAAGTTCCTTGATTATGTCAACTGCCTTCCTACCTCTGGGCCTTTGAACTTGATGTTCCCTTTGCCTATAACATCCATCCCCAGTTCCAGAGGGCTCTGTTATTATCCACCCATTATGGTTCTCCCTCTGTCATCTTGTCAATTCCTAATTGAGGCGGGTCGTTCTGTTATCAGCTTACTTGTCAGAAAGAAGTCTCACCATTTACACATGACTTTGTGTTTCACTAAAATTTAAGGCCCCTTTGAAAACAGACCTTGTTTTCTATTCTTAACCTTGTATTCCAAATACAGAACATGCCACCTGGTGTACAGCGGGTCTCAGAAAATGTTACATCTTATATTCATTCCTGAACAAATCATTCATTAGTTTTTCATTTTTTTCGCTTTTATTTGTGATTTTTCCACATAATTCAGAGATTAAAAATCTGAACATTAATTGAGAGTTAATGCATGCTTATGTCATGTCTTAAGTTGGAAACCCAAAACCAGAGAGGGATGGAAGCTGGCTTGCCCCGTCAAGGCTATAATTAGCACTCACAGTCTAAGGCTTGGCCCACTATTTCTTTTTCTAGCTCAGATTATTGTTCAAAATTATATCCTGTATATTTGACAACAATTACATTTGCTAAAATCACATGGAAGCTGTCATACAGCGAAGAAATGCTGGATTTAGTTTTTTGGGGGAAAGTGTGTTCTGCATCATTTTTCTGTGTCTTAAGATTTTTGTTGTTGTTTTAGCTATTTTATTTTACCTCCTCCCCATCGCAGGCATCTTGCTAGATCATTGCCGGTCCCAAGAGGCAGAATAGCCACTGGAGGATGCTTGACTACGTTAGCCTTTTCTGTAGAATTGAAAAGTTAAAATAAACTTTTGATCACAGATAGAACAACAATAACAAAAAAAAGAAGGCAGCTTGGCAAGAAATGAAGGCATTCCAACAGGTACTTATAAACAAAAAGTTATATTTTATAGATATATACAATTATAAATTATGATTAGTTTGTGTATCTTTCTAACAATTTATAAAACAAATAAATGACCTAAGTCACAAAGTGACAGGAATTTTCAAGACTTATACATGAGGAAAACATTTTAAATACATTAACACAGTTAAAAATTATGGGGAGCTTGATTAAATTGCACTGAAATTCTCAATGGTGCAGGAATATGCAACATAGGCATACACACACAGGGACATCACCAGAGTGCAGGAGTAGGTTCCTATATGCAGTCCTTTTGCAGCATCAACTCGAGGTGCATTCTACTTTAAGGGATAGAGTAGCTTGAAAACAGTCAAGTTCTAAAAGCTAGTGAAGTACTAAGCTTGGTTGTGTTGTTCCCACTCATGGTGCTGCCAGAGTCAACAACATACAGGCTGGATAACTCTGATAGCACAAGGTTTTGACTGAGATTCATCTTTACATAATACAGCTTTTGGGTTCAGTAAAGCTACTTATCACTGAAATTCCACCTGCTTTTGTTTAAATCATAATATGATTTAATGAATTGAATCTCACAAACCTGCATTACTTTTTATTTATTTTTTCTGCCTTCTCAGCCCCTCAAAATAAGTAGATGTCTTTGTGTAAGAATGGGGAGGGAATACACTACTTAGAGATGTGCCACGTATTATTATATTGTATTAGCCGAGGCCTAGACTTTGGGAGTGATGCAAAGCAACAGTACTCTACTTTCTTCACTATAATTCTCTCAAGTCCTCAGATACTGTTCAAAGCAACTCTTTAATTTTTTGCAATTCTTGAATTCTGGTTTTCTCCTTATATATAGAATATTAATACTACTAATATTGTTCATTGAAGTCCAAAGAATACAATTTTCCCTGTTTTTTAAAAAATGTTAATAGATTAAAGTTATTAGATGCTTAACCAACAGTGTGCTGACAAAATGTTTTCATTTTTAATTTAATATTTTTGAGCGTATGAAAGGGTAGAATATTCTCAACTGCACTAAATAAAAGTTTGCTTCAATATATATAGATAGCAAAACCTCTTTTGAATCAATTCTTTCCTTTTTGTAAAAGGGCCTGTTTCTACAAAAGAATTGATGAATGCACATTTGGAAATACCTGAGGGTTTACTAAATTCCACGAGAAATGAATGAGAAAAGAAGGATTTCGAGATAATTATAAATTATTTTGTCAGTTAAAAATCTGAAATATAGAAGATTAAACTAAACCAGTAAACAGTGTGCAACCTGCCAGACATCTAATTATACCACTGTAGTGTCCAAAGGTATGGATGCATTAAATAAATAAAACACACAGAATTTAAGGTTGCCCTTCTCACCCAGCTACATTAAATATGTTTTCATTACCTATGCAGTCCAAAATCCACCCGACAGTTCCATCTCCACCGCAGGCTAACACTCTGAAATCAGGAACATCACGGAAAAAGTTTAACCTGAAAGATAAGCATGTTACAGCGCATGATTGATATTTCAAAAGTAGGACATTTTTAGTTTTGTACATTTAGCATTTCGTCTAGGGAAAAGTTTTCATTTTATTGAAAAATATTAAATTCTTGTCTAGAATAAAATCCTATGATAAAGGTACTAATATGTATTAATTTAAACATTGTCAATGTATT
The DNA here is from genome assembly GCF_048564905.1 of Vicugna pacos. Taxonomy (NCBI): domain Eukaryota; kingdom Metazoa; phylum Chordata; class Mammalia; order Artiodactyla; family Camelidae; genus Vicugna; species Vicugna pacos. The sequence goes on along the minus strand of NC_132993.1, from coordinate 52,891,577 downwards.
CTAGATATAATTCTATAATAAATATATATTTTTCTCTTATCAATTCTAAAGTTAAAAAATAAGACTAATACACTTTAATAATTTTGCTAAGATATTTCCCAAGTGTGATCTGTATACAGTTCACATAATCGAGAGTAACATATATAATGCTGTTCCATTTAATAATTTTTATTAATCAAAAATTCTTTTTTGAGTAATTATATAAATGTAACTATAAGGTTGGTAAATATATCTTTAAGAGGTTTCTGCCTTTTCCATTACTGGGAGAAATTGATCAGGCTGCACGGGGGGTTCTAGCCAACTGTTGTCAGTGTTTCCTTCTGACTTTGAATCTGCAAATAGAAGCCAAGCCTCCCCTTGTCTTTTGACCTGGAGGGCAGCGTGTGCCACCCCAAACACTCAAGACTGATTGCTGGGTCAGCTGTGATAAACGCCTGCTGCTTCTGCTGCGACTGCATGCAGCGTGCTTGTTAACGGAACCCACCTTGGGGAGGACTACAAAGGTAGGCAATACGGCCAGCTGTACAATCATAAATGCCTATTTTGTTGCAAAAAAAGAGTTGAAACAGGACAGAAATATTTGGAATGTGTCTCTTCACTTTTTTTGCCCCAGAGAAAATGATAATAATATAATATAGTCGGCCCTCCGTATCTGCAGGGCCCAGTTCTCTGGATTCAACCAACCAGGGAACAGAAATATTATAATTTTAAAAAAAAGTCCAGAAAGTGTCAAAAGGCAAAACTTGAATTTGAGGAGTGGCACCTATTTACAGAGCATTTATATTGTATTTACAACTATTTACATAGCATTTATATTGCATTACGTATTATAAGTAAGCTAAAGATGATTTAAAGTATACCAAACACTATGCCATTTTATGTAAGGGACTGAGAGCATCTGAAAATTTTCATTTTTGTGATTGTCCTGGAGCCAATCCTCTGCAGATATCAAGGGACAACTGTATGCGGTCATCAAGAAAGTTTTCTATATGTTTACATATATAAATGTACGTGTTAACTGGATCACATACATATTTTAAACATAAATGGGGTTAGCTATACATCCTTTTAATTTATTGAAGTGCATTATTTTGACTTAAAAGTGTCAGGGATCTTTCCATGTCAGTGGATATATCAGGATTTATAATTAGTGACTGTGTTAATAGGGTGTATATTCTACGATTAAATAAGTCATTTCATGTACTTTAAAACTAGTGTTTCATTATCACAAAAAAGTATTGCAGTTAACAATACTTGAAGTGCATTTATGTGAACACGTGCATTATGTCTGAAGGCTAATCTTCCAGAAGGGAAATGTCCCACTACATCACGTTATCCTCTGAAGAGCTCCCACTGTACAAGGTGTGAGTGTACATTTCCCCGAAACTCCAAAACACTACACACAAACCACTTTATGATATTTCTTCAAAAATAGCGTGGCGCCATTACTACGAGATTACACTCCTCTGTATACTAGTGGGTTGAACATATTTTTGTAAGTTTACAGAACATGTGTGACCTCTTTTGTGAACTGCAGCTTCAAGCCTTGTACCTCTTTTCCATGAAGTTTCTTGTATTTTACTATTATAAACTCTTTACATATTATGAGTGCTATTTTCATTTAAATTAGCATCATTAGAAAAAAACAATTTGTTAATATAATACAAACAGTGCATAAATATAATAGTAATGTACAAAAATCAACTAAAGCCCCACCCCTTGATAATACGAGCCACAGATATGTAGAGCATGAAATTTTCATGTATTTCCTCATATACTGTATTGTGGTTGTTTACCATTTGTTAGACATACTGCAGTATGTTCTTCCAGACTACAGGTTAGTCTGCTTTTATTATATATAATAAACACGTATGTATCAACTGCCCACCCCAGAGGGTAGAACTTTTCTAGTAACTTACATATACCTCAGTGTTCTTTCACTAAAGCATCTCCTTCCTCATTGACAAAGTTGAGCACTGTTCTAAATTTCAGGTTATCATGTGCATGCCATAGACAAAACATTGTTTTCTGTTTTGCTTTTTCTTCTTAGCATTGTGACTAAGATTCCTCCATGTAATTGCTGAATTTCCATCCATGTAAGTTGAAGTTATTTTTATTTCTATTGTTGTATATACTACCATTTATGTGAATGTACCCTTTTAAATCCACATCAATGGACATTTAGATTGATTAGTTTTATGCTCTTATAAAAAATGCATTACTGGGCACACTTTCCAGTGCTCAAGGACAATGACTACTTTTGGAGCAGTGTGTAATTACATGCAACTTTACAAGATAATGCCAATCTGTTTCCTAGAGAAATCATACCAAAGCGTCTACCCACTAGGAAGGCAGAAAACACTGTGCTCAGCCCCTCCTAACATACTTTTTAATTTCTAATGGCACACTTTAGGATTTTATATATTTCCACATTTGTGAAATGTCTTTCCATATCTTTTGTTTCTTTTCTCTACTTTTCTTGTTGATTTGTAAAAATTCTTGACGTATTCTTGATTTTAACCCGTTTTGGTTTGTTTGGTTTTTGTAAATACCTTCTACAGGTGGAAAAGTTTTTTTTTTTAATTTTAGTTTCTTTAATGTGTGTTTTAATTAAGAAGATTCTAGTTTTAATGGATACAAATTTATCAATTTTTTAATAAATGGATAGCAGTTTAGCCTGTTTTTTAACAAGAAATATTTATTTCCTCAGAGGTCAGAAAAGAAATCATATATACTCTCTTAAAATTTCAGCTTTACTTTTTTATATAGAAATTTTATGTGGTTATGCAAGATATAATGGTGTTAGGTATTATATCGATGATTGAGTGGAATATATAGTACATATAAAATATTCACCGTATTCTTTTGTGGTGGTGTCAAGAAGGAATCCCTTTCTTTCCTTTCTTCGCTGTCTTCCTTCCGCCCTCTGCCCTCCCTTTCTCTTTCTCCATTCCTCCTTTTCTTCCTTCCTTCCTTCTTTTCAACTGTTGTGCACCAATTTTTCTCTTCATTTTGAAATCCATCTTTTCATGTATTGGGTAATTCAACTTTCTATCATGCAAATCCATCATAAAAAAATTTCCATATATGGGTATTTTTCTTTTTGACTTCTATTTTATTCATGAGCTTGTCCATCTCTGAATAGTATCCTACTCATAACAATGACTATAGCTGCATAGTTTGTCCACTACATTCATTGGGCATGAAAACTCTTTGCTACCATTTCTTCTTTGCTTTTTTATAACGTTTTAAAGTTAATTTGTCATAGTCCATAAAAGTAAAAATAAAAACAAAAAAAATCACAATTAAAAAAATTAGAGTTATATAGATCAATTTTAGAAGAAATAACATCTATATGATGTTACTGATTTCCTTGTCCATGAATATATGAGTTTTCAATTTACTTAGATATCCTTTAATGTCAATAAATTTAAAAATTTTTCTGCATGTGGGTCTTACATGTACTTTGTTAAATTTATCCTTGGTTGTTTTATAGTTTTTGCTGGTATATCAACTTTTTAAGTTATTTATTAAAATTAATGTTTTCACTGCAGATATATATATATATTTTTTAACTTTTATGTATTGGTCTTATAAACAGCCAGTTTACTCTTGTTTCTTCTATTGCCTGTATTTTGTTTGTAGATTCATTTGCATTGCTATGTAAACAATTGTACTGTATGCTTTAACAATGGTACTATTAGTGTTATTCAATCCCTAGAAATGTTATTTCTCTCCCTATTTCATTGTTCTAGCCAGAGCTTCAATACTGCGTGGAATTAGAGTCTTGCTCCTGGACGGAATACTTCCAGAATTTCCCCACTGCACATGATGTTTGTTGTAGGGATTTTTATTTTTCTTCTTTTCTGAATGACACCATTTATAAGGTTAATAAAGTTTTCTTTTTTTCCTGTTACACAGAAGGAACTTTTATAATGAATCAGTATTGTTTTCTGTAGTTTTTGAGATATTGATATGGTTGATCTCCTTTAATTGGTAATGGGGGTATACATTTATATATTTCTACATTATTAAACCATTCTTATAATACTTTCATATACCTAAATTGGACACTGTTTACTAATATTTTTATAGACAACTGGGTTTGGTTTGCTAATATTTTATTTATAAATTTTTCATCTATATTCATGAACACGATAGACTTACTATTTTTCTTCATACCATATCTAATTTTTTTATCAAAATTATTCTGCCTCAAAAAGTGAGTTGCAGAACATGACCTTATTTTCCATTTTTTGTAGGCATCAGTATAATTTTGGAAGTTCTTTAAAACTGGTACACTTGCATGTCTATCCAGTTTCTGGTGAGTCTTTGATTTCTTTTTTTAAAATTAAGAGGTATTAAATAATTGTTTCAATTCCTTTAAAATTATTGAGAAAAAAATTCATGTTTTCTAATTCTTCTTAAATCAGTTTTTACCATTGTATGTCTGCATTAGTCTATCTCCTAAGTTTTCAAACATCAGGTCATTGAAGCCTACAAAAGCTTTTCAAATATGTCAGTAACTGAAAAGTTTACCACAGAGCTGAAAAGTTGACCATCACTGTTTCTGGTGAAACCCTAACCATCCATGTGACTCACCATTGCTCTTCTACTCCATGAAGATGTTTCATCTGTTATTCATTCTTGTTTTCTTTTAAAATTGTCATCTTTGGTTCTTCAGCAGCATCCTACCCCCAAACATAAACCCCATGTGACTATCAGACCAGCTTACTCTCCATAAATTGATTGCTAAATGGATTGAAATATTGACCTCTCTATAGAAAGTTCTTAATCCACTCGAGCCATGCAGTTTTCCCTAAAGAGTCATTCATTCCTTATTTCATTCATTCCTTGAATAGTAATCTTGGATAATTATGTAATCATTCTAAGCTTCAGCTTCCTTTTCTTTAAAATGGAATTAATACCATCTGCTTCATTGGGCTGTTTTAAGGAATAAACAAAATGTGTATGTACATTACACGTTACTCTTCAGAGGGTATTATGAACTTGGTAATTTTCTTCATTAAAAGGAGTATATGTATATATTATAGGTCAGAGTGCCACTCCTCTATTTCACTCCCCCACCCACAGTGTTCCAGCAAAATAGTCACTAAGAGAATTTTCTAACAAGCAAGGCTGGATAGACAGTGATGAGAAATCTCCTACCTCCAATCTGAAACTACTGGGAGACTGATATGGCATCAGGGACAGAAAATGCAGAGAAACACAGCTCTGACTGAGAATAAACAAATGCAAGAGACTTGGCAAGAGTCAAAATTGGGGGTGGTTTTGCATGAGCACTGACATTTCATTCATTGAGCTGCAAAGACCAGCAGATGAGAGGCTCTCAATTCCTAAGTCATCCTTACAATAGGGAGGATGATGGAAAGAGGAAGGTCTGAAAAGGTTCCCCTTTGTGGGAACTTTAGCACTGTGTTGTCTACTGTACTTTCCCCCTGCTGATTTCAAAGTTACACTTGAAGAATTAGTAGGTATAAACATTTTGTAATAAAATAATCATACATGGCTCCTGAATTTATTTTTTGCCATTTTAAGGAAAATTTTGTAAAAATTGAAACTTAAAATGATTTTCGAAGCAGATTAATGATTCTTGAATTTTCAATGTTAGTCATTATGGCATTGGTTCCCCTAGAGAGTGTTGTATCTGTGACAGCTAAATATGAAAGAGACCCCTACGTTGATGTAGGATTTAGTAGTTCTGTGTCCAAAGCCTTCTAATTGCATTTGCTCAACAGCCACCACTACCATCACATCCTATAAAAAGCAGGTGGTGAGATTATGATGCGTAAGACCACTGAAGGAAAATCAAAATGTTTCAATTAAGTCTCAGAAGTCTACTTTTCATTTTAAATAAGTGTTAGAATAAAACTGATACAGAAAAATTAGGAAGTTTTCATTTGTGCTTGACAATAGTATTTTAAAACACATGAGAAAAACTTCATAAGAAAGAAGAAAAACTGCAGCACTGATTACATTATGGAGAAGGTGTCTTATGATCAGATTTCTTAAATGACAATATGTAGGAATTTCTTCTTATTCCAATCTCACATTTTATTATTTAAAGAAAATAAATGATACTGCAATTTATATGTAATTCTGACATATCAGATTGAACATATAAAAATAAATAGATGTATGGCTACTAGTGTACATATTACACATTGCATATTATAAGATTTTATTGATAGAGGAAACCAACATGAGATTCATAAAAACTGTTAGCAGAGTAATGCAGACTGAATGCTCATTTAATTGTACATATTCATTCCTTGGTATTAAAGAAACACGGGGTTGAAAGATGGAAAAATGACTTCATCATATTTTACTCTCTTGTTCCTTCTTTTCCTCCTCTTGGTTTAGAAAAAAATAGCCTACTTCAAGAGCTTACCTTAAGAAAGGTCTGCATTCTGATTTAAGCATTTTGAGCCAGAAACAAGCATACTTATTGCTTATTATTCAGCTCAATGCATATTCATATTTCTCTATACACTTATATATTATTTTTACAGTTGTAAGATTATATGGCTTCACAATTCTCACTAAAGTCAGGCAGAATTTTCTGGTCTGTGATGTTACTATTGTTTTTGAAAGTATTTTTATTGACAAGAAAACCAATTCTTAATACCTTCCATCTTGTTTTCTAATACCCAGGCTGCATCTATGTATTCTTTGGTGTCACTGAGATCATTGATGCTGCAGCCAATTTGAAAAATATGTGCAAAAAGAGAAAAGTGCATGAAGCAATTATGTACTCCAATTTTTTTTCTATCTCATATATTACAAAATGGGTGGGGGGAGTATATGTTATCTTTTTCTGTGAGTCTAGGTTATGTCAGCTTCAAAGTGATGACTCAACAACTGTTATGTTCCTCCTGTATCATTTCAGCCTAAGGTGAAACAAATTATAACCATGTTCTCCCATCTCATATCTTTTGTACTTTATTTTACTGAAAAATCATAAAGTTTATGTAAATTAGGGAGTGCACCTGTTTCAACAAATTTCCTACAATAGAGGATACTGTAGGAAAGATGAATTTATAGTGTCTAGGGGGCATTTAATGTAGACAAGTGGGATACTTACAAAAACATAGGTCATTTGGACTCATCATTATAAACCCAGTAAATTCCAACACTGTTTCATCACATTCAAAAATAACTTTCAGAGTATTAGAGAAAAAAATACATTCCAATGAGCCATTAATAATTGAAACATTAATTTCATTATCACTGAAAATCTCAAAAACATCTTGTATGCATATGTATATTTTAGAAGAGAAGGAGAGAGGGACAAGAAAAAGGAGAGAGACAGAGAGAAATGACAAAGAGAAAATGAAAGACAGAAAATGAGAGAATATTTACTCCTGGGAAACCTGTGATGCTATTTCATTAAATAACTTTAATATTCTCCCTAGTGTAAAATGAATTAGAAAGAAGAAGTCAGTAACAATAGGCCCTGTAAAAGTAAAGTGGTCCAAATATTTGTTCTTTGTTTTTGACTAGTGCATAATTACTGGAAAATGAATGTGTTAATAGGAATATCAAATTCTCTCAAGTCATTTTTGAGTGAATAAAAATAAAGTAATACTTAGTTAAAATAGTTTTGAAATTTTTATTGGAACTATTCATGATTTCACTAGTATAATAAAACACTTCAAAAGAGCTTACTTTAAAGTATAAATGTATCCTGGTATGTGGAAAATAGTAACCCTTTTAGGATCTTACACACACACACACACACACACACACACATACACACACACACACACACACATATACATACACACACACACACACACACACATATATATTTAAGGGCCAAGTACATTAAGAACACGAAATAACTTGTTATTTTCCACTCATCTATAAATATAAGAGTTTTCTGCTAAAGTGTGAGGGAGTTAATTTGACTCAGTATTTACATTCCATATTTCATGCTAAAATATGCAGTCAAGTTTATGGTCAGGAATGTGTGTCTCCATCTCACAAAGTACTATATGCATGTACACACATCTACATATACATGTGTATATACATATGCATATATAACATACATGTAGTATACATTTGGAAATGCAATTAAAACATTTCTTTTCAGTTTGTAAGTTATATGACTACAACATAAATAGAACTGACCAACAATTTTAAAATGAAGAATGAAGTGAAACATACGATAAAGAGTTTAATGTAGCCAGAAACTAGGCATATTTACGATCTTTCAAAGAAGTTAACTTGGAAAAGCTCATTCTTAATACCTCCAATTAGAAAGCACAAACATCTGGTCTGTGGCCCAAAGGATAGTCCAAAATTAACCCCTACTATGTAGCAGCAAAAGTGATTAATTTGCTTGGGTCTGTTTGGCAAAACTATTCAAATCCATTTTGTTATCCTAACACTTTTATTATTAACAATCAGGATGCATTTTTATTTTGTATGCACCCGATTGTTCTACTAAGTTAACTTTAGAATGTGAAGTAAGAAGTTATTATGAATTAGGACATAAATCTAGATGTCTATGAAGAAAAAAATTTATTTTGACTAGGATCAAATACAAAACAATAGCTATAATTGCCTAAGAAAGAGAGATACATTAATGGATAATCCATCTACCTAGAAAAGTAATTTTATAAATGATATAGCACATGTATCAATTCACTTTTTTAATATGCATTTAGTACCCACAACTGTGTATCAGTGCATGGGTTAAATTCAAGACATTCAAAAGCAACATGGAGCCCTTACCATCAAGTATCTGACTGGCTTAAGTGAGAATAAAGACAAGAAAACATTCATTTCAGGCCACTGTGGGATGTTCATTCAAAAAAAGTTAATGCAGACTAAATGAAGAAGATCACGGTGGGCTAAGTAAAAACAGAGACACCTGAGTAGAATTTTAAAGCAATGGTAAAAACTAATCTGCTGATGAACTGGGAGACAAACATGAAGGAATTGAGTGAAGGGATAATACGTAAGAAGGAAGGGGAATACAGGATGCTAGGAAGGTGATTAGATGAGAAAGGAAGGCTGGCCAGCTTGAAATAACATCTTCAGAGGGAACAGGAAAGTGAATGGTCTCTCCATTCACCAAGTTAGTGAATAAAGTCAGTGAGCAAGTTCGGAAAAGGGTGAGAAAATGAGTTTAGTATTAGAATGTAAAATTTGAGATACCTGTGGAACATCAACATGGAAATGTAGACTAAGTAGTTAAGTACATCTGTATGGGGCTGTGGAGAGAAATCTGAGATGGAAGAAGATACTCAGAAGCAATCCATGTCCATCTGATGGTCAAAATCATGAAAAGAGGGAACACAGGCGAGAATTTAAAAGGAGAGTGCTGGAGCACAACAGACATAGATTTGCTCTTTTATGAGATTAAAACCCTAAGCAAATCTTTTCAGGTCTCTAATCATAAGCTTCCTCAACTGCAAATAAAGAAAATGCCTAAGTCATAAGGTGACAGTGTTTTGTAAATGCCAGAACACCAGGAATAAAGCAGAAGAGTCCGGGTAAACCTAACACCCTGGTAAACAAGGTAAACCTTGTTATGGTCACAGCAGTTGTAAGACCCTATGTGACCTGGCCTCTCAGGACCATTCTCATGTGCTCTCCCTATTCAGTCTGCCCCTGCCACCCAGGCCTTCTCGCTAATGTTCCCCAATCACATCAAATGTTCCCCTCATCGTGATGCTTTTGCTCTCACCCCTCCCTCTGCTCTAAATGTTCCTCTATGAGATGACCAAATGTCTTGCTCCCTCATCTCCTTCATGGCTACGTACTCAGTGAGTTCTCCCCTGCTCAGCCTATTTAAACGAACAAACACAAAACACTTTTTACCAAGATACACTCTGTTTACCTTCCCTCCTGATATATGTATGTATTATTAGTTTAATGTGTGTTTTCATTCACTAAAACATAAGACCATGAGGACAGAAAAAGTGTCATTTTGCTCAAAGTGGATGGGCAGTGGTAAGACTTTCTCCTGACATCTGATAGCCATTGAATTAAAATGTTCAATAAACTTATATTATTACCATTATTATATATTGTTGTTGTTGTTATTGCTAAGCTACCATTTCACTTTTTACTTAGTTGTTGCATCGTTATTCTATCTGAATAACGATGGACAGAATTCAATAGTTCACTCTTATTATTTCTAAGTAAATTCGAGCAGGAGGCTACTACATTATCACTATTAAAGGATTCCGAGATAATCATCTCTTATGAATTTTCTTATTTTCACTCATTAGTAAGACATTGTTATTTAACTGCCCGGGGGCTGATGGTAAAGTTGTGCCAAGGAGATTGGTAGGCAGGCTTAGGCAAACTGAGGACGGTCAAATAAAATCGTTTGTTACATACTAGAAACTTGATTTTTGTAGAATAAAACAAGAAACGGGTAAGAGGATATACACAAACGAACTGGTTATTTCCAATATCTAATTCAGGAGAAAATGTTATTTTTTAGAGTGTTCAGGGAAGTCAGGTAAGTAATCACCTCTAAACAGTAACACATGGATCTATAGTCTATTGCTATTGAGCTATTCCTTTCTCTGTGAAGTGAATAATAAAAGCTTAGATTTTTCAATGTCTTTAAGTCATAATCCATTTGTTGATATATATGGAAAGTAATTATAGAGTTGTAATACCCCAAATGGGGGAATTCTTCCCCAAGGCTGACAGTTATATGACTTTGTAAATTGTAGGAGCATGTCATATTTTTGTTACTTGTATAATGTGTAGCTCTTTAATACAGAAACATATATCAATTCTCAAACTCAGTTGCTCTAGTGATCAAGGCAGAGACAGAATTATGCTTACAGATTTAATTGAGAGAGCTTGCAAATTCATCTGCATCATATTTTATGATTGATCATTAGGACTGAAAGGGTGAGTTCAGTGCTTTATTTTTACATCAGCAAAGCAACACTTTTTTTTTTTTCTGGACATTTCCAGTAGAGATGAAGTGAATATTGATGAACATTCGCTTAGCATTTTAAGGATTTTGTTCAGCCTCTGACATAACAAGACTCCATAATGAGAGATTTATGCAATAGGTCCTAAGTTGCAATTCAAGAGGGCTTTTATTTAAGCAAAATGTGGTAGAAACTTTGTTACGTAAAATGATATTTTAAATAAAGAAAGAATTAAAATCTGTGGAACAGATTATGTATTTTCTAAATTACAAATTTATTTTAACAAGAGAATATATTGCAAGGCTTTACTATGGAAATATGTATGATACTTGGAACATGTGAATCTGTAGGTTGACTGTTAAATTTTATTTTTACATTCTATATATTTTACATTAGTTCAGGTGGATGAAACCACAGATTTCTATAAAGTACCTATCTCACAAACAATTCATTACACCTAACTATGCTGAAAAATCTGGAAAATAATTTACAAAATTTAAAAATATTTGTTGCATAATTTTTTAAATCAACAAATACTTGTTATTTTTTACTTAAATATTTTAGAGATGATATAAGAATAAACCATCTGTACTTTCATAAAGCTTATAGTCAGAAGGGAACAACCAATATCACAAGTATACAAAAACTTGGTATTAACTTTTCATAAGTCACATTAGCATATGCAGTGAGCGCAGCAGCTAGAGATGTACATATTTATTTTAATGTTGTGAAAGGAAAAAAAATCTGTGAAAACCAGTGAGGAATATATATATTTTATATCTCATCTTTTGAAACTAAATTATACCTCCAAATAATTTATTCAATTATATCATAATATGCTTCATCAGGAAGAGACAACTTACATGATACAGACTCTAGTTCTTGACATCTTTAAACGGAACAGTCAGAATCAGAGGGAGAGAATTTACATAAGGAGATAAAATGAAATCAAACAAACACTGATTTCTGTCTTGGAAACAAATGAGAAGTGACCAGAGAGTTCTGCTATTTACTAGATAATTCAGAGCAGGGATTAGCAGAGTTTCAACACGTCAAGAAAAGCTTCTATTCTATAAACCAAATGTTACAAAAGAAGAAATAAATAAGGATAGAGTGGCAGAAGAGATGATTATGAAAGATTTAAAAGTGTGATATGGTAAAGAGGAAAAATGGAGAAAAAAGGAAAGTAAAAGAATGAATAACTGCCGGCTCAGGTTAGCGGATAAAATACATATTTTAAAAAAGGATACCTATAGGAGCATTGGAATAGTAATAAACCAGATATAGAGACGGAATTAAGTCTCAATGGGCATTTGACCAGTAAGGAGACCTTACAGAATAGCACAACTTAGAAAGCAATCCACTGAAAGAAAACCACTGCAAACGAACTGGCCCAGCAAACCCAGGACCAGGGACAGCACGAAACAGGGACAAGAGGAGTTAGAACAAGCGAGCAGGGCCGCCACGGGGTAAGTGAGGGATTACAGCACAGCCTGGCCAGAGTCCCGTTTCAGAACAGCTGCCTGTGGCATCTGTCCCCTGGATAACAACAGAGGAACAACTCTCTAATAAGTGCGAGTCGACCACTGGCCAGGCAGCATGGGCACTGGCATCCGGTAAAAACAGGGCATTTTCCTAGCGATCATGATCAAACTAGAAATTTCATGCAATTCGATTCAAAATCACTTTAAAAACTTGACACATGAACTTATCACATTGAGGAGAGTAAATATCACAAAATCTTCAGAGAATAAGTAGGGAGTTATAGTACATAAAAGCCGATCATAAGAATCAACAATTAGATCAATGAAGCAAAAGAAAGGGCAACAATAGTCTAAAATATATTATTTCACCATAGATGAAGTCCGTCAAATCAGTGGTGAGAGAGAGGGCTAATGACAGAACTTTTGTTGGGCAACTAGATTTCAATTTGAGGGAAAAAAAGTGTTCATCCCTACCCCATCCTAATATATTAGTGCACTTCTAAGAAATATGCCATCTTTAAAGATTAAATGTTAGAAATTTAAAGCTAAATGTAAAATTAATAAAAGATATACAAGAATATGTCCATCATTTTAGCTTGAGGAAAGGCTTTCCTAACACTTAAAATTAAGAACCCATTCAGCATAGAATTAGCAAATGAACATTTCATATGTTTATGTGGACTAAAAAGGAAGAAATATATAAACTGAAAGCACATAGAACATCCTAGAAGAAAACATTCGCAACATAGATAAAATGATGATGTTAATATTTACGCCATGGGATCTTAAAATGAACATGAAAAAGATAAATCAAAAGGAAGATGGCAAATAAAAGAGCATATGCTTTACTTAAGAAATCAAAAGTTTAGTATATATAAGAAAAAAATGCTTGTTTGGAGCATCTGTTGTTTTTGCCTCATTTGATTACAGGGAAACATATTGCTAAATACAGTTTTGGTAGGTCTATCAAACAAGGAAACCAACTGTATGGACCCAAAGAATGAGGTAGGCATGTGGCCAAATCTAGACCAATGAGACACTTTTTCTCTAGAATTTGAATCTGAATTTTGATCTTTGCAACACAAAGGTTACCGATTCATCCATATGAGGCAACCTGTAAAAATGGTAGTGCAAAAGACTAATGGTTGTCTAAGAATTTAAAGAGATTATCAATTTAATTGGGAAGTTATTCTGTTGTAGCATATCAATATGACCTATAACAGCTATTCTATAGTAACTAATGTACTCAATCTGGTTCTCCACGCTGCCTCCACATACTAGGGCTAGAGAGCTTTTAAGAGACTGAAATTCCTGGGCTGAACCCTCAGATAGTCTGAGTCTGGCTACACTCCCAAACCTACCTTCCACCCATATCTATGTCCTCAGAGGGACTGCTCCATTTTCATTTTTTAGGGATGAACAAACCAATTTACCAGTGCCTCTCCATGACATATCAGGAGCAGCCGGAAGTAGACCGCTGTGGTAACACAACCACACTGGGAATAATGTGAGGACAGGAAAGAATGCCTCGGCCAGGGGGCAGAACAGTATTTCAAACAATGAAATTTCCTATTTACCTTTTCTGGACAGAGAGATGTCTAGAATTGAGGAAACATACTAAATCAGCAGTTCTGATTAATAATATATTTTACATGCCTAAGGACTTGGAAATGATGAGAATGGAGAATAAGGGGTGAAAGGAGACTTTATTTAAGTGAATTTCTCAGAATGGACCCATAACTGGGGCCATAATTGCTCCAAAGGAACGCCAGTTAGCATTTTTTTCTTAGTCAATCTCAGTGAGTGTTCAAAACACTCAGGTTCATTTTGGTAGGGTTGGAAGCCATGGAAGAGATAAACAATATGAATTTATCTTCAATAAGAAGAGTGGTTACTGACTCTGGAGTACTCAGTTGTCATCACAGGAACCAATTAGTGACTTCTAATATGTTACTATCCCTCAAGGGAACCAAAGCCAGCCACTTAGGGGTAGCCGAAATTTCCTGGCCCCTTTCCATAATGCAACTGCAGCCATCTATTCTCACTAGCTAGACACATGTTCTACAAATTCGATTTGCTTTTCCTTCCCATGATGCCTTTGTCAATGGTCACAGCAACTGAATTACTGAATGCCTTATATACTGTCAGAGCGTCTCACATACTTCAGTCTCCTTTCAAGGAATGTCTTTCACAAAGAAGGAAGAAAGACAGTGGGCTGATGCCCCTGGGACGTACAGGCCTTCTCATATGTTTTATCAGGGAGAAGCGGTTGGTCCATAGAACACGGAGACAGCCTGCTAAAGACTCAGTCTCTGAATCAGTGGAAGTGACTTAAATGATATATTTATTTTATCAAACAGCTGTACCCTGTGCTCTCAATAATATGATGCTGATTTACTCCATTCAGAAAACATGCTTCTGGAGAGCTACCAATATGTAAGCTTGGGTGATGAAACTTACAATTACACCATGAATCTTGATTTTATGTGTCAAATGGGCAGGGCCATGGATTCCCAAATAGTTAAGCAAACATTACTGGCTTGTTTCTGTGAGGCTATTTTTGGATGCAGTTCACATTTAAATCAGTAGACTGTGTAGATCAGACTGCCTTCCTTCATGTGGGTGGGCCACATCCAATCAGCTGAAGGCCTGAGAGAACAAAAGGCTGACCTGATCCCAAGAAAGACAGAATGTTCTACCCTAATGGCCTTTGAATTGGAACACTGGCTCTTTCTCTTTCTACAGCAGCTTTCCAGCCTTTGGACTCAAACTGGAACATCAATTATATAGATTTAGATTTGTCAGCCTCAATTAATGTGAGCCAATTCTTTACAATCTCTCTCTCCAAATACACACACACACACACACACACACACACTCTCTCTCTACTGGTTCTATTTCACAAAAATACACTGACTAATATATTCACTTCAAAATATTTTGCTTCCTACCACCTTGGTTTTGAACTCTTATGCTTTAGATGTTTTAACATCAAAGACAAATGCAGGCATAGGAGACAAAGTATTGAAATAAAAGCTGAAACTGACACCTGGACATTTTGAGGCTTCTCATACTACTAGCCAAACAGGCAAAGAGACAGCTATGCTATTTTTTAATTTTGTGTGTTTGGCGGGGGGGAGGGGGGAGTTACGTTCATTTATTTATTTATTTTAATGGACTTACTGCAGATTGAACCCAGTACCTCATGCATGCTAAGCACACATTCCGCACTGAGCTGTACCCTCCTGCCTAGATATGCTGTTAAATGGTATAGCTGCCTCTGATTCCCAAGGAGAAATAGGTTTGCTCTATACAGAGGAAACAGGGAGTACTATTCCAGTTACTGGGTAGTTTTAAGGCCTTGGTTATATGCAGTAGCAAACAACCCCAAATCTTGCTGGCATAACCTCACAGAGGCTTATTTATCACTCATTCTACGAGGATCATGGGTAAGTGAGGGGCTCGCTCCCTGTCTGCCCTCTGTGATCCAAGCTAACCAGAAACCAATACCCGGAATCTTGCCAGTCATGGTGGTACAGGAAAAGAAAGAGAGGAATATCTATTTTCCGTCCATAGTTATTGTGACAGAGAGCCATACGGCTACTCTTAATACCCAAGGTGAAAGGACTGAAGTCAAAATCAGGTGTCTGGGTGGCGCCTTGGGGATAGTTGATAAACAGCACTAACTCTGTCATGTACCAGCATGCCTATCACTAAGAGTAAACAAGGCTAACTCAGTCCTATACAAGCAGTACTGCCAAAATCCCAGACCCATCAGGTAATAATGTTTGAGTCACTGCACTGGGTAAACATTTCTTAGAAGCTGAAAACGTTGTGTATTTCAGCTACAGCTTTCCACCAGGAGCAAAACCAGGGCTGCAGACTTTACATATGTTTTATTTTTTATATTATTAAAAACAGCGTTTAATGAAATTCGTATTTGTAGTTAAATGTATAATTTTCTTCTTAAATTTCTGTATATTGAGATCAAATGGATGAAGAGAAAGGAGAAATCAATCATCTACAGAGGTGTTTCAGAGAACCAGGAACAAAGCTGGATGTAGTGACTAGCTGAGACTTTGGGTTGTCTACATTTTCGGAGAATGTGTGGTTTTGGTTATATATTTAGTAGTAGCAATATGTTAATTGGTGTTTTTTTTCAACTTGTATGTTCAGAAAAGAAGGAATCTTGCATAGCCCAGTGGTTGGACTGTGGTGAACACCTATTGTCTATTGCTACCAAGAATTCATTTTTCATCCTCAGGTTATAGCATCCTCATTTGGCTTTGAGGAAACAAATGATTTAGTTAAGTCTTGATGGACTGTTAGTCAAGATGTCCGATTCCAAAGTAGCCAAGGCTGTGACATGGAAAACAAGAGAGACTGATAAATGTGCTTCTCCCAGCGATAAGAACCTTAAACTGAGAAATGAGAACACCAGAAGCAATTGGAATCAATTTCTCTTAACAATAACTCCTACGAAACTCTGTCTTTTTAGTCTCGCTACTGTTTCCTCAGATTGTCCTGATTCCTATCTTTCTGGAAACATAGTTCATTTTCCCATTAATTCTATGAACAACTTCATAATTTTCTAATAAACTCTATTTTGGACCATAGGCCAAAGTATATTTCTTTGTTTATAGGAAAGCGAATTTAACTAATGCAATGTTCAACTTTAAAACTGATCAGACATGCAAATAAAAAGGTAAGGATATACTTTCACCTGCTGTATTTGACAAAAAAGAAAATTACTGAAGGGAGCCAATTTAAAGGAGGTTGTTGGAAATAAACATTGTATACTGCTGGTGGGATTATAATTTGATATAAACTTTTTGTATAGTAGCTAACAATTAAAACTGAAAATATTTTCTTTTCTTTATTGATTTATAGTCAGTTTACAATGTTCTGTCAATAAAACTGAAAATATTTTCAACCAAGCAGTTCTACATGTATCAACCTATTATATGACTTTCTAATAATGGAAAATTGATGAAGATGTTAACTTAGCACATATGGTAATTATTTAAAAGTGCAGGCAATTTAAATATTTACCAATAGTGGAACAGCTAACAAAACTATGGAATATTGTGCAGCTCTTAAAAACAGTGAAACTGATCATCATCTACTGAACACGAATAATATCCATCAAATGATTTGAGTAAAAAAATAAAGCAAGTTTCAGAACAATAAAAAGTATACTCTAAGTTATATAAAAATCTATTTATCTATGCAACATATATATTATGTGTGTCTCTATATATGAATACATTATATGTATGTAAATACATTATATACATACATTAAGCTTTATATTTATAGAAATTCTTGGAGTTTATGCACAATTTGCAATAATAATCCCTGAGAAGTGGTTATGCTTAAAGTGAGACCTTTAACTTAATTTCTAAAAAATATTCATTATAGTGTGGAGTTTCACAAGTTCCTATGTTACTTTTATTTTTATCAAAATATTAAAATAGAGTAGATAATAGGATGCCTAACATTAAAAGAGTAAAAGGAAACACGGAATACATATTTAATGTAGTGTAAGAAAAAATGAAATGAGAAAACAAAGCTAAAATCAATGTTACTGCAATATATTTACATAGAGCTACAAAGTGATCATGTCATTATTAATTGTTAATTAATATTACTACCAATGATATTGATAACAAATGACATTATTCAAGGACATACTATGTGGCAAGCACATTTTTAGATGCTTCATAGGCATCATCCCATCTAACTTCAAAGCTATCCTATGAGGCAGGTACTATACCTTTGTTTCACAGAAAAGACCATGAAGACACAGGGAGGTTAAATTATGAGGTCTATAATTAGAGTAGACCCAGCAGGCATTTATTTTAACTATAAAATATAAGCAAATCCCAGATTTGCTTGGTCTGGTACAGCTACAGAGGTCTTGGAATGGCTCAACTTCTTAGTGCACAATTCCTTAATCCCACAGAATAAAAGCTATTTCTTTGAACTTCAGAGACTATTAAAGAATGAGACAAAGACAAAGATCCATCCTGACTGAGCTTCTGCGTTAATATCAAGACCTTACTTTTGCTTGTCTTTGTCTAGACTGGGACTTCCTGCAGGTGGTTCACAGAGCCAACAATCTGATCATGAACTTCTACATTGTGGAGCCTGGAGTTTGACAAAGGCAGTGCTCTGAACTAAACTCCTATGGTGAGCCTGCCCCTGCAGCCAGGAGGTTCCACAGATCACTGCTCAGCATTTGGAAATCGGCCCCCGGTACAGGTAGCAGGGAATGGAAGAAAAAGATGAGCTGAATTGTGGGAGCCTGTGCTAATTAACTGTATGTTATTTACATTTAACCTACATAAGATACGATGGCATAAATTTTATTCTGAGCATTTAAGAGACAATTTTAACATTTGGTGTCCAGTTTCTGAGACTAACCTAGAAGATGTATTTTAATCATGCTGATGTTTTAAAAAAATTTGTTTATTTATAAAGCTTTTTGCCACTTTATCTGGGTCTAATGTTTACTCTTATGTTGACAGGGAGAAAACAGGTCACTGGAAGAAGATGACATTAATTAGTTAACTAGGCCAAATTAATGACAGTTTATTTTAGTGCATACTCGTGACATCAAAAGTATATGGTATCTGTTGAAAAATAGTTTTATTTTACTACATCTTGCCTGTTCATAAAGTAGCTAATAAGAGAGTGATATTATTAGATTTTATAAGTAGTGAATGTAAAAAATTATATGGTTATTTCCATTCTTTGTTAACCAGCTTTCTTCTTCACTCTAGAGTAGTATGTTCCATATTTAACAAGGAAAGGCAAGGACAGCATTTCCTCAGATAGATGGTTGAGTAGTTGAAGCATCCAGCTAATGTAGGTGTATGTTTGTAGTGTGATGATTATTATTATTATGAGAAGTAGTAGCATAAGGATCACTTCACAATATTCAGGAAAGGGGAAAATATGCTTCAAACAGGTTATTTTGAAAAACAGCACCTGAATTAGTTTCTCTTACATAGTTGATATTCAGTGGTTTTTTTTTTTGTATATTAATCTGGCTTCTGTATTCAAATAACATTATTTCTAGGCATGTCAGGCAGCTTATTTAATAATTAGTATTAAATGAGTTAATGGTAATGATATTATATTTTGACTTACCCTGGCATTGGTCCATTTCCAGCAAGACTATAAACCTGACGAGGATTTAGTAGATATTGGAATTTTCTGTAAATTCTATAAAGATGAAAATATGAAAGGAAAAGAATGAAATTTAATGATACCTTCAAATTGTTAAAAAAAAAGCAACCTTTAATGTTATAATTACATATATGGTTGTAATTAAATATATTTAATAAATTTTGCATGAATAATATTACAAGTATAACTGCTCAATAGGAACGTAAGGCTTTTTTAAACAGGGGCTTAGTAGCAGTATAAAGGCAATATAGCTGGTAAATTAGAAATAATGATATCTGCATTTAAACATGCATATGCATTTAAGGCATTCTCCATCCTGCTTTTGAAAATGGTGATTTCCATTCTTTGTTAACCAGCTTCCTTTTTCACTCTGTAGTAGTATGTTCTACTAGATTATAACAGGATTCAAATAAATATTTTAAAACATTAGTATAAAATTAGTAAACTATCTTTTCATAGATTCTTGTGAAATTTACACATTATTGGGCCAAACTAACAGAGATGAAAGCTATCGATTCTGCCTGTAACGTGGGACTGTGCACCTTGTATGTATGTATGGAAGCAAAGATGAGACCTCATTGGCTTAATTATTTCGCATAAACAATCATCTTGATCAGCTAGCTCACAAAACTGCTAAACTATCTCAACAGGTACATATTAAACAATTTTTTCTGAAAGAAATCAATCTTTGTATACCAAATACAACAGAAACGTTTCTAAATACACACACATCCCATATTGGAATTCTGAGCCAAAATACCAAAGTGAAGGGATATATTTTTATATTTATATATATGTATGTGTATATTTAAATATATATTTATATATTTTTATATATATTTATATATAATTTTTAAAATTAGTTTTTATATACATGTGAAAATATCACTATGTATTTTACAAATACAGCCATATTATTTAACTCATAGAAACTACATTATATCTGCTTATATCCTCCCACTCCCTTGTGCAGTAACCCTTATATTTTAGATCTTGAGTAGTTATATCACCTAGTGTTTCAAGAAAGATCTTAAGAGTCATTCTCAGTACTGTCTTTTCCCCGGTACCTGAACCCGAAGAGGAGACACCCTGTACCTTCTGAGTCATGTCGATCACACCTGGTTAGCCCATCCAGCCTAGTTTAGGCTTTCAAATTGTCTCTCCAGCTCTATAACAATCTTGCTTATCCAGCCTTCTTCTATACTTTTATTTAAGAAGAGTCATATTGTTCTCGTGATTTAAGTTTTCTGCCAGTGTCAGGTTACTTATAATATAAAATATTTTACTACAGTTAAAATAATTTATGTCTCCTCTTTCCTCTTCTTCCTCTTAAACTTAAACCTCCTTGCCTATCTGGTGGCTCCCTAAAAAACACCACAGCCTTCCACGGATCTTTTTCCTTCCTTCACCTGACAAACATTTACTTCTATCAGAACCAGCTCAAAAGCTAGATTTTGAATATCCAGAGTTAATCATAACTTCCTCTGAACTTCCATGGCACCTGTATTTGAAACATTCCTAGCTTAGCATTTGTGTTGTGGTATTATAGTAAATCTATGTGTCCTCCTCCCTGCATGACTGCGTCTTCCGTTTAAGCCACAGTTCCTAGCAAAGACTGGGTTCCCTCAGGTGTTGCCGACTGAATGAATGATGTGTGAACATTTTGACACCTGTTGACTAGCAAGGGAAGCTAACTTTGTTTGAATGTATAATTTTTTTTTTATTTTTTTGCTGCTCACTTAATATATCAAAGAAAAAAATCCTAAATACTTGGAAAGGAAAACCCTGAATAGAATCCCACTACTTGTGAACGATGCCTCGTATGCCTTCAGGAAAATTTATGATTGTCTTCAAATTAATCTCTTTTAAACATATTTACAATTCTTTTGACTTTGAATGGTCCCTGCTAGTGTGTAAAGAACAAAACATAAGTGGATATGTATATAGGAGCACTCAAATATCCTCTCTATCCTATGAAATTTAATTTACTGATGACTTTAGTGTATCTGTATATATTCATCTTTAATTAAAAAAAAATTTTATGTATTGTGAAAAGGAGAAGGCAGATACTCAGTTAAGGGTCACTCTACATGATTACATTTACCTTAATTTAAGGGGAATGTTTTCAGGTAAAATACATTTCTTTCCCTTGATACTTCATTTGTTTCTCATTTGTTTCTATTTTCAACATGAATACAAGTCTCATCTACCACGTGAAGAATTTACTTCTTTTCAAGTTATCCATACTATGTACAACTAACACTGAGTGTTGAAGGAGAAAATAGTTTAAGCATCATTATTTAATTACTATTTTATATCTCTAAAAGTGAGGCAACCATTCTCTTTAATAAAGCATTATAAATATTTTATATTATTAGACCACTAGTTTAAGACAATTTCTATCACGTTTAAGCAGAGCAAATATTATTACTATACAGATAAAAGGGAAAATTTTTTAAGCAGAAATAATATTTTGTTGATTAGAAAATGACCATTCCTCATTTAATTGAAATATAGCTAGAAAGTTAAATGGTAGGAAAGGAAATTACAAAATTCTCTTATTCATATAAACATTTCATCCTCATTATTTGGTGAACCACAGTGGAAATTTCTGTTCTATTATCACAGTGTTTGTGTGAGGACTTTTATCTGATTGCTTATTTTTTGGCTGGGATTAATGACGGTTTCTAGGAATTGAGACAGGTATGACTGCATTTTGTTTATCACAGTCCTTTTAGAAGAGCATAAAATTCACTCTTCAATTTGATGCTTTTCAGATTTTTCCTTAAATACGATTTAATCATTAATTTAAAAAAACGAAATTTTATGTTGTCCACAAGAATACGGAGAAACCTGGTAATGCGGCTTATTATTATTCAGAATGAATATACTGCGCTTCTCCAGGATATACGGCATCATGTTCTCCAAACACACATGCAGAAGATCATTATAATATATTTCATCTAGAAGCTAAATATAAATTCTGCCCCTCACTACTGGGTGATGATTTACCTGACGTCACCGTGCTAGCCATCTAGAGAACCAATTTCCATTCAACAGTATTTATGAAGCCATACTGTATGCAAAGCTCTTTGTTAATGACTAGGGGTGATAGGCAGACTAGAGAGAATTCAGATACTTATGATAGGATAGTAAAAATATTTACAAAAGGCCATTATTATATCAAAATTTCAACTGTAAAAACACGGAGAGATCAAATCAACATATAGTATCACATATTGAGGCTAACACCACTTGCTTCACATTAACGTTAGTAAACGTTTTTAAATGTTTTTACACCATAAAATTTTTTTTAGCTTTTTACAGGTATATAACAGAAAATAAACCTGATCTTTAATAACATACCGTTCTCCTTGCTTCCCGCCACTTTTGGGATTCACAAAAACTAAAAGTGGATGAGTACCTGGAACAGGAGTGATCTAGAAGAAAAGCAGAGTATGTGGATAAGTTATTTTTATTATATATAAAGAGAACTCCCTGTTATTTCTAAGTCATGAAATGCCAAGTAGCAAAGTCAGGAATAGGGTTCTTTTGTTCCGTAATGTGGCTAGATAATGGATAGACCCTTTTAATAACTTAATTAAATCCTGTGCTTTGACCATGTACCAATAGGAATACCCATTCCACTAAGAAAGGTTGTGTGTAGCTAGGTACCGGGCAGAGGGAAGGCAGCTATGCAAACAGGTACAATTTGTGGGACAATGAACAAATCAGCCAGAGTAAAGCAGAAGATAGTGGGGGGAAAAAAGTTAGAGGAAAAGAAAGATACGAAATTACAGAGAGCCCTGCGTTTACAGATGATCCCTAATTTAGAGCTTTATGGTGCGCATGGAATTCATTTTCCCAATCATTTATGAAATAGCATTTAAATAAGATGCTTGAAGCCACTTCCTGCTTGAATCTCCATCTTCACAGTGTTTCCTTAATGCTTTCTTTTCCCACTTGGGAAGCGAAGCACTCTGTTGGCTAAACAGGAATCCATTCAATTGACTGTGTCCCTGCTACACACCATCAACTGTTTTCATCACTACACATCTCTCAAATTTAACAAAAACAGAGAAGTTGCAAGTCCTAGTGGAGCTTAAATTCTAGTAGAGAAACAGACAATAAACAAACAAACATATTTAGAAGTGAAAAGTCTCATAAACAGAAATAAAGCTGGTAAGGTGATAGGACTTTATTGCTGGGGGTGGAAACTGTTTTTCAGAGTGGTAAAGGAGAACTTGTATCTTATATGACTTCAGTGTTAAGAGGTAAGCTCTTTTAAATAAATGTATTCCTATTCAATGTATACCTATGAGGCAGGATGGAAGGGGGCAGGGCACAGCCATTCAAGCAATGCTACAGCAATTAACATCAAAATGGGGGAAGATTCAACCCCCAGGAGGCCTTGAGGCTCAAGATGATGGGAGATTTGACTTCTAGCAGATCTTGAGCTTCATCATATGTCCATTGTAATATATTAACATGGTGAATAACATGCCCACAGGCACCACGGCAGTCCCAAGGCTAGCCACAAAAGGTCACAGGGTGGGAAATGGCCAACTTCCTGGGAATCCCAGCCCCTTCCCCAGGCTACTTAGACTGGTCCTTCCACTTATTAGCATATGAAGCCATGAAGCCCATAAAAACTAGCAACATGGTGCCTCGCAGGCACCTTTCTCTCTCCATTGGAGACAGCCCACACTCTGTCTATGGAGTGTGTACCAACTTTTAATCTGAGCACCCAACCCCACACCTCATGGCCTTTCTCTTGCCTTTCAATGTATCTCTCTGTATAAATCTACCTCTACTCAACTGTGGCTTGCTCTTGAATTCTTTCCTGCATAAAGCCAACGACCCACACTTGGCGGGGCACCTCCCAGGGGCTCAACTGAAGCCTGGGACACAGCCCTGCTCATGCCCCACATCTGTTTTTCTGCACCACCTATAAAACATCCATCTAAGTACAGTTAGATAAAACAATATTTTAACAAAAATATGCAACTAATGGAGTCTTCTAAATATTAAGTTGAAAAGTTTTAAATCAACCTACTTTTTAAAAGTAGATTCCAAGTGTCCTTTATTGCCCTGTTAGTTCTCCGCTAGAAAGCAGCCATTAATATTTAAAGAGACGATTAAAAATAATCATCTCACCATATCATGTTCTTCCTTTTGTTTGTTTAAACAATTTTAGTTAAAATATTCTACCAACATATTTTCCTCCAATTCTTAATGAAATGCCATTTTTTAAATGCATATAGGCTCTGGGAAATTGTTAAAACATTCACACTATACAAGAAGGTTGATTAAAATATTCCTAATTCCTACTCTCATCTAACTTGTTCTCATTGCAATCTGTTCTTTCTGTCTCTGTTTTACTTTCCCTTGTAAAGAGGACACTGTTTGGGAGAGGAGAGGGTGAGCTGGATTCGTAGGAACTTCCCAGCTCTGCTCCCCTGAATTCATGTGCTCAATCAGTTCTTGTACAGAAAGTGCTCTGTCCCCCACCCCCATCTGCCCATTAGAAGCTAAAAACAGAAACACCAAAACACACCTCCATCTGAAAGACTAGTATTCAGTTTTCTATATTTTTCATCCTATTACAAAATCAAATAGAACTCCTAATGGTTTCATTCGCAAAATGTGAGGAAAATACAAGTAGATTTTACTTGATTTTGCACTTAATTTGAATTGTTATTCCTTATTTTTAAATAGAGGTAAAATTCTCAAGGTAAATGAAAGATTTCAGCAAAACATAACATCTGAACCCAAATACTAATCAAGATGATCTTTCCAAAATTCCACATTCAGTTTACCATTACATGAGATTATATTAAACTCACTGGGGTAAATTTTAGAGATCTCTCCATACCCTCACAAAGATGCAATCATGTGAGCTGAGGGAGAGATGGCAGCCACCTACAAGCCAAAGAGGAAGCTTCAGCATGAAACCTAACTTACCCACACCTTGTGCTTGAGCTTACCAGCCTCTAGAACTGCGAGAAACAAATACCTATTTTTTTCATGCCACCCAGTCTACAGTATTTTATTATAGCAGCCCAAGCAGACTAAGACAGAAAAGTCTTATCGAAATTCAAGATATGTTCTTTAAAAAGAAAAGTGAGAGGTTCCAGTCATCTTCCTCTACATGCCAGTATGAAATTTGGTATTATGAGAATCAGCACTTATCTTCGATCCTGAGGTGATCTTGAAGATGCCACAGATAGAGGACAGGAAAGATGGTACCAGTCCTGGTGGAAACATGGAACTGTCTTACTAGCCCTGCTTCTGGAGATCCTACTTCTGAACTTCATTTATCTGAGATAAAAGGTTTTGGCTGTCTTGTCTAAAGCAGAGTTATGTTTGTTCTTTGTCTTTGCTGTTTCCCTGTGACAGGCTGTAGAACCTAACTGCAATTGATGTGAAAGACAAGAACCATGGGGACAAAGAATTGAACACAGACAGAACCAGTCCTAGCAACTTTATTCTTCACCAAACTTGTTAATATTTCTAGTCCTTGAGTAAAGAACAATCAAGACTTGTTATCAAAATCCATGAATAGCCTCTATTTTTTATTTTATTTTATATTATATTATTCTCATGATTGAATATGGGCATAATCATTTTCATTCAATTCTCTTATAATTTAAATAGTCTGAGATAAGGATAAAAATGTAAGTATTATGTTATTTCAATCAGTTAACTTAATCTATTTCATTCCAGATCCTGTTTTTTCATTAAGGTCTAAATCAAGTAAGAACCAACATCTGGAATTAAAAATCAGTCCCTCGGAGTGAATTTATATTGTGATGTAAATCATATATACTTAAAGAAATTTAAGTATATTAAAGGAATACAGTTTTCTTAGTTTCTGAATCTCAGGATGTCCGATTTTGACACAGTTTTACGGAAATATCTTAACGATCTTTTTTTTAATTTACAGTGATATTTGTATTTTAGGGGGAGGTGATTAGGCTTATTTATTTATTTTAATAGAGGTACTTACTGGGGATTGAACCCAGGACCTCGTGCATGCTAAGCATGCACTCTACCACTAAGCTATACCCTTCCCCGATATATTTATATTTATGCTTTGAAACAATCTCAAATTATAGAATAGTTGCAAGAATTATACAAATATACATTTTTTCTGAACTATTTGAGACTCAGTTGCCAAAAAGATGCTCCATCCATTTACCTTTGGATGGCCTACATATGAGAACATTCTCTTACATAAACATAACACAACCATCAAAATTGGGAATTTAGCATGATTCTGAACTAGCTTCTGTTATAAAAGCCACTATTGAGATAATGAATGAAACTCGAATGGGATCTGCTGATTAGATAGCATGAATTTATAAGTTTATATGCAAGTTCACTAATTCTCTTTTAAACTGTATCTACTATAGTCTTTAACAGAACAGGTTTTGAATCTTTACTTTCATACAGTAAGTCTGAAATAAGACATAAGGCTCACTTCTTTTGAAAGCTGATTTACTGTCATCCTAAAATATCATACACATTTTGTTACAGATTTTAGTGGGATGGGGAGGAGTAAGACAAAAACACAAATATTTTAAAATTCTGTTAGCCTAAAACTATTTGTTCTTGGACGACAATATTTATACGGCACTTGAAATAATTTCAAGTGGAACAGTATTTAAAACAGCTGAAAGGCAAGTTGCTCTGTTTGAAATGTGAAAGGACCCTGAACCTGTTCTCAGCTTCCCATCACCCCACTACTGTGCTTGAGGCATCTCTATAGAACCCTGAGCATCCCAAAACAGTTTCTGAAAAAAAAATTGAGATAGGATAATACGGTATAATAAAGAAAATAATAATGATTGGAGAAAGCGCTCAGGAATATTTTACAGCATACACGGTACTTGAAATATTGAAGAATGGTTATAAATTTGGCGTGAAGGGCACTGCAGCAGGGGACAGTTTATGCTGAATTCTCCTCTATACAGAATA
This sequence comes from Vicugna pacos, assembly GCF_048564905.1. Taxonomy (NCBI): domain Eukaryota; kingdom Metazoa; phylum Chordata; class Mammalia; order Artiodactyla; family Camelidae; genus Vicugna; species Vicugna pacos. The sequence continues at coordinate 52,863,985 of NC_132993.1, read as the reverse complement.
GAGCTAATCATGTGTCATTTTATTTACTTACATAAAGAGGCAGTTTCATTCATCCTGACATTCTGCTTGCAGGGATAGAGTAGGGGCATGGGATACAAAATCATAAACAGGCAAAGAAAAAACCAAGGCCATTGGGTAAAAAAGCCAAGGTGACTGGCCCAGGTGACTCTCTCCAAAGCAAAGCTCCTTCCGTAGGCAGGATGCAACACATGTGCTTCATCTGGCCAGAACCATATGTTGTAGATGCCTATACGTAGCATTTAAATAAATAGCAAAAACGAACATCGTTGTGTACAAGCAAATGAAATGTCTCTCCCAGGGCATTTCAGGAGATGTGAAAGCAGCAAGTCAGGTGATAAGACTGGTGCCCGCACCAGGGAAAGACCATGTGTGGACATGAAGATGCCACCAGCAAGCCAGGAAGAGGGCCATCACCAGAACCCAGCCATGCTGGTACCCTGATCCTGGACACTCAGCTTTCCAGACACAAGAATTAAGAAAAATAAATGTCTATTTTGTAAACCAAAAATGTTTCACTCATCTATAGTAAACATCGAAGAACCTGACTTTAGAGTCAGACTGGTTTGGGGACTCCAGTTCAACCATTCTTCTCTACATAAGCTCTCTCCCTTAGTGAACTTATTTTATCTGATGGTGTTAAGTGTCATCGATATGCCTTTCACTTCCAAATTCATATGTGTCTTCACCCCTGAATTCTAGGTTCACATATCTGTCTGCCTACTTGTCATTTCCATTTAGATGTCTAACAGCATCAGAAATTTCTCTCCAAATTTAATTCATCCAGATCTTTTTCCATCTCAGTCAATGGCAACTCCATCATTTCACTTACATGGGCAAACTTCTTAGAGATGTCCCTGACTCTTCTCATTTTAATGAGACTTAATCCCCATATCCTACTTAAAATTATACACAGCCCTTACACTTCTTATCTTATTCAGCTCCACTTGTTTTCCATTACATTTGAAACCTAGCACATTATATGTATGGAGACACGGACTCAGTTTAAAGGTTCTTATAATACTCAAAGTTTAGAGTAGTAATTATGGACTTAGAGGGAATTAAAATGACAATGAAGAGCTGACTATAAGAATCACCAGTTCTAAGGATTCCAAAGTGGATGCATGCGTGCGCACACACACAAAGACACACACACATGTCAATTAAAGAAAAGGAATTACTTTTATACACACACAATACATTTGGGTAGAGTGCATAGATTAAGTTTAGTTTACAGTTTTGGTCACTATAAGAGTGAGATATTACAAATAAGAAAGGCAACAGGGATACAGGAAAGCAGTTGTGGTGGCAACAACACTGGTTCAGTTTTAGCTATTTCAGTATAAAGGTTCCCCTTATCATCTTTTGTTAAGAGTATTACAAACTAGATTCGTGGTTCCCAAGTGACGCTTTAATTTGGAAATTTTTCTCAGAGAATAATTAGGGACAAGTTAACATCAGCTTAATGCAGTTTAAACAACTGTTCTGCTTTTCTACGTATTTGTTCACATGTGGATAATCATCTGTATTTTCCCATCTCTTGCATGTTCGGATATTGTAGTTTCAACTCCATTTGATCATATGTATTAAGTGTAAACCTATGGTGTGAGCGATGACAAAGACGAAGTGTCTAACCACCTCTATTTGAAGTCCCCTAGGACTCGGGTTAATTAATGAGACTCATCCTAAGGTTATACATGATCTATTACTTCCTCTAATTAGAAATAATAATCCTGATCATTATGCTGGTTAGCTGGAAAGAAGTAAGATGAATGTGCTTAACTATGATTAATAGTCTTTAAGCAGTATAGATCTCTTCTGTCACTGACTTATATGCAAACTGGGCTGCAACTCAATGCTTTTCATGATACATACTTTTTAAAACTCACAGAAAATATTAATTTTCTGGAAGATCCTTTTTTATCTTCCCTGATAAAGAATAACCATTTTCTTGTTTTAAAATTGATTACCACAACAAAAAATACTTAGTTTTCCATTTTGTATGAAATAGCTATCCAATAATTTATTCTTTCACTTTTTTCATATTTTCTCCAAAATTATGTGAATACCTATGTGTATCATACTTTATTTTAGTCCATTCTATTTAGGTGAAATAGACTAGTGCACATGATTATACACAATTTTTTTAAAATTCAAAATATTACAATGATGATTAGAGTATTTCTTCATTGCTGATTTATAAAAGCTGATGTACACCCTTTCCTAAGTGTCAACTTTACCTGACACTTTTATGTCAAAGAAAGTTCTGAGAAGTTATTATCTGGTTAGAGAGATAAAATATATTCACTGAGAAAGTTAATCACCTATTGCTTTAATGTGACTCATTTAGTTGTAGTAAGATTGAAAATTTTTTATTCTTTTTGAATTAAAAAATACAACTTACATAGTTATGTCAAATTACAGTCTTTAAATTTAAAGTCAATTTAAAGTCTTTAAAATACGCTGAATGCACCATTTAAGTTTGGTTTTGATGTCTGAGTAAAGTCAGGTGTAATTACACCAACCTTAAAAAACTGGGACTGAAGAAATTCTAGTGCATGCTGATTTTTATTTCAAAATCTGCAACAATATAATAGTATACGGGAAAGCAAGGTGGTCAGAAATTTAGCATTTCTATACCTGTTAAAATTTGTTAATCCAAGGAGACAGAGTATCTTACAAATAAAACACATTAACTCTAAGTCTTCATTCAAAACTCACTAATGGGGAATAATTTTACTTCTGAACATCAGTATGCTCATTTTAAATGTGGTGATAATAATACTTATTATATGTTTATTGACAGAATTGAGAATTAATATTTATCTCATACACTTATTGAGAGGTGCCACTTAATATGCATAAAATATTATCACAGTGATTAGCTTACACTGTTTCTCAAATGATGCATGTTTCCCTTCCATGTGGAGAAGTATGTGCCTGGCCATGTGTGAAACACACTTGAATTTCAAAATTAGGTTTCCCTCTTGTTATTTTCATCATGGGAAGCCAGAGTGACTAAGTGTTCAAACTATTCAGTATCTGCGATTGACACTAAAAAATTCACAGGCTCACTTAACAAATTCAAAGTTTTTGCTATCAAAGTTGTGCACAGATATCATATTTGGAACTCTGAGTGAGATTGCTAAATATACAGATATGCCTTCGAAAAGGTACCGGCCCTCATTTCCTCTTTCGATAATTAATGGCTACACTCTCTAACCAATGTATTAATTTTATCACTCAGGATTTCCTCTTTCTCCATTTGAGTTTAGTAAGTCATATAAGATTTTCTACTCCCAATATGTTGTATTTATTTATTTATATGTGCCTGAACTGTGCTTGTAAATTAAGGCATATAAAAGGCATAATCCATAGAATCACCGATGAAGTAATGAATAAAAAAAGAAGATATAAAATCATATATATTAATTCAAGTCTGTGACATATCTTTGTTGGTTAAGAGGTGTGTAAATTTTCTTGGAGATCCTGAAACTCACAGCATCTTCTTACGGAAAGGAATTAGAGATTGGAAGAGAGGAACATATAGACAGGAAAACAAAACCAAACCAAAAGAACCTCTACAATTTCACAGATAAAAGCAAAGTAACTGTTTTCATGTTTGATGGGAAACAGAAGCAAATAAATATAATATATTCAATCTATAGACTATCCTAAATATAGGTGGAAAGAAATCTTATTGTTGATGTTGGAGACCCTAGGGATAATTTAGAGGTTTTTAAATACTCAAAACATGATTTTGAGCACCTGTGTTAAACTGGAAATACACATGAGGTTTTCATTTTGACTTAAAATTTTGGAAGGTAGGGATAAATTATAATAGAGTCTTCATTTTTATTATTCATTTAGAAAAAATATTCCACACAAGTAGAGTTCATTTTATTTTTTTGTAAAGACTTTTTATCGCCACCAAAATAACTCTTTCAAATAAATATAATAATATATATGGAGAAAGTACACTTGGGAATAAATAAATACATATGTACACAACAAATGTGTGTAGTTAGTAATAATTTGCAAAACCTTCAGAATGACAAAAGATCTCTTACCAATTTGAGTCTAAATGGATATATCCTCAATGATTAATCTAATCAGAATGTCACTGCCATTCAACTATAAAACTGACATTTTGATAAATTAATAAAATATTTTCTGAATTTGTTCTCATCTGCACATTAAAAATTGTATTGATAGCTGGATGTATGACCCTCTAAGATCATAAAAGTAACACATATGAAAGCTACGAAAATTTAAATTTAAAAAATCATACCTGTAGGCCTTGACCATCCACAGTAACGGAGTTGGCTCTTTGCATTTTGTTCTTGTCAGTTACTTTGTTTAATTGCTGGGAACCACCCTTTTCTTTTCTCACTGTTGCTTGTCTTTCCTATAAGGGAAAAAAAACATAAAAATGTTGAATTGTTTTATGACAAGGAACAACATACAGAAACATTTCATGGCTACACACTTGGGCCCAGTTTCCTAATTTGGAGTTTCTAGTGAATACTGGAGAGCTAGTGCTTTCCACTGGCTCAATTTATACGGTAGATGCATGGTCAAACTATTAATCGAAGAAAGGACGTGAATGGAAACCAAACTCTATTATCCCAATTATGCCTGTATTAAGTTATTAGGTCAACTAAAGCAAATTATTTTCATAAACAGCAGTACAGATAATAATATAGGATTATAAGTTGAAGAATTTGGTAATGAGCACTGGAAATAATGCTTCTAAATGCATGCAATTTTGAAAATGAATACATGACGGACCTTTAAGCTATATCAAGAATAGCATAAAACTTACAACACACATTCCACCCCAGCTAATTCCTATGTTCACTGTAATAAACATTTTTTTACAGTTGTCTTCTTCCTGTTCCTATTTCTACTCCTCTCACTCTCTTTTCATCCCAACCCAACAAACTTTTCTGACTCTTAATCCAGCAAATCAGCTTTTATCAATGACCTGCTCATTTGCCTCACCTGTTGGTCAGTCCTTCTCTTCTCAACTTTTAAGCAGCATTTGACAGAAGTGACATCTCCTCTCTGGAAAACCTGCCTTACTGGGCTTCCAGGGCACTTGTTCTCCTAGACCTCTTCTTACTTTACTAACAGCTCCGTCATTGTCTTTTTTATTTGTTCCTCCTCCAGCTTTACAATCTGTAACTCTCAACCTCTTCCTTGGACCCTCTCATGTTCACTATCCACACTCACTCCCTAGATAACTTCATTTAAACCTAAGGCTTTCAATTTCAATTTGATAATGAAGACTTCTAAATTTATATTTCGTGTTCAAGGCTTCTTGCTAAAACCTTAACTCCTATATACAAATGCCCTTTCTCTCCCCCCAAACCTGAGTATCATCTAAAATTCATATAAAATGCACATCAATCCTGAAATGTCCAAAACTAATTTTAAAATAAATTTTCTGCCTACGCACCTTGAAAATAAATGCAAAACTGGATGATTACTCAGCACATCCATCATTACATGGTCTAAGCCTCCATTATCTTCTTTGCCTTGATTATTGTAATCATCACCTAACAGATCAATCAGCTTCCATCTTTCCTCTCCCTACAGTCAATTCGCTATACAACAACCACACTTAGCCCTTTTCACTGCATTCCAGCTACACTCACCTCATCTTTGTTCCTTGATCACAACAATGTGTTCTTAATACAGGGCTCTTGTAATCACTCTGCACCTTGCTGGACAGCTCCTCTCTGTATATTTGTTGGGCTTGCTCCTGGTCAAATGTTAGACAGCCTTCTCTATTCCTTTCAGCATGTATGTATATATATACATATATATATATATATATATATAATTTATTACTAACTGAAATATTATCTATTTAATGCTGGTCTTCCCACACTTTAATCAGAGCTCCGTAGAGAAAGGATTCCGTTTACCTCACTATTTTACATCAGATCCTAGATCAGTGCCTGACGACAAAAAGTCAGTATGAATAAATCGAAAAACAAATGAATCCTAACATGAAAAAATCAAAAACTGTAAAGTGCCTGAACAATTGTGTTGAGAAGGATTCTTGGGGCATGTCTAGGCTTGGTGTGAAAAAAAAAAACTGTCCTGATCAATTAGCAAAGTCTGCCTTGTGCGCTTAAGTGCTTAGAGCCACATATTTCTTATCACTTATTTAGATATGTATTTCCTAGTCTCTATATTTGCTTTTTAGAGTATCATTTCAATTACTGTGATTTACGAAAATATTTTTAAGTGGACTTAGAAGTAAAGCTCTTTTTAAATATATTAGGGCCAGATGGAACAGAAAACTTCTTGGCCCAAAATAAATGCTAATCAGTATAGTCCTTTTATAGTCCTTGCAATTTCATGGTGCAAAAACACTGAATATATTTTTTGTGTGGCTGAAAATGGATGGTTTAATAAGATTCCTGAAACTCAAATTCTTTGGGAAATGAAGTGCTTTCTTATGAACATAATTTCTGGCAAAAATATTGATATTTTAAAAATAGGTCATTCTTTCTAAACTTGCAAATTACATTTTGTCCACATATAGTTAAGCATATAATGCATAAAATGAGTGAATTATAGGATGAAGTTTGAGTCAAAAAACCCATGTAGAATCCCATCTCGGCTACTTACTGTGTAACATAACAGAATTTATTCAAAGTGGAGTTAGTAATATCTATTTTACAGAATTGTGTATAGATTAACAGAATATGTATGAAGTTTTCACTTTGTGCCTGTATTAGTGTAGGTGCTCAATAAATGAAGCTTATTGTGAATAATGTAAAACAGGTCTGATTCTCCCATTAGGGTGCTCATTAATATTACCATTATGCAAAGTATTTCTTATATTTCCAAATGCGTAGATATGAAAAAATCCACTAGTCACATTAGGAATACTTCTAAATAAGTAAAGCTCAATGTTGATATCTGAAAATCCATAGCTTGTGTTGAGTTCAAGCATGGTAACACTAGTGGTGAGAATGGCAATAATTTCTTTCTGGATTCTAACATGCAGGTAAATAAAACATGGTAACAATGTTCCATAAAAATCTACATTATAAAAGATACACCTCATCTTATCTGCCTTATATTCTGCCATGGAATCCAACAATTGTTATTTAGCATTTAATTCCCAAATGCTAAAGTTAAGAGAATTAAATAACATTTAAGTTGTGTAGTCACTCTGAAACTCTCTATTTGTGACCATACTATTTATAAACATAATTCTGGAATTTAAGACATATAAATATATGTCTGTAAAGGTTACCAAATCATCTGCTACCATTATTTTACTCTTGGCTCTGCATACAGCTAGGGAAAGTCCTGTGTGCTAAGAATCTCCAGCCAGCAGATCTCACTTGATTAAGTGGCTTCATGCCTCTCCAGGGATTCACTCTTCTCAGTAAACTGTGGAGTACGCTACACTAGTGCTTTCTAGTAATGACTGCAAACTATAAAAGCAAATATTAAAACTCTAAATTGAGTTTATTTTTTGAAGTCTAGATTTTATTTTTGAAGTCTAGAATTATAAGAAGCATATAAACAATTAATAAAAATATCCTCAGTATATCCATCTGTAGGTGAATTTTATTAAGTAATCTGGATAATACTAAAACTAACATGTGTGTAAACACACACAGACACACAGAGACACAGACACAAACACACACACACACACACATACACACACACACCCAAGAAAACCAAGTGGTTTCTTTGAGGGAAACATACTTAGTGGGTGGAATTTGTGGAATTAATCAGGGGTGACAATTTAAAAAGAGGAAAGACTCATAACTATTTAATTTTTTCCAAGGTGTACTTTTTATTACACTCTTTTGTTTTATGTTTATTTCTACATTGTATAGAAGTCTCTGTGAGATATTCACTATATTTTTACTTAAGCAGCATAAGCTAACAGGAGGGTAGTTGGACACTTTTTTCCTATTTCCACTAAGAAAATCTTTACTTCTTTCCTATCAGATAAGAGGGACAGGAAGGGTGAAACTATTGCACCTCTGAAAAATCTACTGCCCACAAAAATTTTGCTGGCCTGTTTTAGGGATTAATTAACCCTGACTGGCAGAGTTCTATTATGATACTTATGAAAGTTACTTCCAATGTTGTAGTTCTGGAAAAGTTTCAGGAAGAGCTCACCAACCTTATGCTGCATCATTATTCAGGATAAACTTGCTCTCTGGTAATAGCAGGGAGTGCTTATCACTTAACGTTCACGTCTTTTTTTTAAGCTTTGGGGTTCTAAATCACTAAATAAATTCCTTTGTGATAATGAAGGCAAATTGCGTTCTGCCAGATAAATTATCCCAGATATAAAAAGAGTTAGAAAACTATTGCTTTAATCAATAGAAATTATTCAAACACTGAAAAGAGCTACTCTAACCAAAAAAAGAAAATTCATGTAAAAATACAGAACGTATAACTACAAAATATAAAATACAGTTATTGATATTCCAGCACTTTCAAATATCAACCATTTATGCTTGCCATGCAGGCACTTTAAATATAAAATTCCATGTCTTGTGGTCCTTAGACTCTCCAAGTAGCACAACAGACCTTAACGGGGGAATGTATTGTATTAGAATTCCAAAAGATTCATCATAATAAGAAATACAGAAGAAAAGCTGAAAAGACCACTCACAGAAAAACGAAAGATGGGATAAATGAAATAAAAAGACGTCACTTTAAATATGAGCTCTAAAAAACATCTTTTTCTATATCATGCTGATTTCTCAGAGGTGGGGTATTTATAAGTTACTGCAAACTGCTTTCACAAAAGGGATGTTTACCATAATACTTAAGCTTGCTGTTATGGATCACTCACAAAGGACAAGCAGCAAGGGATGATTACCTCAAGCACAAGGTTTTCTTCTTTTTGTCCAATCTCAGCATGAGAGACAGGCAGTGGCAAAGCACCTCGATTGTTACAAAGCCGCAAAGGGTGGGGGTGGGGGCTGCCTGCTGCCAACAGCATCCTTCACTGGAATCCTGGAACTTGCTATTTCTGCCTCTGCACCACCTGCCCGAATGGAGACTCAGCCCATCCAGTGCTTGGAGCTAGGCCACAAGGATCTCCCAGGACCTCTAGAATCTTAACCCAAGGAACACATGGATATTCACAATATGAAAGATCTTCCTGAAGCAGAAATGTTACCATGTTCATCAGGGCTTAAAAGGGTTACGAGCTCCAAGAAACCAACTTAAGGACAGCCACGGTGCTGCACCTGTCATTATCGTAACCTTATCTTGGGATCTGAACATTTTCCTGCCAAGAGAATCTAATTCACCTCAAAAATGGCAAGAGTTCTAAATCTGCTAGAAATCCTTAGGAGTTGCAGAAGAACAGTGCTAAGTAGCAAAGTAGCCTTGATTAAAAAAAATATTTAAATAGTTCTAAACCTAAATAAGATAAATGATGTAAAAATTTCCATTTCTTTTCATTAGCTGAATATATACTTTTTAAAAATAAATTTAAATAAATAAATTAGGCACTCAGCAGATGGCAGTAATTCTTACAGCATTAAAAAAACGCTATATTTTATTGTTAAGTTTAACACAGGTATGCTGCTTAGAGTGTAGTAAAGATAGGTGTTGTGAAGAAGTATTTTATTTACTTTATAGTATTTTACTTGTCTACTAAGTCACCATAACTTGGGATAATTTCGATGATCTGGGCAGAGTGTTTTATAGGGTAATAGGAGGAAATTAGACAGAATTAATCCTAGTCTTAAAGTACCTGCAGGTGCTACTTACCAACTCAGCTTGAAGGTACAATTTACAATTTGATTCATGAATCTAGGTTTTCACACATCACCCATGATGTGCAGTCTTTCCAAGAACAATTTTATACTGGGTGTGTCCCACTTACAAGATTTCTGTTCAAGAAATCCTGATTGGTAGAAATGAAATTTAGGAATGGGAAGGAAGGTCTATGCTAAAATCATTTTATTAGGGCTGTTTATGAGCATATGGTTGTGCAATTATAAATTACGTGTGTGTACATGGACCTTAACTTCACTCGCCCTCCACTCTCTCTGTAAACTGTCATAATTGATGGCCACAATAATCCGAAGGTTAAAAGCCAACAGACAGCTCTCCTGTATGTCCATGCTCATCATCTCTTTCTACTAGTTGAGTTAAATGCTTAACCTAGTGATTTCTATGTAGCCAACAATCTATTTATGCAAGCTCTAAGTAGAATTTATCTTGTTATTGAAACTATGAAATTTAATTATCACTCAAACCATTAGCTGTGAGTGTAAAATGAGTGGTGTCCCTGAAAAATTACTTGCTTTCTTTGGAAAGACACGATAATACAAGGGTGTGTGTGTGTGTGTGTGTGTGTGTTTCTGAGGGTACACGAAAAGTGGTCAAATTGAGTTGGACAGAATGGCTGTAAAAGCTTTGAGAATTAATAATACAAATAGAGAGTTTTTATTAACACTAAAATTGCTTCTCAAATGTCCTCGAGTTTTTCTTAGACTTTAAGACAACTGAAAGTAACTGAAAACAATCACATTCATTAATAAACAGATAGCTTTCTACAAAGTAGTGAATACTTCTGTTATACTTTAAAACAAATGAAAACTGAAACTTATCATGGGTGATGAGGCTATGATATATGCCATTTCCAAACAGTAGATGGGTCCACATAGAAAAGCCCTTGATCCTATGTCAAAAGCGTGGTCAATGAATAGACATTTACAGATTTTAAGTAAAATGTTTAAGGAACGCATATATTTCTCCATAAGTTCCCCCGCATACAATATAACCACATTTTCAATTAACCAACAAGTAATTGTTGACAGAGGAACATAAGGCTTCTTGTGTATGTGTACGTATATTTACACACCACCCACATATATATCAATGCATGGGCTTAAAGAAATTTTTGGAACAAAACAGTTGGGAAAAAAAACTTACAGAATGATTTCTGACATGATGGAAAGTCTAAGTTAATGTAAGCCAATATATCTTGCCAAAAAAGAGTAGTGTAGGAAGACTCTTAAAATCTTTATAGAAGAAAAAAAAATTAACAGATTGAAAAAAAAGCATGTTTTGAAAGCAGCAATTTTGGTCTATGTATTCAATCTATAATGATACAAACTGTGTAACTGCATACTGGAGGCCATCTGAAATTAACAAGTCAAAAGAGAAAACTTTAAACCTCAGACACTGTACCTATTTGATGAGCTGTGATGGAGCAAAAATAAACTCAAGGATCTGAACGTGTCAAGTTAATTCTTTTATACTTAAATAATTAGTCTAAGTGATAAACTTTCCTAATGCCTTTGTCACCTTGGTGTGTAATGTAGCCTCTCTATTTTACAATAATTATGGTAATAATGGTATTAACTGATAATATAAAAACAGTTTAATATCTCTCTTAGAAACAGAAACACTATATTTCAATTAGAGCTCCTAGTATATTTTTAAGTCTATCTATGGTTACAAAATGAAATTTTTGAAGATTTTAATGAGGCAGTCTACACTGATTTGAAAATATTTTTATGGGAGAAGGGAGAGCAGATAATACATTTTGTGCAAATATAATATCCTCTAAATGAATTGACACTCTTTATACTATTCACAAATTATGAATAATATTTTTCTAAACAGGGAGATTCAAATTATCATTTTAAGAATAACAGTATCATTTGAGCATACCCTTTAGTGATAATAACAACTGAATAGGATATTGTCACTGAACAACGTGGAAGCTTTGCTTTATTAATTCAGGTAAAGTTAACTCCTTACTGAAAATAAATGTTGTGGCAATGCCTAGATTTATTTTCAATCAAAGTCATTTATTCTGTGACTATATTTTATTCTGGTAACTCTCAATGCAATGTCATAGGCTAAGTGATTAATGTAGACATACCCCCTTTTTTCCCCCAAATTAAAAAAAACATTTTTTTGGTGAAGAAGGCAATTAGGTTTATTTGTTTTTTAAATCTGGAGGTAGTGGGGATTGAACCCAGGACCTCATGCATGCTAAGCAAGCACTCTACCACTAAGCTACACCCTCCCCAGAGACATACTCTTTTGAAAGGGATAGGCACTTCAAAGTGAGTAAGAATTTCTCAATCTACTATCCTTGAAAGCTACATTTTAATGGCTTACAGGAGTGAACTGTTTGGGGTTTTCTGCAAAGTTTGAATGTGACAAATAGGAATGAGGCTATTCTTATATACTGCTCAAAACTCTACAAAGTAACCTTTCTTTTTTCCTGTATACTTTGTGCCACATAGCTTCTTATTTCCCTAATGCTTGTCACAAAGGTAGATTGGAAAGATTTCAAGTCTACCCCATCATGAAAATATAAAGATCCCAACTCAAAATATCACAATATGAGAAAAAATGAAACATACAAATTAATATTAGCACTTCACTGATACAGCCCCAAACGTTCTTTATAACAATATAAGATGTATAATGACCTATAATTGCAAGCGTGAAAACCTTTTTTGCTTACGCACCTCAGGGGCTGAAACTCCTGAAGTGGGCAGAGTCTGCTGAAAAAGAGAAGTTCATATTAAAACTGAAAAAAAAAAAAAAAGTCAAACTGAAAACAAATACCAGTGAAGGTTCTTACATCACTACCCACCTGTGAAATAAATGAATACATTACAAATGCATTTCCTGGTCATAATTTTTCTGCTTTCATTAATAAGCAAAAATCTTTTCATGAAATAAGGAACACTCAGATGCGGAGGGGATAAGGGTGTAGGCTTGTGTATCTCAAATACAATTTCACATACTTAAAGTAGACTACTCTTTGATCAGCTTCACAGACTTCTCTCCAATAACACTGATGTATTACATTCATACTTTGGAATGAGAACTCATCTCCAAGTTCCATTATCCTTCATAAACTATTCCTACTAATTTTCAAGTTGCCCATTTACCCAGCCCACTATTTCATTTTCTGTTCCAACTCTCAGTCCTTTCTAAAAATACTCAGTGTCTTTTTGAGGTCACCAGAGCTTATGGATTTCGATTTTATTTTCGTGATACTCTGGAAATAAAAAATATATATATACTCCATTAATATTAGTAAAAATACAAATAAACAAATATCAAATGTTAGTTGGGAATAATTTTTTAAAAGATTAGGTGAAATACACTAAGGTTGGTCTTCAATTACCCACCACCCTTCCTTTTCTGAGTCACACTGGGGAAGTTTTTTTCTGGCAAGAAACAGAAAAGGTTACCAAAATCTAAAAGCCTGTGTCCTCTGGGACCTTATAACATAAAACACAAATTTGGAGGAATCGTTGGTAAGTCACACACATAATACTAGATAAAGATTTTCGGTGTCTCTGGGTGTGTAGGGGGAAGGAAGAAAGGCGGATGGGAAGCTAGGACTTCTTGGACATTTGTGTAACTCTGAAAGGAAGGGAGCGGTCAGCGCACTTGCATTTCCTCTCCTGGACCAAGCTATGTGAGGGGGGCTCTAGGCGGATCCCCAAGATGGGTCTGAAAAATATGGGCGCACAGATATTAATTTCCCCTCTTACCCAGCAGAACTCCAGGAAGGGAGAAAACCCCAAAAGAATAAACAGCTACATACGAGGTGATGAGGCCTCGGAAGACTTCATGGCTGCTCTTACAGAGAAGGACAAGAAGGACCCAATGCACCCAAAAGTGCAACAGCAAGAGAAGAAGTCCGGGGCAGCCCGAGAGAAAATTAAAGTGTCCAAGAACACAACTCTATTTAGAAGATATTTACATAATGTAAGTAAAAAAAAAAATAAGGATTTTTAGTCAAAATAGTTCATGAAGTCTGGGAGGATGAACTTGGGCCAAATATGCCATCAACAGGAGAAGCTTGTGAGGGTAATGGCTGTTGTTTCTCAGATAGATTGACAATAGGTTTTGTAGAACTTTCACTGAAAGCTTCCTGATTTCAGAGGTGTTCTTGACTTCTGAGTCCAAGTTGGTCTACACCTGGGGCAATGGGTGATGGGGAACACGTTTGTGCCGTCTTCCAACAGGGACAGCTCAAAGCATTTTGTCAGCCTTACTATCTTTCTTTCTTATTTCTTGGTTAAAGCTTAGATTTGAATCAACATTTAAAGACACAAATGTAGCCCTTCCATCTTTATTATAATATGTAAGTGTTTGAACTCCTCAAATCCCGATTAAGTGCCTTATCGTTTTTTCTTTTTTTCTAATAGAGGTAATGGGGATTGAACCCAGAACCTCATGCATGCTAAGCATGTGCTCTACCACTGAGCCACCATGGTAACCCTCTAAGTGCCTTATCTTATCCTACACTGTTGGCCTGGGAAAGTCCCGGGGACTCTCAAGCAATCAAACCAAAATGCCCCTCCACCAGCCTCCAGGGCATGAGTCTCAGATGTCCTTTACATCAGCAAAAGTCTAAGCTTCCTCTTCATATGTCTGTACAGAGCAAGGCAATGGAAAGGCAAGTGAAAAGACTACAGCTAGCAAATGGTCCAGAACAGCCACCAAGTGCAATGCAGTAACTTCAAATAGCTCCTGTCCACCCCATCTCTACCACCAAAGAAAAGTAAAGGCTATAAAGGATATTTTTGAGATAACTGTGGGCATCTGAATATAGACAGGATAATTATTGATATGATGGAACTGTTAATACTTTCAGGTGTGATAATAGTACTGCAATTGTACAGAAAATTGCTCTGATAGTAGAACATGCCTACTAAAGTATTTAGAGATGCGGTGTTACACTGCCTGCAGTTTACTTTGGAAATGTGTACACATGCCTGCAGTCATACATATATAAAGAATGATTAAAATATATAAAGTATACATATATATATAAAGAATGACTGAAACAATAACAATTACTGCATGTAGAGTGGGGATACACTGCATTCACTGTACTGTGTTTCAGAATTTTTGTAATAAAATTTGGGAGAAAAATTGATTTTTTTTTACCTTTATACTACACCCTCTAATTCTGAAAATAGTGAAAATATGTTTCTACAATGAAAAAAATATATGCGTGTGTGTGTATATATATATAATCCAGCAAAAACATGAAGTTTCTAGAAGTTTGGTCAAAACAGCATGGGGGTAGAGTATGGGAGGGGAAGTTCTCTTTATAAAGATGAGGAAATCTAGGTAAGTATCTAAGTTGCTGGGAGAGAGAAGCAGAGGGAGACAGGGAGGGGCCATTGGAAAATAAACAATAAAAGGGGGTTCTCTGAAAAATAATGTTTCAGATGAGACAGAAGCTCACACAGACAGGTATTGGCCTTTTCCAAATCTGTTCATTTTGAAGGAATGACTCATGATGGAGAAAGAGGTCTGAGTTTGCACTCACAGGAGCTTCAAATGCAAAAACCTACAGGAGCCAAGAGGGTAATACAAACAGGCCTGATGCCACAAAAGGCAAAGACTGTGCTGAGTTGGATAATACAAATCCCGTTTTAAGGCATCCGCCCAAAACACACTAGGGGATGAAATGGAAGCCGAGCTGCTATTTTGCTACCACTTTTGTAGAGAATTTGTCATTTACAGATACTCACGTTTGCAGGCTTCATCTTTCTCAGATTAGTGGGCATGTGAGTTATCTACTGAGGGCGAGTGAAGCTGGCAGAGAGGCAGTGAGAGGAAGAACGCAAGGAAATTATAGAGACTTTGTCACTGCTTCTCCGAGAATGGGAAAGCAGCTGATGAGGAACAGGACCAAGCAAAACTGAGGGCTCAGCTAGAACCAGAAGTAATAAATATGTAAGAGAGAAAGCCACCGGTTACGAGAATTCCTCCAGCAATGCTCAGCCGTCTGAGAGCAACACTAGAAGTTCCTTCCAAGAAAAAGAGTGATAAAAACAACATATATATGAGCTCACTTTCAATCAAGATGTGTAGGCAAAGAGTGTATGTTAAACTAACATGCTCACCAGTAGCCTAAACCTGAGTTCCAGTAAGCAAACCATGGACTTCGGGTAAAAGACAAAGCAATTTGATAACAAAACAAACTCAGATACTACATACTTCTTTTTCACTCTTCTGTATATATTTTTTAAATATCAAGGATGAACAGAGTAAATGTTTTCATTTTCTGAAAATTATCATGAGTGTCTAACTCTAAATGTAATGTATTTTTAATCAGAATTAATATAGGAACTGTGTATTTTTTATTTAATCCAATGTGAAGGTGTGACTAGAGAGGAATGTGACTGATTTCACTTAATCAGTATCATTTTAATATTAAATAGAATACACAGTACAGATAATTAGTTTAAAAGATGCATTTGCCTTCAGGGCACTTATTAAGTTTAACCTAATGTCAAGAATTTTTTTTAAATCCTATTATTCTTAAGTATTGAGATATCTCTTGTCTTCATATTTTCTAACATGTAATCATTTTAAATTGACAATTTAATCCAAATTGTCGTAGGACTAAGAACAAAAAATCTTTGGTAGAGAGATTACTGGAGGTTTGACTTAGTTAAAACAAGTAAGAGTAAAACACTCACATTAAAAGGTCATCAGTTATTTCAAGATAAAGTAAAATGAACAGAATTATACCTTATGCTATATAAGAATATTAAAATTTTTAAAGTCACTTTCACGTTTATGATCTTATTTAGTCCTCCCAGTAAAACAAGACACCCCATTTTGCAGACTGGAAAAGTGTGAATCAGAAAGTTTAGATGACTAGCCAAGAAAATAAAGTTAGTTGCTCCCCTGTCCACACTTCATTTATGAAAACAACAGGAGGTTCAACAAGAATTTTTTTTTTTACAGTTCCTTTCCTGTGGCCATATCTCTGCTTTTTAAGTGATCTGGAAATCAAATTAATTTAAAATGTTGATGAACCCTGCCAAATATTTAGAACCACAATGTATCCTTGTTCTGGATGCCAGAACAGGCTTAGGTATCAGTATGGATTCATTTCATAGGATAACATCTAACGCAGTGGTAAACATAAAGAGGCCGAATAAAGCTATTTAAAAAAACGTGTTTTCTGTGTGTATGATTGGATATCTCTGACATCAAAAAAGTGAGAGACAGGAAAGCAGGTTTGGGAAAAGAACAACTGTCTTCCTTAAATGGTGCACTGCCTCGGCCGAACAGAAGCTGTTCCTTCCTCACACAATGATAATACACTGTATTGAGGGCAACTATCTCCAGGTATAGAAACTAAACACGTACTTGGTTTCCAGGAATTTTATTTTTACATTGAAGCTTCGTAATTTCTTTAACCTTTTGTGAGTCTGCAGATCTTTAAGTATATGTACTCACAAAACCTGAACACAATATGTATTATGAAAGGAAGTGGGTCAAAAAATGATTTTTATACTATGATTGTATTTATTAACATCTTTAATCAAAGGTTATTTCAATATATGACAAGTATGTCACTTAGAAGAATCATAAACTGTTTTCCTTTTCCACTGGCACTTCGACATATCTAATTAAAAGGTGACTATCAACAATAAAATCCTTTAGAAGATAGACATGTTGCAATCTTATCCAGCATCCTCTCCTTAACCACTTCTCCCTGGAACTAAATTTTTAAGCTTACACTAACATAAATTTCAAGGTAAAAACATTTTTAACTAAGATGATTTCACTGCTCTTTTGTAATCCCTCACAAAAATGTTCTATTCTTACTCTTGTAAATGTGATTGTTTCTGCATATTTGCAGAGTTTTTCTCAGGAGATATTGAAGACAAGGGAGTGTAAGGCTCCATCCTTCACAGCTTCCTCGATATTCATGTCTGTGTCCAGAATATAAGCACACTGAATCTTGAGGAAAAGTACACCCTGTGCAATGGACAGTTGGAAATCCAAGTGGTGCCAAATGTTTCCAATAAATTACTATCCACCATAGAAACACAATGAAATAATGCCATTTGCAGGAACAAACTTGAACTTAGAGATTATCATACTAAGTGAAGTAAGCCAGAGAAAGACAAATGTCGTATGATATCACTTATAAGTGGAATCTAAAAAAATAACACAGATGAGCTTATTTACAAAACAGAAACAGAATCACAGACAAAGAAAAATAAACTTATTGTTACCAAAGGCAGGAGGAGGGATAAATTGGGAGTTTGGGATATGCAGATACTAACTACTACATACAAAATAGATAAACAAGAAGGATCTGCTGTGGAGCACAGGGAACTATATTCAATAACTTGTAATACACTATAATGAAAAAGAATGTGAAAAAGGATATATCTATGTGTGTGTAACTTACTCACTATGCTGTACACCAGAAACTAACACAACATTGTAAATTAACTATATTCCAATAAAAATATCAAAAATGTATTTTATAGCAAAATCCAAATCATTTCAAACATGGATTTCTACTTATAAAAGCAATCTGTAAGAATAATGTTATTGTCTTAAATACTTGATTTGCTAGTGAAATAAAACCTTTAGAAATGTTATCCTGTTTGCTTAGGTCTCATAAAATTACCAGAAGCCAAGATGATGAAAGAAGTGTTGTTCAATTTCTTTCTGGCTGTGAGCCACAATAAATATTTGTGTATTTACTCACTTGTAAAATAATTTCACAAAGACCACTTACGCTGTGTGCCCCACTCTCTCACCTGTTATTCTCTTCTCTCTTCACTTCCATTCTCCTCTACTTTACTGCTTTTCTTCCAATTCCTTTTTTGAATTTAGGTCCCCTAAATTTATTTCATGCCTCACCAATCTTGAGGGACGGCAGCAGGAACATAAAACAATAGGTTTAGAACAGGGGATTCAGGGTAAGGCAGGTAGTGCTTCTGACACTTGCACGTTGTGTGACTTTGGGTAAATTTCTTAATCTCTCTAATGTACAGGGGTATCATAATTACATCTACCTTTAGGATTAAAAGGATGTCTGGCAAATTTTATTTCTCAATAAATGGTAACTGTTGTATTAACCTTAGAACACAAATGATCTGAAAACTTCTTTGTTGCTAATAAGGAGAGGGGACCCAGCAGATTTATTTTTTAATGAGAACATTATGTGAGGGCTGTGAGAAGAGAGAGAGAAAGGAGGAAAGATGCAGGAGGGGAGAGAAGAGGTCAAGAAGAGAAAGCAATGTAGGAAAAGGGAGAGAGAGGAAAAGGCTTAGAAGAAGAGGAGAGGATTGGAAGCAGAGAGTCCTCTCAATGACAGAGACCCTCTCTTCCAATACCTGAGCAAAGAGAACAACGAAATTGAGTAAAGGAAGGCTGGCGGCTAATATTTAGACCATGGCTTTAGATTCTTTAGGAAGTATTAAACATTGGATTGAAACCTCTCCAAAACACACTTCTAAAGGAAACATACATGTCTTATGGATTATTTTTTCAGATTATTCCTTTTTATTTAATGAAGTATAATTTTCATTTAATTAAGTATAATCGATTTACAATATTGTGTACATTTCAGGTGTACAGTAAAGTGATTCAGTTAGACACATATATGTGTATATATATTTTCAGATTTTTTTTATTATAGGTTATTATACGGTATTGAATATATTTCCTGTGCTACACAGCATGTCCTTGTTGTTTATCTCTTTTATACATAGTAGTTTGTATCTGTTAATTCCAAACTACAAATTTATCGCCCCCTGCCATTCCCTCTTTGGTAATAGTATTTTGTTATCTATGTCCATGAGTCTGTCTCTGGTTTGTAAATAAGTTCATTTGTATCATTATTTTTAGAACTCTTACATTACAAACTGGTAATTAAGTTACCTATTTATAGGTATGTGTATGTATGCATAATTATGTTTGTGAATTTGAGGACAGGAGTCTGAATGCAATTGGTTTGAAATTTAAAAACATCCTAATAAAATAGATGAATACCTACTGAATTTTATGTTCATAAAATTAATCAATAATATTTCCTGTTATGCCTAGTTTTCTCTCTCAACAAACGCATGAATCTGTTCTAGAAATGCATCATTGTATCATTACTGTACTGCTGCTTTTCAAAATACAGAAGAATCACTGTAGGTGATGTAAGAATAGTGATAATAATGTTTAGAACTAAAGCATTAGGCTGCTTATTTTTTCTATTCATCAATCTTGGAAAAGACCTTGAATTAAAAAACAAACAAGTTATAATGAAATTTGCTTTCATCCTTTGCCCCTCTAAATACCCACTGATCTCACACCAAGCATTTTCTAACCAGGTTAAAGTCCAATTCTGTACTCACATTAGGCTTAGATTCAATTGAGTTAAAATTTTACACTGACTGCCAGTCAACCTTATCATGAACTTTCATTATGTGCATGTAATTAATTGGGTCCAACGAACAATATCAGTGCTGAGTTATAGACTCTTTTCCCCCGACCATATAATTAGAATATAATTACCCACAGGATATCAGAATGATGCAAAACCTTTCCTCTAAATGCGCCCTCATTAGGAAACAAGTCTCCATGTACATTTATTCAATCAGTGTGAATTAATTAAAATGTTACTGAAATAAAAGAGGGCAGCAATAAAGATTATCTGATATCTATTAAGAGACCATCACTTGAGATCTGCATGCACAGTTTATATTTAAACCCACTTAGCTCAAGCAGGAACTTTGCCATGTAGCTTTACATACATCCAGTATGCTAGGAAATGTGAGTACACGAATTGGTTCGTGCTGTTGTTCCTGAAAAGACCGTAATACACGATGCACACAAACACCTTAAAGAATCTGGGTAAAATTCCAGAGGCCCTATTACTCCCTGATGGATCCACAAATTTGTTATCATCACATGGAACATACTTAGTGAATGAAAGTCATTTCTAACACGAAATATCCAGGCAATTAGTTGTTCATCTCACACATTTTCCTTCCGAGTCTGACATATTTATTCAAATCTGGCTTAGGAGACGATGGCTCAAAAAGCCTAGCCTTACCAAAGCACTGGTTATTTTTCTTCTTTTTTTTTTTTTAATAGAGAAAACAGCCTCAGTTACTCAGGCTGGCTCGAGCTATCTTAATAGTATATTTTCTTTGAGCAGACGATTCCTATGCACCTAAGAATATACACATTCAGGTTATATAAAACATGGAAAAAATAGTTAATGTATACAGAAGCCAAAGGACATAAGATGCATATCTCACAAGAAGCTGCTGATTCACATAAAATCATTCTTCCTAGAAGCTGTTTGTCTTGGTTCCTTAAATACTTGGCACATTGTCATATGCAATAAAATTTTATTGAATGAATTAATAAGTAGACAACCATCATATAAAGCAATACTCAGCAGTATTCAGGAACATTATCATAAACAATAGCAAGAGTTTTCAATGCAATATATAGCATCTCTGTAGAGTAAAATATACAGAGAATTTCAAGCCTTCTGTGTTATTGTCAAATTCTCAGACATTTTTCGCTTCAGAAGTATGTTTTATAAAACTTCATTCTGATAAGCAAAATTTGGTATTCATACCTACAAATAAACATGGAATGGAAATCTATAATGGAAATTCTAAGTGACTCTAACGTAAATTAAGCCATCTACGAATTGTTCTTTATCATACACATCTTAGAAGCAAACTCCAATCAATTTGTAAATTATGGCTAATTATTTCTTTTTGTTAAGAAATTTTAACTCCATAAAAATGTATATTTTCAAATGTTCTGATGGCATGTTATATATACAATAATGGCATAACACTTCATTCAGACATTACACTGATCTTGGTAGAGGCCAAAAACTGAAAGAAATAATGGACTTAACTCTTGCTAAGCAAGAAGGGGGATTATTGTACACAGGTTTGCTTTATTTCGAATATTAACAATTTTTTTAGGACTTCAGTAACAAAGACAAGCAACTATAGTTGCTTGCTGAAAATGCTGTGATTCGTGTAACATTAACTAAAATACCACACTTATTAAGGATGATCACCACAAAAAGAAAAAATTCTACTAATGCAATACAAACAATTTTAAAATCGCATTTTATGGTAAGTATCAATTTTCATTTTTTGAGCTACATGAAGAGAATATTTATAATATTTCACATGAACTACTGTGTCACTTAAGCTATATTTCTTAAAATCTTATTTTAAATATAATTTAATATCCACAGGAAGATGTCTCAATTCTCCTCAAAATTTTGAACTGTTTCATTTAAGCTCTCTACCTGCAATACCACTTTATTTTGTATTTTAAATATTAGGCATTTCACAGTACCATCTATTGGGTACTTCTTATAACTACAACAACATAACAAACACAAGCTTTTTATAATTTAGTAATAATTACAAAATACTTCAAAAGCCACTCCAGAAACTAAACACAATGCTAATTTGACGTCCGCTAAGACTATCATATCATCACACACTTTAAACTCAACTTTATGAGCTTGTAACAACAAAATTCAATTATCATGGGTGATCGATGATTTGAATAATAAACTTCCCTGTTGCATATTCATTTTGATTTGTATTTGATATTTATGTCACTGTCTGATGTATTTTCTCCTTTACTTAGGAAAAAGAGTGGTGACTGGTGAGAGCAAAAGACCCAAATGACTGTAATTCATTAACTCAGTAAATGTTTGTTGAGCATCTACTACATCTCAGTTGAATCAGGTGCCAGAGATAAAGAGAGAAATCCTCAGTGTGAGCGCTAGTAATGACGGTGGTGCCATTCAGTGAGCACAGGGGACAGCTTAACAAGAAACAGGTTCAGGTGGGGAACATATAGTTCGATGGAAGAGTGTGTGCTCAGCATGCACGGGATCCTGCGTTCAAGCCCCAGTACCTCCACTAAACAAACAAACAAACAAATAAACAAAGCGAATTTCCCCACCGCCCAAAAAAATAATAATAATAAAAAAAGAAACAGGTTCAGTTCAGTTCCTGGTGTGTTGGTTTGGAGGCTTCTCTGGAACCCCCGAGGGGAAATTCACTATATGAAGCTGGGTGCTTGGATGTAGAAGGGTAAGGGAGGACACACATAGATATATTCACTGTAGTCATGAAATCAAATGAGATAAGTTATACAGAGCAAAATGACATGAGGATATAATTAAAAATGGAGTCTACACATATTTAAGAACAGAAAGGACTAGGAATTTAGCAACATGGGTAGCGTGGCTAGAGAGTCAGAAGAAACACTAGCGGACATGTCTTAGATGAGTATTACAGAATATGAGAAAACAGCATTTCAAATACTGTCAAATGCTGAGGGGATTAAAAGCAGATCATTCTAGGAAAGAGTGTTTAGTAGATGCTGTTGGTGGTCCAAAGCAGATGCTCTGCTGCCTGGCCGGGCACCTATCCCCAGCTGCTGAGTGTCCACTACTGAGAACCCCCAGCTGACCCACTTTTTGCAGAATCATCCTCTGCTCGCTGGGGCAGGCTCTCCAGGGAGCGCCTCCTGCCCTGGTGCTCAGGATCAGCTAACGAATGACCAATACGGGTTACAAAATGGCAGCCCCTTGTTTCAAGTTAAGAACAATCCTATGATACGATTTTGCCCTAGAGTCCAAGGTTCAGGCCGAGGCTTCAGCTCTCCCTGTGACCGCTCCCTTGCTCAAAGCCTGCCCCTTTCCGTTCCTGCTTTTCTTCCTTAAAGGTTTTTTTTATAATAAAGAAACACTGTTCTTTCTATATATATATCACACACAGCTAAATCCCCGGTTCATGGTCTGCTCCTTGGGAATCCAACTGAAAAGAATGCCAATGGATTTAGGATAGGTGGGCAGAGTAGTTTCAGATTCATTTTTACAGTCAGAAATGAGAATAATGTGGACTGAGGAGGGAAGAGGAGGGCTATGTGACACAGTGAGTGTACTTCACACCTGCCTATGCTGATGGCCACATTAAGAGGCAGACAAAGACCACATCCATATACAAATTTAGAAAACAGCATTACACGGGAGAAAGAACAGCTCTTCCACTGGTATGGGTTCCATGCCAGACACGCAACTAAGAGGGAAAACTGAGAAGTTCAAGTGCTGGACTCGAGTTAGAGCGCTGTCAAGTGCTACCCAACACAAGCATGCTGGGATACACTTCGTTTGAGGTTGTTTTTTTTTTTTTTCCAGTTTCAAGTTAGCAAATTAACATACTATTAGATGTGACAAATGCCACAAAAGGAGAAAAATGGGGAGGTCTAGGGACAGAGAGGGGCAGAAAATGTGAGAATGAAATAAACTGGAAGAATATAGGCCTTGGACAACACAGGGATGTTGGAGGATTGGTAACCAAATGAAATAATTTGAAAATATCTGTGATTGGGATGAAACAGAAGAAATAGCATAAGGAACAGAATACTAGGTGGCAAGTTGTACTCCTCCAGAATTTGGGTTTCCTTCAGCAAATGGGGAGGAATTGGTGAAACCTCCTATGATTATCAGGAACAGAATTTAAAATGATTTTATCATCTAAAGAGCAAGGAGTGAGCATCAATGTCTCCCACAGAACTAAACTATCCTCATTCCACAGAAAGGGAAAACAGGTTAAACTAAGGAACAAAGAGAGGATTAAGTCAAAAATCATTGCACTATTCATGAAATAGATGGATGGACAAAAGGATATATATGAATCAATTCTTGCTCAGCTTTCAAGTGAACTTGAGAACAGACAAGTTATATAATGGTAAAATGGAGGAAAGCATGTCTGTAAATACGTTATGATCACCAGCATTGCATCATCTGGAATCATTAAAACCACAGGTTGCCTTTGCAAGGTGGAATTTATTCTTAAACGTCTAGTGGTGAAGGGACTCTAATTTTTGTTGTTGCTGAACTCAAAATTTAAAAGTTAGAAGATGGGAGTGATATAAAGCATTTATTTCTACTATAATGAAATTGTATTTCGATATTTGCCCTGTCCTAACCCCAATCTTCAATTGGAAGGTACAAGCAGAAATACCTACACAGAGGCTTACATTTTATGGCACAGTGGGAGGCAATTTAGTCTCCCCAGTGTTTAACGAGAATAGCCAATTTTGTACGTCCTTGCAAACACTGAGCATCGTCATTTAAAAGATATTTGCCAAAAGGGATAGAAAAAGAATACCTCATTTTTCAATTTGCTATTCTTGAACATTTATAAGCTTTAAATTTTGAAATCATTTTTTTTACTTACATGCATTAATTTTTTAAAAACAGGGCTTTTTTGTTACAATGCTTGTGTTTATCTTGATTTGCAAGTTTCGGTCTTTACCTTTTAAAGAAACTTTTGATTGGTCAAGGCTGCCAACTTTTTATCTTTCTCTTTTTAGGAAAAAGGTAAAAATGCCTTCTCAGGCAAAAATTGGATCTTTAATCGTGTGTGGTTTATTTTAGAATGGGTTTTATAAAGTAGAATTGATCTTAATTTAGCTTCCCATATGGTTATACAGTAATCTCAACACCACTGACCTCCACTAGCCCGTATCAGATTTGACCTACAACCTTCATCATATACCAAACCATCACATACAGCTCAATACGTTTTAGACTTTCCGCTGTGCTTTGCGTCTTCTAGGGCCACTCTTACATCACTGTGATCACTACAGCTTTAGTAAACACATTCTTAGGGATTGTTAAAGCAGCTCTTTCCTTATTACTCTTCTTTCTCAGAATTTACAGTGTGTGTATGCACATTTATTCTTCCAGGCACACTGTGGAGTCATTCTGTCAAGCAAAAAAAATATGGCATGGAAATTGCATTAAATAGACTAGTGAATATGAAGAAACATTGGTTCTTTTCAGCTCAGCCTGATCTTCTTCAATGTACTTGGAGAGGATAATTCAGTTTTAATTTTTTTCTTTAGGGGTAGCATGGTCTCCTTCCACTTTGTTGCCATTCTCCTTTACATTATAGGAAATTTTCTTAACTTTCTCCTCCAAATTACCAATTCAGTTGTCCACGACACTGAGTATTCTCTGTGAAGATATATTTCAGTTGTTGCTAAGGCATTTTTTTACATCTTTTCTTCACCTTTTAGATATTCCTTTCAAATCATTATATTGGAAAATAGATGTTTACTTTAGTATTTTTGGTCATGTAAAATTACTAACCTTTTCCTCTGCTTAATGCAGTAAATGATGCATGGCATCCACCTAACTTTGAACCGCTATGCTTATTTCTTTGTTTTCTTGTTGCAGAATGGTTACTATTTTATTTTGGCATTAGGTAGACTTACCTACACTAAAATTCACTTTGGCAATAAGCCATCAGTATGTATGGACAGTTGTTATAAGACAGCAAAACCAAAGCAAAGAAACACTACTATACCAATTATAGCAATATTTTTGAAGTGTAGTCCTCTACCAACACAACTGCAGGTGGAAAAAATTATCTTGGGTCTCAGTAACAACAGCACTAAGAAAAAGTGTTTCCTCTAAGTGAATGGTCTGTTTTAAAGTCAGGAATACTCTCAAGCCAGTATGTCCCCCTCTTTTCTAAGGCTACTAAGAAAATCAGGGACAAATGTGTAAATTATTTCTCAACTTTTTAGGATATCGTGACATGAATTTCTAACTTAATTTTGCCATGACCTTATTATGTTTTATACTGCTGCTCACTGTATATTCATATAAACTGCCTTGCAGATTGTTTTTTAATGAGCTGTAGAATAGTAATTCACTAATACGTAATCTCACCCCCTCACTGTTGCATCAGACATATATATAATAGTCTTTGTTATGTTTAAGTCTGTTTCATAGATTTTAGATTGTGAATATTTTAATACTTCTCATTAATCCTTCATGAGATAATGCTCATTTCTGGCTACATGTTTTAGATTTCTACCTGAATGTCAAGTAACTAAACTTCCAGTTTATGTTGTATTAGCCTTCTGTTTTTGATTTTCTACAAATCATGACAAAACCTAGAGGGTGCAAGACTGTTTCCTTAGAAAATTATAACTTACTCTGGGTATAGCAATATTTTAGTCATAAAATATCACAGAACTTGTAGGAATATTTTCACAGTTCTATTAAAAATAAACTAATAGAAACTACTATATATAGAATAGATAAACAAAACGGTCCTACTATATAGCACAGAGAACTATATTCAATAACTTTTAATAACCTATAACAAAAAAGAATATGAAAAAGAATATATAAATTTATAACTGACTCACTACATTGTACACCAAAAACTAGCACATTGTAAATCAACTATACTTCAATAAAAATTTTTTTAAAAAACTAAAACATAGTTTAGAGTTCTAAAAATAGAATTCTACCATATTCATTAGGTAAAAAGTGTAAGTAACCATGATAAGTGAAATTTTTCTTCTATACTAGACATTGCTTTTAAGTTATGTATTCTGTAAAATATAGCCCAGGTTGGCATAAAGATGTGTTCTTCATAAACCAGAAAAACCAATGTAACTAAGACAATGTAACAGATAAATGGTTCGTTTCACAAGTGTAGTGATGGAATCATCACTAGGTGATATGGGGGCCTTTTCAGATTTCTTGTACTATGTCCTTTCAATAAACTTTAATATGGCATATATATATATATATATACACACACACATACACTGTAAGACTATGCTCAACAAAACGGATTTACACATATTTTATAACATTATAGCTGTCTAGTGCTTAATGTGTTCTTCATGGGATTTTGAATCAGAAAATCACAGGCAAAAAGATATAAGAACATTCAGAGTTTAATTCTACATACTTAAAAAAAGTAAATAAAAAGCAGCTATCCTTTATGACTAATACCATGAACTAGAGTCTGAGTTAGATTTTGAAAATATGGGAAAAATGAGATTTCTTCTTGCCTATCATTACTATGATGACTATTATGAATTGATCTATAATGAATATTAATTAAATGAATATTAAGTAATGACATTGATGAAACATTTATTGAGCACTGACAATGGGCTTTGTCCCACTCTTTAGACAAAAAAAGAAAATTGCATAGGCGCAAACCCATAGTATATTACATAAAGAAATTTCAAGAAAATAGATGACTTCAGTAACTATGGTTAAGGTTAAGGAGGTAAATGGGAAAGAACGGCAGAGCAGCTGAAATGACGTTAAATAAAAACTGGAGCTCAGTGCAGCAAGTCGCATCCTTAGCCAACTGTTCGCACCTCTCCACCAGACTCTACGCTTCTGGGAGCTCTCTAACTAGTATAGGAAATAAGGCTACAGGGAATTCAAAATCCAAGTTTCAGAATTGCAGAGAATTCAAATGTCTCCCTTCCTCTTTTAATCAGTGGATGTTTAGTACTGAAGTTGTCCTTATTAACTGTTGATGGTTAGGGCTAAGAAAGAGCCCATAACAGTTGGACTTGAAGAAGAAACACATGCTTTACTTCCACTCCCTGATGTGTCTCTGACATTATTGAGGAGTAGGGACTTGGTTAAACACATGCTCTAAGGGGAGATTTAACATACTCTATGCTATTTAAGACTTAAATCACCATATCTACAATGCATAATTTAGTAGAACTCTTATAGTTGTGGAAGAGCAAGCAAGATCGGAAGAAGAGGAAAAGTTACTATAGACATATGGTTCTCTGAGAGTGTTATACCTAGAGATAACACAGCCTGCTGCTTCGGCACCACCAACACCACGTGGCCAAGTCTGCAGAGTCACAGGAAAGAAGGGAGGTAGAAGTGGAATCATTTGAATCAAATCTAAAGGCTATGTTTAAAATTTACATTTTCTAAATAGTTCTATTTTCCTTTCTCTGTGTCTCATTATTTATTATGCTGGCATTCTTAAAAGTTAGCTTAAGTTAATATAAGATGCTACAGTAAGAGAAAGTATTCCTGGAAGAATATACCACAACTGGTCCAAAAGGGGCACAACGCTGAACATGTTATTTGTTTTATATCATATCAACTTCCTACCAATGAATATTACATTTACTGTATATTCTGATAATATTATGTCTGTTTAAAAATAAGATAAAATAATCCTGCTAAATTGGTTTTTAAAATATTTAAATCATTAATAGTTTATTGTAAAACTGGTTTTTGGTTGTAGGGTGCATTTCAATCACTATTTCCTGATTTGGAAATGTGTTTATAGTACAGAAAGAACTAAAAAGCTATAAAATCTGATTTATTTGTAGATCAAAAGAACATAGTATGGGAAAAAAATGATACTTTCCAATGTTGATTAGAGAGTAACCTGGAGAAGTCACTCTTCATAAAGATGTTCACTAAGGTGTTATTTATAAGAACAAAACAAGGAATTGCAAACATGCTAAATATAAACAGTTTCAACTGAATTATGATAGCTTCACATAATGAGATTTCATGTAGCCATTAATAATGATGTGCCATAGTAAACAGTAATTTATAAAACACTTAATGATATCAGTTTAAATGTAAAACTAGGACGTCACGTGATGTCGAGTTTAATTACAAAACTGTCAAAAATATACACCTAAAAATCAAGAGGAAATTTTTAATAGTAGTTCTGTTTAATATTAACAGTGGTTTCTATATAACTGTTAGAGATTTTTAAATGTTTTTCTCTTGATTTTACATCGTGTTTATACATTTTACTTACTAAATGCATAGTTATCTTACAATAAAGTATTAAATTAACTTTCTGGTTCAACATAATACTTTAAATAATAGTAATATCAGATGATACTGAGTGAGTAATTACTAAATACTAGGCATTGTTCTAAGAAGTTTTCATGAATTAATTCATTTATTTCCATTTTGCAAATGAAGTACACAGGTACAGGATGTTAATAACTTGCCTCATGTCATAAAACTAGTGAAAAAGCCAGGATTCAAATACAGACGTATACTGCTAACAGTAACTGGGTTGAACCAATTACTCTGAAACTTGCAATGTACGAACAATCTGATGGCTTCATATCTTTACAAAAGCTCAGGATTTGTCATTGTCTCAGTCATCTTGATGGGTGTGTACTGTCATCTCTTGAGATGGAAATATGCACTTTCCTGATGAGAAAGGATGGCGAGCATCTATTCACATGTTTATAGGTTATGTGCGTGTATACATTTTATTCAAAATTCTTTTGGGTCTTTTACCCTTTTGGATTGGGTTGTTTATTACTTATTATTGGTTTACATAAGCTGTTTTTATATTCTGGACATAATCATTTGTCACCACTGTGTACCCACTTGAAAGAAACAACCTGCCTACAGACTGAGTTTCCATTAGAAATTGAAGCTTTTAGTCTTCTGTCTTTTCTATCACCATCCCATGCTCATTTGTGTTTCTTCTCCTCAATTGATCTTCCATACCTCACTTCATTTCTGTAACTTTTCACTAGGCTGTCTAGAATTTATGCTCAAAATGAACAAATAATCCTTTTTCTTTCTAACTCAACGTCACTTTCCCTGTAACACTTCTGAAGATGTTGCTCATTCTCTTAAACATTACTTGTCCTACAGTTTTTTTTTTTTCCTTAATAGAATTTCTTGGCTTAGCATTGTTCCTCCAGCCCCATGGTAGAATCTCTTATCACTGAGACTCACAGACTCTAATACTTCCTCCCTCTACCCTTATTCATTACCATCATATAGCCATTCTATCAACACCCTGTAATTATACTGGGTGGCTTTATGGACAGCATACGATAAACCATCCGCAGAATTCCTTGACCTCCTGACATCTAGTGAAACTCCTCTGCACACCAGCTGAGTTACCCAGATCCATGATTGCATACTGGATTTGACCATTCTCTGGAACTAATCTATTCTGAAATCAAATCAAGCTCTAATACTCTGCTCTCTGCTACCATCTTCTCTCCTGGTTCCCTCAGTTTCTTCCTCTGTTGGTGTTTCCTGATTATTTGCTTTACAACCCAGTAATTACACTCTCATATTTCCTCTGCTCATTGCTTTAAATTTATTGTAATTCACACTACTAGCAGAATTATCTTTCTAAAACACAAACCCCATCATGTAGTCTCCTATTTACACTGGATAAAGCCCAAATCCTTGACAAGAAAGGCCTGGCTTTTCACTATCTCAGACCTTGTCTTGTCTGGCTCTCTGAGCCTCACCTTTACTCACAAGCCTTAAGAAACACTTTACAGTTTCAGGATCTCACTCTATACTCTCTTATTTCTAGACTTTTCATACAAAGTTGTCTCTGCATTTGCCAAATCCTTATTTTTATTCAAGATTCAGCTCAGGCATCATATTTTCAAGAAAGTATTCATTATCTCTTTGAATTACTCTCAGGATGGATGAAGATTCTCTTTATGAAAGCCCCCAAAAGTTAATGTTTATTCCACCGTAATATGTAATCTGCTTGCCTGTCCTGCCCAACAGACTTGAAATTGTAGTAAATAAAAGAATTGTTTTTATCTGAATTTTTAGCTCCAGTAACTTTAATAAAAGCTCGTGGAAAGAAGAAAGAAACAAAGAAAGAAAGAAAGAAAATGCAAAATAAATCTAACACCGCACATATTGTATATAAAAATAACATACACTGATAATCAGTAATGATTTTAAAAATACTGTAATAGCACAGCCATAACAGTTATATGAAGAGTAGAAACTTATAATGTAATATAAACTCAAGCTTAAAGTAATCAACATTTTATAATCCTTATATTTTATCAACCTTACTAACATGTTAATATAGAAAATTATTAAGTAATTAACCTTTATTTAGAGAACACAGCCTTGCTTTTAAATTATATTATAAAATAATTATTTTATATACAGAGAAAGCTAAATTAAATCACAGTTAAGTATAATAGAAATAATTTTTATGATGATCTGCTTTCATCGTTCAAATAGAAAGTTTAAAAAGCTACTTTTTCATGAGACATCTCAAGTATTCATTTGTTGATAGTGGCAGAATTAATGAAATAAAAGCCTAACCCAAACTGAAGAATCATCACAAAAACATATGTAATCAGAGACCCAGTTTGCCTGATCATTCAAAAAGTACATAAAATTTATAATGAACATAACACTATTTCATAGTTCTAGAGAAGTGGATCAAATTTACAGTTTCCGCTATAAAATTACTCTAAGAATCAAAGGGACTCTACCCTAGTCTATTGATTTCTGTGACCTAACAAATTTATGTACTATCAAAAACAATTTTAAAAGTACTAAATGAGGCCATTATAGTAAAAAGAAATTTATGAATGGGATAGCAATGGAATTATAGATTAGCACATAGAAATAAATAACATGTAAGCCAGCATCATAGTCACACTGGCATATAAATTTAATGCCATGCTCCTAAAGGATAGAAGATAAAATATGATAGTAATAAGACACAAAGGGTCCAAAAGATAACATGAAACAGAGCTGAGAAGGACTTCTGTCACATAACGAAGGCATCTCCAACAATGTACTTTTTTTGTTAAAATAAGTTGGCTTCATATGATTTTTTTAAAAGCTTTTCAATGCAGCTTGGTGACATAACGATGAGTCACTCCAAATGTAATTAAACAAATTGATGAACGACTAAAACAACATGGATCAAGTCTGCCTTAGGTTGGGGGTAAAACTTAGAACATAAAAGAGAGGGTAAGTTGCAAGCTCATAAGGCCATGTCTTATAAGAAATTATTATAATTTTTTGCATTGTCACTTTGACTGGGATTAGATAGCAGAGATTTCTGAGTGTTGTGATCCATAACAAGAATCAAGAATGCATTTTTGATGGAATCTAATAAAGACAGAACATCTGTTTGGACAATCAGTTGGTAAGGGTTAATGACCTTGTACAGGAATTAAGTTGCTGAGCAAGAGTCCTGACTTAGTAGAGCATTTATTCAGAGGTGGAATGAGGAAACACCTTCCAGAAATCTGCCTTTGGAAATGGTTCTGAATTGTCTTCACTACGGCAGTAAATGGACTATGGTTGTAATCATTTTTTTTTTTTTGCTGTAAAATTATCAAAGAAAGCAGTATAAATACTTAAACACAAAGAAAAAATCTTGATAAAGTTTAAGCAATGGAATTTTCTGATAGTATTATCAAAATATGCTAGAAACCACTTGCAATGCCAGAAATCAGTGGTTATACTTGATGCACAGAATCACTGATTACATTTTAATTTCAGAGGTGTTGGTTTTAAGCCATTTTTTATGGCTGTAGGCACTATCAAGACAAATTCTCTGTGGAAGCTGTTGTTAGCACATGCTTGTAAAAGCATGTCATCAGTGCACAGGAGATGCTTAGCTTGCTAATCTTCATAACAGGTAAGCACACAGCTATTGAACCATTAAAGTTAATAAGTGTTGGGGAGGGACTGAAGGCTGAGAAGAGAGTTTCAGACATTTTTTCTTAATAAAAAAATAACACCTGAAAAGATGTTCTAAAATATAAGAGGACTGTGTCTATAGACCTTGACATGGAAGTACATCGTTAAGATGCTTCGCCTAGGAATTAGGGACCCATAATGAGTTTATGTTGTTCATTCAGTAACCAATTCCTGACCACAGGGTCAAAGGAAAGGGACAGAAAACCTCAATAAGATTGTATGTCTTAAGTTCTCCATCTCATGTCTTCTAGAATGAACTGGAAAGGATATTGATGGCCACTTTGCAATAATTGAGTCTGAAACTCACCTGCTCTTCCTAGAGACCATTATCACGAGAAACTGAGACGTACATTTTGAACGAAAATATTGTTATTAAGGAATTAAAAAAACAAAGATCATTATTTGCGAGGACTAATGATTTTCTTTCAATGAAAGGTTACAATTTTACAGCAGGTGATGCAGTGTGAAATCATTCCTGGGAATGTTAATGAGAGTTCACAAATTGAAAAGCCTCAGAGCCCATCAGCTGAAGCACATTAAGCAATTCTGTGTACAGAACAACTTTATTAACTTCTTTAAAGTTTTAGTATTTAAACAGTTAATGGGTTTAAGAGTCAATGTACTCATTCCATGATCAGAAAGTAACCTTTAATTTCTACCTAGCAAGGCAGTGGAAATTTTAACGCCAAGTGATTTAGGCTAATTTATTAACATGTACAAAACCACAAAGCTTTAGAAAGCAGGTGTACTTAGAGAATTACAAGTGGTTTAAATCCTTGATTTCTAGTGTATAAGGTGGTATGTGAGAGACTGGGTGGTTGAGTCAGTTAAAGAGCGTTGTTTCCCATGCTAGGTGGTTGGATTCAAAGAGGAATCACTAAAAAATAGTTTAAATATTTTTAAATACTTAAGCAGGAAAATACTGTATTTTTGAGAGTGGATCCAGGAAGCCTTGTGGAAGATGCACAGAAAAGAAGTGATGCCGTGGTCATGTTACTAGTACCAGGACATTTCTGGAGAACAACTTGTGGGTGACACATGGACAGCTACAACTGGACTGAAGAAAAGAGAAAGAATTAAGAACATCAGAATCAGCTGCCTAAAAATTAATTTGATCTTCAAGATGATGCATCAATGATAATTATTAGGTTTCTAACTTGGGTATTGGGTATGAAGTTTCTACATAAGACAAATAGGAGAAGGCTTATATTGGGATTTGAAAAAAGGGCAGAAATGCTAAGTTCAGTGCCCATCCCTTGATTGCCACTTCATAGCCACGTGACAGGGGAAACTTAATCTCTCCGTTTCTGTTTCCTCACATGCAAAATAGGGATAGTTACAACATGCATCTTATGGGGTCACTGTGCTGATTCAATTAACTCATACACACCATCACCAACAACTACAGCGCTTTCATAATCTCAGTTGCTACCTCACTCATTGTAACTTGACACAAATAACCTTGATTCCAACAATCTTTAATTCCACTGTAATGCACAACATATTTCTCCTAACATCCCTTACTGTACCTCACTCTTCACTGCCCTTAATTCGCTTGTGTCCCGGCTTAAATTCCATGGCCAATCCTTGGAATCAGGCCCTTGCACACACCTTGCACACTTGCAATCTCTACTTCTTTGCTTCTCTCTCCCTTCACTGTATCGGGTGAAACCGTCTCCATAAGGCTGGCTCTTGTCTACTCCTGGAGCTAGAACCTAACTGGAGAAATATGACTGAATGTGACCAGAGAAATATACCCATCCAAGCTTAATGGTCTTGTTCTAAATTTACAGTTATTAAGAAGAGACTGCTCATTATTCCCTGCCAATCATATGGCATTCCCTTGATCCATGTGGCTCCCACTCTCTTAGGTGACCGCTGTGTAACTTCTTCCAGATCCTCAGAATCTTCATACCATCCTTCCTCTCAGCAATGACCAAGCCTCCTATTTCTCTAAGAAAATCTAAGTGTCATATCTTTTTTTTTCCATAGCCATTCCCTCTACATGTCGGTTAGATTGTTCTTTTAAAAATATGCCAGATCATTCTCTCTTCTGATCAAAGTCCTCTAATGGCTTTCAACTTCACAACTTCACAATAAAAGCTAAAGACTTTACAATGGCCTAAACTACTCTACACACATGAAAATCTTAAGACATCTTTGGCCTTCTCCACTTTTGCTCTCTGCACAGACTCTGACCCAGCCACTAATTTCCTTGATGCCCTTCAGATACGCCAGGTTTCTCCAGCCTTTGAGCTTTTCCTTGTTCTTTTCTGGTGACTCCTCTGTCTACAAAGTTCTCTCCCCAGCGAGAAACAGGGGTGACCCCCTCATTTCTCAGCTCTTCATTCAACTATTTCTTTGGTAAACTGCCTCTTTTACAAATGCAATCCCAGCATTTCTTCTCTTTTCCTGCTTTAATTTTGTCCTTGAGTTTTTAGATACCACCAGTGTTTTAATACAACCAGGTAGTAAGTAATACACGTATTGCTCTGTGTGTTGCCTGTTTCATCCCACAGAATGAAACCTCTACAAAGGCGAAGATTTGATTTCACTTTTTATTGTTTTTCCTTCTACTGATAAAACTATTTGGCACATACTAGGCACTCAAATACTTCTTGAGTGCATTAATATATTTAGCATAGTAGCTGGTATAGTATATACGCTCAATAAATAAGAGTTATTGTTATCAAATATAATATTAATAATGCATTGGGCAACATGGAATACATAAGAACATGGAAGCTCCAGGTTGCAGCGTTACAACTTTCAGATTCAGAAGAGGAGGATGAACTTAATACACATTAACATGGTAATAAAATAAGACGAACAAACAAGATCCCATGGGGAAGAATGTTAATAGTGGAAAGCTGTGGCAGGTGAGGGGCGAGTATCGGAATGAGCTAACATGGGGCAGGCTGAAGTCCTAAAAGCCAAGGAAGATATTAAAAGGAAGCATCCAGAGAAACAGAAGGAGAATCAAGAGAATGTGGTTTAATGGGTCAATGAAAGGTAGACATTTGTGAAGGCTGAGGTGGTTAACCGTGCCTAATACTTCAGAGCAAATAATACTAAGGAAAGGATGACATCATAAATGTTCAGCTACAAATCATAATTCAAACTGCAGGAAAATTTAATGATTGAAAATAAATGTTCAGAACCAACAGTGTCTACAAAAGCAATAAAAGAGTTGGCAAGATCAGTAGAAGATAAGACGTTCATTTAACACGTGCTCTTTACCTTTGATTCTTTTGAAGAAAGAAAGGAGGGAATAATAAAAAAATCCATCTCATGTTTGACCTTGTATGACCAGAGGCTGTGACAAAAGTGAGCCAAAGAAACAGTCCCTCCGCTCACTGAACTGAGCAGGCTTTTACCCAGATGGGTGGGTAATCGAATGACATCATCAATTTCTTCCTCAACTTAAAAAATCTAAAATCAAGGGTACAACTCAACCAATAAAATGACTGAATTTTTTAAACCGAATGAAAATATATAAAAATTTTACAAGTCCTTTCTCTTTAAGAGAATATTCCAAAAGAATAAAAATCATACCAAATTCAACTAAAAAGTCAAGTATTTTAATAAGGCTCTCATTATTTTTAATCAACCTTATTTACTACAGGATATCTAATAAATCATACATGAAGAAAGAAAATTTACAATAAGTTACTGCTATCCTCAGCAACATGCAGGTATTTTCCTTTGCTCCAAATTTGTAGATTGAGAAAATGAAGAGTTTTAAATATTTTTTTCACTAAAGGCATTTCAAATACAAACAATATTTTACAGATAATTACAAAATGAATCATAAGTGGGTGCGAACTGAGTAATTTGATTAATTTCTAAGTTGACCTTTAGAAAAGTATTTGTCTAGCATTTCTTAGTTGTTGTACTTTAATTCTATAAACCTGAAGTTCCAAGCTGCTTAAATTCCATGTTGTTTTTAAAAATGAGAACTGCGTTACGGATATAAAACAGTTTGCTTTGTAAGATAACTATTTCACTTTAGAAACAAATTGGATTTTTGAAATGTAAGATGAATATCATCTCTGAGTGCCTGCTTCTCTTTCTATCAAAATGTGTTCTTCTCAGGGTTACCTTACTTATGCATTTTTCACCTGTATATTTATTGAATCAAGTAATTATTTTGCAGGTCATTAAATTTATTCTCCACGAACAAAAAAAACCAAATGCACCTAATGGCAGTGCACAGCTTTCTTCAAGCTATGTGTCCTCTTTCTAAGTAGCCTCTGACTCAGAATGAGAGACCTCCACATTGCAGATGTATTATGTGCATCTCCAGCAAAATTGCCCATAAGAATAACTTCATTATTCTGGGAAGCTAGATCTATAAAACATGTAAAATGTGGAAGTGTTCTGCCTGTACAATTTCTGGTAAGTACCACATGGCTAAGTGATAAAACCTGAGTCAGCGTTAGTTAGAGCATACCTTACTAAGACGTTTATTGTGCCACGAAGGAAAAAGGAAATACAGTGGGCAGAGGGGTCCTGTCTGCAGTAATGAGGTATTTTACATCTCTAGAGTCCTGCCTCGATAGAAAATGATCTCTGGAAGCATCTAGTGGCAGCGTGCACCAGTTGGCCCTAGAAGCCCCAGTGATTGCAGAATGATGAGAAGGAGAAACTCACCAGCACCACTGGACAGATTGTTGTGGGTGGTAAAATATGGTCCTTCAAAGGTCCGCAGTCACATTCAGGTTTTAGATGAGAAGCACATTTGTTATGCAGCTATGAAAGGAGAAAGAGGACACTATCAGATGGGCAGGACAGCAGCAAGCACGAGGCCGACGACACTTCTACTGAGATAGAGCAGATACATTACAAGTATTCCAAGAACAAGCAAACAGCATCATAAAGGGATTCACAGTACACTTGCTCTGGTACAGTCTGCCTTTAGTAACTGTTTATCAATGCCCGTAGCCCAGCCTATGCATTTTCTAATTCTCAGAAGTGTTTGTATTAAAAATGCGCTTAGGTTTTCCACCCAAAAATCTGTTTTCTTTGACAAGCACACATTATGGTCTATTACAGCCCTTCTTTGGCTTATCTGTTAGTGTGATCTTGAAAACACTGTGCACTGCAGATGCTTTTTTTTTTTTGACCCTCCTGTTTTCTCAAAGTCATTCCAAAGTGCACAGCTCAGTATGGGGCATAATTGATCCCATCATTAGTTTTAACTTTGTAATTCAATATGTAAATGTAACCAGAGATTCATCTCAGTAGGAGCAGGATATAAATATAAGAAGATGATTACGATGAGAAAAATTTATCTTTATATTGTATTTATCAGCTCTACATTTAG
Source organism: Vicugna pacos (assembly GCF_048564905.1). Taxonomy (NCBI): domain Eukaryota; kingdom Metazoa; phylum Chordata; class Mammalia; order Artiodactyla; family Camelidae; genus Vicugna; species Vicugna pacos. The sequence goes on along the minus strand of NC_132993.1, from coordinate 52,825,472 downwards.
CATAGAATCATATGACATGATATTCAGTTTCCAGCATGTATGGACCCAAACTGTTATTTTTATCAACCTTGGTGTTACAACATAGTGCATTAAATAGTGATTTTTTTTTTTAATTGAGTGATAGTTCTTGAAAGTATACAGAATTGCTAAAGTAGTAGTTGTTTCAAGGCATCTAGGGATTTCTCTGTCCTCTACTCCGTATCAATTTAATATGAAATACTCACACTTTAGGCAAATTATACATGCTAATAAAATAACACGCCTTGTTCAAAACTGAAAAGGAGTTGCTTCATTTTTCAGTTTTGAATCCAAAGGCATCCCATTTAAGTCATGGTTATATTAATTTCCACAACAGACCTACCTTCGTAACAGTTAATTAGCAACCACGCATAGGAGTCTAAGAAGTGTTGATCTACTGTTGGTGATGGTAGATCACCACCACTGAAGAGGTATTTCTGTTGTCCTTGAATCTGAAACGTCTATCATAGTAATGCCCTGTCTTGGAGTTAAGGCTACATGTACTGTAATTAATGCACATTAGGCCACATTACGTGAAATAAAAGTCCCTTTCCACATTCATCCATAATTAGCAGCCTGGCTTCTCAGTGGCACGTAAACTCCTTATAAATAGTGTTTTAATCTTATCAGGCACTGCGGCTCTTTCTCAAGAGGCAAAAGGTATTGAAGATAAAGAGGTAGTTGAAGCCACATGCAAAATAGAACCAAATTAAGGGACATCGTTTCACAAATGAACATGTATCATTTCCTCAAAATAAAATTAGTGGCCAGTTCCCATATATTATTAATTTATTGGACTTCTCAATTTTCTTAGAATAAATGTTAGTTTTAGACATATGGACTACCAAGCATTGTAGATTAAATTGGATCTTTCCCCAGTGGAAATCCTAACTCCTGGGACCTGCAAAGATGAACTAATTTAGAAATAAGATCTTTGTAGGTGTATTAAAGTTCAGATGAAGTTATACTGAATTAGGCTGGGCCCTAATCCAATGACTGGTTTCCTTACCAGAAGAGAAAATCTAGAAATAAAAAGACAGACCTGGAGGGGAGAAGGCCCAGTGACAGCAGAGGCAGAGATTTGGTGCTAGAACCTCAAACTGAGGAGCTCCAAGGATTGTTGGCCACCACCAGACACAAGAAGAAGCAAGGGAGGACTCCTCCTGACAGTGTTCAGAGGGAGCACGGCTCTGCTGCCATCTTGATCTCAGGTTTCTAGCCTCTAGAACTAAGCGAGAATAAATCTCCTTTCTCATTTTGTGGTATTTTGTTACCCACCCTAGGAAATGCATATACAGATCATTCTGAAAACTGAACCAAAATCAAACACAAACTGTGTGTGTTAAGGCTCTTTTGTCCTTTGGTGTCACAGAGAAAAAGCTTTGGCTTTTTGATTCTGTACAACTAGTTTAAAACTGACAATACAAGCCAGAAAGAAAGAGAAAATTCCATACGATATCAATCATATGTGGAATCTTAAAAAAAGAAAAAAAAAGAAAACAAAAGGACACTAATGAACTCATCCACAAAACAGAAAAAGACTTGCAGACATAGTAAACAGTCTTATGGTCACCAGGGGAAAGGGGGTCAGAAGGGATACATTTGGGAGTTTGAGATTTACAAATGTTAGCCACTATACATAAAAATAGATTTAAAAAAAAGTTTCTTCTATATAGTCCAGTAAACTATGTTCAATATCTTGTAATAAACTTTAATGAAAAAAATGTGAAAATGAATATATGTATATGCATGACTGGGACATTGTGCTGTAACCAGAAATTGACACATTGTAACTGATGGTACTTCAATAAGAAAATGATCTGAAAATTAAAAAATAAAGGACACAGGCTAATCAATCATAATGAAAAAAAAAAATGACAATGCAAGACTCTAAGAAGCCACCACAAAGAAAGAGATCCCAGATAAAAATTCAGTGTGTACCAAGCGAGAAAGCACTACATTTTCACTTTTGACTGTGGTTTGCAAAGCTTCACATGTGACTCTGAAGGACAGAGAGGCGGGGCATGCTGAACTGTTTTGCCTGCACTGATCACAGATACAGTCTGGGGGTCTCAGCCTCCTCTAGGCCTCCATTCCAGGTTTTTCTAACCATCTGAAACTGATAGGGTAAGGGATGGCTAACCTCTCGCTATCATCATTTGAGGGTTACCAGATATAAGAAAAGATAATAGAAATGAATTTAATGACAGCTTTTTGGCATTCAGGCTAGTTTTCCAGCCAAAAAGAAGGAATCGAGGACTCAGGTAGAATCACGCAGTTGATAAGCTGAACAGAATGTGTGTGCAAAGGGGTAACTCTTCATATTGCAGTTTGAGGGTTTCAGAGCCGAGCAAAAAAACCAGCATGGGATTTTCCAGTGGGATTGCCACATGGCCCATATCCCTGAGTTTCCTCTATGGAGCTGCAAGGCAGAGTGTTGCCGGAACATGAGCATGTAGCAAGGTCTACAAGAAGGTCAGTAACCATATCATCCTCAGTGAAACAGTGCAACACGCAGTGCAGGAAAATTATCCTCCCCAAGAAGGCTGTAAAATGTGCAAGGATACCTTGTACTCTTATTAAGTCTGGAATCTGGCAACTGCTAAACATATCTGGGTATCCATCGACATCATGACATCATTAGTAGCCAGGTGCATCAAAGCTGAGGACACCATGTTGGAAAATAGTAGTCATTCCACAATTTGTATAGCAGGTGTAGTTTATTCTCAGAGACAAACTTGAGGACAAAATACAAAATGTGAAAGCCAATGAGAAAATGCTTATGGTTCCCAGGACTACTTATCAAGATTAAAAGTGAACATCATGTTGGCTATGAAACTAAAACTTCTGTTAAAAAGCAGTCTATTTAAAAAGATAGCAAATGTCAACAAAAGAAAAACCATGTAATAGAATTTAAAACCACTGCCCCACAAAACTCTCTTATGTTACTGGTAATGTTGTGTTTCCTGATCAGGTGCTGGATACATGGGGTGTTCATTTGTGAAAAATTTATTGAGCTCTACCCTTAGGAAACTTACACTTTTTCTGCATGTATGTTATTTTCAACAAAACTGTAAAAAGGAAAAAAAAAAAAGGAACATAATCAGCAATTTTAAAAAGTTGCTTAAACTTGTCACTATGATATTTTACAAAAAAAAAAAAAGACCTAGCTGAGTCTTTCTCAGTGTCAGTAAGATACTGAAGTCCAACAATTGTCTTGAAGAGAAATAAGCTAGAATATTAATGAATTCTGTCTCTTAAATAAAATGGCCAAGGGAGTCCAGAGAAAAGAAATCAATTGTTCCCTTTTGAAAAATATTTTTATTTTTGTTTAGTTATTTTTGCATTTTTAAAGACTAAGGCATAGAAATCCTGAGGTCATTATTTTATTATACGTTCAGAAACTTCCATTCATGTTAAGGAAATCAGTCCCATATCGAGGAAATTCATAAAATATGAACCAGCTATTCCTAGAAGTGAATTAAACACTTGGAAATAATTCCAGAGTTTATGACAATTTCCAAGCACCTAATTTAGAGCCAGATCTATGTTTACTGGAAAAAGCTGTCTCAATTGAGGAAGAAAAAGAAAATGTGTGAATGTGTGTGTGTGCATGTATGTGTGTGTGCGTGCGCTTATGGGATGGAGTTGAGAAGAGTGAGGTTATGTACTGAAAAGAAGGCAGTGGGATCTAACAGGTCAAAGGAGGAAAAATAGACAATAAATTTTCATGGGAATTTGGAGGAATAAAGAGAAAAAAGTCATTTTTCTGAAGAAAAATGAAGACCTGATTTAGAGAAATATTAGTCAATTTATAAATTCTTTTGTCTCTAACATTTTGCTATTTCAGGTGCTGTCAATGCTGGCACTTGCTGAAGCATAAACCTTTCTTTTGCAAAGGCATTGGAAACCTTTGAACATCATTGTTAGGAGCTTATGATTTTAATTAAAGTAGTAGTCCTACATGATACCAAAAGTAAATAATTCACAGCCATCATACAGGCTTTCTTTTGCCAAACTCAACTGAAACACGTCACCTTCCTATCCTGGAGGGTCCTGCCTGACCAGGGACATTTTACCACAACTAGGAACAAATGATAACATGTTTTAAATGGAACATCAAGAAAACACGTTCATGGCAGAAATGAGCAGGTACAAACAGTGGGATCTTAAGGATCAGGGAATGTAAGCGAGTGGAGAAAGAGAGAACCAATGAAGATACCCAGGCCTGCTGACCGAATGATAAAACACAGCAAAGTGGCTGCCTAAATGTTAGAAGACAGTTTACATTGCTCTTACTTAGAATTTTTCTATTTTTCTTTTTTTTTTTAATTGATGTATAATCAGTTTGTGTTACAATGTTGTTGTGTCAGGTTCTGGTGTACAGCATAACAGTTCAGTCATATATACATACACACATACACACATACACAATACATACATATGTACCTATGCTCATTTTTATATTCTTTTTCATTGTAGGTCTCTATAAGATATTGAATATGGTTCCCTGTGCTATAAAGTATATAAACTTGCTGTTTATCTATTTTATATACAGTAGTTAGTATCTGCAAGTCTCAAACTCCCACTTTATCCCTTGGGTTTTCTGGTTTTTTCAAACGGCTAGATTTGCAAAAGGAGATAAAACTCAGTTCTAAGAGCCTAACTTTATATCTACAAGATGGCAAAACAGTGCAAAATCAAGAAGCCAGAAATACTGACGGAATAGGGGTGTTGACTTTGTTTTAATCTTTAAGTATTCATCTATGCTTGTAAATCTGACGCAGATCTGAGTATCACAGAATGATTAAAAACAATTTAAATCATGCACTTAAAATTCACTATTGAGCAGGAAGAATAGTATATCAGTCATTCAGGTGAAATTATTGAGGACCGCCTCTAAACTCAACACTCAATCAAGAATTTAGGAAAAAATGTGTACACTGGACTCGGAGCTGAATGAGAACATCATCTAGCAGTGTAGACCATGTGAGCATGTAGACAGGACACTGCTGGACAGCATTCCCGTCCTTCCTTTGGTGTGGAATACAGAAGAGAAAGTATTCCGAAAAAGGAAGTATTAGTGTCAAGGAAAATTTCAAGGAAGATATGGAACTTAATTTGGTTCTTGAGGTGTAGTTAGAATTTAAGGTGGGTGCACTCACGGCACTAAGAAGGAGTAAAACAACAGGAAAGAAGCATGACTGTCCCAGCGGCCGGCCAAGAGATGCACACTGCTGCAGCGGGGGCTGGGCACAGAGGGGGGTGTTACACGTGTCGTGTGCTCAGGTTTGGGTCTGGTACTTGGGGAACTGAAAACTAGACTGAGGTAGGAAGCAGCGAAGGCTGCATTTATCACCACAGAACTATTACAGGTTGCTGAAGGTGGCATATGATAACAAACTAGTATTTTCAGAAGATGACTCTGGAGGTGGGTTACAGCCTGCGTTATAGGAAAAGTACCTTCTGTCAGGGACATGAGCCAAGAGCTCTGCCTCTAATCTAGTTAAGAGGTGCTAAGAGCTTGCACTTGGGCTGTGAATGGTGAAGACAAAAACTCAAATCTGAGGGAGATATTTTAAGGAGGAAATTTAAAGGCTCAGTGGTAGATTGAATATGTGAGATGAAGGTGAAAGACAAGGATGAAAGAAATTGATTTCGAACTCTAGTTCCAATGACTGCGAGCCATGCAAAGCATGCATTCCATGTCTGATAGAAAAGAGAGGGTGGGAAGAGCTGTTCTTTGTGAATATAAATCAATCAGCTCCGTCTAGGATTCAGTGATATGTAGGACCACACGGTTCTGGATGCTTTTAGAACACCCAGGCGCTATTCTTAGATGAGGCAACTACAGATCATTCCAGAATTGAGAGAGGGATGGCACGAGCGATATTCATGAGTGCCCTCTGTGAGCCAGGGGTGTGGTTTTGTGCCCCCACATGACATTTTACCTAGCCTTCACTATAGTAATAAATGTCAGTGACTGAGCACTGTTACGTATGAGGTCCTGCACTAAACATATCTAGACAGATTTTTTAAATTAATTCTTATAACAATCCTACAAGATAGGTAACATTAAGCCCATTCTACAAATGAGGAAACTGGCCAACACTTTTTACATACCGGGCCAATGAATGCACAGCTACCAGACTAGTTGTTGGACAGAGACATTCTTAAGAATCTGCTCATTCTTGGCGGGGAGGGTATAGCTCATTGGTAGAGGGCATGCTTAGCTTTCACAAGGTCCTGGGTTCAATACCCATTGCCTCCTTTTAAAAAAAAAAAATCTAATCAATCTAACTTATCAGACTCAAGCCATTTCCAGAAGTCACACGTATAAAGGAAGTGATGGCATTTGGGAAACCAGTGAAATAAAGCCAGCTTGCATTCTCTTTGTTTCTCTCTGCAACCTGTTCCTCGTGGACTCTGTTCAGATGGGCTTTCCTAAAGCCCAGCACTGATGGTGCCGCAGATTCCATCACCTTCACTTCTGCTAGCTTTTTGCTATATTAATAGCACTTTCCAAGAAGCATAAAGACATAAGAAAGTAGAGTCAGTCTGTTTAAAGGCAACCAGTAGTGTAGGGGAGTGTCAGTCAAGAGTAGGACAACTTTATACTAAAATTTTCATACAATGGTTCAAGAAGAAAGTAGAGATTATACCAAATATGCAACTGTTCTGAGGGAAATATATTGTTTAACCCAGACACACAATCAGTACATCTATAAGTGAATTCTTATAGCTGCTCAGCGTTAACAATCCCAGAGTGCACAGAGGCTGAGGTTACTTTTGAGAAGGCTACATATGTTTTTTTCTGGATACATAGGGACTTTTTGAAAGATTTCAAGTCTTGTTCCATGAACCCAACACCTAGAGGACCCCTGGAGATGACGGTTTACAGCTAAAAGGTGGAAGTCAGCCAGCAGCTGGGAGAGCGGAGCGAGAGGGCAGCCACTTTCCCCCGATCTGCTCCCTGGTGAGTCTGCGTCTTGAGCAGAACTTGGGACTTAAAGGCATTTGCCGTTTATATTGTGCTTTGCCATGGTGACAAATAGAGTCATCTTCGTGTATACATTTACCCTTTGCTAGGAATAAGATTTTAGTGGCATGTGGTCTGAACTGAATTGGACGTGAAATCCTTGGATTTCAAAAAGCATAGTTTATTCAGAGGCGGCACCTTCCATCCTATAAAAGGAAGGGCCTAATTTCCTACAACTCTCGGGTCAAGGATCAAGACCAAATAGAAATGTGTCACTGAAGAGTGCTTGGGCTAGAAATGCAGATTTTGGAGTCACAATGAGAGGAACTGCTAAAACAAAAGAAAGAAAACAAGAAAAACAAAATGAAATATAAGGCAAGAAAAACATTTCAAGATGTTCCGAGTATCAGTATGAGTCCATCAGCAATGGTAACTTTGAGGAGAATGATTCCCATAGAATGAAAAGGGCAGAAGGCATACTCCATAGAGCTCAAATGGGGAAAGGAGGAGAGGAGTCCAAGAAAGTTCTAGAATCTCTAAAAGCTATTGTATTAGGAAGGCAGAAATGTATATTTTAGACTCTTCAAACACTAAATACTAAATTGTCTTTTTTTCAAGAAATGAAAAAGGAAAGAAAAATAACAAATCTAAACATTACATTTGAAATATATGAAGGATGAGGAAATAACCTGAAAATCAAGAGATAATTTTGATATTCTCTAATTTCACTTTATGTTAAAGTAAAGATATAAGAAATGAAAGATGCACTTTGTGGGGAAAGTAAGAGGAAAAGGCTCCTACAAGATCTGAAACAAAAACTAAATTTTTATAAATGTTTAGCAAGAAAAAAAGAAAACTAATACTTTTTAACATGCACAAATTTCTTACAAAATGAAATAGTTGTGGCCTTCTTAAAACTGAGAACTCAATATGTTTAGGTAGTTCATATGTGTAATTTAAATCATTGTTAGACATTTTATTATAATAACCAAACACTTCAAAAAATAAAACTGTCTTTCATAATTGAGGAAATTTCAAGTGTAAATATAATTTAACCGAGGAATAGCTGAAAATGATTGAAGAAAATGTGTTCATTTAAAAAAAGTACTTAATTGTACTTTTCAAATGCAAGTCACAGTTTGTTTTTCTCATTATCCTCTGTGTGTGTGTGTGTGTGTGTGTAAAGAAAGTTTTTTAAACGGTGTGTGTGCTGGGAGGGGTACTGAGGGGCACTACAGAGAAACTTATTTGCTTCACTCAAACAGTGCTCCCTACTGCTTCATTCTCACAAAAGCAAGAACAATTTGTCCTAGTAACAAGATGAGTCATACAGGAGTTGTAAAAAGAAAGCAAAACCAAAAGGGGAAAAAAATTCAGCCCTTTAAAGGTTTTTGTATAAAAATGTAAAAAAAAATAGCTATTCTTGAAAATGTGTATTCTAATTAAGTTCCAGAAATAAAACATGAAACATTAGAGGTACCATCTAACAACTGCATTTATTCCAGAAGTTATCTGAAGCACCTGTGACAATCATGTGAGCCAGGTGGGATGCTAAAGTCACCCAGGGAAGGCCAAGTGATCTCTTCTTTCAGGACTGTCAATGCCATGAGTAAGTAGAGTTTACGTCCATACCTCTCATGCCTCACTTTACGATTTAACTAAAGGAGCAAGGCAACAACATGTGGTGAGGAAGAGTAAAGTGAGTTTTCAGGAAGCCTCAAGAATTGAAATATGGACCCTCTTGCATCTCTGCCTAGCCACGTGGTCACCGACGATGTGTTTAGATTTCCTTGCTCTTAGTATCTTCACTATACAATTAAGTCTTTGGATCACATTATTCCTTTTTTTCCCCCTCTTTAAGCTCAGAGATTCTGTGATCAAAATAAATTTACAACACGTGCAATAGAAAACTCTACCGAAATAGTGCTGCGGGGCGGAGGGGCAGCTGAGCCCTCCCCAGGCACCACTACAGTCACGGAGTCGGCCTGCCTCCCCGGCAAGTCCCAGAACGCCACAGCGCCCGGTCTGAAAGCCTCCCCGCGGTGCAATAATCTCTGAGGCTGTCACCAGCTCTAAAACTCCGGATTCTACGAGGACAAATCTGGACTCTGACCCTTATCCCATTGGCAGCCACAGATGAGAGAAGAAGCCTCCGTGATTCCGTGCTAGCCTGGACTCAGTCTAGAATTCAGGCCGCCCTTCTGCGCTGGGGCTCTCGGAGAACACGGGTTACGCTGCCTTCACTGCGCATGAAGGCCGGAGGTGTCTCCTCCGCCGTTACTCACTGTGATCTGACACCACACGCAGTGCAGTCCTGTCAGGCCCTGGTAACACTTCACCGTTTTGTGGCACTTGTCACACTTGGTCGGGCAGTTGCCTTCAACCCAGTAATGATGCATCACCTAGAACAGGACAAGAGCGCCACGGTCAGAGGGGACGTCCGTCCACACCCCCCTCAGAGCGCAAGCATGCCGCACACTTACGTCCGTGTTCTTCTTGGACTTCACGTAAGTCTTGATGCAAGAAGGAGGCGCTCTGGCCACGCAGCGCTCGTGCACCGTGTACTTGCAAACTGAAAGGAAACAGGTACACAAGTTGCGAGCTAATCCCGGTCCTGACTGCAGTTTTACAGAGAAAGGATGACGTTAACAGAAGCTCATCTTGTCTCCACTGGTCCCTAATCAATCCCATCAGCCACATCAAGGGAAAGTCCAGGTCGACTGTTTGGACCGTGGAATACAAAAGCCAATTAGCACAGGAAATATTATGCATGTGAAAAACCAAGGCTCCTCTGTCACGGCAGAGCAGGAAGTGCTTGATTAAATCAGGCCCCACTCAAATTTTTCGCAATAATTCCCAGATGACAAAAATATTAAAGACAAATTGATGACTGCCAAATGGCTGGGTGTCATTTGCTAGAAGGAAGAGATCTATGTCTTACAAAGTATAGGCATGAGAGCAGCTGGCAGTCATGGGAATAAAAGCCCACGAGCTTATGCAATTTTGTCTATTGATTTATCTAAACCTTAAATGGCTGATTAGTCTATTTTCAGAGAATAGATTTGATCATACATGCCAGGCGTTCAGTACAAGTCCATTCCATCTTGTCATCATGTTTGTCCAAAAGGAACAACCTTTCCTGGGCAGCATATGAGATATATATACGTAAATTTTTATATGTATGTGCAAATATGTATATATACACATATACGAACATAGGCATTTGTGTATATATGTATATACATACACAGATACATATATATTAAAAATGACATAAAGCCAATACACACACTTTAAAGCATCTTCAAATTATTTCATGGGTTAATTCTGAATATAACTTAGGGTCATATACAGATGTTCTTTAATAAAATGCTGATTCGAAACAAAAGAGTTCTAAATGCACTAAGAATAAAAATAAACAAAAAACAATATACACAAGATCTTATGGTAGCTCACAGAGAAAAAAAATGTAACAACGAATATATATATGTTCATGTATAACTGAAAAATTGTGCTCTACACTGGAATTTGACACAACATTGTAAAGTGATTATAAATCAATAAAAAATGTTATATTGTTGTTAAAAAAAAACCAGGTAGCTCTCCCAATCAAACAAAAATTAGTCACTGCATGAAATTAGAATAAAAAATACCAAATCCACATGATATTTATACAGTAAAACTCTTCCCAAATAGCCACATCTGTGATTTCCTTTGGCAACACTGAGGAAGAAAGGTACTTTCTTTTCTCTTCCATATTGGCAATAACGTTGAATGCATCTACGCTACCTCAGTCAGTTAAATTTGTGAGCATAATTCTCATTCTGTATGACACCACTCAACATTATTAGAGAGTTATCATTTTGTTTCATAAGCTCCCATCAACAGAATGTACCATGAATTTTTTTCCCTTAAAAATAATAAAACTTTAAAAATAAGTTACTTCCTTTGTACATGGAGAATGTTCTCGTGTAACTAGCCTTTTAAATGTGGCCACCAGAAACTGCCCTCTGAAGTCACACAAGGAAACTACATAGAACTTTATTAAAATCCTTAAACACTTAAGAAATCACTTACAAGTGGCACTAAAACATGATTTTTGATGTCAAGTGGTGTATCTGAGAGAAAGATAACTCTCAAATATGTTATCAGAGGAGCTGCTAGCTAAAACTAACATCTCAAAGGTACATATCACATGGAAGCCATGTAAGAAATTAGGTGTAATATAAATGCACAGAAATAGGATGTGTCTAATAAACTCGCCAGTTTCAGTAACTCCATACACTGGAGAAAAGGGAGTGGATGGACAAATTGCTGGACAAAAGAGAATGTCACACTTCGGTGAGAAGGACTCAGTATTTCCTCTGTTTTAACAGGGATATCAAGGGATTTAAAAGTTCCTTAGGCTGACGTGCTGTTTATTTAAAAAAGCTTAGGTGACTTTTATAAACTGTTACATACACTATCAGACAATTGTAATGGGCAGTTCTCAACAGAATAAAATAAAAATTGAAAAAATGCATGTACTGAAATGAAAATAATGGCCACAATTCATGAACTGGCAATGCTCTGGGTTCCAATATCCATTAACCATCTGTGAAGAGTTTTGTCCTGATAGCATTAAACATCACATGCCTGAGGTATAAGACTAGCTTCTATTCCTGTGATTTCTTAACATGAATGTAAACTGATAAATCAATACTTATTTCTAAAAGACTTAAAGGGATTGGCTCATTATAGGAAGACAATGTGAATTAAGAGATTAACTTAGAGGAAAAAAGGACAAAAAAAAAAAAAGTAAGCTAGAAATACAAGAGACCAGAGGCTATCTTCATAATGATCCCAGAAGAAATGGGAATTATAAATAAATTAAACTACAGTGGGACAAAACTGGCTAATGAACTGGAAAATGTCCGTACTTCTTTGTCAAAGAGAGAGTTTCCCAAAACTGAAGAAAGTTCAAACTACTCTGATCTAAACCTTCAGAGACATACTGCAGTGGGAAACATAAATCTTAAGTTCAGGAAGGGTCAGGATTATGTCTTAAGTCCATGTACAAACAGGGCGATTCCATGAGATCACCCTCTCCACACCGGAGAGGATGATGTCCGGGCAAAGCAAACATACTCACAGGAGCAGCAGAGGCCCTGCTTCCCCACGCCGATCAGCATGTTCAGGCAAAGGTTGCAGTAGGCGGGTTTGTTAAAGTGCTTGAGTCGCCACACATGCTGGCCGTCATCCTTCACGTTCTGCACGGGCCGTTTAAGAGAAACAGATTTCACTTAATGAAATAAACAGTGGGCTAGGGAAGTGCCAACAAAATTCAGAGCTGGACTGAAGCATTTGAAGACAATCTGTTATTTCATCCCTGACTTTCTCCAAGATCGCCACGGAGTCTAGAAAAACACATGTGCTCTGGTGGAACGCGATCCTGCTAACAGATCTCGGGTGCTATGGCAACCCACAAATTCTTGCCTAATGTCAGCAGTTCAACAGCATGCCCCAAACCATCACCGTGACCGGCCACGCTGAGGACTCACAAGAACAGAGATGTGCCTGCCTCACCTTGGTATACCTTACCTTCCGCATGATCCCATAAACAAATACATGAATAAAGAAAGAGGAAATACTCTTCAGTGGAAGATTTTGAGAAAGGAAAACCTGGATAGAATATTAACCCTTGCTTAATTGCAGAAATATGCAAATTTCATATGGTGGTTAGATCTTAGAAGGAGGCAGAGGGATGGGATGGGAAAATAACACCTAAAGGTAAGTCACTGGTGCTAGTCTAAGTAAGGCTTCAGTGGAGGGATTCCTTATATGTTATGATTTATGTCAGTATATTTTGTATGTCTCATATAGCAAATTTTTAAAAATAAACTTTTTGAAGTGTCAAATTACATTATCATTTTGTTTGCTCCTCCTTTGCAAAATACTTTAATCTTATAAAAAGATGGAAACAATATTAAAATTCTATTATTGTGCTTATTTATAACAATCATTCTAGTTATTTGCCACAATAAAACCTTGGGTTTAATTAATTCACATTCTAACAAAACAACTGTAATTATTACTTATTCTTCTAAGTAAAATCCTACATAACATCCTAATAGCTACTCCGCAGCAGGCACTTACTTCCATCTGCATTGTTCAACATTGAAGTAAAATGAAATAATATGATGCTTTTGAATCTCGTGAATCCCTTACAAGGAGGTCAAGATAATAAATGAAGTTATTATATATCATTACTTTTGTTATCATCGTTTTCTGTATTAACATGTAGTCCTTGTACATCACTCACCAAATTATATCAAACTCAGATTAATTTCAGACATCATTTATTTGTATTGTATAGAAACCATTACTGGCCAGAGTTTTTCAGGTTATACAAGTTGCCATATTTCTTAGAACACAATGACCTAATTAATTTTTTGAGCACCTATTATGTGCTGGGGAGCTAACACAAATTCTGGGGTACAGGGGCAAGATAAACATGTCCAGATCATCTTGTTTCTCTTGATAATAAAATAGTAGTAATAATACTTCCTAACCACATTTTCCTACTCCCAGTCAAGAGATAAAACCACCGGATCTAAAGCGCCCAATTAAATCCATAGTAACTAAATCTTACATTAGAACCAGAAATGTCAAATTTGCATCATAATATGAAACATTAATGAAAATGCTTCCTGGGAGATCATTCTCCCTGGGTCTCTTGAATTTCTGCACATTTTGTAAGCAGAAGAGCTGTCTTTTTTTTCCAGGCTATCTTTTCAAAGATGTCTGAATTACACAGAGCCTTGAACAATAGAGATGTGTCTCCCTCCAGAGGAGAGGATGGGTTTGCTTACTGTCTATATCATAAAAAGAATCTCTCCTTTTGAACCAAAGGTTAGGCAGGTTTGTCTACTGCATATTATAAAAGGTTTAGTTTCCCCAAGCCAGGGGTTCCGAAACCTGACGCTGTGCACAGCCATTACTTGGGTCCCTCTCCATCGCCCCTAAGAGACTTCATGGGCCAGGAGCCCCGGCTCAGATGTGACGCGACTACCACTTCTTTGCTGTGAGTAAACAAGTCTTTGCTGCTGACCCAGGTGCTCATGTCCTCTGCCGGCGGCTATGAACCTGTGGCATGCCAGCCTGTCCACCTGCCGGTACAGTACCTCTCAGCCCCTTCACGGCTCTTGATAATGTTCAGCTTCATTTTTCTGAAAAAGGACTAACAAGTTCTCAACTAAATCCCTTACACAGAACGTGCTGTGGGGAGGCTGTCCGAAGACATTGGTGTTGCAATTTTTTTTTCAAAACTTAAGACATAGGTTTTCTAGTAGTTTCTGAAGCCAGTTCCAGTTTAGCTGAGTCGTAAGATTTCTAATATCTTTATTATGTGAATGGCATACTTTATACATTTGTTTAATTTTGCTGTATTTCCCAAACTGTCTAGATTTTTAAATTTCTATTCATTCATGCAAGAAAAAGGCACCCTGATGTTAAAAGTTTAGGTAAGGAGGTTCACTCTTTAAAAATACACTGCAAGTTAGCTTTAAGCATTGTTTAATTAATTTAATTTTTTAGTGTTGACGTGTAAGAGAAAAAAGAAAATTTAATTTTCATGTGGATGACTGTTCTCCTAATCCTTGTCATTTTATTTTTAACTGAGTGTCCATTACATGTGAATAAGCCCCATCCTGTGGAAGAGCACATATGGACTAAGTTAGCTGGCATTTTCCTTATCAAAAGATAAACAAGTCTGAACGTGGGTGTTCTGTCAATCAGAACACTTAGCCATGTTACAGGCTGCCACTGATGTACAAATCCATTACCCAGACAGAAAATGCTTTACCAAAAAAACAAATTAAATCGCTTTATAGCTCTTAGCCGGATACATCGCCAAAATATGCAAAGGATGAAATATGTATGTGACTTCAAGAAATTGAAACCAGGAGCCAACTATTTCTCAGCAGTGCAAATTACACTCCGACGCGCTGTAGTCTCATGTCCTGTCTTGTTTGTCTTATTTAGATGGCAAAGTTAGTGGGGAGGGGGAGAATCTGCCCCTCACAATATTCTATCAGCCAGTAGAACATAGTCCTATTAGTACTTCTATCACAAATAAATATTTATTGTCATAGAAGGGAATCCATTTTTATAAAAGAGGAATAAAGAGAAAATGTGGAAGGCTGGATTCCTGGCTCCTGATGAAAATGTGGATAATCCATTCCACCTTTCTTCTTATTTTCCTTTCTAATAAAATCAAAGTACCCACTTTCCTCACCCGAGCCGTGGTGTGAGGTTTCATTATACAATACCTGTGAAGTCAGTTTAGCTCCTCAGAAAACTGGTGTTATATAAACAGCAAATATTATTGCCCTCACTGGGCTGGGTTGTGTAACGTCCCAGCACTTCAGCCAAAAGATCTGAGAAAGATGTCTGGAGGTTCACAACATTTTATTTCATAAAAACTGTGTTCTCCTGATTTTTTTCATTGCCAGATATTATTCTTCATAAACATTTATTCCTGTTACTTGGAAAACACTGCATTTTATCATGAAGCAGTTCAGTTCTGGGCTGACGTCAAAGAAACGTGTCATGAAACCCAGGGGAGCCTTCAGTCATGGAGCCCCAGGTTCCCCCTCGTCTTCTCATCCTCTGTGTGTCAAAGGGAGGTTTCAAAGGGAAGAACGCTCTTTGGACAATTTTGAAACCTACTTCATTATCTCAGTGATTTTTCAAAAGTTTTAGTTTTTCTCTAAATGCCTCCAAGACCACATAGACGGGTCAAGTGAACTAGGGCTGTTATAAATAAAATCATTTTTTTCCTAAAAGACCTCAAGGAGAAATTTCACTGGTGTCACAGCTGAAATGCTCCTGTCCTCACACCTGGCCAGGCCCCTGTTTCCACTGACATCACTTATAACACATAGAAGAGCTAATGTCGCAAATGAACGCAACTCATTAAATAATAAGCACCACTAATTCACCTTCCTGTTCTGTTCAAGGTCTCCCAGAAATAATAACAACATGAAAGAAACTGCTCTTTCAGACAACAAAATGAGCAGTGTTTAGTCCTAGGCAAAGAAAATGCAATGAGAAGTTGTACAATTCTGAATGGAGCTGCAATCAACTATTTATCTCCAGGCCCCACTTTCTGAAGTCAGGCTGAGACCCTGACATTCATCAGGTCCAAATGCCTATTCAACTGTGTGTGACATCACATGGTCAGTTTCCTTGAATGGCCCTATCTGGCATCTCAAGAATTATCTGATTTAGCCAGTTTCATAACTCCTTTCTAGACTGAGCAATGTATAAACAGCAGAACAACAACTCAACCAAATTCAGTTTTTAAAAAATAAAATGTGAAACATCAGTTTTCCAAATACAGCTTTTAGTCTATCAAGAATGCATCACCTTCTACCCTCCCCCACACTCATCAGGGACACATTTCATATCAGAAATCAGGAGGCAAACCAAACAACTACTTTTACTGTATTGAGTCAGGCAAAAAAGTGCCCTAAAACATTTCAATCAATGGCAAAGTTTAAACAACACATAGGGATTAAAGATCGGATTTTGTGAGCACATATAGTGAAATCAAAATACGTATTCATTCAAAAATCATACAGACCAGATGTGGGCATGACCATCTAATACTAACAAGTTAAGGTATCTGTAGTAACCTTTAATGAAAAAGAATATATGGAATAAATGTAGGTATATTCATGACTAGGACATTGTGCTCTTCACTAGAAATTGACAGATTGCAACTGACTGTTCTTAAACATAAAACAAAAAACCAAAAAAAAAAGAAGAAGTTAAAGTATCCTTATTTTAAGACAGTCTCCTATTGAAGTATGTATTCCTGTTTTTATGATAATATGAATTTAGTAATTTTCCTTGAAAAATCTAATAATGATAGAAGATGACAGATTTCAGAAATTGGAACATTACTAATTATCTTATTTATCTAGGAAAAAAGAACATTTGAACTGAAAGAATGTTAGAAAAAGAAAGGGATACTCTTGACTAACTTCTTTTTATATGTCCAGAGAAAATAACTGTCTGGCACAAGATGATCTAGTTAGTTAATAACCAAGCCAAGGTGAAGGTCAATTTGATGAAATGCACTGCTACTATAGTAGAGTATAATATAATTAACTAGTCCTCATGTCTTGCTGGGGCGGTCTAACTGAGCTACGTAAAAGATATGAGATTTCATTTTCCAAAATAATTAAAAACAAGTTAAAACTCATTGTCTGTCATGTGACAGATTAGTGATAAAATAAATCAGGGATCAGCAAATTATGGGTCAAATCTGGCCAATAATCTGTTTTTGTTAATACAGTTTTATTGGAACACAATATTGTTCTTTCATTAAGTAGTGTCTGTGGTTGCTTCTGTACTAAACTAGCAGATTAGTGTTGCAACAGAGACCTGATGTACCACAGAGTCTCAACTATTCACTGTCTGCCCTTTTACAGACAAAGTTGGCAAACTGCCAGAGTAGAGTCTATTGTTAGATACAGTTATTTAAAACAGAAAAACATTTTCATTCAAAATTAAGATTTTTATAAAAAAGTAATTTTTCAATGAGATGAATGCTGAGGAAGAATGAGAAAGTCTCAGGCATATTTTTTTTATTGTCATCAAAATCACATATGCCACCCCAACTCTCAATTTTCCTTTAGATGGTAAGAGGTTACACCATTTCAGATCAAGGATCGTAAAGTTTGAAGGATTTCTTGTAAGAGAAAGGAAATGACTCTTACTCTCTAGCATTTGATAAAGAATTAGGTTCTGACAAAAGACACTTCTGATTTTGGCACTGAAACAGTTTCAAAAACTCTGTTGACGGAGAAGAATGAACTATAATAAAATTACAACTGCCTTGCGCTACATCACAAGTGAGGATGGCTCTCGCAGGGCAACATTTTCATCTGTGTAATCTGGCTACTACACCAGTCACTTTCAAATACACTGGGGTATTTAACATTACTTAGAATCAGCTCCCTGAGCTCGTGACTGACAACAGACAAGAATATATAGGACCACATAACAAGACAGACCCCATAATAAATGGCTGAATTCAACCTAAAGCTTCTAGATTTCCAATCTGATAAGCAAAGGTGGGAGGTGGGGCGTGGGGGGGGGGGGGGGCAATGGAACCATGAATCAAATTCTGTATAGGTAATAACATAACACAACACATTAACTGCCTACAGGAAAGGAAATAAGTCTCAATTACAACAAGAGGGCCTTCATCGCTCAGTTATCACTGTCTCATTCCTGCTTTGTGAAAAACTTACGATGCCTGGGATTTAAAAAGCTGTTTTTAACAAACAGAGGCTCGGTTTTGTGATCGTAATTATATGGCTTATCTATTTTATTAAAAGGTAATTTTAAAACGATTATTGGTATAATCTTTTCAAGAAGTGAAGAAAAAGTGATATTACTCTCAGAATTGTTCTTTACAAAGGAAACTTCTAATCTCATATGCAAGTTGACCTACAGGAGTTAACCAAGGTTGCCCTGCCATCTAGTGGTCATCACTGGGAAGACAGCTTTGGAACACAGCTTTCGGTTACTTTGAAATCCGATACTGATTTCTCCTATTAGGTTCGGGGTGTGGCGGGGGGAAGAACCTCTTAACTAAAAACATAAAATATAAACTTAAGAATGAATAGAAAGTAAATTGTGTATCATTAACCTGATTGATACTAATGAAAAAATTATCATTCCATTGAAACAGTTACTGCTACACTAGAAACTGATGAGGTAATTGTTTAAATATTTTTAGTTAAATCCAAAAGATCTGTGGATTATGTTTACTCATGCTATTTTGATAACTTCAAAAATATCTGTATCTATGAACAAAACTGTAAATAATTTTCTAAACATTATTTTCCAAAGAAAAACATTAATACTTCCAAATCCTTTTGTGATACTTGAAATATAGATGACTAAGTCTCCATTCCTTATGAAGATGAATACATGTATATATATATATGACTGAAACATTGTGCTATCCACCAGAAATAGACACATTGTAGCTGACTATATTTCATTAAAAAGTATCAATTTCTGCACGTGCCTGTCCAACCAAATGACTGACTTATTCATTCCTGCATATTCTCTCATTCTATCAAACAAGAATTTCCATAAGGATTTAGAATTTAAACACGTTAGCTTTAAAAATATAAAATTCCCTTTTAGGGAACCATTATCGTTAGAATTTCTTGAATAGTCATTTGTCAACTATTTTTCAGGACAGAATATACACCAAACCTTACAAAGTTAACATTTTGTCAGTTTTCTCCCAACAGCCTGATTTACATATGTTTTTTGTCAGAAGGTATATTAAAAAGTTAAACCCATATTTATGATAGATATATAGTCAGTTATTACAAAAAGATAAGAGGTTATGCACAGTATAAGGACACTAAATACAAAAACCATTGCTTCATTAATTTTCAAAATGTAGAAATATGTATCTATTAACAATGAGATCTATATTGATTATCTTTGTTTTAATAAATTATTTAAGGGTAATTTCCGCTGATTTATCATCTATTAGTAATTTTTCTTTTCCTTCCTCTGACCATGTCTAAAATCCCATGGGCCTCATGAAGGGTAAAGATTAAGCTGAATGTAAAAGAACGTGAAGATCCAGGCAAAACAGAGACAAATTCTGCAGACCCAAAGCCCATTTATAAATTCCCAAACGCCTATGTGAATATGTACAAACATATTTTTACATACTCTCACATGTCTTACAAACACAGGCTGCAAGATCTCCTGAGGACTGACTTTTAAAAATCTCGGTGTCTTGAATAACTTAGGTATAGTCTTGAATCTAAAAAACTTGTTATTGCTGGTAAGAAGCAGCATGAAAGGTTTTGGGGTCAGCAGCAAAGCAGCAGACACTGTGTTCTTGCATCTCAAAACTCTAAATATTACATGTGGTGCTTTCCATCAGTAAAACTCCTTGAATCTAAGTAAATATTTTACTACATGCATGTTAGAGTTAATTCTTCTTTATTAACGCTAGATACAAAAATCTAGTGTTGACTCATTGGATTTTTAACTTAACTGTTACTGAAATTCACATCAAGACTAGGGGAGCAAGATTTGGTTTCAAAATCATTATCATACCAAATTCTGATCTCAGGTTGGTCTACTTTATTCCCAAACCAGTTTTAATCATGACGGGAGGCACTGATATAAGAAAACCGACAAACTTAGAAGGAAGAATTTTGAGAGACTGCTTTAAAAAAAAAATATATATATATATATATATATATTATCAATCATCTTGATATATAGTCGTCTCCTCCAAGTACTGATCTGATCATCAATAAAACAGATCTTCATGGGGACGGGGATTACAAAATGGGTGGAGACCATAAGAACCACAGAATGCAATGCTACTGGGGCGTTTCTTGCATTAAATAAACTGAGACAGCTGAGATTTTTAAAAATTAGATTGTACTTTAAATAGCAGGAAACTAAAGAGAGAAGTTATGTGTTAAATAATAAGCTAATACCTAAAATGAATCAATTTATTCATGGCAACTGTTCCTGCACAAGGAGTTACTGTTAAAGTGCACGGTAGCATACACATTAGAAGGGCCGGGCACTCACTGTACACTTAACGGTAGAAAATGACCAGATCAATTTATAATCAAAATGTGTCAAAGAAAACCCTACACCAGGCCATGCTCTCTGTGTAAATGCTTACGTTTTCTAAGCCCAGGAGCACAAGAAGTGGAATTGTTGTCATTCCTCCTTGAATCCATTCCTCCAGAGAGACGGTTCCATCATGATCATAGTCAATTTCTTCCATCATTTCATGAAGGATCTGGAGTGAAGATGAGGAAAAACTTGAAATACATCAATAAAATAAATGTCACATGATACAACAAAGTACTACATTGAATTGCTTAAGATAAACTGTGACTAGCTGCTAAGTAGAGAGTTGAGGTAAATAGCTAGATAACTTGGGACAATGTTAACCCTATTATTGAGAATACAGTGGCTTTGTTATGACTTCTACAACGTGACTACGTACATTGATCAACTTTGAGAAATCCTTGCTCAACTTTTTAGTATTTTGTCATCAAATGGTACAATTTTAACAAGAAGATATCTTTAATTTAAGGACAAAAGTGGCTTTAATTGCTTTCTCTAGTTTTTTTTTTTAATTCAAATATATGCCAGGTAATGACTGAACAAATTAACTTCATGGCAAAGAGCTGAAATAATTCTTTGCTAAGTGGCGTGGGGTGGGGGAATTAAGTTGCTTTTAATTGCCTATCATAACTTAATAGAGCCAACATGTTAAACAGTCTAGTCATTTTTGATTAGATTTCTTTTCTAAAGATGACTTGCACAGTGTGTCCCAAAATGTTCTCCGCGGTACGTGTTTGTAATACATCTATTTCTCGCCTGTATAGTGCTAATATTAGTTGTTAATTCAAAGGGTTGTTGTGAAGATTAAATGCATGAATACAGTGTCTTCGAAGAGTCCGTAGTATACATAGTAAGTGTACTATAGGTGTTGTTCATGTTACATTAGCAGAAATTATGTTTGCGTCTTAAACATATTACCCTTGGCTGCTGGGAAGGTGAAGCATCTCCCATCTAATGGACCCAAAGTGGCAAACATGGTAGAATCCAATAGAAAATAACTCACCATTTTAATCTAATATGGATGTGTTAATCAATTTGGGGGGGAAAAAAGAAATACAGAGAGCATTAAAACAAAAATTTGAAAAGGTGCAATAAATGGAATATTTGATATGTTGACAGAAGTGTTGTTTGTAAAAATCCCTGAACTTGGCTGACTGGTGTCTTTCCTCAGGAAGTATCTGAAAATCAGATTATTTTCCTTCATAAAAACAAACTTCTTTAGAGGCATGGGCAAAAGACTCTTTGGAATAAAATGATGCTGAAATAATTATTTCATTATCCTCAAAATGAAAGACAAGGAAAATTGTTTACAATTTGGTAAAATGGCAGATGATCTCCTAGGACATCTCTGTCTCCCCTACTAACTGCTATCAACCTCAAAAGTACAATTCTCTTTATTAACTTATGCAAACTCATCAGGAGTCAGACAACATGTGCAAATGTGTACGTTTAAAATGGGGAGAGCTGGTGCATCATTAGGCAGCAGGAGGCAGTTACTATGGCAGCGAACACAGTGCACAAGGCAAGTCTTTTATCTTGACTCTCTACTGTCCATCCTACCCAGAGAAGAAGCAGACTTCTCAGTACCCGCCACAAATGACTAATGATGGGATATAGTTTATCATTTGTATTTTCCAAAGGATATTTGTCCTCATTAGACTGCCCGACCACCAACTATTCCCTTCCTTAGAGCATCCAGATCTCCCCTTCCTCAAAGTCCCCACCACCAAACACTTTCTGTTGTGATGTGGTGCTGCCTCCATCTGCTTTCAAGGCTGACTGAAAAAGATCCCCTTCCCTGTATTACTCCAATGAGGACAAGAGGCTTGATTGGTAGATGGATTCTATTCACAGGTATTACATTAAATAGGATGGAGAATGCTGTTTTAAACTAACCAAAAAAGGCAGCAGAATTTATAAGAAGTCCTTTGATTTCAGTGAAAACAGTATTATAATGAATCAAGCGGTATTCTTAGCATTAAATATATGTTACTTTGTTATTCCATATGTAAACTACAATTTTGTTAATGGTAACTGCCATTCATTATGTCACAGAATGTGCATTTCCACATAAAAAAGAAAGACAGAAAGAAAAAAACGGTAGAGTTAAACCTCAGAAAATCCTAATCCCAGCTAAGAATGCGTCCTCCTTTTAGAAGACAGTGCCGACTTGGTTACCCTTTAACACCATCAGTTTGCAAAGCAAGGGGAATGCCATTAGGGCTCTTGCATCACTTAATCATGCCATCACCATTCTGTTGACTGCATAAATGTGAATTTCTGTGGTTAAATAGGCTCTCTGAGTTCATATAAAATGTAAACCATTTAAATAAAACTGACTTGTATTTATTTAATTAATGTGCAATTTGCTAAACTTCGTTCGTTTCCAAGAGAAATTAAGATCAATAACATTTGTTAACTCTCCCTAAAACACTACCTGTGGCCAAAGTTTCTAATCAAGTATGATTAATACATCTTTGAATAATGTTGTAACTTTGGTATAAATCTACTGAAAATAAGAAGGTTTTTTTTAAATGTGCTTCTAGTCATTGTTAGATACTATTTCTTTAAACAACTGATTAGCATTTCCGGGCTCACCCTTTAACTAGCTGAAGACCTTTGGGTAAGTACCATTCACATTTTGGGATGGCAGTTTCACCATCTGTAAAATGAATAAAATAGCAGTGCCTACCTCACAGAGTTGTGAGCCTTAACACACACACAAAGGATAACACAGAGCACTGTGCTCCGTAAACCACCATCATCATCTCCTTAATCACCTTCATCCTCTTTTAGAGTCACTATTTTAGCTGTTCCCAGATAAGGAAAATCATAGAGATCATAAAAAACATGTCAGCTCTGAGGTTTTTATGGCATGGCATTAGCCATGTCTTCAGCAGCTTCTATTCACCTGCGTGTACATAAGACCACCATTCAAATTAATTTCCAGGAGAAGGAAAAGCAAAAGCTATTGATAGGAGCTTCAGAAAATGACATATGCCTTTTCCTGTTCAGAATCCACTTTGGCTACTGATTCGAAATAGTAACTTAGAGTTATCAAAAGATAAAATCAATGCCAGTAATATATTACAGTTCCAAAAAAGACAAAAGAGACAGAGGCCTTCTAGAAGGCGGCCACCAGTTAAGTCATTCATGTACCTACTGGGTTAAGCTCAGTGACGTCCCACTCCAGGTACTCGGCCACGTGCATCATCTGACTGATGATGTTTTCCAGCTCCTGGATGGGGGGGGGGGCGAGGAAGGGGGAGAAACAGGGTGGGTGGAGGGACAATGAATGCAAGGTCTCAGTAAGTTCTTCAACGTTCACTGACAGGAACTGTTCTGTTCAACTGGTCGCTCAGAAACTGAAGGAGTGATGTGATGCATTTTATATAAATAAGTAAACATCTACCTCTTCTCTTTAAAGCTCTAAGTAACAACACATGAAAGAGGAGCCAGGAAGCAAATTCACTTTGTACTTTGTCTAGAAATCGTCACCAGGAGAGGGCACAGCTATACAAAGAAGGATTTTTTTTTCTTCTAGAAGATTTTTAAGAAAAATTTTGTTTGAAAAGCAGTGTCTGATGAAAGTAGCCATATGCATATTTCCACAAGACGTGATTTTCAAGTCACCAAGCATCCTGACCCTGTGGCTTGCAAACAGGTATGGACGGGAGGAAGGAAGTGTTTGAGGGCAACTGAGAGGTTTATTATTATTCTGATACACTGAGAACGCGTATTAACTGTTCCAGCCATTTACTGGTATAATTTGTTCGGCTAGAGGAGTGTTCAGGGTCAAGGTTTGAAGGCTAAGTGTACATAGAGTTTATTTTACAAGGGGAATGAATTTTAGATTCAAGTTTTACATTGTTCTGCTCAATGTTAACTCTTTGAGAAACTGCTAGTTAATATATATGGCTTGGCTAAATAAATTAAAACATTTTTATAATGATTTATTTAATATTTAAATTTTTCTGTATCTCCAGAAATGATTAAATATGCTTTGTGAATGCTGATCATTTTAAGGGTGGTCAGTCAATGACATAATTAAAGGTGGTGTTTTATAGCATTGCATTTGAAAATATAAAAAATATAAAAGAATAAGGCTTGAAAATATATTAATAAAAAATTATTATACTCAAATCTCCGATCTAAAGTAAGTGGCTAATATACGTAGGATGAGGAAGGAAATATGGCAAAAATGGTTTTCTTTTGGGAGGTCATAGAACCTGTGAGAAACTGATGAAAGTTACACTCCTCTTCTCCAAAAAACACATATGCATCACAAAAATGTTATTTATACAACACACATTGTCCCCAAAACAATACAAATAGAAATGTGTTTACTTATTACCGATAAAAAAATTTTTAAAAACAAGCCTTGGAATTAGAAACTAGCATGTGTGTGTGTGTGTGCGCGCATGTGTGTGTGGCTAATCTTCCACCTACTTTACTTTTGCTTGTAGTGGTTTGGAAAGACTGAAGCCTCTGGATGTGTTTCAAGGAGCGGAAACTACTTTTGGTGACTGCTGTGTGGGCATGTGCCCTCTGTAAGACTCAGTTTCCTAAACAGTAAAATGGATATTCTAATAGTACCTAGTTCATAGAGCTGTTGCCAAAATTAAACAGGCTATTATATAAAATACATTGATCTTATCTGGCATATCACAAGTGGACAATAAACATTAACTAGTAGTATCAGACACAGCGAACATTTTCCAAAGTATTAATTTTCCTCTCTTCTTTCTCCAATATATGAACAGCTAAAACTTTCAATTTCAAAGACAAATGACACATGAAGATGCAATTTCAACCTGATATTGAAGGAAATATACCAGGGCAGTAAGTTGTGTGGCGAAAACCGTACAGATTAAAAACTAGACCTTTCGTTACAAAAAAGACTAACTGAATCATAAACAAACTTATTTACCCTCAGCTCAGTGTTTAATATTGGAAGTATAGTTATAAATATTGCTAGTAATCTACTATATGTTAACCAAAAAAATGGCCAGAGACCAAAAAAAAATGGCTGATTTGAAAACTGAATTTTCAAATCAGCTGCCAACCCATGGCTAAAAGCCTAGTAAAGAAACATTATTTTAATGTAATTAAAAAGAAAACTAAATAAAACAGATCCATACTAAAACATAATTTGCATTAGTGTAGTAAGAATTTGCTACAACACGCATATTAAAATATGGAGAAGAAATCAGAACTCCTAGCCGTGAAATGCCACCAGAAAGTGAGCAAATGTATCCTATGGCTTAATACCCCTAGATGGAAAACTGAACACTACTAGGCACTTAAAAATAATAGCCTGTGAAAAATCAGAGAGACTTTAACATAAGACATCCCACAATCACAGCACCAATTCAGATAGGTGGCCATTTCCTAGAGTAGGAATTATACATTTTCACCTCTCTCTGGAGAAGCTAATGCACCATTATGCTACTCAGTGTTACATAAAAAAAGTCTCCAAGATCATCGCTTTGCTTGTGAAAGTCTGAATTCTGCCATGGGGAGGTATATCCAATGATGAGAGAAACTCATTATCAGAAATAATGTCTGTTTTAATCAATATTAAATGTATCAAAATATTGGCTTTTAATGTACCTATGTACTTCAAAATTTCCATACCTTGACACTTACTTTGTTAATATTCTTATTCTTCCTTCATAGAACAAAAATGATATAATATGCAAAACATTAAACAGAATAGGGATCATTTGATGGTAGCTGAGATGGATGTACCTGTGAGCCTCTGATTTGAGAACTAAGAGTCTAACTACTGTCTGAAAACTGCCAATGATTTACCTACAATACAAACAAAATAAAGATTTAATTATTGCTTTCAGTCAAATCATAGAGATGGTATTTTCCTTCTACTAATTTTTAAGACTAAAACTATAGACAGAATGAAAGCTGCATTTAAAATTGGATGAGCCATTTTAAAAAGGGAATTTTGCCAAAGCAATTTTAAATCTGTTTACCTAGTTCAACAGCGTATATGACTAAGAATACTTTTAAACAATGGGAAAATAATACAATGTTTGAATTGATTTTATAATTCCTTTAAATTTTACTTGTACTCTCAATATTTTCCTAAGTGCCAAATTTCACTGATATATATATACATACACACACACACACACATATACATATATATATATACATACATATATATATATATATATATATATATATATATATATATATGTTCCCTTTCTAGACCAATGGCCTCCTATTTCTCTTATGCTTTATTCAGGCAAGGTAGAAGTTTTTCTTTTTTTTTTTTTTTATCTTTCCGTGTCACTTTTCTGTAGTACAGTTATTCAACAGAACAATTGTAATCCTAACAGTTTCCTCAGAAAACTCTCAGAAAGTCAGATGATAAAAATGCTGTGTGAGTGCATGGAAATTATATTGTGTCTTCTGTGGTAATAGCTATAAATTTATTCATTGCATTTTTCAGAACAAACTACTTTGAAATTTTCACAGAAAATTTGAAGAAAAAAATTACCGAGCTGTCCAGGAAGCCATTTCCATCCGTGTCGTAGAGGCGAAACATGACTAGAAACAAAAGAGGTGTTGGAAGCAAGGTTACGGGCAAGGAAGATCAATGCTAGAATAAGGCATATTCTTTAAAATTCATTTTCTGTTGAAAACAAATACTGCTAAATCCTCTCCCTGTTCAAAGCAATTTATCTGTGGGATCATTTCTCAAGCTTTAAAAATGAACTAGTCATTAATAAAAATACTGGATATCAAATATAAATTCTATCCATTTTTGTTAAATAGCTAGGAAACACTACAAAGCACCATTGTCCAAATTGTTTATTGTAAGATCATTAAATGGAAATTCAAAAACCACAGAAGAGTTCAGACATTTAGACTCTGGATATTAAAAGACTGAGTGGGTAAGAAGAAAAAAATTGATTTCAGAGTCTAGAAATCAATTATAATTTGGAATGTGCCATTCACTATTAGATGAGCTTAGGGAAACACTGTTTTCTCATCTGTAAACTGAGAATAATCACCGTGGTAAGACACACATCTGTTGTGACAGTTAAGTGAGGTGATGACACACAAACACGCATCAATAGCTCCAGGGCAGTACACAAAAATAAGCCATTGTTTTCACTGATCCTTAAGCCGTATGGGAAGGAAAAAAAATTAATGCAAAATAAGGGAATTTTTCTGATGGAGGACGCCAAGACATAAATGTGTTATTAACATGGCTATCACAGTGTATTTATTTAAATATGAGATGTAGTTGCATAAGGTAATTCCTCTGCACCAATCAAACAAGGAGAAGGCCAGGGCTGGCTCCGTGGTAAGGCGCTCAGGAAAGCAGGGTGACAGTTCCCTGGCTGGCCTGGGGACTCCCTTGTATAACTCACATGCCCCAAGACCACAGAAGAGGCTGCAGAAGGAGTGAAAATCATACAGACAGAAGTCCCAGATGTCAAATGAAAGACATAAGAGGGAAAAAAAGAAACTGGAAAACAGGAAAATAAAAAAAATATATAACTCAAAGTTCAGTCTTACAGTTTTCACATCCAAAATTGGTGATTCCAGAAAGACTGAACAGTAAAATTAAGGAAAAGGTAACTAACAATGAATAGATGAGAGAACAGATGGAGAGCTGAAGTTTTCAAACAGAATTTAGGGCAGAGGATTAGGGAGTTAGTTATAAAAGAATGGAGAAACCAAGCAAGCAAAGAAATTATGGCAGTTATTAATGCCATGGAAAATAAAAAAATTATTTGGCTCGGTAATCCTATAGGCCCTTTCCATTTTAAAATCATATTTGAAAAATATTGATAAAGCTAGTATCTATCTCAAACATTACAGTAAGACTATTCTTAGAATTTAAAAGTAGTTAATCTCCAAGGTCAAATGAATCACTGAACAAATAGGTCTTTTTTAAGTTAAAAAAAATTTTTTAGACCTTATTTTTAAAACCAACACAATCAGGATATAGATTTTTAGGTGCAAAAGTAATGTAAGCCCAATATGAAAAGTAAACTGTCAACATAATAGATTCCAAAGGTGGGTCCCTGTTACAAAGTTACAAACTAGTTTAACCCACTGTTTTTCTATTTTTGCACTCATGTAATTATACTTTATGTGGAAACAATTATGTGCCCACACATGAATTTGGTTAAAAGATCAAAGGAAAGGCACATTATGTAATATGAGGGTAATCCTTTATCCCTAGAATTTGTGTCTTTTACAAAAGATTTACAAGTTTTTATCTATTTGTTTTCTCATTGAATGTTCTACTCTATATACTGGTGTTTTTGTACTTTGCATAATGATATAGAAATATTAATATGGAGATTGTTTTTAAAGATTGGAAGATTTTTTAGAAGGCATTTAAGCCAGAATTACTTTACTTCATAAATTTTTTACTGTTTTATATATTTCAAGACCTACTTAATAAACTATAAGGGTAGAGGGGAAAACAATTTGCTTAGAGTTTTTGACATCTAACATAATGCTGTAATATTTTCCCTTTTTTTCACAAAAGGAACAATAATAAAAACAAGGAAAGGCAGCTTTGCAGAATAAAAAGAACACTTAGTCAGTAGGTAAAAAATCATGCATTTCAATCACAGGTAGCTAAACTGGTGGCGTAATTAATAACCCCTCTCTGGGCTTTAGTTTTTCCATTGATACTATAGGAATGTTGACCAGATGATCTTTAAGGTTTTTTTCAATGTCAAATTTCAGTGGTTCTAAGATTATTACTATACGTAGCAGTAACTTAAACATACAGGTTAGTCTTCATTATCTGTCTGTCAGTGATCTATTTTCCATCTATTTTCTTTTTTTTTTTTAGTGAATATATTTTCAGTAAATGCAAACAAACTTCAAAGTTATTCTAGTTAAGTCATTAATAATTTGATAAACACTAACCCAAATGTGAACATCAAGTATTTTAAACTATAAATGTAGTATTATTTAATGCCTGAAATAACTCACTTTGTTTTTCTCTTGTCAAGCACCCATCGACTTCAGTACAATTCACTTAACTGTCATTTACTGAGCATCTATCTTTTGAAATACACACACACAAGGGGTAGGTGCAGTGTGAGAAGTTATACACAGTGCGAGGGTACAAGGAAGGAGAGCGAAATGAAGACAGCAAGGTTTCATGATGCGAGCCAGGCTTCAGGTGTAGACTGGACTGAATACGATCCACAGTAGGAAAGATATACACCTCCAGAAAACGCACATTATAAGCAAAGGCACGAAGGTGGAAAAATTCAGTCTGCCTGACTGAAAAGTGGATTCTTGTAACTGGGACGCTGTTGTGCATGTGTGCGGGGGTCAATGCCAAACGGGAGACTGGCCAACTAGGTTGGGGTCAAACTGTGGAGTGAGATTAGTTTACAGACGCTACATCAAGGACTAACTTTTATGTACTGTTCAAC
Source organism: Vicugna pacos (assembly GCF_048564905.1). Taxonomy (NCBI): domain Eukaryota; kingdom Metazoa; phylum Chordata; class Mammalia; order Artiodactyla; family Camelidae; genus Vicugna; species Vicugna pacos. Next base: position 52,795,349 of record NC_132993.1, on the reverse strand, counting down.
AGGGAACTATCAAAGGGACGCGCTTATCCTGAGTCAAAAGAGAAGGAGGAAAGACACAGAGTTTGACAAGCTTTAGGTAACATGAGAGGAAGTTGCAAGAACTGCTATCTGGTGAGTGAGTGATGATTAAATACGCTGGGGTTTGAAGCCAGGAAACAGCCAAACAAACCTGTAACTAGAAGTCAATAACCACACAAACGCTGAAGGCACTGGAGGCCAGCTGAGGTTTCAAGTAGAGATATAATCCACAGAGTTGCACATTTTTATTTCATTAGATCTCTGCCAAATCAGCATATGAGCCAACACACTGGGTGCCCGGACTCAGTGAGAAAGAACGACTGACACTGTGGACTATGGGTTCAGCCTGCATTTAAAGGGACTGGAGGCCCCAAAGAAGCAGACAAGCTCAGGAGGAAGGGAAGCGGGCAGTGACAAGAATTCTTAGCTGACTCTTATTTCACTTAACATGTATACAAACTAACAACGCGAAGGAATGTATGTGAGCAAATATTGGTTCATTTAATCCCCAAGGCAAAAGACAGACATTATTATGATGCCATTCTACAGCTGGGGAAGCTGAGGCCTGAAGAGGTTTTAAACATGTGCCCAAATCACTCAGATAGTAAGTGTCAAAGCCAAGACTCACTCAATTAGTGAAATTAAGAGTCCAGGCTCTTGAGCATTGTGCTATACCCTATTTACATTAAATTGGGAAAGTGAGAAGTGAATGTACACTGTGGTCAAAGTGAAATACTAGAGTTTAAAATTCTAGGATAAGAGCATTCTTTGGAAATTACAAGGCTTGGGGTCACTGCAAGAAGAGTCAGTGGCTGAAAGAAGACAGAGGTGAGGTGACAGAATTGAAGGAATGTAAGGAGACTCAGAGGGATGTACTGAAAGGCTCTCCATAAAGGACTGCAGTTGGTTTGAGGTGAAGAGGGCGTATCAGCCCCGGTACAACGTTCTCATCTGGGCACCAGGGCGGCTGGTAATTAACACCAGCAAGGAGAGAGAAAAATAGGTTCCGCTCCACAACCTCAGCGCACACACACACACATACACACACACACACACACGCACACGCACTTTCTAAGGGTCCACGGGAGCAAGTGGATCAACACCTTCCACCTGAAAGGACCTCAGGACCGGCAGTGAGCTCAGTGAGGAACTAGCCCGGAATGAAGGGAAGCAGCAGAAGAGATGACATATGATCAGTAGGAAGTTCAAGAGCTTTTGTTAGCTTCCTTTCAATGAAAAGAAAAAGCTTCATTCTAAACACTTCGTAAATGCTCGGGGGATAGGAAGTGGTGGTGAGCTCTGAACAGATTTATGAAACGTTATTTGGGGAGGGAACTCTTCCTTTGATAAACATTTAAAACAATGATATTACTTTTTCTAATAACCCAGGTAAAAGAAACTGTCAAATACGGCCACCATTCAAGTCCAAGAAACAACTGTCATTTCAGATGACTTGTGTGATGGTGTGTGTGTGTGTGTGTTTTCATTGGACAGAAGGAATGCCATAAACCAATGCTTCTCAAAATGTGGTCCTTGGAGTCAGCATCGCCTGAGATGCAGATGCCAAGTCCCATTCCAGACCCGCGGGATCGCGCTTCCTGCGGTGGGGGCCCAGCTTGCTGTGTGTCCATAAGCCCTGCAGGTGACTCTTATGTGTGATAAAGCCCAAGGACCTCTGGCCTCAGCCAAGGTGTATATACTTCTTTCTGCTTAGCTACTTGGAAATTAAGATTCAAAAACAGTACTCACCTGCAAATGTTAATTACATTGGGTGCTTGATCGCTATCTATTTCTGTGTTAAGTTAAACTATTTACTTCTTTTCTTTCCTCTAGTATATATTGTGTCTGTTGAGTCATAACTATTTTGGAAATAAGTATATATTAAATTAACAACCATCAAATTTCTTTAAATTCTTATTGAAAAAAAAACCTTTATTGAAAGACTCTGTAATTAGGAAAGAATGTGTGGCATTCCTAACAATATTAGAAATTTTTAAAGGGTGATTGTAGAAGGGAAAGACGTGTAAGAAACCGTCGGCTAAGAAACCGAGTGAAAGAAATGGATTCTGATCTAACTGATGTAGGAAAGGGCCACATACTGGCATTTAAAAAACCAAGCAACCAACCGAACACACAAAAGCAAGCTCCAGATGAGTAAGGACCAGGTTAAGGTCCTCCCAACCTGAAGACAGTAGAGAAGAGAACCAGAACAAACTGGAACCTTAATGTGCCTCTGAAATTGAAATTCATTGACTCTGAAGACTCTGGGGGAAATCGCAGCAATAGAGCCAGGCTGTCACAACTCCATGAGAAGAGTCTGAAAAATGGCTAAGAGAAAAGGAAAATGCAACCACACCTGGTATGAGCTTGGAAAGAGCTGGAAAACTCAAAGAACAGAGGGAAGGGGACTGATAACACTGAAGAAAGGTAAGCGGCAGGTCAGGTTTGATGTGATTCATCCTGGTTTTTTCTTTTATTGTTTGTGGGTTAACATTCTGCCTTATCACTGTGGACAAAGACTGTTGATTCACAGATGGAAACTGAGGACTGAAAACATGCCTCTTAGGATTTCTACCTAGGATTTGTTTTTAAAAACATACACACAAATAAAGACAATATACACACACATACATACAGATACATACACACATATAGATATACATGTGTATATATACACACACACACACACACACGCATACACAGACACACACATATAATACTTCCAGTTGACCTAAAAATAATTAAGTTGGAACACAAAGACCATGTTGGAGAGAAGCGATGGTGCCTTTATTTATTCTCAGACCTGGAAAAGAATATTTGTCTCTGTATTTTTAAAATCATCCTAAACGTGGTCCTGATAACACCTGAGAAAACTCTCTCTGGCCATGACCTCAATAGAAATTCACTGAGCAATAATATTTATTTTGGAATGAGAGTGTTCCGTAGGTTCTTAGGAATACAAATACATCTTGAAGTGCAAATATTCAACATTTACAGCTAATAAATACGCATTTGAAGAATGATGTTCATGTGGTTTATTCATAACCTAAGCAGGCGTGACTCAAATATTATGGTAAATTCTTTGTTAGTAGGATACATATTATCAACAAGTTACTGTGAAATTTAATTAAACATGCTATCTAATAATTCGGAGATGTCACAATGTTCTGTATCTGCTTCAAGAAATATCACATTTAGGGTTCATTATCTTCACTATCATTTCAGTAGCAAGAATTTTTAATTCATTTGAATGATATACAATATAATGAAGTTAATCAGATTATGGAACAAACCATCAGCTCTGTATCTGGCAAGGGCTTTGGAGACAGAACGGATGATTAAATCATCATGCTTAGAGTAAAGGTTTGATGTTCTTGCCTTGCAATGAGTATAGTTTGCCACCAGAGGGGGCACTGTCACTGTATTTTATAAAAGAGCAACTATTTCCTTTCAACTAGATAGAAATTCTCTGACACGCCTGCTATATGGTAGAAGAAACAAAGCTTTTGTTTAATTATTTACAATATTCAGAGTCTAATTGCTTACAATATTCAGAGTCAAATCCTAGAATTGAAACTCTCATGTTTGGCATTTAAGAAATTATTTGTCCCTAGTAAAGAAAATTGGTGATGAAGGTTTCAAGGAAGATTTCCAGAGAGAGGCTCAAGTTGAGTGCATACAAGGAACCTCTTTTCTAACTAACAGGAAGATCCCTTCACATACTAGAAATAAATGGGTTTTTTTTTCCCCCAAAACAACTCAAAGGATAGCTTTCAATATCAGCTTGTTACCAAACTGGGTAAGATCTTTAAAATGTCATTTGACAATCATGCTCGAGAAATACTCAGTAATGAGTGGTACTTTATCAACAATAGCCTAAAACTGATAGATTCTTAATATCTTGTAATGGTCTGATTCTCAGCTGGAGGAACTTATTATTATTATCATTAACCAAGGTCACTTTATTTAATAAAAATTTAGACAGCCACAGTAGATGCGATTTTAAGTTTGTCCATACCCAGTCCCTTCCCCCACCCAACCATGATAAATAAACTAAGTGAAGAAGCACATACACTCCAGTTTATCCTCAGGTCTTCCTCTTTCAAGGAGAGACAGGTAACAGACAATGTCCTTCAGATGGATCACTTCTGGGGAACACGTATTTGCTGGAGAAGTGCGGGGAGGCGTGATGGCACCTTTACTCATTCTCAGACCTGGAAAAAAAAATATTTGTCTTTATAGTCTCAAAAATATTCACAGTGTTCTCAAACAAAAAAACCAACAAAGAAAATAGAGAGAGACTGCCTAGAGCATGTAGCAAGCTGTACATCTTCTTAGACATAAAATAACCAAATTCTCTGGTCTCCAGCACAGCAGAGACCGACATTCTATGGCTTCTGTAAGTAATGGGGAGCTCTTTGGGATCCGTGGACATGGGGACTGCTCTGCCTACCCACCGGAGGGTGTCCGGTCAGGCTTCTATTGCCCAGGCTGAGCTGGCCGACAGATTTCAAAGTGTGAGGAACTACTTTCCTATTCCCCTTTCTCTGCCTTACGCACTGACAGCTGTAAGTCAGCTGGGGAGATTGATAACCGGTCTTTCACAAAAATCTAAAGGACTGTGAGTCTGTCACAGTAAGATTTCTATGTTGATAATCAGGAATCATTCATACATAAAAGCATGTATTTATGTCAAATATTTGCCAGCCTCATGAATAACACATCCTTTTTGCCATCAAGGAATTCACCCATAAGGGAGAAAGGGAACGTAAACAAAAATCCGGATAAATATGACAGATTTAATGAGGGAGGTAAGAATATAAACTGCTGTTTGGTTTTAATATGGTCCACACACCTTGTTTCTGACACCCATTCACTGCACCTACTCTAGGACAAAGGTAGAGAACTCGAGTGCCCGTTCACAGCAGCGGATGACTGCAGATTACCTGGCCGATGACAGTTACACTGAAACTCTTTCACAATAGTTAGTTCCATCTTACAGAGAAGCCTCTGAAACCAGATCATACATATCTGAGAAGGTCTGTAGGTAAATCCCAATTATTCTTTGGGGTACACTTGGCCCTATAAAAGGAGTTTGGGTGAGATGGCTCATGGGCTGAATGACTATTAGAATCCCAGTCAACCAGGAGTTACTGGAAGGGAGAGAATGATCTTAGGCAAACACAGTTCTACCAGTCTGTCATTCACCAGCACCCCTCCGCCTGGCCATGTCTTTCTCTAGTCTTTTTCCTATGACGATAACTGACTGAACACCTGTCCTCTCCTTCAGCCACCTCAAGATATCCAGGTACAAAAACGTATGCATTACGAAAAGTCCTAAGTTAATTAGTTTAACAGTCACAATGCTACTGCTAATAACGTGCCGTTTATCGAGTGCACAATCTGTGGCAGGAACCGTGCTGGGCACTTTAACATGTTATCACCTCACTTAATTCTCCCAGTAACCCTGTGCTGCAGACTGCATTAGTCCCTTTTTATAGACGAGAAATAGACTTAGTGAGATGAATTTCCCAGAGTTCCATAACTAGCAAAATGCAACCTCTTTAGTCTACACTGATGACCTACAGACTATTTTTATTCAAGGCTAATAGTAAGAAAAAGTAAGAAAAAACAATTTACATCTTGACGCAACACAAATACACTCACACACACACACACACACACACACACACACCAGTAAGTACCATGACGGATCCAATATTTTCTATGTTAACCTATTCATCCTCTTCATTCTTAAAATTCTGTCAAAGACCCCCTAAATTGAATTTATTACCCACTAATGGGTCACAATCCACAGTATGAAAAATACTGCTTTATATCCTTCCTTCATTTCTTTACCAAAAGCTTACTTATTTCAAATACGTCATGTTTCATACTAATCCTACTTCTATTTGTAGTTATTGAACAAGATATATATGTATTATAAATTGATTTCCCTCCTTAACAGAAGTGTCACTGTATATCTGATTCAAACGGACAAGGGTAATTTTTATAAACCAAAGGCAGAGCATTGAAGGCAATCTTGAGCTTTAAAAAAAAACCCCACCTGACTAATCCCCACTAACCAACTAAAGCCCGGCCAGCTGCAGGAGTAAGCAGTCCCAGCTTATGATAAAAGGCGTTCTGGCGTTGACCCCTGACATGACTATAACTTCCAGCCTTGGAGAACACCGCGCTTGAATTACGGCTGCATAAACTATGACCTAACTCATCCTGCCTGGTGAGCTAATCCTCTCTTCTGCGCCCCCCCTGATGGCAGTGAAATGATGTCATCAGCTCAATTTAACTTTCTCGCACAGAAAGTCAGCCCCAAACAAAAAAGAATAAAAAGTGCACACCATCACGTTCATTTGGAAGCACGTCGGAGGTATTATACACGTCCACGTATCAATATTCACTTATCTATGATCCTTCTGCATTTATAAAACTAAGGCGGATGGAATTTCATCAGCAGCTTTCGGAATGCTAAATATAGATCATTGGAGAATGTGGGTCTCACATGATTTTCTGTTTGCCTTCCCTGTATGTAACATGTATACTGAACATGAACACAAACAGATTTAAATGTGACACTCCTTTTTGGAAGAAACATGTTACTGGACTAAATTCATTTTTGTTTGACAAAATGAGTTGACTATTTCCCATTTTCTGTTCATGACATGTTGTAAACGGAAAGCTGTACCACGCATTTAGTTGTGTCACAGTTTTACATTTAAAAGAAGAAATAGTGGGCACAGGTGACAACACACAATGGAGAACTCACTGCCTTTTCCTCAGTTTCAGCCAAATTTGGGAGGGAAAATATACACTCTTGGCAATGATTTACAGGGTGCATCAAATTAAAAAAATAAAGCATCCAAAAACCCTTTTCACAATTACTTCACAACAACAAAAAAGTTATAGAGCTGGACTTCACTAAATCTTGAGATAGTGAAGTGAAGAAGCTCACAGGTTTGCTCCTGTTCCTAATGCCCATCCCTGGACCAGTCCACTATCTCCTCTGCAGCAAAAGGTGTTCATGTATTTTCACTTTATATTTTGAAAGCAGGCCCTGGGGCCTCAATCTGTCTTCATAGAGGTTATTTTTTACACCCTACTCGACCCTTTAGAATTTTTTTTCCTGCCCCTCAATCTGGCTGTAGGTCGTTCCCCCTACTTATCTCCCTCTGGGGAAGTTCACAGCCCCCACGAAAAGCCCTTTTCCTTTTAAGCCGTTTGTGCTCGTGGGTTCGCAGAGCACAAAGGAGGCCACGCAACGGCCAGCCGGCCAGCAAGCCTCGTCTCCGGGCCGCCGCTCCTCGGCGAGCTGAGGGGGCAAACGGACCCCAGCGCTCCTCAGGAGCAGGAACAGCCTCTGAAGAAGAGGCTCCGAAGTCGACGTCCCTTTAGCAAAGGCCGTCTCAACCCATCCATCCAATCCTCAGCGAAGCCCTCTTCAGTGTTAGAAGTGTACATGAAGCTAGGTCAAATGCACTCTTTCTTTTGCCTCGAATGGTCAGTATTCAGCTCAGAAGTTCATGTGATCGACACGCAATATGCAGGTTCTCTGACTCGCCCAAGTTAACTGTTTCCTTTGACTATCGCCCCACAAAAGTGAGGCAAGTGTATGCACATAGACACACACCATTTCTGTCCACACACCCAGAAACACGTATAACATATACTACGATAGACAACAAAGTACAAAACAAAGTGAAAAATAGGCACTGTAATTAGTCTGTTCTATTAGAAATAATTATCTTATACTTTGAGACCATGTTTCTGTTTTTACATGATTTCATATATATATAAACATTGTTCTCTTCAAAGCTTTAACCACAAAAATAGTAGGCGTTAGTCAAATTGAATATTGCCTACGACTATCATATTCTTCAAACACATGATTTTCATTACATTGAAATGAAACCATTTCTTTAAACCATACCCTAAAAAGTTTTGTTCTAATAGACACTTTTAATTGCAGTGTCAAGGTTCAATTATTAGCAAAAAAGTTTTAGGTACATCTTCAATTATCGCCTCTGCTCCAGTTTATTTTCCAACACCTGCATTCCAGATAATGAAAATGGCAGGATTATCTCCACGGTTTCCCCTTTATCTAGTAAAAAGAAATTTTCAAAACTAGTAACATGAATTACATTTCTAAATTTATAAGGCAATAAAACACTGTGGCAACCTGGCTTCTCCACTTTTTCTTCAGGTTTAGCATGCAGAAACATATCAGGCTTGTGAAGCAATTTGTCACACAGTGTAATCACGTCTCATACTTCCAATGTCCGTATTAGTGGTCGCGATGAGTAGAATAATCAGGAGTAACAACAGTCATTTACTATCATCATACATTTCATGATATTTAGACTTAGCCTTTCAACTATGCTTGTCATAGGATAGTATTATTATTTTTTTAAATTTTTTATACTTGGACAAAATGGCAGCAAGATGGGACAGACTGGGTTATAAATCGATACGAAATGTAAAATAGATGGTGATTCCTCATAAAGCGAGGACAGGCAATCGGAAACAATCCCTGACAAGAGACCAGAGGCAGCAAAATCCCTCTAGGGTATGACATGGGTTTCATCTTTTTGGACATCGGCAGAAATACCCAAACAGTCAATTATAAGGAACAGGGCTGGAAGCGGGTCTTTGGGGGTGATGTTCTAAGAGCAGAACCAGCTCCGTGAAGGAGCAAGAGTAGCAACACTCCCGCCTGGGTCCCAGCAGCACTCTCACCCGGGGCTTATCTGATCCTGCGACTCCACCTCGGAGGGCAGAGCGTGCAATTTCAGAGAGCAAAGTAAACTACTGACGGTGATGGAGCAATTCATGGAGCAATTCCGGGAGGCAGGAGCTGAGGACAGACCAGCAAACTCCAAATTTGGGGCTCTTTTCAAAAGCAATAAAAACAAGAGCTGTCTCTATCAGTCCTGTCCAGCAGAATACTCTGCGATGAAATGTTCTACCTATGCATTGTTCAATACAGTAGTATTAAGTTGTTGAGCATGTGAAATGTGTCCCCCGTGAATGAAGAACTGATTTTTTGTTTTCACTGAATCTTAATGAATTTACCAAAATGTAGGTGACCCACTGTCTCCAGGTAGAGAACTGAGAGGTGGTTGAATCGCTCTCGGTTCCTTGAATAGACCTAGGCATGGGTATAAAACCACAGCATATGGAAAGAAGTCATGCTACCAAAACTTCTGTATTTGTCACATTTAAAAATAAATTCCAATACTACTTCTTAAACTTTACTATGCCCTTGGAGAATGTATGACACCTCAGGGGAAAAAAAGACATTGAATTTGACCTTTATCCTGTGTTTTCAAACTAAAATACAGGATACTTGTGACATACCTAATACATTATACGACTGAGTCCCACAACACCCAGTCAGATAGACGCAATTATCTCCACTTTACAGTCAAGCGAACAGAGGCAAAGACAAGTAAGTAGTGCGTTCAAAAGGCAGCTCCAAGTGGGATTTTATGCTCTAAGTAGAATTCTGTGAGGCTAAGGAAGGAAAAATAAATCAGAGGAATCTGTCTCCTGCCTCTCAATAATGACCTTTTGGTTTTATGAGTCTGGTTTTCAAGACTCTTGAGAATGCACACATTGATTATTTCATAAACCTTTGAAAGGAAATTAGAAATCCTAGCCATGGCTGAGAGCTCTAAACGCTCATCTTCCATTCAGATCATTCCTTGGGCCATCCGTTAGAATATATGTTTGTGAGAAGCGTGTGTACATGCCGAATAATTAGAAACGCGAATCTGGAACTCTGGAGGCATAAGAAATAGAACAGCTTATATAAATAGATGCTAATTGGCCAAAGGATAGAAATTCTTTTGTTTCTGGAGCATTTACATGCAAGGTGCACAGACCATAATTAGTAGTAGTAGTAAGTTTATCAACATATATATTTTAAATGCCTACTGTGCGCCAAGGATCTTCCCACCTCATAGCCTTATTAGACCCAACAGACGTGTGAAGCTACTTTACACTCAACACACACGTGTGTGCGCAAACATACACACATTTTCAGTATCCTTAAGACAGTTCTGATAAGAGTAATAGTTTCTTCTCAGCACAATTAATGAAGCGTGTCTTTCGGCAAGAACATTCAGTCAGGTCATTTGGCAAAAGAACATTTTCCCCAAGGTTTAAGTACCTCCTTCTCAACGTATAATTTTCTATTCTTAGCTTGGTCAACTTCCTGAGGGACAAAAAGGTGTTGTTTCTCCTTTTCTGTCTAAAAAAAAAAGAACTTGTGGTGTAACTCTCTGGTTGTAGAGAAAACCCAAAAAGAGCTAAATACCATTAATGATAGACTAACTTCACAGCACAAATCAATTAACTATTGCCACATCAAATGGGCACTGAGAGGGGACCAAAGATAAAGTACCCTGACTTTTTCAGACAGAGTTTTTATTATTCTCAGTCTTACATATCTTCTGCCCTTTTTTACACCTTCAGCCTCCTCTGCCTTCATGAGAGCCTCCACACTACTGACATCGTGATAATTTTCTGGCTTACATCCTTATAATGACTCTCCAATTCCTTTCGGATACAATTTAAAACAGCATGGCGGACAACACTCTTCCCCATGGGGTCCTGCCTGCCCGTCTGTCTCTTCTCGGCTGTTCCCCTCCAGTCATTTCACCTGCCCCCGCCGAGCGGAGGCACGGCACAGACCCAGCCTCTCGCACTCCCAGTCAGTCCACGTCCCTGCAGCTCCCTCTCACCCCGCCAGGGCCACTCGCCCCACCCCACCTCCAGGCTGTGACCCCATGCTTCCAGGGTCATGACTACCATCTGCTCTGGGACCATCAAAAATGACCTCCTTATGACCCTGATCCCAGGGTCAGTCAGGCATGAGAAACTTGAGACTTTCAGTCATCTTCAGCCCCCCACCTGCACCTTCTAATCTGATTTATTTTTGCCAACAGCACTCATTACCAGTCGACATGCCACAATTTTTCACTTGTGTGGTAGTCTTTCTCTCCCCACTAGAACGTAAATGACTGAGGGGGAAGCAGCTCTGTTTTGCTCACTGATGTACTCCTGGGATTTCAATAGCACCTGGCACACTGTAAGTGATCAATAAATGTTTTTGAATGAATAAATACTGAATGGCTTATAGTTTGTGCACTGTTCTTTGATGGGAGATGATTGTAATGTCTAAATAGACATCTGCATATTGCTTTCTCTTCTTGGAACTCCCTTCCACTCCACTCCCATCTGCACCTGCCCCTACCTCGACTTAATCTAGATAATTTCAATTTGTGGTTAAAATCTCAGTCAGATGCTCTTGATAAACAGAGCACAGCACTTACTTTATTCTCATATAACTGATCGCCTAACTGTCTGCTTTTCTCCTTGGCTCTAAAGGATCCTCAGCTTTCTTGTGGAATTCCTGGCACACAGTGTGTTTAAAAAAGTGAATGGCCAGGTGCATGGATTAATAAAATAATAAAATGAAGAATTAAATGGTCAACTCACTACACGATCTGATTTAAGGGGTGCTATGAAAATCTTCTCTTTGTACCCAATAAAGCAGCTAATAAGAAAGAACAACAAAAACTCTTATACTGACCTATGGCTAATAAACAGATGTTTATTATTACAGAGTCAATGTTTTAGACACGGGGGAGCCCAACAGCCATATACAGTATGAGCGTCTGAACCAGCTAATAAATCATATTCCATTCTCTTCTAATTGTCATATTCTTAGAGAAAGTCATTGTTATTAATAACTGCTGTTAATTGCTATCTTATACAAAAAGTAAAAAAAAAAATTTAGCTGAAGAGGGTTGAGTCCAGGAGTTTCTGTGCGGCCACTGTCATAGGTGGGAGTTGGGGGGGGGTGTACCAGCTGTCCTGAGAGGAAGATGGTGTGACTTTTACAAGGATGTCGGGGTGCTTCCCAGATGCACTCGCTAAGTATCCCATCGGACTGACGACTGCCTTCCTAGCATGGAACACAGCCCGTGCTACTGAATTAGAGTGAAGCATGAGCTGAGGCTTGGAGGAGATGGGTTGTGCTGTGAAATAGGCAGGGGAAACACCATGCAGAAAAGCAAAGTCCTGAGCAAGGAGAAAGAAGCCAGGTTTTAAGCCACAGCAAACAGTCGGATATGCAAAGGGCATGGGTGCATGGGGCAAAGAGGCAGAGAATTAGAGAGAATGAGGACGGTAGGCAGACTCCCCGTCCTGCATTGGCATGTGTCTAATGCTGCGGAACTCAGATTTTATCATCTTCTTAATAGAGATGCTTTTGAGGCTCTGAAGTCTCACTAAGGGCACTTCAGGAGGGGGTGTCTCCGGAGGCAGGGGAAGGCAGAGTCACAAAGACTCCTGTACTTTTTCCCTGCACCTCCCCTCAAAGCAAAGCAGCGCTGCTTTAATCGGATTTATATATCAAGGATTTAAGCTTACTTGGAAAATTAAAGTTTAAAAACCCTTCTGCAAGGTGCCTATGAAAGCCAGAACTTGGGAACTCAGGACTACCATAACCAGGCTTTTGTGATGGCAGGAGCATTTCGCAGATGGGAAGTCAGGGCAAGGCTGGGAGCCGTGCTAACCGACAGTCGAGGACACAAACAGTGATGAGTCAAACCGACACTGGTAGAATGTTTGAGAAAAAGTTGCCAAGAGTGACAGAGAGCGCTTTGTAATTAACTAAATATGAGGAGTGAGGCAGTGAAAGGGAGGAAGAGGCCACAACTTAGGGGCTGGGAAATAAATAGATACTTGGGTTCCATTTACCAGGAGAGAAGACAGGAACGGAGGCAGGTTTGGGCAGAACATAATCATTTGACTTCCAGATGCATTTAGCTTGATGCCCTATGAACACTCAGATGAAGAGCTCCATCTGGAATAGAGTTAATGTGTATTCTCCGTGAGTTGCTGAAACAGTTTGGGGTTGTGTGGGAAATAATTGAGGCGTTTTATGTTAAGACAGTGCTTATTTTTTTTGGTATGATACGAAAAAAAAAGTCATCTGTTGAAAGTGAGGGGAAAGATAGGAAGACACGAAAGGAGGTTTGAAAAGTTGAACCTAGCGGACCTAAGAGACAGTATGAAGAAAAACTACTTCACAGAATAGGTTTTTTTAAAAGCTGAAGAAGGGTTAAAGCTGTGTTAATAGTGGGTGTTAGCAATCTACAGTGGCGACAATCTGCATATTTATGAGATCTCTCCCTGTTCAAATTGTAGGGACTGAAATATAGGATCATAATATTGATTCATGGTTCAGGGTTTGTGAGCCACTTACAGAAAAAAAAAAAGTTCCAAATGATTGAACAATTCTATAAAGATAATAATTTAAGTGTTAGATTCTAGGGATGAAGGTAAGATCAGAAATTGGCCATTGGACTAGCAAAGAGGTGAACAATTAGGGACCTGGGAGGTACAATGAACCAGGAGAGGTTGTAAGAAAGCTGGGAAGATGGTACATTGGAGATAAATTCAAACATTAAAAGTCCAGCATGGGAGCAGCAGAATTAATCATCTTATATTTAAGTAGGTGACAAGAGACACTGAACTGCAACAAATGTTCCAAACAATATATCATCCACCACAGGAAGTGCCAGATGGATCATTAGATTTTACAAATTCAACAAAACACAGCTACCTACACACACAACCTTTATAACTATTTATAATTATTTAAAAATATTTTGTTCTATAAAAACTAAATGCTTTACTTTTACCAAATACTTTATTATTGTTCATTAACAAGAAAAAAATAGTTTTTTCTTTCAAAAAGTTTTTCCTTTTTTTGAGAAACCCTCACTGCTCAGCTGATGTGCAGGATCAAGACTGGCTACCATATTCCTGACGGCGCTGCGGCCATGAAACACGGTGAGCTCTTACACAGGCTACACGAAGCAGATTACAGCACCTCTTTATTCAGAAATGATTGTGACTTTTCAACCATGCATACATCGTGTGTAGATAACTTAGATTACTGTAAAGCAAGTTTCTAGGAATAAAAATATACTGATTTTTTTCAGTTTCTGAGTCAAGGCCTTGAAAAATTTTATTATTGTCCTGTGGTCCTTATTCCCCAGGAAAAAAAAAGAAACAAACCAACAAAACAAAACAAAACAAAACAAAAAACTATCAAAGGTAGTCTGAAAAGTCCACAGGATTAGAAACAGTCTTAATGAACGACGTATTGTCCTTTTACATTTTAAAATATGGAGGTCAGAATCTGAGGAGGCCTCACTCACAGCTTAATTTCTTGTTGCTATATGAGGGTTACATCTTGCAAGCCCATTTTGCAATTCCTTTCAAGTAGGTCTCAGCAGGGTATGTGATTGTCCGATTTAGGTACAAGCTGTTATTTATCCTTCCTTCCTTCCTTCCTTCCTTCCTTCCTTTTCTTCACTTTGAAACCTGCTTTGATTTCTACTCTTTGTAAAACAGGCATCTTCCATGTAGTGCCTACTGTATGCTAGCTGAAGAAAGGGGGGTTTGAGATGTGAACTTCTTGCTAAACTACCTAAGTCATTAAACTTGTTCTCTTTCCTCCAAGTCTGACACAATTACTCAGAGAGAGAACATGTCAAAAAATATTCCTGCTCTTTCTTTCTCAAAACCCAAGGACAGTATTGCTTCATGTAAGTTTAAATAAGGGACAATTCTGCTACTTCTAAGGAATGCAGAATCTATTTCCAGCATGAAACAGAGAACACAGAAGTTTTCATTTCTAGATCCCAGTAAGAAACTGTCCCATTTTAAACTGTTCAGTCCAGAACACTGCTCAGCTCTGAAGCCACACTGTAGGACAGACGAAACGGGACTCACCGGACAAGAACAGCCGGTGTGGGGCGTCCTCTCAACTCATGTTAAAAGGGGGATTCCTTAAGGAACTAAAATACTGCATCAGTAGCTAAAGGTTATAAACAAAATAACTGTTCTATATTTTGCAGGGACCAAGATGGAGCATATGGAAGGTGTATATCTGCTTCAGAAAGCTTGCAGCAACATGTGATTGTTGTAGGAGAAACACTCCACGAACAGAAGGAGAAGTGGAACAACAGTGGGATTCTTTATCAGACTGCCCAAGTGTTGCTCATGGCTCAAACACCTATTTCTTTATTTTTTTTTTAAATTGAAGTGCAGTCGATTTATGATGTTGTGTTAATTTCTGGTGTACAGCATCGTGATTCGGTTATACATATCACCTATTTGTTAATGACATGTTTTAAACTTTTTATGTATCAGAGGGTCAGTTATTAAAATTTTCATCATCTCTTTACCCACATTTTCATATTCTCCTTTGTGATGTTAGGGCTGGAAGTCGCTAGGCCAGTGGCTCCCCTGGGATCCTTAGGCCCTTTGCAGGGGATTTGTAAACTCAAAATGGTTATCAATGACACTTCTGAAGTATCATTTGCTTTTCACTCTCATTCTCTCCTGAGTGTACCGTGGCGTTCTCAAGAGGCTACATAACATATGATCTGACAACACAGAAGCATACACGGCTACTCAGCTGTCTTCTATGAAGTTGGATGTTAAAGAATTTGCAGCACTGTAAAACAATGCCGGTCTTCTCACTAACTGTTTTATTTTTTAAAACAGTCACTTTTCATAAAGATGTGATTTTTGGTAACATCCCATGGGTTGACTGTTATTTTTAGAATGTTTCACCTTTGATATCACAGATACAAACAAAAGCACTCTGGGGTCCTCAATAATTTTCAAGAGCCTCAAAGAGTCCTGAGATCAAAGAGTGTGAGAAGCACTGCCATATATGACATTTCTCCATAGCCAGACAGAAACACGTTGGGTCACTGGAGAGAGATGGGAAGGAAGGAGGGAGAAGGGACTGGTTCCTGCTGGTCGACCTGAACCTACTATTAGATCTTTCCAGGCTTCCATCTTTGCAGCACCCGCTTCCAGTAGCAACAGGCTCTCCTCTCCAGCTCACTGCCACACCGAGAAGGCACAGTGAGCTCCTGCCATATGGTCCTGCACACCATGGTGACGCCGCTAAGAGGTCTGACTTCTAGGGCTGCAGGCTCCCCCTGGAGCTCCTGAGCTGCCAACACCTATCAGGAAGCATTGCCTCCACAGGAGTCCTGAGGTGAGCTCTACCGGGCAACATCCTGCTCAAACTCTGTCTCCCAGCTCCAACAGGTGCTTCCTCCGGGCTTCTGGGTTTTGATTATTCCAGCCTGGAGGAGGTAAGTGCTTCCTGAGGTTCTGTCTCTGCAAACCTCCGTATTCACCTCTGCCTTTTCAACTCTCCAACTCCGTTTGACCAGTTTCCCAGTTCACATGCCCTAAAGTTACACAGCGAGATTCCTGCTTCCCTGATTGCATGGAGAGTGATACAGTTAGCAACAGGCAGTGATGCATTAGACCTGCCTGCAAAGCTACACACAGTAAGAGAACCAACCATCTCTATAGTGACAGAAATTTAATTAAGTATCTAAGAGAAAAAAACCCCAAAAAACTCTGTTCTGAGCTTACAAATCTCAAAATATGAAAGTATATTGGGATCTGCACAGATAATACTAAATATTACGTTTTCTACACACAACTGCCTTGTGACTACGTATAGATATATATGTGTCATTTAAAAGAGTGCTTTCCCATGTTTGACAGAAGTACCCCCAAAAATTATGACCCAAACACAGACCTCAAAGACACTGAATGACAAGTAATGAATAGTGATAAAGTATATTTCCTCTCATTTAGCTATTATTCTATTGGAGATATTTTAAATACTTCACTCAATCTTAGTATGAAAGCATAAATCCTGCAACAAACATAATTTTTAAGCAAATCATCTCTCTCTTAGAGAGAACGTGATACTGGCTTTTCCCTTTCAGGTTTGTGCAATACACACATTTTTGAAGTATGTAATTAAACTTACCACCTGACAGGAGAGCGGGCTTATTTTTTACCATTGGACTAGAATGAGGAAACTTGTTGCTAAAAGACATGAAGAGGTGGGCTGTGAAGTCATCAGGCAGCTCGGCCTCCAGGAATGTCTTCATAAATAACTTGAAACCTTCAAAATCTATTGTCTGAAAAAAAAATTTTTAAACATGTATTTTAAGACTCAGCCAATGTTAAGGTTTTGCGCTATGTTCAAACTCAGTAGCAATAGAAATGATCTCAAACATTCTTAAACTCAGGTCTACAAAAGGAAGTTACTATTTGAGAAACACACTGGGCAGTCCTAGGCTGACACTAGAAATTAGATTTGTATGTCTTAGCTGCAGTAATGGAGCAGGAAAAGCAAGAGTTTTCCAGCCACATTATTTTTATTTCCATGGTACCTGTGTGGCCTTAAAAACGCTACTCTCTGAAACTTAATTTCCTTCTCTGTAAACTGGGCATAAAATTTCCAATCCCTTGGAACTGTTGCGATGATTAAATCCGACAACCACGTGAAGACGCCATCGCCGAGTTATGAACACAGCATGAATATTCAGGAAGAAAGGTATCTCTCTCTTCTCCTTTCTTTGTATCTAATAGCAAATACTGTTTCTGACAACTAGAGAAGGTGGTTAACATTAAAGTTTCATCCTAACATCAAGATCAATGGATAAAAAAATTCTTAAGTGAAATTCTAAAACTTTCTGTGCAGATTTTCAAAGAAAACCCATTTCAAGATCCTTGCCCACTCTTACTCACTACAGGACTAAAAGAGAGTAGACGCTGACTTGCAGAGAAGCATGGCTATACTGAGAATCTCCATGTTCACTTGGGGAAATGGTGATGGAAGCTACTTTCTATCCTCCAGTTAATGAGAGGATTTCACAGGAGCTCTTAAGAGAGCTTGCTTTCTCCAAGCAGCCGGGAACAGTGGGCCAGGATCTGGATTCAGCCTGGGAAACTGAGGACAAGGGTGCAGATGCTCTGGGGCAAAGGCAAGGAAGTGGTGTTGTAATGGGCTTGGACAACACTCCCATGACTACAGGGACAGTGATGCATGAACGTTGCCTGAGAAACAGACGAGACCTCGTGGAAGAGAAGCCAGCGGAGGTGTACCGGGTCCTACCCAGTAGGTCACTTGAAGAGACTAGACACCTAAGGAGAAGCAGCTGGAATAAAGCCACACCTGTCCAGATCAGGAGAGTTGCAAGGGCTATACGCCCTCATAGGAGGCCCTTGAAGGGCATTTTTTTTTTCTTACTCAGTTTAATATAACTGAAATGAAACTAAAAATAAGGCAAAAATAAAACTTGGCAGACTAATGCTCTGTCTGAATTTTGTTCAGACTCTTGGCAGATGAGAATAAAATGAATTTCATAAACTGCTGTTTTGGATACAAAGTGTCTACTTCTCCTATGTAATAATATTGGGATAAGGTGGTAGAGAATGACCAATTTTGATTACTGTATTATTCTGAATAAACCTAAAATGGAGTAAGACACGCAGGAATATCATTAGAGAAAGTTCGTTTTTGTAGATTAGATCATGTACCTATTAAGTATATGTACTGTGTATGTTTTTGTACCTAATACAATCTCAAGCCAACAAAAACCAAAACCGAAGACTTCACTTTGTTTATTAACAGTTTCAAGACTGTCTACAATTTAATCTGATAGTTTTAGTTAGGTTTAGACTTCTTTCGTGTATTCATGTTCAGAAAGGCACTTCAGATATTTATACTGGTGGCAATAAAAAGCCTTCATTTCCTTCCATGTTTATTAAATCACTACCACCACAAAATACTGTAAATTCTACTAGTGGACTGACAACATAACTAAAAACAATGAGTAATATGAAAATATACAGGATAGCATCAATTAGCAGAAGAAATTTCAATTCTTGTTTTAATGGAGGTACTGGGGATTGAACCCAGGACCTCACGCATGCTAAGCACACACTCTACCCCTGAGCTATACCCTCCCCACAGTAAGAGGACCATCAAAAAGCAATTTGCCACAATGGATGAAGGCAAGATTTCAAAGCACGCAGATGAGGACAACAGGCAGCCTGGGGCACCCAAATGCGTTTGTCTGAGCAGGGGCACCTTTTCTTACTAACAGGATTCCTTAGACATGACCTATGGAGAGAGAAGTAATCCACATGCGGTTGGGTGAGTGACAACACTGATCAATAACCCTCAACATACATGAAGGCCCATGTGGAACCAGTAGTTAACTTTATTTGCAAAGTTATAAGAAATTTGTATGATAAACATATTCATAAGCACTGTGATTAGAATCAAAGTTACTTGTAGTTGCTCTAAAGCACCCTCAGCCTTTGTTGCCAGCATTGCCTTTGGAAATGTAGCAATTGCTAGAAGCATGAAGTCAGAACACCTGGATGAGCTCTGGGATCCGTCTCTTTCCAGCTGTGTGACACTAGGCAAGTTATTAAGCTCTCTGTACAGACGTTTCATCCATAAATGAGAATAATATTATATCAACCTCTTGGTTTGTTTAGGAAGAATTCCTTACAGTATTCAAAGAATGAGCCTCAAAACCACATTAACTTAAATGTTTCTACTTGCATTTAACCAATCACTACCTGATTCATTGTCTTTTGGTGGGCTTTTTGTTTGCTTGTCTGTCTTTCTGTCTTTCTGTCTTTCTTCTTTCCTTTCTTTCTTTTTTTAAGAAAGCTGGTAATAAAATGTGAACAAAAGACTCTAACTGCTTTAAGTTTCTCTCTGCGTCTTCTTTTGCAATAAGATTATATTTTAAAACAAAAGTATTTCAAGCCAAGAGTTTAACATGGTAACACAGGAAACCACCACCACCAACCAACCAACCAACGAAAACAGAAACAAGGGCTTCAGAATAACACAATCTGGTTTCATATTCCAATACCTCTGCTCGCCACCTGAGTGACTTGGGGCAAGAAATTTATCTGCCCTTTCAAGGAAAATTCTGCCACATCCCAACTGTGTGATATTTATAGAGCCTTACATAACTCCCAGAGAACCTCCTTGAAATAGGTGCTTGTGATTTAATGATGAAAACCAGAAAAACAGCCAACCAAAAGAGAAAAAAAAATGAACTTAATGTATGCTATCCCTTTTAAGAAGGAATATATTTCCCCTTGGTCTTTCTTTTTTCAGTTCTCAGGAAAATGTTCTGAACTTTCTCCAGAGTTGCAGCTCTTCCTTACTCGGTAAGCAAAAAACAGTTTAGTTTTATTCTCTGACAGCTTGACACTTTAATTTCCTCCATTCAACTGCTCAGCCTTGTTGCCTAAATATAATACAACATATAATAAAACAATGTAAAGCACTTAGTGTTCCCCTGGGCAGGTAGGATGTAAAATAAATCAAATAGTAAAAAAAAAAAAAAAAAATGGAATAAATAAAAGGGAACATTGGTTTGAAATTAGATTTTTTTTTTAATTATCTTAATTTTCCCTTCTCTTTATTGGTCCAAAAACTGGAAAATTCATTGCATTTTTCCAAATCAAATCCTCAGTTTTTTGCGTCTTAGATATTTTGCTGTAATGGTTCTCTGTCAGGCAACACTGGCAAATTACTGCCTTCAGAAAGCAAGCATTTAAAAATAGATTATCTTACTTTAAAAAAAAAAAGCCTATTGTAGACATAAGAATTGAATAAAATTTCTTTAGTTCAGATGACGTCATCTTATTTATTACTGACGTTTTCCGAATGATGTAAACTTTTTCCTTTGACTTCTTTACAGTGTTGGTGGGAGCAAACTTCCTTTCTCTTACATTTCCTGCCATTACACACAGCTTACAATGTTCTCTAAGCCAAAAAATAGCTGCTTCCGTGTTTCCATTCATTGAGGAATTAGTCTTCAATGCCTCTCCTGGTTAACCCATTTCTTTCTTACCAGTAAAAGATTTTCAAATCCTTTCTAAAATTGTGTTGTCCAAAATACCAAACATTTCTCTAAGTGGATATTGTCCTCAATCTAGACATTTTCCTTATCTCATGATTCAGCAGACCATTTCCAAATGCATGTGTCTGGGTTTCTGCTGCTGTCATGGAACAGCATTAGAACTGGTTTTTGAAGATTGTGACCTTTAAATAGAATGAGATCATTTATATGCATATCAATCGAAATAGTAATGGAAAAAAGAGGATCAGACATAATTGAATGAGTGTTCAAAAAACTGAATTGGCTGTAAGCTCAGAGACACATGCACCAAACAATATTTAAAATTTTGCAAACGGCTTTTTCATTTTTTTTTTCCTTAAGGAGCAGCCAGTCTATTTAGGGAGATAACACAGAGAATCTGTAAAGAATACAAACTGAGGAAGCTGCTCAGATGTTGCTGCCAAATTGGCATAAATCCAAAACACATTTCTATATGCCTTTCATTATTATATCTGACCATCTGGGTTCTTGGTGTTTAAATCCCTGCTAATATTGAAGAAATAACTCTAGTATTCATCCAAGTAGATTCAAAGTGAATGAAAATAAATGTCGTCATTCTATCATTAACTTATTTTGGCAGTTTCAAGATGACAATTTTCTCATGTTCAGCAAATGTGCTTTGTATATCCGTTCCCTTTGTAATGGGCTCTGTTTTTGGTGTTCGGGTAAAGATGTTACCAGCGCAAACTAAAGTCCTTCTGTCAGGGGGCTTAGCTTCCAATGAAGGAAATAAGGAAAAAAAACAACATAAATGGGATAAATCTTTGATGTCTATTGGTATTAAATGTTGTAGAAAAATAACGGAAAAAGTTTATATATTGGTGGGGGATACAGTTTTAAATTTGATGATCAGGTAATGAGAATATGTTCTTTGAAGAAAGATTTGAATGAGATGAGGGAGAGCACCTAGCACATATTTGTAGAAAGAATGCTTCAGATAGATAAAGCAGGTGGTGCAAAGGTCCTGAAGTGGTGCAAATGCTCCTGTTTTGGAGGATTTTCTGTAGGAGCCAGTGAGAAGGAGCTGAAGACTGGAGTGGACGGAGGGAGGACTAGAGCCGTGAAAGATAAGGTTAAAGATATGATCTCTGGTGGTATGTGGGCTGAGGTTGACCATGTAAGATCTATTAGACTATCCATAAAGCATTCTGGCTTTAAGGTATAGTGAGAGGAGCAGTTATTGGAGGGTTTGCAGCAGGAAATCCCATGATCTGACATACTTTAATAGGATCATACACCCATAGAAACACTTTTATTTTTACAAATGATGGTCCAATTTTCACATTTTCTAACAAATGTGTATACAAACCTAATTAGTAAGTGATCTTTAAAAGACAAAAATGAATCACTAAACTATAAGTAACTAGCTAAAACCACAAACAAAAAAATGACTTTAATTTATTTACCAGCAAGTGTTGACTGAGTGCCTACCATGTACACAGCACTATTGGCTGCTGGGCCGAAGAACTCTGATCAAACGAGGTGGGCAGGACCTTAAATTGGTTAGAGGCTTTCTTTCACCATTTCCATTTAAATTTTGCTTCCTAATTATATCATTAACTAATTATGTTAAATTGAAAACTGATGTAAAGGCCACTGAGCCAAAGTATATAAATTAATGTGTAGCAAGGCTAACTTTCTGAGATTTCAAATACTCATTTTTCACATGAAAGTACTTTAAGAAAAAACATTGCATTTTTAATTGTCTCATTTCTTATGCTTATTGTGTGCTGCACTTGACTGTTCATTATTCAAATTTCTAAGAGCTCCCTGAAGATCTGCCATGGAGAAACCCCGTTGGAAAAGAAAAGGGGAAACTGTGAAAACTTGGAATTTTTAAAAACCAATTTTGGCAGATGAAATTACTTTTACTGCCTCAGAGGCTCATAAGTTATTAATTGTATTTGTCTCTACCTAAGACCAACATTTATTACAACTCAGTAGAGAGAAAACTAGAAGAGTATTTTCCAGTAAAAAATCATAAATGGCGAGAAAAATAAGCAATGCTACTCCAAATTATTTGAGTAATTATAAAATGCAAATAATGGGTTGGAAGAATTTTAAGCAGAATATTTTTATTATGATTTTCAGGATACCTTGTGATCAAGAGTATCTAATCAACTAAATTTTGCACTTCACTGGAATCCACTTAAAGACGCTGCCTCATCTAGTTCTCAGTGTTGCCCTTAGAACTGGTGTTAGCTGTTAATGAAGCGCACACTAAAGGCTTGAAAGTTATTTTCTCCTCAAAAAATGAAACCCAATAAAGATTTATTGAACAACTATGCCTATGTAAGTTTCATTAGTAATGCCAGGTTTTAATTATTGCCTATTTGTATCTTATTTTTAAAGAAAATTTCCAAAGGGAGTTCTTCTAATGCAGACATGTGTACAGGTAGACTTAAGAATATATCTTCTTCCCTGCTAGACTGTCATATCCAACAGGACTTCGCATCACATAGTGCATAATGCAGTGTCTTTTACGCTGGAGGTCTTCATTATATATTTGAGGTATGGACACAAGAACAGAACAAAAAAAAATTCACTCTGTTACCTCTTTGTAGGAAATCTAGCAAGAAAGAAAATTGACTCTGATGGGATGATAAGAATTTGTGAAATATGATCAATACAAAAAACTTCCCATCAGGAATATATTATTTCATTTAAGCTCAAATGAGATTATTTTAAAGTATGTTAGTGTACAGCTATAGATTTAATATTGCAGCAGGTTATAACAAAACAAAATCAACCAGACTAATGATAACAAAATAACAAAGAATTTGGAACGATTTCAAATATATATTTTTCTCATAAATTCTATTCCTTCTAATCCATCCAGACCCAAATCTACCATAGTTAGGTCTGGAAGAAACATCAAAATGAGAAAATGTAGAAGACCACAAAACACTTAGCCAACATGTAAGAGTGAGAGACTGAGATTTTACAATTGGGTCAGAGAATCCACTAATTATTTGCAGGGCTTAAGATTTCCTTGAGTTGAAGCCTTTGTCAGCAATTTGTAAAATGTATTTATTAGTCTGATACTCTTTGATAGCAAAGATCATCTTGACCATTTCTGTTCCTCCCACAGGACTACATACAATATCTAGTATACAATATACACGCCATAAATGCATTTGGGATGCAACCCAATAATTTTTTTCTGTTCCAAATGCTCTTCTGACTTCCTATACGTTTATCTTTCACTAGTGGGTGTTTTTATGCCTAACTCCTTTTTGAAGCCTCCAATCTCTCCTTTTAATCTTTATAGTCAGTGACATTCTCTATTATCCATAAATGGAAAAATGAAATTAGATGTTCATTTTAAATGTTTGGTACATATCATGGAAATGCTGTCTAAATGTTACTGTGTTCTAGGAACTACACAAGTATGTTATGTGTACAAACATTGTACCTTTAATCCTCACAATAACTCTGTGAGTATAATGCTATATCATCCTATATTATAGACAAAGAAGCTGGGGCTCAGGAAAGTTATGTCAAGTGCCCAGCATCAAAAACTCCTAGTTAGCACCAAGGACCTAAATATTTCTAACTTCAAAATCTACTATGTTATAGTTAATCGAAGTTTAATTTTATAGACAGATTTTGATTTTCCAATATTCACACCTAGAACAACTAGGTGTTTAGTTTGTCACTATCAAATGTATTTAGTCTATCAATAACCTAGACATTTCAGGAAAAGGGAAATAAAAGTATAAAAATAAAAAGTAATGGCATAACTATCTCTGCTCAATTCCACAATCTTGAAAACTCTGAATTGACTGAAACTCTTCCCTTGCCTTTTGACATTTTAAGGGTAACCTATTACTTTTGACTACATATCTGAAACATGTTCTAAATTTGGACCCAGCTCCACTACAATCCCCACTGCCACCCCAGGTTCCGTCATTTGATTGCACTGCTTCGGTAACGCATACCTGGTCTTCTCTTTAACTCAAGCCTGTTGTTCACATTGGCTCTAGAAGTATTTTTCTAAATGGCAAACTTAACTTGATGAACTTTAGAATATTATTTATGATTTCCCTTACCCATTAAAAAATCTTAAAATACTTAGACACTCTAAACCTTTCTACAAAAATCTCCAGATTTACTTTCCCCTAATAACTTTCAGTGCCCTTAGGCTCAAGAAAACCAAAAACCATAAAACCCACCTATTCTGGATGGTGAAAACACACAAACAACAATAGTCAAATCTGAAAAATAAGCTTCAGGTGGAGCAAACACCTAAAGAGTTTGTTCGATTTGTCCTTGGAAAAGTGCGAAAGGATCCCTGAAGATCCTAGCATCACTGTCTCTCTAACCTGATTTTCAACTCTTATATAAATTATTTAATAAAACTGATGAAAGGAATGATAGAACAATCTACACAGAACGTTTAAATACCAAACTTCAAAGCTGGATATTATTATCATTAAACTAAGGAGAGTTACTAATTTATTTTTCAAATTATTTAAGCTTGTTTTTAAAATTCATCTGTAGGGAAAACTTATCTGTAGTATAATCATATTTTATGTACCCTAAATATTTATCTATTTGAAAATTTCTGTATGTTTGGTATAGAAAGTTAGGGGAGAAATAGATCAACTGTGACAGATTGTCACCTGGCCACTTCAAGCAGTCAAATCATGAATCTAAGCTTTCAATTTAGGATAAGATGTAGCAGATGGTCCACTCTCAAATTCTAAACGTTTTCATAGATACAAAACTGTGTGTTTTTTGGGGAATGTTGAGATTTGATCCTCAGTGCAATTACTAGAAACCTGCAAGGAGCTATTCAAATTGATTTCTTTAATTATGACATAACTAATTAGTCTCGTAAGTATCTATGCAAGTATCTTCTCGAAGTGTTAGACATGGTTCCATTCTACACCAGAGCAATTCTCTGAATAACAACTTATACTCAAGATCATATACTGAAATAAAAGTTACTATATTTTTCAACAATAATTCATACCTAGTCAATATCAGGTTAATAACACAGAACTGTAGTAGGCATTTTATTATTCAATTTGGTGGTATGTTTTCAAAACTGTGTTCTGGTCGTAGGTTTGATAAAAACAAGATGAACTTGTGTTGACAGGAACAGGGAGGTAAAGCTGAAATACTGGTCACCATGTCATACTAATCCTCGCTAACTCATTGTCCTGGCAGTTACGCAGTTGTGGGAGGTGGAGCCAATACGACAGACACCATCACTCTATCACCAGGACAGCATTCTAGATTGTGACCAGGCTTGGTAGTGGAAACAAATCACCCATCATGTCCTCCACTCATACCTCACAGCAGAAGGAAATTAATGTTAGAAAAGACATCAAGAGTTACAGCGCTCTATTTCCTCACTTTATAGGTGAGAAAATTGAGGCTCTGACTCAAGGTCCCAGGATTGGTTGGGGTATCTCTGATATTCTCACCTTCCCCTTTCAGACACACTCCAGAACTTTCATATGAATCATGTTGGTTGCTTAGTGTGACCAACAGCCACTGACTCTAAACATCAGTGGAACACCATAGAGATAATTATTTTACTATACTTTAGAACTGAATGCTTTTAACCCTGTTAACAACTCAGTAGGGCTCTTCTTTTTGTAGGTGAACAAACCGAGCCTAGGAGAGATGAAGTAACTTGCCCAAGACTTGCTCATATGTGGCTGATGTGGGATTTGAACTCAGTTCAGTTGGATTCCTAAGACCAGATTTTCTCTGTTATACTTTCCAGGTGTTGTCTTGAATGTGAAGGGTTGAATTTGGTTCAGGAAGGACAATTATACCTCACAATAAAAGGGTGTTTATATCATTGCTAATAATTGTATCAGTGTCAATATCCTTGTTAAAGACATTAAAACGCTATGTTTGGCAGTATATCCTTGTTAAAGACATTAAAACACTATGTTTGGCAGTAGCCCCACAAAATGTAGGTTCTGAACTCCACCGTTTCTTATTAAGGGATTGAAGCAACTCACTTGTTTGAATGTAAAAGGTACGCACATTAACATAAACCCAATACAGAGTGCTGAGAACAAACATAAGGTATGCCCAGGGAGCTACGAAAACTTAACTCAGCTTTGAGCCAAGAATTATCTACTGAGAGAAAATGTAAAGAGAAAATCCTATACTCACAGAACAGTAAGAGACAAAGAACACATAAAGGGCAAATAAATAAGCATGCCTTCATTCTTTTTTTTTCCCCCTTTGGCTACCCCTCAGCTTTCCACGTTCTTTCTACTCCGCTACTGAAATTGCTTCCCTACCAAACAACTGCATACGGAACAATGACTGAATAAGACAAAGGAAGGTGGAAGCTCTTCTGCTGACTCCAAGAAAAGACAGGCTAACTTCAACACTAGTTTTCAGACAGCCTGGAGTAGAGATGCAGGTTGTGCAGAATGATGTGTTTGTTGACCAAGGTGCTCAACAAATGCCCATTAAAAGCCAGGGCATACTTCCTAAAAGTGACTGTTTACTCTGAGGAGCTGCCTTCTATTAACAGAAAACCCATGTAGACTGCCTTTGGGGAAGCTCATAGGTTTCCACCCAGGTCAGGGATGAGATCAAGGAAAGGCCATTCTCTGAAAGAGACTAGTAAAAATCTGCAGTCAATGAGTTGTCATTTCAGCTGTGCCTCATCCTAGGAGACTATAATATGTAGGATGAATGTCTAAGGCAGTCAAGATCATTCTGATGTAAGTAATTATACTGGGACATGTTGAGGATGAAATCACAGTGCTTGTCCCTGAAGCAATAGGGAAACTTGGGAATAAGAAGCAACTAGTATATATCCAGTATTGTCCAAGGGAGATAATATTATGGTTTTAGACAACTCGTGCATTTTAGGAAGATATATTCCTAGTAGGATAGAAAAATCCATATAGAGAACTCAAAAGCGTGTTGTACTTCTATGCGCCCAACTGAACTATGGACATATGACTTGCTTTACAAAATGGACTTTACCAGGAGAGAGTGGCTGAAGCAACAGACGGGTTACTCTTTTTTTCCAGGAGGGCAAAAATCAGCAGCTTTTCCCTTCTATTTTCCCCACAGATTCTAACAGCACTGTAGACCAATTTTTTAAAAGCCCTTATCAATTGCATTTAAAAGTAATTTCAAAATTTCCCATTGCAAATTAATAAATTAAGACTTTCATTAAATAAAGGATCTGAGCAGAGCCTGATTCTCTTTTGGTGAAATTAGAAAATTAAATTCAACAGACTACAAAACTGAAGCTTATGCTCTGGACCCTTTTCAATTCTCCTAAAGCATCAGTTCCATTTGAGACCTTAATTTGAGCAAATATCAGTCACTTATAACTTTATAAGTATTACAGACAGTCTTGCATATTATATGACTCTTACTGGTACAGAAGTACAGCACAGTGATATGGATGAGAAATTCATAGCTCACATCAGAATAAAGAAAGAAAAGACAGAATTTAATAGAAAAGAAAATGTCTTACTTGGTTAAGAATGTCTTGTTTCTGTGCATGCAAGGAAAGAAAGAATACATGTGTTAATGTAAGAGAATTTATACTCATTATCTCGTATTGCTGATAATTTAACTAAAAAGTCAAGTTACAGATTGATTTTAAAACATCCCCTAGCTACACGGGTCTCAAAAATGTGGTTCCAAACTAGCAGCTTCACATCAGCTGGGAAATTTATAGAAATATAGATTTTTGAGCCCCACCGTGGAAACACAGAAACTAAAGGGCGAGGGGGAAGGCAACAATCTCTGTGTTAGGTTTATTTATTAATTAATTTTTTTTAATGGAGGGACTGGGGATTGAACCCAGGACCTCATGCCTACTGAGCGCGTGCTCTGCCACCGAGCTATCCACTCCACCCCAACAATCTCTGTTTTAAAAAGACCCCCACGTGATTCTGCTGCAAGCTAAAACTTGAGAATCCCTGACTAGATCAATCTTAGAATGTAAGAAGCAAACAGTTCTAACTGACATGAGATAAATATAATGAAAAACGCATACAGTATGATTAAAACTTTCCAGAGAAGATAAAGATATAATATGTATAAAAATAGATTATACTTATTCCCCATTGCTGTTTCCTTCTATTGGAATAACATCCCTAGCCTCTTTCCATCCCTTTGAAGATAAATATCTTTCCACACATGTGCCACTACTTAATTTCTTTCCATCTCTTTAGATGTCAATGAAATAGTATCTGAGATGTTCTGTGTTTTACTGTAAATTTCTCACTAGGACTGGCCGGCTACTACAACTTACCTTTAATCGTAGCCTTTGTTTTATTCACACATGGTTAGTCGGAGACTAACGGGAGTCTCTTACCTTGTTAGGCGTGAGTCAGTCACACTTATGTTCCCTGGAATATGCCACACTCACTACATAAGCAACGCCACTCAAGTATGTGAAATACCTTTCACTCCCCCTTATCCTTCTCATCTAAGACCTTCCCTCTCATTCTAATGGCCTAGTCAGTTAAGTGAAGTGGAAAGGTCTTAAACTGGGATTCCAAGCATCCAGATTTTAAGTATGGTTATTGTCCTAAATCGAGTTGGTTAATCTTGGGAAAGTCATGTTACTTTTCTTAAAATGAGTTTCTTTATTTAAAAATGTTATAATCATATTTGTTTCAAGGCCTTTCCTAAGTTTTTATTCTTAAAGAATCTTTAAAGTCACTTGTTTAAATTTACACCTTCTGATTCTGTTATTTATTTCCTCAAAGAATGATTGCCAAATGATCTTTAAAATAGGAACAGGAATTAAAAATAAATGATTCATCCATATATTATACTTCACAGATACTCTCTCTTCAAATAAACATTTTCATTGGATTAAGTTTTTAATGCACAGAGCTTTTATAATTCAATAGTTCAAGTGAATGATAAGTAAAATAATGCATCTAACATTTAAGCAGCTTTACTCTGTAAAGGGGGGAAGCAAATTTAAGAGCTACTTAAGTTGTTCTCCCTTTGCAAATACATTTTATATGGATGACACAGCCATGTTCGTTTTAGAAAATAAAGTGTTAGTGATTTATTCTAAAAGCAGACTAGATTACTCACTTTTGTAGTTTTTCTTATATATTTGAACATCAATTAGGTAGTCATCTATGCCTACTTTAGGCTAAACTTAACCAGTCAATAGAAGTGATGACTTCGCACGTGAGTGGACAGTATGAATGCGTTCATACTATTAGAGTAACTTTCTGTAAACTTCATGGAGACATGTACTGAAGAGAATCTCAAGGCCTTAAAGATTTCTTTCTCAGCAATGACTACTCCTAATTATTCCTATTGGCTTTTGTAAAATACATACTAGTGCTCAAGAGAAGCGCGTAAACTTTAAATTTTTCACTTGAAGGGAAAATACCTATCAGCTTCAAGGTGAAAGAGTGGTTTCACTCTTAAATTAGAAATATTTTGGGGTCATGAGATCTAACATTTGTTTTTCAGCTGTTCATTATTTTGATAGTTCATTTCAAGAGCAGATCTGTGCATTTATGGAGAAGTACATTACTGAAGGCTGACATCATATGTATGTCTTATAATGAATCTAGTAATTACCTCAATAAATCCAGAATACAGTGACTGGCAATCCTCATGAAATATAGAACATCAGTAAGACTAAGTCTTGAGAGTCCTTTAAATAAGAAATAATTGAAGCAAAAAGTCTACTTTGCAAACAAGATCACATTTCAATTGAATTTATAGCCAATGGCTATCTTTAGGGAGAAAAAAACTGGTTTCCTTTCTGTATGTAAATTAGATAACATGCATGTTTTCAACTGGGACTGGGAATGTAGACATTAATGACATTTTTGGGTCTTACAGTAATTCCGTAAAGTTGTCACCTTTACCTTTCCAACTCTGCTTTCTTGGTCTTTGAGATTTTCAGTTCTACAAATTTATCTGCCAACATTTTTTTCCCTCACTCTATAGCACCTAGGAAAATAAAATGTGAGGAATAATGTAGGCCACCTGCCTGTATCTTGCCCCTGATACAGGCAAATGTGTATGGCTTTAAATTGTCTATTTTTCCACATCATTTGCAGGCACTAAACTTTTAACTTTATTTTTAAGAAAGAAAATAAATTTTAGGTTAAAGAATTTTTTTAAGTATAGTTATGTATCACAGTATAAAAAGAATTTAAAAACTATAGCATGAAAATTAATAATTATTGGAATAAAAATAGTATTGGAAATACTAAAAGGAAATTATAGAGCAATATGAAAGTTTTGAGGTCGAAATTTAGAGTTTGGGTTTTGACTAAAATATAATTTCTATAGCTCCCAGAGAAATAAAATATTAAGGATAATCAAGAACTGTGCTTTTGCAAACATTCAAAACCACAATGACAATGATAACAAAAAAAACAAACCACATTTTAATCAGCAAACAAATCTACCTAGATGGCTAGATGAAATATCCAGGCAAAACTGCAAAGGGCAGTTTGTTTGAAATCCCATACAACCTAACTACCATTTGGTGAGGCTGCAAAAGATCACAGCGATGATGATCAAGCATTTAATATGTAACATCTCTCAGGTAACATGAAACACAAGGTAATTTACCAAATACTTAAGAAGGAAAAGGCACGGTGTTCATGGTGTTCATTTGTTCAAGAATGGTGTTCCACAGCAATTGACAAGACATCAACTTTTTACAGGGAGAAAATTTCATGAACTCATAAGCTTACTGGTAACGGGCTAAAACAAGATAGGGAGTAGAAATTCCTTTCGTTTTATTTAAACTCCTCTTTAAAGTAATAGACCAATTGTATCCATCACAGACTCTTTCTTCAGTCAAGGGAATACTTCCCTTGCCCCATACTGATGTTTGTTTGGGGTGAATATATGCAGGTCATAGAGTGACAGTCAGGCAAACTTTCCCCTTCTACCTAGTCCTATGTCCTGACTTCTAGGAAAATAACCTAACATAGACTATAGATGATCCCTATTCTTTCAAGCACACAATATAAAAATGTTATCTTCATTAGCAAAATGTTTTTGGATGAAAAAAGCAGTACACCATTCATGTATCTTCCAGAATAGCATTTCATTATCAATTTCATTTCATTTATGAATATATATTTCTAAGAAATTGTTGTTTAAAAAAAAATCTCTCCTCCAAACATCTATATAAAACATATAAAGAAAAAAAGAAGTTTTACCCCTTCAGGATTATACTTTGCAAGCACACCATTACCATGGAATTCTTCAAGAACATCTTTTAATTTCTTTGTAGAATCTGTAAGAAAAAGAAAACACATATTGTTTATATACGCTACAGTAGTTACGTAACCCTGTGCAGAAACAAAGACTTCTTAAAATATAAATACCACCAGACATTAAATTTTAAAACAAACATGCAAAATGTTCTTTACTCTTTTTGAAAGCATATTTAGTTGGAAAAGACAATCACAAAAAAAGAAACAGAAAAAAGTATGTTTTGCCCAAGATGAGGATTGCCAATGTATAAAATCAATTAATGCACAAGTGAATGATAAGTAGCATGTTTTCCCCTGTTTTGATAACATAACATCTAAATGAACAAAACAGGCTTAATTAAAAAAAAAAAGAATACGTAGATATTCTTTGTTGAACTTTACAATTTACACACTGCATTTTTCATATATCACTCCTTTAGCTAACAATAACTCTGTTGGAAAAATAAGAAAAATAAAATGTGTAGTTTAGCATCAATAATGAATCTATTCAGAAGAAAACCATAGATCTTAGTATTTTGCAGGTATTTTTAGAGGGATTTTCTAAATATACATGAAGCTCAATGTATTTTATTTCAATTAAGAAAAAAGTTTAGATATGTTACCAAAAGTAACATTAAATTTACATGATTTTTCAAATTTTTAAAATAATTTTTAGGAATTTCATTGTATTAAGATGGTAACAAAAAATTTTGAATTAATATGGGCAATAATGTCATGGAAGAAGCCAAATATAATGAGCGTTAAAAAATTGTGTATAAAAATAATAAAACTATATATATTCCATCTACTAAAATAATGTTCTCGTAGTAATCAAAATACAAGTTTTTGATCAAGAAGTCTCAAAATTACAATATATTTAAGTAAGATTAAAACAAGAGCTAACAAATATTGATGTCATTTAATACTCAATCAGGCTTGAATGCCAGTGATAAAACAACCTTGAAAATAAAATATGGGGAACAAACAGAAGGCTTTTAGTTTTCTATTAAAGAACAAGGTGTAGACATTATTTTCTAGCATTTGAATATAATCATTCCTGCCCTATCCCCAAAACTCAGTGATACTGGAACCACCATAACATTTTCCAGTTCCAAAACACAGATTTACAAATGTGCTTTTGAAACATTCTTAGAAAATTCACTCTTAGATGTCCATCAAGAGCATCATGCCTATATTTTATAAATTGTACTTTTACTGGCATTTATAAACCTGTATCTTTATGTTGTAAATTCTGTTTACTTTTATATAGATGTGATTGTACTTTTTAAACTGTGATAAAAATTCACTACATAAATTTACACTTTAACCATTTTAAAGTATCAAGTCTGGTAGTTTATTAGTATATTCACAATCCTGTGCAACCATCGCCACTATTTCTAGAACATTTTCTTCACTCCAAAAAGAAACTTCATGTTCTGGATATATCATACAAACGGGATCCTTACAATGTGTTGCCTCTGTGTTTGACTGACTTCTTTCACTTAGCATAATGTCTTCATTCAAGGTTAATGTATGTTGTAGCATGTGTCTGTATTTCACTCCTCTTTACAGCTAAAAAGTACACCATTTTATGGAAATATATTTCGTTTACTCATTCATCAGCCGATGTATATTTGAATTGTTTCCATGTTTTGGCTATTTTGAAAAGTGCTGCTATGAACATTAACATACATGTGTTTTTGTACAAATAGATGCTTCAATCCTCTTGGGTATACACCTAAGAAGAGAATTGCTGGGTCATATGGTAATTCTATGTTTAACGCTTTGAGGAACTGCCAAACAGATTTTCAAAGGGTTGTACTATTTTATATTCCCACCAGCAACGTATGAGGGCTGCAATTTTTCCATACTTTTGTCAACACTTGTTATTTTTCAGTTTTCTCAATTATAGTCATCCTATGGATATAAAATGGTTTTGATTTGCATCTGAGTAGTCATTACTAATGAGTAATGATCTTAAACACCTCTTCATGTGCTTATTTGGCCATTTGTATATCTTTAGAGAACTATCTATTTGAGTCTTTGGACCATTTTTAAAATTGGGTTGTTTTTCTTGTTGTTGAAATTCTCCGGTGTGTGTTTGTGTGAGTGTGTGCATATGCACTATAACATGCTTGAAGCCTGTACAGCTTTCTCTCTCTCCCTCCCCCCCGCCTCTATATATATATTTAGTATGTTTTTTGCTAGAAACTTTCCATGTTATGATGAATGTTAATTTGTTATTCTGTGTTCCTTTCTAGATTGTAGATTGTCCTAGGGAAGAAAATGTACATTTTCATTTTTGCACAGCATTTACATTTATTACAAAACTGAAACAAGAGAATTGCAATAAATATTGGAATTAAACTGAATAGAGCTATTCCTAAAATACAACAAATTACGGTAATTGCTTTGACATGTACCTAAGCAGAAACATACTACTTCAGAGACAAGGTTCTATATGAAAAAGACACCTGAAGCCAATTCCTTATTCTCAAACTGTTCTCTGTGGATGATAAAGCACTATTTATCCTAAGTTAGCAGAACATCTTCTACTTCTTGTTTATGGATGTAGATGCAGACCCTTCCGTGCATGCCTACAGGGACATACACATATTCAGATGCGTGAAGTTGGGAACAACATAACCCATAGCTTGGCTCCATGATGAGACGGAAGTGGGAGAAGAAAAATTAGGTTTCTTATACACAGGTCTTCTACGTAACTTTAGAGACATTGCCTAAAAATGGACTTTTCAATTCAGGCATACATAGAAGTAAAAAACATGTTCAGTAATCATTTATAAATGCCCCAGAGAAGGCACCAGTCTTCAAAATTATTCATGTCATTTTTTAGCAGTCTGCTGGCCAGAGTTTGCACTGGGATATTCTCACTGGGGAGACCACTAGGAATAAATTAATAAATTAAGAGCCAAAATCGCCATTCCTGTGATTGCTGTTTCCATGAAGTGAAGCTCGATGATGATCTTGTTCTGGGACAATTTAAGAAGCTCTGATTCACATTCAGATGAATCACCATCAATTCAACTTGTTCCTTTTCCAATTCCCAAGTTCCATTTTTAATGTCTTGACATCTGAAGTTTACCCACAATCCAATTCTCACTTTAAAATTTAGTTTAGAAACTGGAGCCTTATCTTATTCTCCTATTCTTGTCCCAATAACTTTTCTTGGATCCAATCTGTCTCAGACTTGACTTTTCCAGCCAATATTCTGTAGACAGAGATTCTGGTATGGAACACCAAAGGGTTCCAGATACATTGCCTTGGCCTCATATCATTTAAACAGAATTTCCTTATGCAAACTGTCTACATATCTGCTTGGATACCCAAATTGCACTCAGTTCTGAAGTACCTAATATTATGTACTTTCAGAGAACACACACTTACTTATTTTGTAATTCAGCAGCTTTCCTGGATTTGTTCCTATCATCATAAACATTCCTAATTTTTTGATTATGTCAACTCTGAATCACATCTGTGCAAAACAACATTAGGGCAGCAAAGTGAAGAAAAGGATGCATGACTGGCTCTGACCTACCCTCTGGTAAAGACAGATACCAAGGAAGTGACGCCTAGATGAACAGATAGGAAGTGAGTGAAAGGCATAATTTCAGTTGTATTTCAGCTAACATCCTAGCTTCAACGATGAGAGCAGAGTGACAGATTCTGGGCTGAGCAATGCTGAGAAAACCAGGCAGGCAGCCAGACAGCCAGACAGCTGTGAGCTGTGAGATCAATTCAGAGTTAATATGTGTTTGTAATGGGACAAAGGTTCACCTTCCAAGAAGATGGGCAACTGAAATACTGGGCAGCCACTTTCAAAGAGCTGATTTAACCCTTGGGATAAAAGACCAGGACAGATGCTCAACACAAAAATATTGGGTCTCCTAGAAAGCAAAGGAGGGTCATGACTTGAGGCAATTCTGAAATATAGAGCTAATTCCAGAGCCACCGATTTTTGGCTTGGCTAATAGGACAGGAGACTTGGAGAAGAACACTGGATAACAACTGCTGCCTTTTGACTAGAATATCCATCTTACCAGGAAGTAATTTAATGTTAATAACCATAGCAGAAAGACTGAGGTCACTTTAGGTCGTCTTTTCCGTCACTCTCAGCATCATCTAAGAAGTAAGGTGGTAGTGAGCCTAAAAGCAGGAGCTATTTTGTTCAGCAAACACCCCTGATACACACTGGAACAGAGACAATCTATATGGGGATTGAAAGAGTAGATTTTCTCTTATGGCTTATCTTTCTAGTCCCTGCTGGAGTGCATGAGTTGTTTCAGAGGTCTCCTAAAGTGCCAACTCCCTGTGAGTCCTCTCATGTTTGGATGAGTCACATAATATCCAATGCCATGAGAGTTTCACTAGCTATATTTTAGAAATGTACAATTAGGAATATTCTGAATTTTTACATGATTTTCAAGGGTTATCCAATTCCTTTTACATAATTCTGACATAAAAATAAAATGATAAGTATATTTGGCAATGTTTAGAAAATGGAAGAATCAAGCGAACAGGTCCTAAAAAATGCTACATAAAAAAATAAAACACTTATGTTTCCCTCCTCTCTCTGTAGGTGTCTGTTGTGTCTTGAATGAGCTACCTTTGTGATTTCACTGCTTATTTGCCTCTTTTCTCCAAAAAAATCTCAATATACATTTGTCAGACTAATTGCAAAGGCCCCACGGAGTAATGGAAAAATTTAAAGCCAGATAGGTTTGGATTTGAGTCTTGGCTCCAGAACTCTTGGCTGAATATCCCTGGGCATATATTTAATCTCTCTGTGGCTCAGTTTTCTTTTATAAGCTAAACAAAATTAATAAACTTTTAGTCAGACTAATCAAGAAAAAAAAGGCTCTAATCAATAAAATCAGAAATGAAAAAGGAGAAGGTACAAATGACACTACATAAATACAAAGAATCATAATAGATTACTATGAACAATTATATGAAGAATGTGAGGGCAAGTGTATGTGTGTGTGTGCATGGCTGGGACATTGTGCTGTGCACCAGAAACTGACACAGTGCCATTGACTATACTTCAATAATAATAACAAATAATAAACCTATCTATCTATCTATCTATCTATCTATCTATCTATATATATATACATATATTCATTTAGTTCATGATATAGCAGTCTAATTAAAAATAGAACTGGAGGTATGAGCCACATCAAGGAGAGGATTTTATTAAAATTAAGATGGTTAAATCACTTGAACGCAAATTATTCTTTCTCACAGTGACCAGCCAAGCAGTCACTTTTTATATGTAACTTTCATATATTCCTGTTAAATTAAACATCAAAATTAAAAATAAAGAACACATTTTAAATTTTAAAAATTGCAATTATATGCCAGTAAAATGGACAACATAGAAAAAAAATGGTAAAATTCCTAAAAATGTACAGTCTCCCAAGACTGAACATAGATGCAAAAATCCCCAACAAAAAATTAGCAAACTGAATTCAACAATACATTAAAAGAATCATATTCTATGATTAAGTGGGATATTACCCAACGAATGCAAAGATGGTTCAATATCCACAACTCAATCGATGTATCAATATATCACTTCAACAAATTCAAGAATAAAAATCATACAACCATCTCAAAAGATGCAGGAAAAGCTTTTAATGCAATTCAACATCCATTTATAATTTCAAAAAACCTCTGAACAAAGTTGGTATAAACAGGCCGAACTTTAATGTATTTAAGGCTGTATATATGACAGCTAACATCATACACAATAGTGAAAAGCTGAAAGTGTTTCCTCTAAGATCAGCAACAAGACAAGTATGCCCACTCTTGCCACTTATATTCAGCATAGTATTGAAGGTCCTAACTACAGCAATCAGACCAGGGAAAGAAATAAAAAGAATCCAGACTGGAAAGGAGGAAGTAAAACTGTCACTGTTTGCAGATGACATGACACTATATCTATATCTATATCTATATCTGTATCTGTATCTACATCTATGTAAAATCCTAAAGATACCACCAAAAAAACCCAGCAAACCTCATCAATGAGCTAAGTAAAGTTGCAAGATACAAAATTAATATTCAGAAAATTGTTATGTTTCCGTGTATTAAACAAGAAAATTTGGGTAGAAAAATTATGAAATCAATCCCATTTACCCTTGTGTCAAAAATAACAAAATACCTAGGAATAAATCTAACCAAGAAGGTAAAAAACCTGTACTCAGGAAACTACAAGACACTGATGAAAAAAGTTAAAGACAACCCAAACAATGGAAAAATATACCATGCTTGTGGGTGATGAGGAGACATTTTCCCAAAGAAAACACACACATAACCAACAGACACATGAAAAGATTCTCAATATTAAATAATCCCCAGGGAACTGCAAATCAAACCACAATGATTTTCAAAAAGACAACAAATAAAAAGTGTTGGCAAAAATGTGTAAAAGGGAACCCTAGTACACTGTTGGTGCGAATGTAAATCATTAGTCACTATGGAAAACAGCACGGAGTTCCCTTAAGAAATTAATAATAGAACTACCGTAAGATCCAGCGATTCCACTTCTCGTTATGTATCTGAAGAAAAGGAAAACACTAATTTAAAAAGATTTACTCCTATGTTCACGGCAGCATTTTTTACAATAGCTGAGATACAGAATAATGAGTCCCAAGGGTGAAATATTCACGTGGGGAATATAGTCAATTATACTGTAGTATCTTTGTATGACGACAGATACTAGGTAAATCATGGTGATCACTTTGTAATGTATATAAATGTTGAATCACAATGTTTTGCACCTGAAACTAACACAGTGATGTAGATAAATTATACTGTAACTGAAAAAAGAAACAAACATGTAGACATTGGAATGAAATGCATTAAAATGCTAACAAGTTATCTCTGACAGTTGGGGATTGCGAGTGACTTAATTTTTACTTTATGCTTTCATATATTCCTAGTTATTTGCAATTAATGTGTATTGCTTGTAAAATTAGAAAAAAATGCCATTAAATTAAAAAAAACAAAAACACTTCAGGCTTTCAGGTTATAACCTCAATTCACTTGCAATGAATGATTTAAAAAGTAAAGCACTGAACAAAATCTTGTCAATTAAAAAAGTATATGTATAACAAAAAACCCAAAAGTCATAAGGGTTTTTTTTAAATTAGAAGTGTTTCATTGCACCCTATCTTATTTTTTTTTGCTCAGAATTATGTTTCTGTTTCATAATGTAATTAGAATATACATCTATCTTTTTGAAAACTTTATACTATATTTGCATAATGTATGTTTTATATAGTTATTATAAGAATGCATATTACAGAATAAACATTAAACTTATTTATGCTGCATTTTAAGGGGAAGTTACATTAAAGAGACAGAGGACTATTGCACAGAAGTAAAAATAAATAATTCTGTAAATAATACATTCTCATTATGCCTCATGAGAAAATTTTTTTATTAGATTCAAAGTAAGTATATTTTAAAAGACAAGGTCAGGAGTTTTCCTATCCAAATAATAGTCATAGCTGCCGTGAGAAGATCATTATATTCCACTGGTTAACACCAAGACTATCCAACTTACTAAAATTCATTTGTCATTTTTTTTAAAAATAACACATTTTTAAAGAACTGACTGTAGCTTAATAATCTTGTCCTTTATTTGTGAAAGTAGACAGGGCCAAGGGTCCCTGTTTCAGGGGGTCATTATATTTCTAGGGGAAAACGAAAGCTCTGCCCACATGAGAGGGGCAGCCAATGCCTTTAATCTTAATCCTAGATGGGACATAGAAAAATCATCTTTTAGTTCTCTCAACTCAGCACTCCCAAATATTTCCTTCAAAATCTAGACCTCCCAGCAGAGATATTTCCCTTGATCAGTAAGGATATTTGTGGCCTAGAAATCATTCTTTTGCCCCGAGGGAAGCATCCTGGCAGTGGCTGCTTTAACCCCCGAGGAGGAGGGTTGTGTAGCTTGAACTGTTTAAAGAGCAGGCCATTCTAGTCAAAATACTGAGCTAGCATTAATGCGCATAACATGTTAGTGCAGGTTTTTCTCAACTTCCAGTGAGGTAACATCCTGATGAACCCAACATAAGTTGAAAATATCCTAAGTCCAAACTGCATTCAATGCATCTAACCCAGCAAGCATAATAGCTCTCAGCCTAGCCCACCATGAGTGTGCTCAGAACACTTACAGTAACGTATGGTTGGGCAAAATCAACCAACAGAGAGCTGCTTTCACAGTAAGGGTTGAATATCTCACGCAGTTCATCGAATACTGTGCTGAAGATGGAAAGCAGAATGGCTGTGTGGGGACAGAGTGGCTGTAAGTGTGTGGGTTCTAAGTTGTGATCGTGTGACTGCCTCGGAGCTGCAGTCACTGCTGCTGCCACATATCGCTAGCCTGGGAAAAGATCAAAATTCAAAGCGCGTCTCCTATTGAATGCATTTTGTTTCTCTGCTCAAACTGGATCCGTCGTAGGAACACCTGGGTAGCTTTTAAAATACACTGATGCTTGGGCCCGAAACAGAGTGATAAAGATTGCATTGGTGTGGGGTGGGTCTCAGGCATGGGGACTTTTGAAAAGCTTCTCACATGATTCGAATATTCAGCTAAGGTTGAATCAACCAATGCTCTGATTCTCAAAAAGATACACAAAGAAACTGAGAGTTAATTATGAAATATTTTCTGGCAACATATTCCTGTGCATGTACATCTACTTTGGTTGCTGCTCAGTGGGCTGCTATTGGGGGGAAAAGAAACTTCTTAGAACATTTTATTCAAAAATTTATTTACCCTCACCTCAGGTAACAATTGTAAAAAAACAGTATTCTGAAAATCCATAAGATGCTATTACTATGCATTCAATTCCCCAGGTGATATAAGAGATGTTCTGCTTAAACTGTAGCCAGCAGGAAAACAAAACAAAACAAAACAAACAAGCAAAAACACCTTAGCACTACAGAGTAAGATCTTTGGAGAACTCACCATCAAGAGTCAGAAGTTCATATCTACTTGTGTGAGAATTGCAATAAAAGTACAAACGGATTGGAAACGCAATGTGAAACCACTGCTAAAAATAGAACAGTCACATTGTAGCAGTTTATATGCTAATGGAAATCTATACACCTGGATTTTTAAAAACATCCTAAGAAGAATATTCCAGTGATACAACTATTCAAGGAAGCGCTGTAAAATAAGCTCTTAAACTGTCCTGAGTAAAACTCCCCTCTCCACAGGCTCCTGCTAAGATCCTTGGGATCACTGCTAACTTGAAAAGATGATGGCCAAACTAGCTTAGAGGAAAGGCTGTACACGCTGCAGCTGCGCTGCCTATGTACCTGGAAAGACACCTGTTTAATTTCAGGGTAACTGTTGATTTGAGAGTATGAAGAAAATGTCCTTTCTCCCTTCCATAGTCATCACTTACTGATACTACTTTTAAACAACTAGCCCTTAAA
Source organism: Vicugna pacos (assembly GCF_048564905.1). Classification (NCBI taxonomy): domain Eukaryota; kingdom Metazoa; phylum Chordata; class Mammalia; order Artiodactyla; family Camelidae; genus Vicugna; species Vicugna pacos. The sequence goes on along the minus strand of NC_132993.1, from coordinate 52,753,795 downwards.
ACAAACACTTTTCTGCATTTACTATTATTTTTTCCCTTCTCCATCTACCTACATTTAACTTTTTGATATGTGCATCTATGTATATTTAACTTTTTGATGTGTTCAGTGCCTTGGACAAAATATCTGTAAGAGTAAATCTTTGGACGGATAAACTATCTTATCATTTTCTTAGCAAATGGACACTGTCCTAGGAGCCCATGAAATAATTTACAATTTATAGAGACTGTGTTGTCTAGGAAATGCATTAAGAAAATATATACTTGCCTTCGAGCCACTCATCTATATAACAGGAAAAAATGATAGGGAAAACAATTTTAATTAAGAATTTTAAATGGTGGTTGAACTGACTGGTCAGATTCAGTGGTGTGCTGGTACATGTTTGCTGAGAGTGCAGGGTGCTAACCCAAAGTGTATGCTGACTGAACTCTTATAGATATTCCCACTATGGCCATTTCAAACCCCCAGCATGACATCATGAATGTGGACTTGGGAAGAGATGACAGCATGGGAGTCACATACACTGTATTTAATGAACTAATCAACATAAAATTTTATATACTTTAGGGAGAAGGAACAAATCTTTCAAAACAAATAGTGATAAACAGCAGAAACAAAAGTTCCCAGATACAATTGCTCAATCGTTTTTCAAATATCTGGGAGGCATGCATTGAGTTTAGAACAAGTATTGTTCTAAGTACTTGGAATAATCATTGCCCAAAACCGAAAATATTCTGGCTGGTGTAGCTGGCAGTCTAGTGCAGGAAGACAGAAAACAAACACAATACATAAATGTAGTAAGTTAAAAGACTGCAACAACTATGGAAAAAATAGCAGAAGGTAAGAGGGGTTATCAGCTTGCAGGACACAGTTTATCATTTTAAATAACAAGGTTGCAGTAGACTTTTGTGGAAAGGTGATATTTGGGCAAAAGTTTGAATCTGATTTATGTTTTAAAAGAAGCATTCTGTTCATGTAAAACTAATAAAATCTGAATAAGCTTTGTGGATTATGTCAATGTTTATTTTCTGGTTCTGATAGAATTTTATAAACTGTAGTTATGTAAGATGTAACCATCTGTAACTGGTACATGGGGCCTCCTGTATATTTTATTTCTTTTGGTAAGTTTCTGTGAATACTATCATTACTTCAAGATGTTTTTTAAAAGAGAGTGCTATTGTACTGAAAATAGCCTATAAAAGATAAGGGTAACAGCAGGAAAATAATTACAAAGTTATTATATTAACTCAGTCCAGAGATCTGATGACTTTGTATGAACTTATTAGTGATGAAGCAGGAATGATGGATTATTCTGAAAATGGAGCCAAAAGGATTTCCTGATGGATTGGATATGGGTTGTGAAAGTGAAGAGTCAAGGATGATTCGAAGATTTTGCATTTGAGCCACTGGAGGGTGAAGATGCCACAGACACGAATGGGGAACACTACAGAGGGAGGAGGCTTGGGATGGAGAGGCCTTTGTTTTAGTTTTAGCCATTCTATATTTGAGAAATCGATTAGACATTTAAGTGTAGCCACCAAGGAAGCAACTATACATATGCATGGAATTGAAGAGAGGGTCTAGGCTAAAGAACTAACTTTGGCTGTTACTGTGTTATGTGTACAAATGATGTTTAAAGCCAAAGAGCTGGCTGATACCACAAGGAGAGTGAGCAGAGAGAAGATACCAAGGACTGAGACCCGGAACACTCCAGAGTTCAGATGTCAGGAAAAGAGAGTGAAAATGCAAGAAGACTAAGAGTGAGCATTGAGTGAAAGAGCAAGAAAACCAAGAGAAACAATGCGACGTGAAAGCAAAGTGTCATAAAAGGTCAGGTAAGATGAGGAGCAGAAACTGATCATTGGATTTAGCAAGAATAAAGTCATTCATGTCCCGCCAAGAACTTTTTCAGTTTAGTGGTCGGGACAGAAGTCCAATCAGAGTGAGTTAAGAGAAAGTAAGATGGGAGGAATGGGAGGCAGCAAATATAGGCAACTCATTCAAAAAAATTTGCTGCAAATGGAAGCAAAGCATTGGAGCAGGAGCTGACCCACAGGACTCAAAATGATTTTTTAAGAGAAAAGAAAATAGCATGCTGATAGAAATGATTCAGTGAAGAAGGAAAATGAAGGGAAAACCACTAGAATGGTGCCCTTCAGTGGAAAAGCAAGCATGCAATCTTGTTCGCAGCAGGTCTGCTTTAGGGGGGGTTAATCTAAGTGAGACATGGAGAGTATATGGGATCACGTGCTGGGGGAGGGAGACGTCCAGGTGGCGTACGTACGTGTGTGTAAGTATGTATGATTACTTTACCTTAGTCAGTGAAAGAGAAAGAAAGGCCATCAGCTGAGAAAAGAGGACAAGGGAAATCATGGAGATTTGAGCAAAGGACTGAGGTGTTGAAAAGTCACCCAGGAGACAGAAGAGTGAATGGACAAGGGACATGTGGTATGATTGCCCAGCCACACTGAAGGCAGGCAGCTAGAAAGAAGGAACAGAGTGATAATTAATTTGGGTTATGGTTTCTCCATCCAGATGCTGTGGACTGAGACCAGGCAAGAGAGCTGAGGAAGGAAGCAAGGAGACAATTTTAACGACTTCTCATGGGGGACTGCACGTGGCTTGTGGCTTATTACTTCCACTCAGGAAGAGTCCACCGGGACTCTGCCGGTCATCCCCTTCAGTTTGAGAGAACGCTTTCTGGTAGCAATGGTGCTTTTCAGAGCTTGACGCCCTGTACTCAGACACCAGCCTCCTTTGCACCAGCCCCCAGGCAATACGGACAAGAGAAACTGGTGATTCAGGTGGCTTTCTCTGTGAGCTTCTCTCAAGTTCACAGAACCTCAGTGGTTCTTGTCTTTCTTTTAGTTCCCCTTCCTTCATTTTCTCTCTACTCTGTTAAGCAGCCAATCATGCTTGGAAACATCTGGTTCTGTTTTACAATCGTCTTTTCAGCCTTCTTCCTGGTCCAGAGGATGGACAATAGAAAAACAGAAAGCCCAAGTAGTTTGCTTCTATGTGGAGCCATCGTTATTAGTAATGAAAAGGGTTATTTCCCAAGAGAGGCAAGCTAAGCCTCTTGTCCCCATTTCACCTCCCCTGCTCTTTCCTCCCTGTCTGAGGATGCTCTGCAATGCCAGCACACACTCGCTCAACTCACTCTGCAGAGGCTGAAAAAGAACAGCGAGATAATACTTGATGCTTTCCTTGAGGACATGTCTTTTCCCCACTCCTTGAACTTAAAGTCTGCTCATTTACTCTCTCTCTCTCTATCTTTTATTCCTTTCTTTTTAAAAGTGATTTGGGGTCATTTATTAGGTTCAGTTGGTTTTAGGTTTTATAATTTTTTTAAGTTTTACAAATTGAATTCATCATATTTTCCAGAAAGATAGACTAGATTAATATATATATATATATGAATGTGTATGTGTGTGTGTGTGTATGTATTTGCAAGAAATGATCATTTCATTCACTAATGTTCAAGTAGTTCCTTCACAGTTATCAAGTGGAATCTTCAAACTAATGAGCCCATTTTCAACTAAACATCAAGGCTTTTAGATTGGCTAGTGCTAATTAACTACCATTCACTATTTGTAGTAATTGCTGTTAGTAAACAAGAATAATAATAATATGTTCTTGTGCTTCTGCTGAGATTAGCACCTCGTGTACATTAAACGGTATTAACTGTGAGCCCTCATCATCACCTGTGCTGTCAGATTTACACTGAGCTCTGTGAATTTCTCTTTTGCCAGAACCTTAATTTCAGATTATCAATTTTCATTTTCTTTTGTATTTTCACTAGATGCTTTAAACTTCCTATTTGAACCAACAACCAAGATACAAAGTAATAATTATCAGTTTCAATCTCCTTATAGGAAATTCACTTTCATAGGCAATAGAATTAAGCACAGTCATTGTAGGCGTTTCAATCAAAATAGTTAACGAAACACAACTATGAGTTACAATTAATATAGTTACTAAATATAAATGAATCTGTCCACCATTAAAACTTTTGAAACCCACCCTAGTTCAGAAGATGAAAATGTTATTTTGTTAAGTCCTTTTGTGGGTTAAAAAATATTTACTAAGGAACCAGACATTCTGGAAACAATAATATATTCAATATTCCCCATGCTAATAATATCCTGTTTTAAGACAATACACAATGACCAAAATTTTCCAAATAGTTTCTGACCATAAAAATTTCCAGCTCTCTCTGCATTTACCAACAAACACAATATTATGCAATCTGGAAAAATCAAAGTCTATTCATTCTGCTGGCATACATATTTCAAAGCATATCATTTGCTCACATACATATTGTAAAGAACATGAAACTCCAAAACACTCTGCCCAAGTTTTAAATTCAAAACAGAACTCAGGGAAATGTGCCGTATTTATCTTGTGGCTTGATGGACCCACTCATCTTTACCACGTCTCTGGAGGCTGTGAAAGCTTCAATGTGAAATGGGGGCTGTAGCGTGCGTGGGATTACTCTAGATCCAGGCACTTGGATGACCTCTAGGCTAGCCCTCTCATACAACGGACCTCCGTCTTCTCCCTCTAACACTGAGGAAACTAGCAGCAACAATATGTAAGGACTCTTCCAGCCACAACAGTCTATGATTCATGAAGAACATCTCCAAATAACCTAGAAGGATACTCAGCCCCACACCCCCTAGGTATTCCCCTCCTAATGTTCCCATCTCTTGCTTACGTCTCTCAAATCTTATCCAACATTTGAACAGAAATTTCAGATTGAGGAACATGGGAATTTCTAATCCCACTTCCAGATTAACTGAAAAAAGGGTGAGAGGAGCAAAAATTTGAGGTCGGATAAAGGAAAATGTTTTTCTGGCACATCAAATTCCCCAGGACATTAGAACCTCTCACACTATTAGTGTTGGTAATAAATTTGAGAAATATTTTTAGAATTATACTTACTACTCTGAAAAGCAATGGCTTTGGTTAAGTTCCCTTAAAGCTTAAACTGACCATTGTAGGCTGAGAAATTTAGCTCCAATGGGACAATCAATCTTTACACTTTTAAAAGTTATTGCTCAGTGCGGGGGAGGGTATAGCTTAAGCGGTAAAGCGCATGCTTAGCATACACAAGGTCCTGGGTTCAATCACCAGTACCTCCTCTAAAAAAAAAAATAAGTAAACCTAATAAATTCCCCCCTAAAAATAAATAAACAAAATAACAAAGCAAAAAAAAAAAAAGAAAAAGAAATTTTTTTAAAAAGGTATTGCTCAGAGTAGACTGGAGATAAAACACTATGCATGAATACTGTTGCTTAGTTTTCTAAAAATCCCTGCTGTGCTGTGTTTGAAAGGGATATTTATGGTGTTACTTTTCATTAAATGGTATCTCTTACACGCTACATCTTACATTGGAACATCTGCTGTAACAACTTCTAACAGACTTTCCCATAATTTGCAATCAAATGGAAAAAAAAAAACTGCAAACATGCTAACTAAATGTGCTGGCAATGCTGAGTGAGGGGATTTCTGATGTACCTGAGCTGTATTTCAGCCATTCACTTCATAGGATAAAGGCCCATCTCACATTGTTTAAATATTTTTGAAGATATAAAAAAGAAGGGAATGATTAAGGGTGATGACTTTGTAAAAGAATTTAGTTACAGAACAGTCAGAGATGGTTTAAGGTCTATGCACTGCTGTACAACTTAAGAATGAAACAGAAGATGAATGAGGCTGCAGCAGCCGCCCGAGTGAATTGCAGGAATCCATCCATCAATGTGCTTCTATTACATAGGAAATTCTCATTCATGTTGGTGTGTGAGGGGGAGAACCCGCCAGGGACACAAACCTGTCAACGTTCAGCTAACGTTCCTTATTAGTTTCTTAGGCTGCTTTAAAAAAAAAAAAGTATCAAAAACCTGTGGCTTACACAACAAAAATGTATTTTCTCACTGTTCTGGATGCCAGAGGTCTGAAATTAAGGTATCTTCCAGGATGGTTCCTTCTGTTAGCTCTGAGGAAGAATTCGTTTCATGCCTCTCCCTCAGCTTCTGGTGGCTGTGGGAAATCCTTGGCAATCCTTCCCTTGTCCACGCATGACACTGATGGCTGCGCCTGTCATGACGAGGCCTTCTCCTCCTTTTCTCTGTGTCTTCTCCTTTTCTGGCTTTCATAAAGACACGGGTCATTGGACTTAGAGCCCACTCCAAACCCGGGATGAGCTCATCTTGAGATTTTTAATGACATTCTCAAAGACCTTTATCCTAAGTAAGGTCACCTTCCTAGTTCCAGGGGTTAAGATTTGGACATACCTTTTTGAGGGCACTATTCAACCCACTGCACATTAGATTTAGGTAGAAACTTCAAAGATAATATTCAGCCAAAGCTTTCCTTGAAGCATTGCTCTGAAAACCCCAGGAGTCTTGATGGAATTCTGAAAAGTCTAGTTTTTATTACATGGTATATTATTTCAGGTTCTCTGAGATGCACATGCAAGATACTGAAGAGACATCTGTGAAGGATAAAGGGGAGCAGAAGTAGGCAGGGAGAACTTTCTGATTGTACAGTAGGTCTAACACTTGAGAAAGGAGACAAGAAGGAAGGGAACTGGGTAGACAAGCCCCACACGTGGTGCAGCTCTGAGGAAGTTTCCACGAGGCCAATGAGGAGCTCCTGAGGAAACACTGTCCACTGGAAGAGCATAGCACTGGAGCCTGGACTGACCACCACCACCACCACCACCACCACCGCTGTGCTTGGTCACTGCCTGGGAGCAGACCAAGGACAGCGTGCCCTCAGCATCAATATTGTAGGAGGTCCAAAGTGTAACGTCTGAATGATGAAGGAGGAGTCAAAGCTCGGCAAGAGGCTTTCCACCACCATTAATCACAAAGTTCCCCGAAGAATTCAAGAAGAAGGAAACTTCTGCAAACAGCTCTTTTGCTATCTCTAGGGCATGTCTGCTCTGGGACCGCCTTCTAGGACTGTTGATTATGAGATAATGCACAAGTGATCTTGGGATCTTCTTCTCCCACTGTTACTATTACAGCCAATGTTACTGGCAACCTTAAAGACACATCACACGATATTGCTGATGCAGTATCAGGAGGGGGTCCTAATCCAGATGATTTTGCTCTAATGAAGGATTAATGAAACGGTCCTGAGAGCAAGAAAGTACTTCAATTGATTGACTCAGTTACCATATACCTAACAAGAAGTATGAAAAAAGACAGTTCTACACTTTTTTTTTTTTGCTAAACTTCCAAAATTTTTATGAAGAGAGCTAACCAAACGCACATCTTGGGTCTAGTATAGAGGCCAGATTTACTACTGTGAACAGCAAAAATGTTGCAGAACAGGTTTGTAAGCAATAGCGAGGAATTACAGCCAGAAATGTGTTCAACTTAATTACTGCTGTGAATTGGAAGAAGAGAAAGCAAAACTACTTGATGCAAATCTTTAAAGAAATTTTAGATCCTGCAGATAAAAACGAATTTGGCAAATGTATGTGGTCGTCAGAGGAATATGAGCAGCCTCACATTGTCACATTATCACCAGTTATATTGATACAAGCAAAATGAATGGAAACAGATGTGGAATTTGAGTTCTCAGCCTCCTAATGTTTGTGTATACAGCATCAGTTGGTAGTTTACAACCACCCATTTCTAGAGACAAAAGAGCCAACAGGAAAAGAACTGTTCCCTGGTTCCATGTACTTGAACGTGGCCTTGTACTTGGACATGGCCAAACTTTGGGCGTTTATTCCTGCCCCTCTCACTGTTCCCCAGCTCCCTCCCTCCTGTTCACCCTTTCCCTTCAACAAGCAGCAGTTCTAACTACACCTTCCACCTCTCTTTTCACCACCAAACTTCAATCAAGAAGTCTGCAAGAGTTTAATTTAAAAATCACACTAATGAACTCATCTATAAAACAGAAACAGACTGGAAGACATAGTAAACAATCTTATAGTTAACAGGGGAAAGGGAGTGTCAAGGGATGTTATTTGGGAGTTTGAGACTTGCAAATGTAAACTCTTATATATAAAAATAGATAAAAAATAAATTTCTTCTGTATAGCACAGGGAACTATATTCAATATTTTACAATAACCTTTAATGAAAAAGAATATGAAAAAATATGTGTATATATATGCATGACTGCTATACACCAGAAATTGACACATTGTAACTGACTATACTTCAATTTTTTTTAAAAATTTTTAAATAAAAATAAATAAATAAACTCTATCTTGTCTCTTTGCTGTTTTTGTTAAGAGTCATTTACTGCATCTTTAACATATTAAACATTCTTCATGTTTCTGCTTCGAAGGAAAAGGTAACTTGTATCTAACCATTTGCAAGGTAGTACCATCATATACTGCACACATACACACTAAGAAGCTCAAAAGTGCTAAGTAATCAGGTGATAAATCATTAAGTAATTAGTGCTTTACATTATGTGAAAGTCTGTTGAGTTTTATATAGGTGCTGCGGAATTTATTATTACTTGGGAAAATTTGGTTGGTGTTTTTATAGGCTCGGAATGTATTTTTATTTTTCCTATTAAAAATAACGGCATAGAGGCTCTGCTATTTAAAAAAAATCAGTAGTCAACGCATTTTCAATCATAGATTAGATTCAGATAATGAGGGATGCATACATTACACTTCCCAAGTAGAAACAGAAGGTATAAAGTCAGTGAATTCAAAATAACTAAAGAATAACCAAGAGAGGATAAGGCAGAGACCACAGAGTGAGAGAAGCCAAGACCAGCACTGAATTTTAACCCAGCAGATCAGAGGATCCAACTAAACCTGAGCAGTAGTCTCTGCTATCAGCTGCGCTAAATGCGGCATCCCATTCTCAGGCTTGTGATGAAAAACGCGGAATGATCAACGCTGAGGGGCAGACAGATGCATAATCAAACACCTATACCCTAGAAAAAGTTCTGGGAAAGAGAATGAGGGGCGGCTTCTGCAGTGGACACAGATGAGCTCACCAGGAGGTATAAATGGACCATAAATAAAAACGACTCCGTTGGCCTATGTCTACGGGAAATTCTTTTATATTGCAACTTGTGAAATATCATGACAAAAGCATGTTTCTATTAGACAGTTATTTTTCATAAACTTACGTTGCCTCACAATTTTTTTGTAGTGTCTACTGCAAAGGGGAAAACAAAAAAGACAGTACGTTCACTTCCTGACAACGTGACTTTTATAAATTGGCTTGTGTTGCTAGGAAAGTGTGACGGCCAGCTGCCTTGTTAGTTTTTGGCCCCGACTTGTATTAGTGGTATTTGCTCTCACCTACAGAACTGGGAGCAGCATAAGGACAAGTTAACGATCGGGCAGAAGAGATTTACAAAATGTAGAGAAATCACCTTAATGTTATTTTTGTGATAGGAAAAAATCTGAGAAAGACAGGGAAATTATCTTCTCCAAAGTTAAATTAAGAGACTTCCAAGAAATGAAAATAAACTCCAATTATTACCTAGCAAGAGCTTTACCTAAGGCACATTATTCAAGCACATACACAATTACGAAGGCAATTCTAAATTGTTTGGATATGTGTTTCAGACAAAATCTGAAATTACAGAAAAGCTGGGAAGAGGCAGCATCAAATGGAGAGTGTCAAAGATTTCAGGTTTTCTCTTATTCATATGTTACGGACATTGTCATTTTCCTACAGCATATGGGTTTTGCTTGAATATTAGCCTGAATGAGGTTATCAGATTAACTTTTTAACAACGTCCCTTTGCAAATGTTATCTATAGCTCAGTAAGATTATAATTGGGTATCAATCATTCATTTTTCCAATTTAGGAATCCATGTAGTCAGATGCAACAATCTCTTCCAAATTATTAGGTTTTCTAAGGAAGTCCGAATAAATCAAGACAGATGGTCAACTACATGAAACTGGCAGCAAATTTATCCAAATTTGTGATATTAAAAACAATAATTTGTTATTGCCTTAGAATCCTCCAATTCCCTTCCTCCTTTTCCCAAGTCCTTTTGCCATCAGAAGTTACTTTACATCCCCCGGCTGTCAGTGTCCAGATGGACATCATGTGAACTGGCCTGTCCCTTTGCTGTTAAGATTTTCATGTATTCTTAAATGAACATATAGCTAATAATGCGAATTAAAAAAAAAAAAACCCAAAGCACTTAAATATGAAAAGATATAATCATTTGCAATTTCTCTACCTGGAAATGACTATTATCATTGTTGTGACATCCTTCTGGAATGTGCTCAATATGCATGTATCAATAAATATTTATAAAACTGACATCAGAAATTATAAAAAATGGAATTACAAATTACTGGCATTTTCAAGCTGCTTTTCTACTTAATGTATTTAAAATATTTTTTCATGTTAGTAAACATATCCCCAATGCCATCACTGGCATTGGTTAAATAATGTGTCCCTGTGTGGCTATACCATAGATTCATTTAATAGTCTCTTATACTTAAACATTAAAATTACTCTTAAAACTATATTAATATTAAAACTATAGCAGACATGACATATATACATCTCTTTAGAACATATTTGATTCTCTCCTTAGGATAAATTTCTGAAGGAAGCACACATGGGTCAAAGGTGTCATACGTTTTAAGGCTTTTTTACATCATGCTAACTTGTTCTTCAGCAAGTTTGAACCCATTTAATTTGTCATAACAGTGTATAAGGGGGAAATGTCTGTTACCGTGCATAGAATCTGAACATGATTCAAATGTGGTGCAAATCGACTTGCATTCTAACTACAATGATCCTATGCGCAAGTAAAAATGTCTTCTTAATTTCAGATTCCATATTGCTAACAATAAAGTGGACATAGGCATTACTAGTAAGTTCTCTATTTTTCTTGTTTGCAATAAAGTGATTACTGAGCACCACGTTCTTAAAGACTAACAGGATGCAGCGACTGAAGAATGAAAGTGCCCTGAAGTGGAAAGAGGACTCAGCACTAGGACCTGCTCTACCAGGGCAGACAGGCTCCTTGGACCTAATTTCCATCATCTGTAAATAAAGGTGATAGGTTGGGCAATTCATAGGCCTTTTCCAGTTGTAGGACCCTCTCTATATGCTGCATTACAAGCTCCATTAAGCTAATGACCATAACTTATTTTCAGGTTTGCCCGTAGCACCTGGCACATAAAGTGCTTCCGCAGAAGTCATTTTTATGTGCTACACAGATTGCACTAAAATCTATTTTTAAATGAGGATGCTAGCTGCTTATTAACCAAATATCATTTCATAGGATTGTATCAAAATAAATTAAGAATTGATTTTCCAGTATTAATTACTCTATAACCCTTTACAGATGGAACCATTCTTCCAAGCTGCTTGGATTTTTTTTTTTTAGAAAGTAAAGAGAAAAAAGTTGAAGTTTCATGTAACATTTACTAATACAAAATATTCAGTCAATGAAGAAAGCGTTGTTTTTTATTTCTTGCCTTCAGTTAGAAGACAACTGAAGAAGTTGGCCCGTAACATTTACTCTGCATTTTAAATGTACTTAATTTTTGTAACTTTTAAATGTAATACAAATTATTTCGTAGGAAAAAAAACATTTGTTCTTATTTTTATGTCAGTTGCTTAAAATAACAAAGGGAAATTTTGAAAGGTTTAATTAAGAAACATAGCTGCCCTGTTTTAATATTATCCTATTTTTAATTATAAAAGTACTATGATTATAATCATCATTTAAGAGTAATATGGTTAAAGTAACTTGATTAAAATATTGAGTCAGTACCAAAGAGTATAAAGTAAAAAGTAAAGGCTCACCCAAACCCCAGAATAAACTATCCTAGCCATTTCTGTTCTGTTTAGTGATGTTTCTTGTCACAATATCTATTTATTACCTGATATAAATGAAGAGGAATATCCCACAAAACACACAAATATTCACATTTTTACTGGTTATATTACCAGTTTTAGTTCTTCTGACTGGCATTTTATAACTGCAAAGAGTGCACTGAAACTCTATTTCTTGACCTTTCAACTTAAAGAGGATGTGCTGTCTGTTCTTTAAGAAGTCCAAGAAAATTGTCTAGCTTACAATCTCTTTACTTCACTAACCCTTTTTCCAATTTTTCGTAACTACATCTTTACATTTACATTTTTATCCTGTGATGGGAGTTCTCTCTTCTGCAGTTACTGGTGTAGATGTAAAACCAGGGCATGCGATGCAAGGAAGTGATCTGGGCTCATGCTAAACGGGGACACTTAAATAGTGAGATGCCTTCGTCATGCCTTCCCTTCCCTGCTCTTGCCAGCTGGAAAATGAACAGGACCCAGCCTAGTGTCTGTTGGAGATGGAAGGGCCAGAAGTTAAAAGTAAATGACCCTGTGATGTAGAACCACCTACAGATTTGGAACATTCCCTGCCTATTTTGTGCAGGAAGGATAAAAACTTCTTTGTTCTTCAAATCTCAGAAAGTCTGGCCTCTCTGCTTTAGCATCTTAGCCCACTTTAACAAACACATGCCAATAATTTGCGTATTTTTTTATTTTAAAATTTCAAAACCACTGAGCATTTACAACAGCAAGCATATAAGAGAACAATTTACTTATTAACCAAAAGTGGGATTAGTCCCCGAGGGAAGGCGCTGTAAAGCTAGATTCACCTTATGCCATTTGAAAAAGAACGTTTCCAGCATCAAGTAGATTCCATTTTCTTACATTCAATCAACAGCTTAAACCATGCCACACTTCTTAGTCTGCACGGTGTTTTTCTGCAAGCATGATTTTCTTATACAGATCTTTTTCAAAATTCCTAAATGTCTGTCTTTATTTTTTCTCAAAATTTTACTACATGAATACTAGACCTCACATCTCTCTGTTATTTTGTCCTGTGTGCAAAATGGATCCATCACTTACGATCAGAGTATTAAGGTCTTCAACTATATATACTGTATCACTCAATTTTTTTTTCAATGTTGACATCACAATTTTAATTTCAGAAATGTCTTGCTAACTCTGTTCCAATCTCATCATAAATTTTCTTGTTTTGTGAGGCAGAATTCTCTTAAATCTCACTAATGATAACACTTACATATGCTTTTTTATAGTATTATTTAAATCTATAGCTTAATTAGTAGAAAATTGAGGTAAGTGATTTTTTTCAATATTAGGTCTTCCTAATCATGAACATGAAGTCTCATTCCTTTTATTTATGCCAGTTTTAATGTTTTCCTAAAATTTTATAACTTTCTTCATTAGGTTGTACTTACTTTTGTTAGATTTATTTTAAGGTACGGTATATTTTTGTTGTCATTTTGAATGATACCTTTTTTCTTTTAAGTTATATTTTCTGATTGTTAGCTTTGGAAGATAGAGTTATTTTTCTGTATTGCTCTTACATCAAGCACCAGGTTCCTTCAATTATTAATTCTCAAAATGTGTTCATAAAATCTTTTGAACTTTTTTCTTCACCACTAATGTTATTATTTTTTTAAATTACAAAAGCTGTACAAACCAGTTGGAAATAAATATATAAAAGCACTAAGAAAGTGAAAACCTCCCTTGGGGTAATCTATTTTTATCTTTCTTCCAGTTTTATTGAAATATAATTGACACACAGTACTATATAAGTTTCAGTATATAATGATTTGACTTATATACATCATGATTACCACAAAATGGTGAATATCCATTATCTCATATAGATACAAACTTAAATGAATGCAACTTTTTTTCCTTGTGACGAGAACTCTCAGCATTTACTCTTCTAACAATTTTCATATATAACATACAATAGGATTAATACTATTTATCATGTTGTACATTACACTCCTAGTACTTATTTATCTTATAACTGGAAATTTGTACCTTTTGGCTACCTTCATCCAACTCTCCCTCACCCCACCCCCTGCCTCTGGCAACCACAAATCTGATCTCTTTTTCTATGAGTTTGTTTGTTTATGAGTTTGTTAGTATAATTGATCTATAACACTATACTAATTTGTGTCACACAATAGAGTCATTTTTCTTATACATTTCAAAATGATCACCACTGTAAGTCTAGTTACCATGAGTTACCATGAATTTTAAACATAGATAATCACATTATCCATAGACTATTTATTACTTTGCTCCTCCTATTCCAATCCTTCTACCTTTCGTTTCTTTTCTTATTTTACTGACAAGAACCTCCATTATAATGTTGAATAGAAGCAGTGACAATAGGCATCCTTGTGGAGTTGCAGATTTTAGAGGGACTATTTGGGCTCTTTTGGCATTGAAAATAATACACGTTATGCTTTTCTGTTAAATACTTTTAATCAAGTTGAAGGCTTTTTTTTTGTTTTTCTGGTTTACGAAGAATTCTTAATCATGGATATATTTTGAGTTTCACTGAATGTTTTTACTACTTCTTTTTCAATGTGAATCTGTTATTCTAAGTTGCATTCGTTGCATTTTAAGTATCAGAGGACTTTCATTCCTGGAGTAGGTGCAGTGTGATTAGGGTACGTTGTGTTTTTTTTCAATGATCACAGTCTATTGATTTGTTCCCCTCAACCCATGTTCTTTTTTGTACTCTACTGCCTTGTATGTTGTATCCTGTAACGTATTCCTTCAATGGTTACACCTGAGATAAGACTATACCTATTTACCTTAGTAAAGTCTAATTTTAATAAAATCTGAATAAGGGCCATTGAACATTTTAAACCTACTCACCTCCCTTCCAAATTGTATGCTATTTTGACTGGAGTTTTAATTATCCATTTTTTTAGACATCATTAGAAATTATTCTGATTATTTATACGCTTAAGATTGGCTTAATTTTCTGGTGTTAGCCTTTTTCGCGGGGCAACCTGGCTTCTTTTTGTCGTCTTTACCCATCCTGTGTCAGCTTTTTTTTTTTTTCTTTTTTGGTCTTTGGGAATTTTTCATACTTCTTATGCATTCAACAACAATATATTTCAATGCACGCTTTTCGCTGAAAGATTTCTCAATATGGTTAGACTGCCACATTACTCAAAGAGCCTCATTCTTTTCCTAGAGCAAAGCTGTCACACACCAAGGTTCTGGCTGTGTCGCAGTAACATATCTTACATCCTCCCTTCTAGTCAGTTCATCAAAATCATATATACATACAAAACTACATGTTTATGTGGCATAAACGTCATAGCAACTCACAATTCAGTTATACTAATCAATTCATTGCTGTACTGCCAGCAGAACAAAGAAGACAGAGGTCTCATAAGAACCGAGCTAGAAATCTAAGGCCACCTGCATAAAAAACAGCTTTCTAGATGCTTATTTACCATCTGTATATTCTCTTCAGGGAAATGTCTGTTGATGTGTTTTGCCTGTGGTCTAATGGGAATGTTTATACTGTTCTATACTTGAGTTTTAATGTTTCATTACATACTTTAGATACTGGTCCTCTGTTATACATGTTTTGCAAATATTTTCTGCCAATACGTAGCTTGTCCTTTTTTCCCTCATAAGAGAGTCTATTGCACAACACAAATTTTTGATGAAGTACATTTTATCTATTTTACCTTTTATGGATTGTGTTTTTAGTATCAAATCTAGGAAATTTTTGCCTAGCATTAGATCCCTAAGATTTTCTTCTATGTTGCTTTTCTCCTAAAGGTTTTATATCTTAAATATAAGACTATGATATATTTTGAGTTAACTTTTTAAAATAATATTTAAGGTTTAGGCTCATTTATTTGTTGTTGTTGTTGTTGTTTTTTAATTTTAAAAATGCCTCATCACTTAAGCACTTTCTGTTTGAAAAGCTTTTTTCTCCATTGATTGAGCTTTTGCACTTTTATCAAAAATGAGTTACGCATATTTTTGTGAGTTTATTTCAGTGTTCTCTAAGTCTCCATTAATTATGTGTCTAACCTGAAAATACTACTTGGTCTTAATTACTGTGCTATATAATAATAAAATAATGAAATTAAACAGGTTAATTTCTCCCACTTTATTCATTTTCTAAATTGTTCTGGCTATTCTAGCTTGTTTACCATTTTGATATACATTTTAGGATAATACTGTCTACATTTACTAAAAAAATCTTGTTAGAATTTTGATAGTAATTGTATTAAAGCTGTATATTATTTTAGGGATAATTTCTATCTTTGCTATGTTGAGGCTTCCTAACTATGAACACACCTGTGCATTTATTTAGACTTTTATCTGACTTCCTTTTTATCTGAATTTTTGGTTTTGAGCCCAAAAGTTTTCTGCAAATTTTGTTAGAATTATATCTATGTATATTTTTGAATACTTATAAATGATACTGTTTTGAATTTCACTGTTCATGTCTTTTTCTAATTCACAGAAACACAATACACATTGAGATATTTATCTTTTATCCTGAAACCTTTATAAACTCCCTGAATAATTCAAAGAGTCTTTTACAATTGATTTCTGAGAATTTTCAAAGACAACTATGTCCTCTGCAAATAGTGACAGTTTTTTTCTTCCTTCCTGAGTATATGCTTTTTATTTCCTTTCCTTCATTTATTGCACTGGCTAGAAATTCAAACACTATTTTGAATTAGAATGGAGAGAGTAGACACCTTTCCCTTGTTCCCAATCTTGGGAGAAAACCATTTGTTTTTCACCATTAAGTGGAATATTAATTGTGGCTTTTATGGAGATGTTTTTTAGCAAGTGGAGGATGTCCCCCTCTGTTCCTGTTTTGCTGACAGCTTGAGCATTTCTCCTTATAGTTCTTCCAGTTTTGTTTTACATATATTGAAGCTCCATTGTTTGGTGCAAATATCCTGACTGCTCTGTCTTCTTAGCAGGTTCACCTTTTTACTCTTACAAAATGTCCCTCTCTGTTACTGGAACTAGGCTTTACTCTGAAACCTAAATTATCTGATATTAATTTTTTTCCATTTCTACTTGCTTTTGATTCATATTTGCATTATTAATTTTTAAAATCTTTTTACTTTCAATCTGCCTATGTCCTTATATTTGAATTGAGTTTTTTGTGGACAGCATACAGTTTGTCCTGATTTTCAGTCCACTCTGCCACCATGTAACCTTTAACTGGCTCACTTAGACTCTTTATATTTAATGTAATAATTTACATATAGGGCATAAGTCTGCCTTTTTTTGTTTTGCTTTCTCTTTGTTCTCGCTGCTTTTTTTTCCTCTCTTTCTCTTGCCTTTTAGTGGACTACTTGAAAATTTTTTAGAATTCCATTTTGATTAATCTTTAATGTTTTTGAGTATATCTCTTTACCAGGTTTAAGCTGTTGCTCTAGGAATTAAACTACATATATACAAGTTATTATAATCTACTGGTATCATCATTTTGACAATTAAGTGGAATGTAGAAAGTTACTTCCTACATCCTTTACTCTCTCTGTTAATAATTGTTTAAAATATTTCTTCTACACACATTTCTTTATTTTCCAAGAGAAAGGAAAATATGTATGAATAAAAAGACTTGTACTCAAATGTTCAGAGCACCATCATTCTTAATTGCAGAACACCGGTTCACAGGTAAGCTGCTAAACAAATTGTGGGACATCAGTACAGTGAAATGTGCAGTAACAGAAATGAGAGCAAACTACTGATACAAGCAACAAGGAGGCATTCAAAAGCATGCTGCTAAGTGAAAGGAGCCAGAAAACAACAATAACAAAATTAAAACAAAACAAAATAACTGTATGACTCCATTTTTATGACACTCTTAAAGGACAAAACTGTCATGCAAAAATCAAACTAGTGGTGCCAGGGGCTAGATGCGGTAGGAGTGAGCTGACTTAAAATAGGCTAGAGGGAACTCTCTGATCTGATGAAAATTGCAAATTAAAAAATTTAAAGCAGTTAACGTATTACTACACATCTGAAGTACTTCGCAGAATGTTTTCACACATTATTTCATGCAGTCATCATGTGAACTTTGCTGTGTAGCTTGTGCCATACTGCTGTTATTTAAACGTAATGAGACTGAGTCTCAGGGAGAACCTGTAGTTTTCCTAAGGCCACTAATCTTGGGAAAGTTAATGGAAAAGTTAACAGAGATAGTAAAGTAGCAATTGGACTGACTAAGCGATTGGTTTTCTGTATATCATGTACTATATTCCTTATACGAATATGCTATGCTAGCATATGGTTTTAAAAACCCTACACCTCAAATAGAGTAGGTGTCACATGTAGGTCAAAAAAATCCAGCTATGTGTTTTTAAAAATAACCTTTATGGGCATGGTTATGAGAGCAGGAGGGTGAAAGAATAACACTGAGCGGCCTAGCAAGACGCCAATCAGTCCCTGAAGAGAGACAGCAGAAGCACGGGAAAGGCACAAAGATCAGCTTCCTTTCATTGACATCCATAAACCTAAATAAATAGAAAAACTACTTGGTGCATCTTAAAAATTGTCTTTAATCTGCTTTTCCGAAAGATTCATCAAGGTTGTTTTCAGTTTTAACATAAAGCATCTAATAGTTTTCATTAGAAATAAAATATGAACGCATCTGTCTTCTTACTGGCTATTCCTTTGTCAAACGTTCCGAAGCAATTAAACCTGGACAATCCGATGCATCACAGATCAGAGGGCATCTTGCCAGTTTAAATCCTCTAAAGAATATTCTGACATGTCCAGCACTGTATTACTCAAAACAGCCAAGTAGGTGGGTGTGGTGGTTACTACTGTTCCAGCAATAGATTTGCTTACAAAGGGCGGGAAGCCTTGACAGAACTCTGACTGCCAGCCGTACAATCATCTGCCTTGCTTCACAGCTAACATTTGCGTTGCCTTCCCAGAGCAAAATGTTCTAGCAGCCACCAGATATGAGAAGGAAGAAGTGTCGAGCCTATTCATGCCACTCTAATCCCCAAATCCAATTAGCATTCAACCTTGTTGTGCAGCTATCCTTCTACTGCTTTTGCAGCTGCCTGCAGTTCTGCGGCTCTGATTAAAAACAGTGGGTGGCCTTGATCACTTAAGATGCTTCTTATAAAATCCTCAGGAGCCTAGCAGACAAAGAGAATAAAACCATGTAGAAGTGTGGAGACTACCTAACAGTCCAAGGGAAAGCCACAGTGATGTAACCAAGAAAGATATTTTCATCTTAAACTATTCATTGGCAAGATTACACGAGGAAGACAGACAGTCAGAAAATACTCATATTCTTGCAATGTTAACTTGAATAATACAATAGAGAGAAGAAAGGTAATTATTGTGGCTACTCTATGCCGTACATCCTTCAGATCCATAGTAATCATCACATTTATCCTCACAATGATCTTCTCAGGTACCTGTTATTTCCCCCATTTCACCAAGGAGGTAAAGGAAGACCAGAGATGCAAAACTTACCTGTGTTCATGGAATCGTTTAGTAAGTAGCAGAGACCTCCAACCCAGGTCTCTCTGACCCTAATGACTAAGCTATATTTGTTTTTTTGTTTTTTGGTCTCCCACACCTATCCTTATATAAGTCTACTTTTTAATTTATCAATTAACTTCCTAGCTTCTCAGTAATTCTACTTTCTTTTAATCACCCTACTATGTCTGTGAGATATCGATTTTAAATGACTTTATCTCTATAATTATCTATAAATATGAGATGAATTTGAGAACTGCCAGGAGTGAAAGAAGGATCCTTTCCAATTCCTAAAACAAATATATACAGCTTTGGGCATTGGCATAAAAGAACTGACAGAGAACAAATTAATCAGTAATAAAGAATATAATGTAGCCATAAAGAAATAATGAGAAAGGTCTTTCTATACTGTTATGGAAATAGTACTAGTTAAGTGAAAAAAAAAAAAGCAGAGTACAAGAAAATACATATACCTTACAGAAGTTTTGTTTAAAAAGGAATCAGGATAATAGTGTATATCAGACTTTGCTTACATTTGCAAAAAGACACTGGAAAGGTAAATCAGAAACTAAAAGGGTTACCAATAGGGAACCAGAGGTAAGAAGATACATGAATGGGGCCTCATTGTTATGGGAAAGAGAGTTCTCAAATTAGTCTCCCTTTTAATGGTTTAACTTTTCAACCATACACGTATCTAACCAATTCAAAAATAATTTAAGGAGAAAAATGCTAATATCTTGAGGGCTGTCTAGCACGGCCTCTCAGTAATTTACTGTTTCATTGAAGTAAAGGGTCAGGAGGCTTAGCTGAAACCTTTCAATTGGGACAAGACTGGACACTGGGTCAAACAATCTGGAGTTTAAATTCTAGCTTTCTCATTTGCTAGCCACGTGATATTTGAAGGTTACTTAACATCTCTGAATTTCAATTGTACTGGCAATAATAATGGTATCAGCTTCTGAAGGATGTAATGAAAATTAAATAAAACGCTGAATGTAAGGAACTTGGCACATAGGAAGTGTCTGATTAGCGTTTAGAATTGGCATCATTATAACTATCACTCTTATCATAGAAGTGAAAAGGAAATAGACAGACAGTATCTCTTGGAAGCCACCCAAAGAAGGATAGGAACTAAGAGAATCTCAACTCAAGTAGTTGGACAATGATAGGCAGACTAAAGGAAGAGTTTCATTGGTTTTGGGCAAAACCTATCTCTTTCCTAATGTTTCTTTAAATGATAACACTGGTAGCTTGAGATATCTTCATATGTACAGTAAAACCAGGCCGGTAGACTCAAGTCAAAAGATGAATACCAAGGCAAACAAAACAAGATCTGCTGAGCAAACTTTGAAACTTACTTTGTAAACGTAATATTACAATAGTTTTGGTTTGTTTAATATAGTGACACCTCATCTTTTTGCAAAATGGATTTAAGGAAAAGCTACAGTATTATCATTAACCCCTTCATACTTTTTCTATGTGAATACTTATAATTCAACCCACTAAAAAAATGTCCTCCAAGGAAACAATATAATATTGCTCTTATAAGAAGAAATTCTAAAGGAAATTAGTTCCACGTTAAAATACATTAATTGAATTCAACAATTAAGAATATACTTAAATCTAAAGAAAAATGTTCTTTCAGCAGAGCACTAGCATTCTAATTAAGGAGGAAAGGAAAACATCAAGTACATGAAAATATACACAGTTACAAAACGTCATGTGAGATAAAAGTCACCAGTTGAGATTCTTGGAAAAAGACTGCATACTAACCATACGTGTGTATAATGTACATCTTAGAGCAAGAAGGTGAAAACACTGGAGACACAAGCTAGAGAAGCTTCTTAGAATTCCTAGAGGGAAAAGGTGCATTTGCTGTTCTGCATAAATATTGTGCTGAATTTGAAGAAAAATAATGGCAATCATTCTGGTAGAAGCCTATAGGAAGTGCATTCTGTAAGAAATGGTACATGGAACTTCTCAGTTTCAGAAAAGACAAAATCACTGGAATGGGATTCCTCTCTTCATCTTGCCTTATCAAAACATGTCATTTCACCACTATTGCCCCAAGAAAACATTTCTGCCTTTTCTCCCTGCACCTCTAATTTGTGATATTCAAATATCTTATTTCCTCTTTCTGTTTCCTGAATGCATGGACCCTGCCTTGCCTTCTCTGTCTGGGTTTCTGAACCTCACCAGAATTTTCAGCTTTCAGAAATCAGGGAAAGTTGCATGATTTTTAAAGCAGCACTCAAATATTTGGTATGATTGGTACTTTAGAGTTTTTTGAAGATGATTAATATTGCTTATGAGAATCAGAGATATCTCAGTTTTTTCAAAGAGTACATGTACAAATTGTCCTTTGAAAGAAGAATTATGATAAGATTAACTATCTTCATGAGAAATTCTTATTTTACCTCTAATGTTACAATTACTGTCAAAGTCTGGGTTTTCTCCCCTAATCTATGGTCCTTTTAAGTCAAGAGTATGCTATTTTATTACAAGTTGAAGATGTAAGATTATTTTAATCATCTCCATCCTTGATTTAATTTCCAGTTTACAAAATCACTGACACTGCTGTAACTGCAACCTAGTTTTTAAGGAGCAATCATTTCTGTAATTCTTTTTTGCCTCTCATTTTTCTTTTGTCATTAATTTTACAAATGCAATTATTTTTCTGCAAATGTCCATTGCAATCAGTAGGAACGTGGAGGCTACAACATTTAACTTGATAGACCCATTAAACTCTAGCCAGTCTAATATTAATAGGTCAATAGTACGTGTTTGGCTTCTCTCAGCCTATTTTGTGAAGATTCTATAAAATATTATTTTTAATTTCTGTGAACTTCTCTGAATATTTGAAAAACCTTTATTTGTTAACATTCTTAGTATAATGAACTTATTTATAAAACAAGGTTGAAGTTTTACCAAATTCTGATGGATGAAATGATCATTCTATTAGAAATACTGCAAACAATCAGAGAAGTTAAGAGAATAACATCATTAACATCTGTGTACCCACCACACAGATTTAACAAATGTTAAAATGTCACATTTTTCTTCAATTTATTTATAATATTCAACATAAAAATTATAAATTCACTCAAGTCTGTATATACATATTTCTCTCAATCCCGTCTGGAAATAACCACCTGGAAATTCTAAAACTGAAGTGGATCTTCACCATCCTAAATATTTATACATTGCTGCACATTTATGTATCCATAAAGAGACTATATATTTATCTAATATTTGCACAAATTTTTCATTTTCATAAAAGTTTTCAGCATTTTATCTTTATTGATAAAAATTATAAACATAATGAAAACATTTTATAAGTGATAGCGTTAAAAACCAAGCTGGGTAAGGGGAGTGTGAAGTGTGTGAGCTAGGGGGAGGCTGCAATTTAAACAGAGGAAGGAAAGAACAGAGGTCTTTTGGAGACGGTGCCATTTGTGCAAACATTCTAAGAAGAGAGATTTACCTGCCTCTTCTATTATTATATCGGTTTGGCTTTTTCAACACAAGAACACAGCCTTCTTTATTCTTATTTATGCTTTTGCTTTTAATTCTTTTATCTAACATTGTCATACTAGCCAACTGTGTGTGTATGTTTGTGTGTGTGGGCATGAGGTGATAATAATTTACCTAAATATCTCCTGTCATTATTAATTTCACCTTGTCTTGCTTGTTTCTCATTTCTTTGTTTGGGGTTGATTTTAAAACATCAAATGGGCTCCTTGTCCTTCAAATGTGTTAGGTATCATCCCTTCGTGACTGAGTTAACCTGTCTGAATTGATTTCTATCACCTGGTGTAATGTGTGTGGGTATGGATGTGTGTGTGTATGTTTTGTCCACCATGATTTTTCTTTAGAAAGCTAAATACCACTTTTCAAATTGATTGATCTTAAATGTTTAATATAAATGATTAATATATTTTTTCTAACAATGTCTAAATAGTTTAATTTCTCTATTATTGTTCCAAAAGAATGTTAGCATATTTTAGTCATGAATGAACATCTCCCCCATTTCCCTTGTAACTACTGTCTAGAATATTAGTCCTTTCTTTTAAAACTTAAAAAATTACTTATTATTTATTCCACTTGATAATGTATTACAGTTACCACATTGTTTCCTGTATTGTTTCTTTACATTGAGTTCTTCTGTTTGTTTGGTTTTTTGTATTTTTGTTAGTAGTTCTTTCATTGAGGGACTTTTTGTGCTAAACTTTGAGACTGATTATTTTATTTGCCCCTATTCTTGAACCAATTACTATCAATCTATAAAATTATACATTTACAGTTAATGCTCTTGAGTATTTTGAACCATTTTTCACTGTCTTGTGATATCTCTTATTGAAGAGGATGTCTGTCCCTGGTGAGTTTAAAAGTCAATTCGGGTAATACGCCACTTTTATCCAATCGCTTATAAGATTTTTCTCCTTACATATTCTGCAGTTTCAACATTAAAGTCTCAATTTTTTTATGTTTCTATCTATGTACCTATGTATGTATGTGTATATGCTGGTAGGTACCTATTTCTATCTATCCATCCATCCACCCATCCACCCTTCCATCCTTTACTCCCTCTATATATTTTCTGGTCAGCATTGAGTGTTCACTTTCAATTAGACTTCTGTCTTCCTTCAATTCTAGATAATCATGTAAATTATTTTTCAAATCACCTCTCAACCTCCACTCTTTTTTCTAGCCCTCCTAACAGTCACATGTTATATATTCTCAATCTAATCTTGGTGTCTTTGAAATGCTCCTTTATCATTTTAACTTCACCTGCACTACAGTTGGAGAATTATCCTCCACTATCTTCCAATTTTCTAATCTCTTTGTTTCTAATATAGGTATTTTTCCACCTATTGCATTTATTGCATTTCAGTGTATTTTCTTTCTCAGAAATTTCTTTCGCTCTTTTCAGATACACCTCTTAACTGTTTCACTTTTCTATTTACTGTAATTCATTATGTCTTGTTATTGTTGTTGCCTATAAATTCTAGTTCTTTGTGAGCATTTTCAATCATAAAATTATTATAATTCCTCTTTTAGAGTTGATTTTTAATGGCTGGGTATTTATTTTACTGTTTTTTTTTCCTTATTGGTTATCACACTTACATTTTGTAGGCAGATTGTGAGTGGAAGATTTCTTTCTTGCTTTATTCTCACCTGTTTCCTTATAGATATTGTATAGTTGCCTCCATTCAGTCCTAAAGCCCAGCCTAAAAACAAGATATATGTTGGTGAACCACCATCCCCAGGACTACAGCACAGAGCTATGACCACACAACTCCAATGAACCAATTTATTTGGACACAATATGAGGGACACGCCTGAGAACTGTGTAGTACACCATCCACACACTGCAGGCTGCTGCCTTGTGGAACACCACCTACTGAAATGGGAATATCATGGAAAACGTTACAAGCCAGTGGGTGGAATCGTAAGAGTCTGTCTGTGCTCTTTCCAGTATCTGTTGCCCTCGGCAGCAAGTATGTCATTTCCGAGCTTCTTTTCACTAACTGGCTAGACTCACCATAGCACCCGGTTTCTGACTTTGACTGTATTTCTGGTATCTCCTCCTTTGTGGGGTTCTTTTGTCTCAAACTGGTACATGGGAGCTGAAGTCTCAGCCTCTTATACGTTTGAGTCTAACAGCAAAGTCCAGCATGGCTACATACTTAGTTACATATCCTATTTTATGTTTCTCTCCAGCTCTTAGTCCATGGAGGTGTATAGCTTATATTCTTATATAAAGTATGACTTTGTTTTCAATTTTTGAAATATCTAATTCATC
The DNA here is from genome assembly GCF_048564905.1 of Vicugna pacos. Classification (NCBI taxonomy): domain Eukaryota; kingdom Metazoa; phylum Chordata; class Mammalia; order Artiodactyla; family Camelidae; genus Vicugna; species Vicugna pacos. The sequence goes on along the minus strand of NC_132993.1, from coordinate 52,728,700 downwards.
AATGCTAGTTAAGATTTTGTAACAAAAGGGTGTGAACTTACAGTTTCATCTTGATAAGTATTCCAAGGAAATGACCTGTATGCTTCTTTTTGGTTCTCAAAATTTTTAAGTGTCTAACTTGTCCTTCCAAAGTAATGTTACCACGAATTCATAGAAGTTGAATCTCAAGTATATTTATATCTAAATTCAAACATATCCTATATTTCTAATTATGTATGAGAAAAAACCTTTATACTAATTCAAATCGCAGTGTACTTGCATTTCCAGTTTTTCAAATTTTCACATTATAATTTCACTATTATTTATATACACTAGGATATTAATAGTTCTTCCTATTTTACTCCAAAAATAGTTGAAAGTTATTTTTACAGATTTATATTACAAATGACATGGTATTCTCTGTTTCCTCCACCATAATTTCGCACAGCAATTTTTAAATTCCACTCTTTTTTTGCAACTCTAGCTGAATTCCCAATGCAGTCTTCCTGAAAAGCTAATATTTTAACTCAAAGCGAGGCTCAGAAAGATCAGAAAATGTTCTTCATCCAGCTCATAATTGAGTATCTTTGACCAATATTCTTTCATATGTGTAAAGGATTATTGACTAGCATTACACTATACTGCCAGATCCTATAGCTCTAGATCCTATGTTAAGGTTCCTGAAAAGAAACTGGGTCTTGTACTTGTGTTAATCAAACTGTACTGAAGCTCATGACAGAACACCTAATTCTTCAAAACTAGTCGTGTAAATATGTGATTCCAAATAAAGGAAAAGGTAAACACAAATGGCCAAGTGGGATAATTATTCTGTTTTAGCACAACATGTGAATGGCAACTAGTGCTACAGTTGGCGAGATGAAAACGTTTCAACATGGCGTTGTACTCAGGTCCATAATTCACATGGCGTTGTCTGCTGGTGAACAGTGTCACTTGCATGCTCTCCCATGGCGCCTGGTAACTGTCACACCTCATTCCCTGTAATGAACAGCTGCAGTATTTGCCTGCTTGGTATTCACAGACTGCCCTGTCTTTACTGGTAACCCAGCAATTTCCTTTCCGAATCTGCTCTGCTCTTACTCTCACACTGTGCTAACCCAGAGGTCCTCCATATCCCAATCGGAGGAATGACAATATCACACAGGTTCAGGCCGTCAAAGCCACAGCACTGGACATGGCGATGAGCAAGTGAGGTGAGACACCATTTAGCATCATTAGCCCTAGGGTTTTCCCCGAACAATTAGAAACAAGGACAGCTCTTTCTGCCAGGTCCATCAACCAGTAAGGTAAGTGGACTCCAGCCACCCGACTACCAGAAGGAAGGACAGTGGAGCACTTGGAGAGAAAAATCAGAGCTGAAAGACGGGGACAAATTCCCGAGGGCATGAAGCTATGCACAAAGCTAGATCAGTCCTGGAAATGTTCAGTTAGGTCGGTAAATTATCTCTCTCTTTCTCATAATAGCTAATTAGAGTTTAGCTTCTCTCTAATTGCAAGAGTTTTGCCTTACAGACCATGCATAATTGTCTGTTCCCTCCTGTGTATCACCCACTATATAATGTCTCTTGAGAACAGAGATGGTGCCTTGTTAACCATCTTATGTTCAGTTTCTATCATAGTGTCCAACTCAAATACTTAATTTAAAAAAAGTGAACAAATAAGTACTAATTTTCATAGCTATACCATTATAGTTAACATTAATTTAAAATAATTGATAAATAATTTAGCCTACACTTCTGAGTTAGGTATCTTGAATGGGCATAAAACAAATATGATTTTCCTTCCTCTCTGTCCCGTGGGAGATTATTGTGAAGAACTGAAATATTCAGAATAAAAAAAAAAGCTATCAACTATGGTGTCAAATCACATCGATGAGGTAAGATCGGCATTGATGTGGATCAGAAACGACAAAAATGACAGAGAAAGGAATGGTGCTGGAAGTTCTGGGAACAACACACGTCCTCCTCATCTCTGCTCCAGAGCTCCTCCTCCATAATGGTATCATCAAACAAACAGGCCACAGTAAGAAACTTTTGAGTGCTACTGCTTTAGGGCATCTTCTCTAAATAATAGTCTTTGGTTTGGTTTGGTTTTAGTTACAAAAAAAAACCTCATAGTATGAAAAACATGTCCTCAAAGTAGCTTCCATAACTGTAACATGTTGTCATATTAGTTTATCTTTCATTTATCTGTGTATATACAACTTTTGATGTTACTGTATAACAAGTTATATACATCCTAACACCTCACCTATACGTTCTTCATCATGCAACTCCTAGGAATAGGACTGTCTCTTACAAAGCTACAATGCCGTAATAACACCTAAAATAATTCACAACAATTCATAATCTAGTAACTAAACCATATTCAAATATCCCCCGTTGCCCCAACATTGTCCTTTTTAAAACTAGGTTCATGCGTTGCAAACGGTTATTCAGGCTCTCTGTTCTAGACTAACAGGATTCCTGTGAGTCATGTTTATATGAACAGATTACCCTTTCCTGAACATTCCCCAAAATACTACTGCCAAAAAATGTTAGTGTTTGCAACACAGAAAATATCATTACGAACCAAATAAGTTCTTAGGAAGAAGAGTTCTATAGAAAAGTAATAAACAATTAGCGATACAAAGGGAGCACAACGGTGAGCAGGTTGGGGGAGCTACAGAAAAGACTCGGAGCTAATCAAGAAACATTCATAAACACTTACTAACTGTTCATCACCCTCCACCGGAACTCTGAAGAGTCCAAAAGAAATGTAGTAAGTCTGAATGAAAAAAAGAGATATTGCACTCTCAAGGATTTCAAGGACAGTACAAGGACACTGAGCTGCCATCAGTACCCAGTGGAGGAGTTTTGTACAGGAGAAAATCTTGATGAAGATAATAATTGGGGGAAAAAAGAATGTAGCACAAGAGGTTACAAAAAGGAAGGAAAACGTAGGCACAGGCTGTTACAGGTGAAAACTGACAAGGGCAGAATATTTGCTTTTAATTCACGTCTTTCATTTTGCCAGAAAAGGCCAGGAGGCTCTTCAGAAACAGTGGACACAGCCATACTTACATACAAGTGTTCCAGGTCCTTCCCCTAGACCTGCCACTAATCAGCTGTGTGACCTTGCAGAACTCAGGAAACATACCCAGCCCTCAACGTCCTCACGTGAAACATGAGGCGGCAGGATAGATGACAGCTAAGGTTCAGCCCTGAGTTCCTCTCGCTCCGGGACTGGAGTGGCCGTATCAGCCCTCCTCCGTGTACACTTAAGGTTTCCTGAAATTTTCAAATGATGTGGATAGAAAAGCATTTATGTTTAACAGGAGATAAGCAGAACTTTACAAACAAAACTTGGGAAAGTGATGGCTTTATGTAGGCTGAGTTTTCTCCTGGTGTCCTCTTTAGCGCTACTGTGGAAAAGTATAATACAACGAAGAGACAGACCTATGGTCAGAGTATCTCAAAAGAAAGTCTTAACTGGAAATTTAAGGATTCTTACTGAATTATTTCTATTGGGCATTTAAGCATATTTTTTCACATGTACAATTTTAATTGTGATTTGATTAATAATAGTATTAAAACCCTTCACCCATAAGCACTAGGGTTCTTGCTCTACACCAGGGTTTAATACCTGATATTTCAGGTTAAATACAAATAGTGGCCATATTTTCAAGGTCATATCAGAATGAGTGAGTGAAACATCAAGTTTAAGGCTACACGTGCCACAGAATCTAGGGCCAAGGAGTGTGCGAACTGGACAGGAGGTGTCACCATCCCCAGGAACATGCAGCTCATAAAAATGTAGGGTTTTTCTCAACAAATACCCTAACACACTGGGGATCCTTTACTGAGTGTTCATTGGTACAGAATGCATATGAGTAGGCAATTTTTTTTTTTTTTGCCGAAAAAGTATTTTGTTCTTAGGTTTGAAGTTAGTATGTTTTACAAAATCAGGCTGAAAACATTCCTGGAGCAGCAGATATCAAGTGAAAAATATGCAACAATTCAGAGCCAATGATGCAGTAGTGTTTTAGGAAATAAAAGGGTAAGGAGTGAGGAACATTAAAAACAGTAAATGTAGTTCTTTCCTCAAGAAAAAAATATGACTTTGTTGATTTAGTTTACATGCATTAAAGTAAGTAACAGATCCTTCATTCAGCATCCCCTGATACATTTTACGGATATCAGGCTGTTGCATTAACAGGACAAACGTGTCTATGTAGATTTCCAATATTAAACTTCTAGGACTGTGTTGACTGTTCTGTTTTCCACTAACTCTGGTGCATAAGCAAATCACTATTAAGTGTGTTGGTATCCTGTTCTACCCTCTGCAGTTTCCTAGGAGTTTGACGACTCTCGGTTCCTCATGTAAGTGGAATCATAACAATAATTATCTCTTTGAAACTGACTCATTTCACTTAGCATGATGTCTTCAGGTACATCCAAGTACTAGCATGTGGCAGAACTTCCTTCTAAGGCTGAGATTTCTTCCTCCGTATAAAGCACGTTTTGTTTACATGTGCATCACTTGGTGGGCACTTGGGTGGCCTCCACCTTTTGGCTATTGTGAAAAATGCTGCTGTGAATACGAGTGTACAAATATCTGCATCCTGGGCCTTCACCTTTATCACCTGTACTAAGCTTGTGGACCACTTAGCTTTCCTATTTTTCTCTCCTTAAAATGGTGGCAGATTTTTCTTTCACTTTATAGAGTAAAATAAAATAAAATAAAATAAAATAAAATGTTTCCTCTCTGTGCTGGTAGCATATACAGTCATTTTCCCTGAAAGAACAACTAAATTTACTCCCCTGAAAACTTGAATTTTTTTGTCCCTTATCGCCTAAATCTTATTCCACCCTATTCTTCTAAGGTCATCATTTTTAATATTAAGTCATTTCATGTGTAGAAATGTTAGCATAATGAATTCTGAAAATTAAGAGTATCTGTAGAATATTCTAAGCTCCAGCTCCCTGGGTCCCAGATAAATTGTCCCAGTTTCACATTTTGGTTGGAATTTTTCTTGTCACATACTCCAGGCTTCAATCTTTCAACCCTCTTCACTCTATTAGTCCTTCTCTCAGCTCCCACATGTGAACTATTCTTGGTATTAGAAACTCATTTTTAAAGCAATACAATTTCAACAACTAAAATACCATGTGTGCTTGGCTAGGTTAAATTTAGCCTTGTGAAATTGCACCTTAGCAATTTTGCAGCATCAGTAAATGCTTCTCCTATCTCCCATTCCTTTTTATCCCTAATCCACAACTTGGATTCAACTGTAATTTCTTCCCCTCTAGTAAGTATGGCATTAAGGATGCATGACCCAAACCAAGGAGAAAAATAAGCACAGTGATATACCAAGTATGATCTAAAAATAAGAAAACAAAGCATATGAAATCTTGAGAACTGATGCCCAGAGCAAAAGTAGACTGTTCTCTCAATTTTTCAGTGCCATATTTAGAGTGTTCAAAGACTTGTGAGAAGCATATGATAATTTTATTAATAACCAGAACTATTCCAAAGACCTTGACTGTCTGAATTTCTAACACACTCAGTGTTCCCTATTTCCAGCTATTTCCTTTAGCAAGCCTTAGGAGGCACAGAAGAGAAATATAGATGAGCAGATGTAAATAACGCAACATTTAATTTTCACGTTAAATGCAATTGAAAAACAACTCTCATCTCTAGTACACCAACAGGCACGTTGTCCCAACTGTCCCCAACCAGGATTGCTCTTGGGAACATCAAGCTATCACACGAATGGGAAGCAGTGAGAGAGAAAGATGACATGGAAGAAATACAGACATATATGCATTGCAGCCACATGGAGTCAGGATTCCTATTACTGCGGTTGAAAATACCCTCAAAAGGAAGAATTTCTTCAAGTAATACTATTTTCATTAATAAAGGATTAACTGATTTCAAGATCACAGACTCATATAAACGTCTGGGTGTTGGTCTCTGGTGTATTCGTTTATGAATGACATTGGTCTCTGGTGTATTCACTTATGAATGGCAATGCAGTTGGGTTAGGAATTTTGGAGTCATTATCCATTCAATGTTTAACTAATTCCCCTTCATTTTCTTCTAAAAATTGGGTCTGAAGAGGGAAATTCTGAAACTAGATCAAATGAAATGTTCTTACTTAGAAATTACCTTCCTAAGTGCTTATAAACGTGTCCTTATCCTGCACATTTAAAACATATTATGAGAGTATGCTAGGTAAGTGTTTCCTTTTATTAACTATTTAATTAATCCCTTTGGTCAGCGGACTTACATTCTTCTTCAGCTCAGAAAGGCACATTCTACTATATAATTAATTAAGGTTTACAGTCGATTTCTTCTACTCTCTTCGTCTAGCATTTCAATTACAGGAGTTTATAATTTCTCTAGTCTTCATATTGACTATTTTCCTCTCATATTTAATACTTTTCTTGGTGTTCTCCATTATCACAAATGAAACATGAATTATATATGAAATATTATGAACTACAAATAAATACAGAGAGTTATAATCCTAAAATGAAGGGAATAGGAAAGAGGGGAGACATTTTTCTTTTGTTCTGTTTATTTGCCTCTTTGTTGCTTCCCTGTTTGCATCTTGATTGCGGCTGCTTATCTGACCAGGGCTGCTGGTTGTCACTCACTGTGGGGCAGGCATCTCGTGCCAGCACTTCCATGTGCAAGTCTGAAATCGTCATTCAGGTCCTCCCACATGTTCCTCTGACACTGGAAACCTGCCCCCAGCTCACCCCTTCCTCCCACCCTAATCTAGTCAGGTTCTTGCTCCAAGGTCCCCTTACCAGCAGCCCTCCCCTTGGGGAATGACAATTCCAAAAGAACTCAAGCCTGGCCAGCTTTCATTAAATCCATTTAACCCATGGGAAACTCACACATCCCTGCCATGCCAAAAGAGGAGGTATAGATTGCTCCATGTCTGCCTCACTTTTTCCAGGCATTGGTTTTCCTTTTGCTTATGTGCATGGCACATAAGGAAACCTGCTGCCTAAGAGAGGGTCTAACAGAAAGAGCCATATTGTGGTCTCATCTTCTACCATCCTGATCTCTGGGAGAGGCTCTCTTGGACACCCAATCCTTTGAGTTGGAGGTTGGAGGACTTCAAACCACAGAACGAGCCACCAGGCAGGCTCTACACTCCTTCTTCCTCCCCTTTGTTAACTCCTTATAGCAACAGCAACACAAAAAGAAGTCATGAGATCACAGACTGTGTGCATGAAAAGCAAGGAAGCTGGTGGGAACATATGTGGGAGACAACTCCCTGGACCAGAATTGTTGGGCACCAGGAAATGAAGAAACCATAACCTCAGGTTAAACTGAAGAAAATGCAGATTTTATATATAAAGGGCTTGTCTTGCAAGCTGTTATAATATACCTGTAGTGGGTATCTGGCGAGAACAGCCGCAAAGTCCCTCTGCATGCTTATTAGGAAATTATCTATATGTTTCTTTTCATTCTCCAGATTGCCTTTTTGCCTCGAGCTTTTCTGAACTCTTATCCATGTTGATGGCTGGATGCTGCTGAGACAATCACTGATCATTGTTTCTAGTCTCGAGCTGTTGATAGGCAGGAAGAACTGGGACCACTCATCAGAACAGCAAGAGTGAAAAAAGCATGGACTGTGTAATCAGACAGAATCCATTTCCATTTCTGACTGCATGTTAAAGCTGTACCATCTCCCCAAACCTTAATTTACTCGTCTTAAAAATTGTGTGATCTCCTAAATTTGATGTAAAGATTACATGAGATAGTGCAAGCCAAGGATACAGCATCCGGTTTACACATAGATGCATTATGTTACAAGACGATACCTACATTCTCTGCGAATGCTTTTATTGTAATAGCAAAAACAAACAAACAGAAAACAAACAAAAACCTCTGAACCAACATACGCTTATAATAATAATGATGCCCTCTAGGTACCCCAAAATATTTATGCAAATGTTGTTCAGAGATGAACTCCTGATGAAAAGTAAGACTTTATATTCTATGCTGCCGATGGGACACACTTAATACATAAAAGCTCACAGACTATGGACCGAGGTTTCTGTCCATAATAAGCCCCTTTTCATATTATGCATTAATATTTGTCTTTTTATTTTCCTCATTTCAAATCTCTACTAAAGCTCAAACCCGGTTCCAATGTTTGAGATTTCAGGAAATAACCAAGGGCTAAGAGTATCGTGAAGTTCATCTCCAAGTTACTTTAATTTGGTGATAATATCTCTCGGGGATCTTGACCTTCACTTCTGAGGATATTGGTTTACAGCTGCATCTACCACACACAATATATATGACTAAATGACACTGAGATATTTTAAGTTATCTGTCCCACTGGGAGTGCATCTCATAGTCTGGTGAACGTTGCTAGTTTTAATTTGTCAATCATAATAAACGTCTAGTTACACTAGAATAAGAATTAAATTACAAAAGTCCAGGTACAATATTTGGCTTTAGTTTCAAAAGAAAAAGGATGAAATCCACTCAGACATTATTATCATATTTTTAAAAATCCAACCAAATAGAAATAAAAATATAAAAGCTTCCAAGGGATTAGCTACAATAAAAATGATCAAGGAGAGATTAGTAATTTTAAAAACTGAGCAAACAGATTTTGATTTTTCAAGTTTTAAAATTTTTTCTTTTTTGAGGTCTCTAATATCCATGCTTCTGCAGGAATATACTCATTTTAGAATTTGAATCAGAGTTAGATGTTAATTAACATACATTTTTTCTTCTTACCAGGGAAATGCATGTTTTCATCTAAAATAAGCCCAAATGACACAATGTTTAGATTATATTGTCAAAACCAATTGTCTACTTAGTGTCTATTCCTATATCCCTACCACAGATATTGACAGATAATGATGCAGTACAAAGAAAAGGTCTATTTTTAATCACTTCACAGTGAAATATAATAATACAAATGTACGTGTGCGTGCAGAAGCCCACAAATTATGGCATGATGCTGATAGCAAGAATCAATTCTGGTAACAACAACAACAAAAAATCAGTAGGCGTCTCATGTATCTGCCAAGTCTAATTCTGAATTGCTCTACGATGTGCTAATATAAGAGAAAGCAACCCAGATACCAACTGGGAAAAGCTCCAGATTTTCTCTTGGGTACACAAATCGTGACTTCAACTAGGAAACTGCGATAATACCAATGTTCCAGAAGATTAGGATGTGAATTCTTAAGAGCCTGAAACCTCCACAGGCTCATGGAAGGGGGGCCCTTAACAACTAAGCACATTTGTTTCAGAAACATCAAGGGAAATTGGGCCATTGTCACAATCCTCCTACAAGGGACTATTGAAAGTAATTTAAAGGTATGTTCCAGAAATAAAAATAAAATGGCTAAATCAAGGGTGGTCCAATTTCTATTCTTTACTAACTCAAATACAGAACTCTGCCCCCTCTCACCCATGCAGTTCTAGAACCTTGAACCAGCAGGCTGTGATGAGAACGCCAACCAGCCCACATCAAGAAGGGAGCCCGGCAGGTGGCCTTCTATACTCCCCATCAGCATGGAGAAACGGCCCACGGGACTCCTGCAGGTGCCCCTTTCCCTTCTGCCTCCTGCCATCTTGCCACCGTGTCAGTAAACTTCTGGGGAAGGATCTGAGTAAAGAATATGAAGAAAGGAACTATAAAACAGCTACAGCATGAGGGAAAGAGACGCAGAGGCAACGGCTGTTTGGTGAAGGAAAGAAGACCTAAAGAATACAGTCGCCTCCCGTCAAATGATTCCATCAGTTGGGATTCTGAATCCAACTTTTAGTTGTCAAGCTGAAGTTCCCACTTTGCAAACTAGAAGGGGACGATGATAAAGACAGCGGCATGTTAATTGTGGCTGAAACTGTATTTGGACTACCATGCGCTCCAAATCTACGTATCAGGGATGGTGCTATTTGAGGAAGAGGGAAAACCACCAGAGAGAATGGTATTTTAAGGACGTGCAGAAACAAAAAGTCAGATGTAAGTGCCTATTACAAAAACAGGTACAGGTCTTATGCAGTTTAAAAATGGAATATAAAGCAGTCAATATTTAATTATTCATTAAAAGAACTGGTTGCATTGAATCATTAGGCTATGTGCTCTTTCCTTTATGCTACTACTCTGCCCACTTTTCTCTTCCTCTTGGTTTCCCTTGGTTCATTCCCCATCATTTTGAGATGCCAAGGATTCATTCACTTTCCACATTTGATTTCTTTTTTCCAGTATCTTCCATTTTTCTAACACAAAGAGTACATAATGTATAATGATACTGTGGGATAAACTGATATAGAGACATCGATTTAAGTTACATGTATTTTATTTGGATAAATCAATTGTTGTGTTGACCAAAAATAACTGGTAATGATAATAATGACTAGCACTGTGTCCCTATATATGTATCCACATTTTACAGATGAGGATACTGAGGACCAGAGATGAAGCAAGTCCACACTTGCATAGTTTGTAGAGCAAAATTCAAACCTAGGCAGTTTAATTCTAAACTCATGTTCTTAACCACGGTATCACATATATTAAGAGTTTAAAAAGTATATAAACATACTAGGTTAAGTCATGAAACTAAATGAAGAGTCGAATGAATGGTATAATCAATAAGTGTAATAAATTCCGAAAAGACAATGATTAGGATAGGCTGAAATATTCAGAGAGAAGACATTCCTCTCTCACCCCATATAATGTTTTGGGATCTTGTGGGGGAAAAAAAAGGTAGAAGAAGAAGAAAGAGAAGAAAATAAAGGTAGAAGAAGAGAGGTAGAAGTTACAATTTTTTTATTATTATTCTTGTAATACACTGCCTGATCCCAGCTCACTGTAGAAATTACCTTCAATCACCCATCATCTAACGATTCTCTATGCTTTAGGGCATACTCGGTCACCTTTTATAAGCAGAGATTCTGAATCAACAAAAAACCTTTTAAACCCAGTTTAAATTTGCCCCCTTTTTCAAACACCATCTAGAAAATCCGATTCCTTAGTGTAATAATATGTAGGCAACATTGTATTATATAACACTGGGATATACTAGTGTTTCATTGTTTTCCCAATTGCCTATACCACACTTAATTTCAAGATAGAGTTGATGATCTCTATAATATAGCCTAGTAAGTACTAAGAACATTAAAAAAAAATCAACGTGGCAGTGGTATTCTGCAGTGCCCGATATTATAATAACACTTGCAAAAATTCCTTTGGGTTGGGTATCGTGAAGTATTTCAAAAACTTTTTAACTGCACATATACTCAGGAAATAGTGTTTATCATTTATGGTTTCCAATTAGCTGAAGTCCTGTATTAAATAACCTTGTTAAAAAAAATTCAGATTATGTCAATTCAAAGATAAGGGCAAGAAAGGAGAAAATACTCTTAATAAACTTACCATTCACCACAGGATGGATAAGTGGAGAAGGTTTAAAGTGAGTGGGTTGTGTATGAAATACCATGGGGGACAGTGTTCCTTCCTCGATATGACTTTTCTACTGGGTTTAAGGCAAGAAACTCTAACAAAGTTAATCCAAAATTCTGAAAGAGACTAATCAGAGCTAGAACTCTGAAAAGTCTGGAGCAAAGTGTGGCTCTTTGTTAAATTAAGCCAGACCTTGGAAACTGCAGTGCACTGAATACTTTTTGACTCAAATTTTATAGTTATAATCTCAAACTAGGCTTTTTACAAACATCTCAGGTATTTACAATAAGTATGTGAAGCTGTCTGTATTCTCTGGAAACATATTAAACCAGAGTCTGGAAAGGTCTGCCCATAGTCACTTAATCACTTGGAGATTAAAAAAAAAAAAAGTCCATTCACTTCTAAGTCAGTGACATACCCATGAAAAGGAAGAGGGGAATCTTGAAGTCAGAGAGTCTTTTTTTGTATCAAAGTCTCTTGGAATATCCTACCATGTTCCTTTCTATATAGAAAGACTAGAGTCATTTTCTCCATTTACCCTGAATTTCATTAGTTCATTAGATCCATATTTAGTGAGTGCCCATTGTATGTTAAATGCTATGTTTACAAGTTGGATATGTATTTGCAAATTGCAAAGTTATGGGATGATAACAGTACACATTCAAAATGCAATAACCTAAGGAAGTAACAGAATTGTGCTTTAATTTTTGTTTTATTTTGATGGAACTGAAGGGAAACAAAAATTCAATTTTGGATCTGTGAAATGTGAAATGTCAATGAGACATCCAATTGAAGATGTCAGCTAGACAGCTGCATATTTAGAGCTGAGGTTGAGAGTAGACAATTGGCTCAGAGATACACATTACACGTCACTGTCACCTACAAGATAGTTAAAGTCATTGTCACGTCTATTTCATCTAGAGGAAATGAAAGCTGAGTTTTAGAAGGGAACTAAATACGAACGAAATACAATAATCATATTAATAAAAGACTGATTAATGGGAGAAAGATACCAAAATATGCCTCCTTACCATAGTGATTATGTTAAGCTGGTTGTTTTTAAGAAAGAGTAGATAGACGTGAGGCTCTGAAAACTGAACAGAAATTACTTTTTTGTAATTTACATATATAAAATAAATTTACATTTATAAGAGAAACCTCCATTTGCAGGGGCGTTTCCCTTACTGTACCAGGAAGAGAAGGATGACCAAATCTCTAGAAACTGTTACCAATGGAGAAGGTATCATCTCAAATCTGCAAAACCACTTTACCGTTGCTTACTGTGTTTTTCCGGCTACATCTCCCATAACTGACTCCCCACTCTCAGCATCATCTGTCTTCAGGTGAAGCTGCTATTTAAGGCGATGCTTCAGCTATTTCAGAAATTTACTCAGTTTTCCTGGATGTTTCCCAAGTACACAGGAGGTAACCACGTTATTAAACTTTTGTTTGTTTTTCTCCCATGGATCAGTCTTTTATCAATTTAATTATTAAACCAGCCAAGGGATCTACTAGGGAAGAAAGGAGAAGTTTTCATCCCTACAGCGGGCAACCCACAAAGGGCCCTTCACTGCCAAGACCGTGCTTGCTCTAAAGCGACTGCAGCTGAGGGATCCTGGGACCTCTGACAAAAAGCCAGAAAAGAGAAAAATTTTTATGACATCAGTTTTACAAATCTCTGCCTGCAGGGTCTGATGGAAGTGGGAGTCCTTTCCTTTCCTAAATTTAGAGTAGCAGGAGAAAATACTTGTGAAACTGGTTACCTGGGTATAGTGACTTTGGTGACAACTTCTTCTGAGTATTCTTGCTTCCTGTTGATCCTCTTCCTCCCAGGGACGGTCACTGTTTTGTATGCCGTTTGTATAAGGAGGAAAACGGCAGATCTTGTACGAGGTTTTGCTTTAATCTTGTTCTAGATCCTGATGGCTTGGCTCTGTTATCAGTAAGAATAGTCTCTCTGGTCTCCCCCAACTGGAGGATGCATGTACCATCATGCATCTGAAGCACAGACGAATAGGCTGTGGATCTGGTAAGCAGCGTTCTGTTTGTCAACCCATGGCAGTTCTCAGGAGAGTCTGTCACAAGAGGGTTCCACCCCTAATGGGCCATGGTCATCTCAACCTCTGTTGCTCTGTTAACGCTGGAAATATCCCACTCCAGTAGCCCCTGCACCATGTCACGGATTAGTGGGTCTGTTGCTGGGGCATCTTACATTCTCCTAGGAAACTGGAGACACTGTTGGCACGACACCATTCTTTTTAATGCCTGTGACAACCCATATTCTTGCTTTCATAGGCTAACTTTGGGAGTGAACGTTCTGAATCATGTAAGGACTGCATTCTTCTTATGGCTGCCTCTTGTGTCCTTGGTTAAGCCACACAAAGGCTTACTGGTTTGAATCACTGTTGAGATTAAGAGATGCTACTCACCAATGGCCAGGCAATGGATCTTCTGAACTGGAGTATTAAAAAAATTTTTTTTAGCGAGCTCTCATCCTAAACAATTGTCTTACTGGTATCTATGCAAAGATAAATGGAAAAGAGGACACAGAGAGGCGTAACAGCTGGCCTTAGGAGCTCCTTAATAGAATGGAACAACAGAAATTGGACTTAGAACAAAAAATAATGTCTGCATCTAATGCAGATTCCCTTCTCAAAATCTGGCCCCATCTGCCTGTTTCAGCTTCCCTTTTCCTACAAGATTTACAAAGAACACTCCAGCCTGATCTCCAGGTCCTGGGTACACAGATTACTCATGAAAATAACTGAAACTCAGGAAATGAATTTAGCAGAAGCACCTGGGACAGGCAGTAGGGCTCACTTTGCTGTTTCTTACTGTAACTGAGCAGGACTCTGTGGGGCCTTCCTGGGACAGAGCCCTCCCCCATATCTTTTGTTGTGACTCCTCTCTGAAGTACCCAGATAATAGTATCTCAAGCATATGTCCTGAGTTTTTCAGATGCTAAAAACCACCACCAAAGGGAAGCAACTAACTACTTGATGATCAAGAGCACATGGCCGTCAGATCTTCTGGTGCTTAGGGGTTGAAAGTGTTGACGCCCTGTTACCTCGGGGTAACATCAGCCAATTAGAGAACTGTGCAAGAGCTGATCACATACCCTGCAACCCTCCTCCCTCACCTGGCTTTTAAATATGCTTTGCTGAAACTCTTTAAGGAGTTCAGGGTTTTCTTGGGCATGAGCCACCCCATCCTCCTTGCTCAGCCCTGCAGTAAACCTTTCTCTGCACCAGACTCCAAAGTTTTGGTTTGTTTGGCCTCATGGTGCACTGGGCACACAAACTTGCCTTCAGTAACACTAGAAGTACAAGACCCAAAGTAGGCTGAATTCATGAACGCAGGACCACAAATACTGAGGGCTGATGGCAAACTTATACATGGATTTCCAAGTGTGTGGGAGACTGGCACCCCTCACCACTGCATTGTTCAAGGATAAACCGTGCTCTCGTAATCCATTCCAGTAAAGGTTCCTCAAGAAGCCGATAATACTGATCTACAAAATCAAATAACTCCTTCAGACTGTACCCTCTGGTTTCAGTAGGTTTTTGAAGATCTGCTGCAGTGCAGGGGACATGAATTCTTTGCAATGGGGGTCAAGGATTCATTCACAGAGGACATGACACAGGAACTTCTGAAGCAGGCAGAGCCTCATGACAGAGGCCTGGGAAGTAGGAGGAGTGATAATGTTACCCAGCGCAAGTTTGTGTGCCCGATGCACAGTGAGGCCGCTGTGAAGTACTATTATCTGGGTGCTTCAGAGAGGATGTACAGCAGCGCACACGGGAGGTGGGGGTCTGTCCTGGGAAGCCCCCACAGGGTCCTGCTTGGTTACACAAAGGTGCATACTTGTTGAAAAAAAAATCTGCATATGACTGGACCCATGTGGTTCAAACCTGTGTCGCTCAAGGATGAACTGTCATTATTTTGGGAGCTGTGCCTTCGGTTCTGAGGGGTGCGGAGTGGAAGAGCGTTTTGAGGTTGATACAGAACCCAGAGGTCACTAACCAGGTCATGGTAAACACTGTGATTAATGCGACCCTTTCACATGAGCACCTCAGATACTCTTATTGTTGAAAAACCGGAAAACACAGTTTGGGAAGCCTTATTAAAACTGCTGTCTCAGCTTCCCCACAAGGGTCTAACAGATGCTTAAAAAAAAAAAAATACATGAGGCGAATTAATTAACAAGAGAATGACAAGAGGCCAAGCAGGAGAGTAAAGAAACTCTTCCCAACAAGGTGGACATTCTTAAATGATAGTTAAAGAATAAGGTGAATAAAGTGAATACTGTTTGGGGCAAAACAAAGCGGAGGCAGGAAGCGGAGAGTCACAGGACTCATGCAGCAGTGTAGAAATCTTTAGATAGTTATTACGAAATGGGTAAATAAAACAGACATTGATGAGTAAACAAAGGTTTCTGATACAACACAAAGGTTGAACAGGCCAAAAGGGACCTCTGGCTGGCTCCCACGATGTTAACAGTCCCTAAACAAGTCTGCTCTATTTACTGTGGTTTGGAGAAATTTAAAAGCTGGAAGGTAGAAATTACTATGAGAAATCTGACCAGCAACCACCCAGGTCAGTAGTTAGACAGGTTAATCAAGTTAAAGATTAAGAAAAGGATCAACGTCCCTCAGCTCAAGTCCTCACTGGGTACTCAGAGCTCTTTGCACAAGGATGAGTGCTACCCCCAAAGGGAAAGGAGAAGACCCCAGTTCCCGCCACACCTGGAAGAGAAGAATTCAGATGGGAGACGGAACATTGTGCAGCAAAAGATTTTAAAGGATTAATCAGCAAAGGGAAAGCACACCTCCAAGAACGGGAGGCGGGCTGCTCCAAGGGAGGGGAAACGGTGGTCTTCGCCCCGTCCCTTAGACCCTCGCTTAGACGTGGTCTCTTGATTGACGGCTTTTGCCCCTGGAGTGCGTAGTCATGTTTGTTCTTTTTGTGCATGTCCTCAGCCACGATGCACACAGGAGCAGCCACGGTGGGGCCTAAATCGCAATACTAATTACACTACAATGAACAGTGTGTCAGGTCCGGTTAGGTCTTTGTCGCTACTGCGCAGTTGCGGCTGTCAGATTCTAACCAGTTTCTTGCTGGCACTCATTTAGAGGAAGTAAAGCTCCTTTACGCTGGAGGTGGGCACAATGCCATCTCCTGGACCGTCTTCCCTCCACTCCACCTATCTGCCTTGTGTCCCCACTCATCTAACTGCGTAACATGACTGAAATGATCCCCAGGTGGAGAAAAAAAGGATGTTTCCAGGACTTGATACAAGAGACATGCACTGTGGCACAAAACCCACTGGTGAAGCTCAGATGTGGGTTATAATAAGAGTGAAAAAATACAGAAATGTAAGAGATTTATAAAAATCCTTTCATTTAAACAGGCTTTCCCTGAATGTTTTATGGAAACGGATCTTAACTGTGGCTGGGAACACTTCCCCTACTCAGCAATGTAAAACCAAATCTACTGATGGCGTTCCAACTATATGTCTATAGTTAGGAATGCAAGAGTTGATGGAATTAAAGTAAAAGTTTGTGTGAGATAAAATTCATATTTTATGGCAAGACAAGAAAAATTAAACATGAAAAAATTTTCTCTGCCCTCTGGCCTCCTCTTTCCTCTCTACGGCGCGTTGTGTATCCGCATTATCTGCCCATCGGCAGATACACCTGCTCAGTCAGAAAGAGCAACGTTCTCCTGGCATCAGCGAGACAGCTCCTTAAAAGATACCCTTCCTTCTTGATCTTGTAAGAGGTCACGATGACCCACCACTGTGCACCTGCACATCTGGATTGTGTAAACTGTCAATATACATCATTTAATGTACTGCCCTCTGTTTCAAAAAACTTTTATAACCGTGCTTTTACTGCTAATGGGCAGGACAGCTCTTGGAGCTTTCTGAGATGCTACTCCCTTCTCCCCGCAAGTTACAATCCTCAGTTTGGCTGGAGTAAAAATTTCCACTTCTTTTTCACATCGACTGATTAATTTTTGTCAACAATTGTGAACAACTTATTTCATAATTTAAGAGTGAAATTTATATCTACTTATTTCATACAAGTGTAGAGCCTAAAATATCTTTGTATATTAAAAGAAAAGTGAAAAAAAAACTTCAAAAATCTAATTGAGGAAGCCAAGAGATCTCAGTACAAACTAAAGTTAAATTAGGTAGAAAAAAATGACTAAAGTAATGGATAGAATATTGAAATGTAGATAAGCTACAACATTTAAAGTTTGTTGATTCTCATTTCTTGTGTCTTCAATTACAATGTTTTATTCTAAACCAGCAGATTTCAAAAATGTTTTCTCAATTAAAAACTTTACCTCTGGTATACCAAATACAGTCTGTTTTTTGCTGTGTCAGAAATTAGTCTTTGGGTGAGGGGAAAGCATGGTTATTATAGCATTTTTTTAAAGGTAAAAAGTTACAAGGACATAGAAGGTTTTATATTTTAGATAATTTCAACTGAGAGAACTTAAAAAGTTGACTATGCTTTACAATGTCAGAGATAAATTCGAAAAATTATGATTTTTTTAACTGAGAAAAAAAGCAATATTTAAAATCAATTACCCCCAAAAAGCAACTCTCACAAAAATAACTAGAATAACAAAAACATTCTTAATTAACAATCAAGAAGGAAGTGAAACTAAAGATATTAAATTTATTCCCTGTTTCTCTACACTTTGCAGATTACCTGCAAAGAATATATATGACTTTTAAAAATAAAATTCACTTAATTGTCCTTACTCATCAATCTGTATTGGCATAACCTGTGTCCCCACTGACTTTTCTTTTAGATGCATAATCTTTTTCTCATTTTTTTCTCCCTAAGTAAATAGCAAGTGATCAATTAAGTAAGATTCCCTGTTAGAGAATATAATAATTCTGTTGTTGCCAATTGGGATACTATTTTTTTCTCTCTCAGGACTATGATAAAGAAAAATATAGTGTTAGAGGGGGAAAAAATAGGAGTGCAATAGAATGAAGAGAGAATACAGGCTGAAAAAAAAAGAAAGGATGAACGAGGGATCAAATTTGGTTATTCTGGAGAAGAAAATTAGTAGCCAAATATCTTCATTACTCATCAGAATTCAGAAAGCTACATTATAACGGCTAAAAAATTATTAAGATCCTCAAAAGTTTCTTCACTGGCCTAGACTTGGAGAAATTCATTATTTGGTTTGATGTGTCATAACCAAGGTGAATTACACCAGAGATTAGAAGACATATTAAGTTTATTTGCACTTAGCTTTTTTAAAATTACTACATTGATTTAGTCTGTCATTCAAGGTCATATTACAAAGTTATATAAAACATCACTTAGGAGTCTATTTTTATTGATTATAAAATCATAAATTTTAGACTTTTGACTCTCAAAATAAACGACCTGTTCCACATGGATCAGTCTCAACAGAAACAGCCTGTTTAATGGACATATAAATTCAAAACAAACAAGGAAATTAGGTACCTGGTAAGCAGAGATGTTACAGAGCATTCATTCAGCTATTGTTCTGCATGTGTCCCTGAGTGGCGGGAAACACATGGCGCCCAATGCGCTTGAACTGAAGAGCTCCTCTCTAGAGCAGGATGGGGTTTCAGTTAAGGTGTTCACTGGCTACTGCCTTAGAAGGCACTGCCCCTACTCTCCAAAAACACAAATTAAAAGGTTCACAAGTTAAACAAATGATCCAGGCAATTTCCCCTTTCCTTAAAATCAACTCTCTATTCAAAATAAAACTATAACTGAATCCCTACCTACTGAGAACAAAAACATAGCTTGAATCTCTACATTCTATCAGCCAAGGATATACTGTGAGGTGAAGGACAGAGGGTACACAAATACAGAGGTATCCTGGGCTTCCTGACTAATTCATTTCATTGTTGTCAATTGCATTAACTCTCCAATTGCAAACTTCCCTTTGCCCATTTACTGGATTATCCCTTCAGCATTTCTTGTTACTGCCGCTGCCTGAGGCAGTCTATTTGATTTTGCCTACACTGCTCAGGGCTTGCACAGAGCAGCAGTGGTAAACTTGCAGTAAAAATGAGCCAAGCCTTTAAATGCTTACTCAGACAACTTGGCTGACCCCATCAGGCTTCTCCCTACTAAAGCCTGGAAATGGATTCTGCCTAGGAGAAAAGTATCTTCTTCACAGAACCTTCTGCCCATAATCTCTGATTTTTCCCTGAGTCGCTTAAAGCTTTCAAAGCGACTCCAACTCCCTACCCATCAGAGCTATCTCAAGGCTGCCTTTAAAAGATACACTGAAAACACTTGGAAAATGATCCATTTCTCAGCCCAGCATCTTCCAAGAAATACCATACTTTATATTTCGTCTTCCTAGTCATAGCAAACATGCGTATCCTCTACGAATAATTTGAACTTCCTAGTCTCTCTACTCATTTTTCCCTTCCTATTACCGTTCCTATTGGAGTGATTTGTTTGTTTATATTTTGTTTGTTGAACTAATGATCACCCAAAGCATAAGATACAGAGAATCAGTATAGCAGAGTGATTAAGTGCATGGATCCAAGAAACGGTCTACCTGATTCGAACTACGATTTTTTAATTTACTATCTCTATGACCTTAGGCAAGTTATTCAATTTCTCTGGGCTTCCACTTCCTCATATGTAAAATGGAGATAATCATAATAATTACTGGCCTCACAGAGTTGCTTCAGAGATTAAATACATCAATACAGTTTAAGCATAGGTACTTAGATGGTTTTTTTTTTTTTGGTGGGAGGAGGTACATGCTGGGGATTGAACCCGGGACCTCATGCTTGCTAAGCATGTGCTCTACCACTTGAGCTATTCCTCCCCCTTAAAACATACGTACTTAGAAAAATGTAACTTATAATGAACTCATGATAAACTCTTCATAAGTATCAGAGTTTATTATATTTGCCATCCAAGATGCCATATGAGGGATAATAAGTACCAGCATGCAAACATTTGGCTTGCTTTAAAAGCACACCACTCTGAATACTCACAAAGAGAGCCAAAGTCTGCCATGAGCTGTCTTTTGCCCTCATGGGATGAAACCATGAATAATAGCTGATCATGACTACACAGGACACCAAAATAATGATTTTGCCAGCTTTGATCCTGTGGAACTCAGGCAGGATGGAGCCAAGACACTTGCAAAGGGCTACAAAAAGAGAGAGGAAGGAAAACAGGAGAAGAAAGGGCAGAATGGATGTACAAGTGTTTTGCCTCATACTTTGTACTCTAGGCATGTTTTCGATCAGATACTTATGGTAAAACAGTCTTTGTGAAACATGGACTGTTCCTAACACCCCTTAAACATTTTATGGAGTAACAGCATGAGAACTGTTGGAGAAGGCATTGCCCAGGACTTCTGACCTGTAGAATGGTCTAACCTACAGCCAGGCATACCATAGGAAGTTCCAGAAGCTTCCACTTTGACATTTAAATTGACAGTAGAGAGACACAGAGCATTTTAAGAGAAAGGCACTAAAAACATGGAGACATCCTGGACTCTGCAGTGGACCTGAGGAAGAAACATAAGCTTTGAGAATACCGTTTCTACTCCAAAGTCAAGACCAAGCTATATTATGTGGAGCATAGATAGACAGACAGACAGACAGATAGATAGACAGATAGATAGATAACTAGATAGCTAGCTAGACAGATAATGTATATGTGGGAGAGAATCTGGAGAGAGCTGGAGAAAGTGGCAGCATCTCTGTGTACTGAGCTCTGTGCTATTAGTAGTTTAGAAAGCAAATTTTCATTCAGTTAAGAAATGCTAAGATACTCTATGCTGTTTTTGATCACCTGGGCAAAAGAAGATAACATAGATGCAATTGTGTGATACACAAGAAAGTTTTTTTTACAAAATACGTTAAAGAGGAGGGCTTAGGAAAAGAATACCATTTAAGACTCATCCAAGATCTGGTAGGAGCAATTATATAGCCCAGCGCCAAGCTCTGCCAGCCATCAATCTCCCTAAGATGTCTGGCTATCTCTGGTTTTTATTAATTCAAGGGGGATCAAGAAAAATCATAGAGAACCAGAAAAAAATAGAAACAAAAAAACCCCAGAAAAATAGTTGAAAAAGCAAGGGTCATACATCAACTCATAAGATATGTCTGATTGAGAGCTGAGATGCCGGTAGACACTTTAGGTGGCTGGAGAAAGTATTTCCAATCCTCACCGCATGAGTAGAAGTGACACCATGGGCAAGTGCCCCTTCAGATCCCCTTGAAAAGGGCACCCTACCTACTGCTACCAGTGCAGTCGGGGGGAACGTGTAGCATACATAGGCTGGTAAATTACGTTTCCAATGGATTCTGGCATTGAGTTGGACAAAATTCCATCCTACTGGATCTGGCTGTGCTTCCTACCATCGAGCCCTTTTGGAGCCACCATCTTGCAATACTCTGAAAGCAGTTTCAGCAGCCTAAGGTGTCTGCACTGACAGAGAAGAATTCAGGACAGCATCTCAGGAGACTATTATTATTTGGCTTATCTCTGGGCATTACTGTCCACATTTCACCTAGACTACTGACATACTCCCTGTGGTCTAAGTGTGCCGTTATATGCACCTGGGCTGACTGCACTGCTAAGCCCCTGAAGTTTCCAGAGCAGAATGAGGAAGTCAGAAAAACGGTGCATGTGGACCCAGCACATGTAACCAGACTAATGTTGCTAACTAAGGTCACTTCCAATTTCTTTTAGGTTATCAACCTATTCTTTACCTCTTACAGAAGAGGTCTGGCATCTTCCCATGTTCCCTTTGTGTCAACTTGTATGGTCAGCTGGAAGTCAAAAACATTACAAGAGCAGTTTCAAATGTCTCAGTCTACAGACTGTAGTGAAAAGGAGCCAAACGCATAGTATAAACTTCTTTTGACGCTGAAAATGGTCAGATACCCAAGGACCTGAAAGAATAGCTAAAAGGGAAACTACAAGTTAGGAGAAAGAGTTCTCTCATTTTATGTGGAATGTGGACGCAGAAACATTGGCACAATATGCAATTACAGGACACGTGGAATTTTATCAGTGATCAATTTAGGAATGTCTGCTCCTCCAAGAAGAATTCTTGAGGGATTACATTAAGGAACTCTTGTATTAATGTTTTGTGTTGTTTTTTAACTTCTCAACTCTACTTTTTTCTTTTTTAATTAGACCGGGAGATAGGTAATACAAGGAAAATTAGCACAGGACCTCAACACGATGATGATGGCTGCCAACGGTGGAAGAGGGAAGAGTTCCAAGAGGCTCCCTCCCCGTACTGTAACTTTGGAAATGGCAAAGTTATCATTAAATGGAGGGGTACCACATAGTCATGCCTCATAAATGGCTTGTGGAAGCAGTAATTGCTGCTTCAGAGATACTTCTCAGAGATGCTGAGAGCAATGTCTGATGTCCTTGACACCAGGAAGAGAAAAGAGACTGGAGATCATTACAGTGCAGGTTTTCTGGCCCAAAAGAGCCCAAGATGTTTCAGGCATTTAATTTTTTTTTTTTAATTCTGGCACCTGTGAAGTAAGTATGATGGGAGTAGAAGGGAAAATGTGCCCTCCCAGAAAGGTTTATTTAAAATCACTCTGGCTTGTAAGTTTTAAAAAGTTTATGAGTATTTTCCCAAACTAACCAGTTAATTTGCTATTGGTAATAGGCTATTTTAGTAATCATATCGAAGCATATCCCACCAATAACCAGAATAAATCCTCTGTTCCAAGCTATGGGATTCCTTTCACTATAGTCTACGTCTTTGAATACCTTCTAACTAGGGCAGACCTTTTAAGAGTGCATTTCGAGAGGAAGACTTCTAATTTGGCAGAATTTTAAAAATATCATGACTAACCTCTGATACCCATTTCTGATATAAACCAGAAACATTTGGCAGAATTTTGTAAACATCTGGGGAACTCTCCTGTCCAAGTCAAAGCTGTGGCTACCGGCATTTTACTCTTTCCTTGATTTTATTTTATTTTATTTTTTTATGTGAGAGCTCAGGTTTCCCACTGTCTTCAGTTTGGGGTAGGTTTCAAGAGACAGTAAATTATCCTAAGCTAGTGAGAAACAAAGCCTTAAAAAGGTATAGGAGCCATTTATCATTTGGCAGCTGCAGAAGCCCAAAGAGTAACACATTCTGCTTCAAAGGCACTTATGATGTGAGGCAGGAAGTCACCAGCTTCCTCAATATTCATTCAATTCCAAGGAGTTCCTGAAGCATTCTGCAACAGGAGAGACTCTGCCTGGAGTGGAGCTATTTGTCCCCCTTCCCCAGATCCTTTCTGCATTCATTCTATAATAAGGCACTGAAAAATTAGTTAATGGTGATTTATACTTGCAACCAAAGGATGTATAGGGGTGTGTGTGTGTGTGTGTGTGTGTGTGTGTGTGTGTGTGTGTGTGTGTAAATGTCTGTTTTTTTAAGAGATTTGCTTTTTTTTTAATGAATTAAGCCTATTTTTCATGGTAGGCTCTAAAATACCAGTAACTAAATATTCCCCTTCATCCTTCCTGGACAAATATAGAAAATTAGGTAAGTCTCCATCTACATGGAAAATGTAGGGTACAAATAAGATGGACCTGAAAACCAGGTGGTAGCACACAGATAAAGATGAGGGGTCAGAGACCAAGACAAGGAGACTTCTGGGCACAAATCTGAGGCTCCTGTGGACTGAAAGGCAAGCTGGCAGGAAAATAAGTGTCTTCATCAACCTTTGGACAACAGATGATGACGGCAATCACTATTACAAGCTTATATTTATTTGGAGACAATTTTCACTGTTCCTTTCATGTTTCTGCAGAGTTTCCAAGCAGAGGCACAGACTCCTTTTTTTCCCAGACTGTTATTTCAAAGATGCCTTTGTAGTGAGAACCTTGAGAGATACAGATTGTGACCCTCTCTTGAGCCAAAGGCAGGTTTGTTTACTGTCTATTATAGAACATTCACGTTCCCTCAACTTGAAGTTCTCTTCCTAAGACTCAACTCACTGCTTGTGCAAAGGTCATCTGGCCCTTTTTCATGTTTTCCTGTGGGAACTAGAGTAGGGGAGCCAAGAAAAGCAAGAGGTACATGTCGTTTTCTGTGACATGATCAATAGTCCTTCTTCTCTGACCCGGGAGTCTTGTGTCCTCTGCATGAAGCTGCAGCATGTAACTTACTGCATTATAAGCAAGGTAAGATCTCAGACTCTCTACAGTCTTGGCAATGCTCTTCCTTATAAAATACTGTTTTGGATAGGAGAAAATAATCCTTGCACCTGAAGAAGCCTAGGCAAGGCTTTGAAAGAGGCTGCAGGATTTGAAGATTAACTGTGATCTAAGAGGTAAAAGGAGGAAATTGGGCCACAAGGAGCAGGAGGGTATTTCTCACATAGCTCCATAAAAGCAAACTATAAAATAAGAAATGTGTATTTGGGAGAAGCAGAGATACTGAACTACAGAAAAAGCAAAGAAACAGTAGAGAGAACTCAGAACATTCTAATAATGACAACAACAAAGGCAGTAATTAACTTACACATGGTAGTTTGCAGTTTACAAAGCATTTCCACACATATTGTTTCATTTGAGTATAACAACATTTCTTGTGAGATAGGCTTTACTATTTTAATTATACAGTTGAGAAAATTAAACTTTAGAAAGGTTATGTAACTTGTCAATGGTCAAAACTAACATATTCAGAACATGAACAGTAGAGAAGGATGTAAGAATGTTGAATAAAACCAAAACAAAAATCAAAATTTGGTCATAAGCTCAGAATCTTTCATCACCAAGTTTTTCCCTTTATATACTGCCCCACCTGCCTCCTATAAACATGTCTTTCTCGCATATGTGAAAGAGCAAAATCTCTCTTTCTATCCTATTAACTTCAGCTATGATCTTTCCTCTTTCCTCTCATGGCTAAGATTCTATAAAGAGCAGCTTATAAGTATTCTCTCTGCCTCTCTCTTTTTCCACTTCGTTAATATCTTTAATTTCTCCCAATGACTATGCATTGATAGACAACATTTTACTAATGACATTCATGGATCCATATTTTATGACTGTCACTGAATTCTCAGCCTTGTCCTCAGTGTTTATAGGTCTGTCCATGTGCAGACATACATGCTCAGACACAAATACGTGTATACACCAAAAATCCTTCCAATTCTTCCCTAACGTGTCACTTTCTTCCATGCCTCCATCACACACTCTGATAACTATTTGGAGTTTCTCTGTTTCTTTTAACCCCATTAAATACTTTCAACTAAAATTAAAATTCCATTCCCCTTTCAAAGCCTGCCCACACAAGGAAGGGCTAGATCACTCCAGGAGTCTCGCGCAGGCTGTGGTTCAAGACGGTGACATAGGAGTTTCCTGAACTCACTCCTCCCATGAACACACCAAGTCTACCGCTATATATGGAACAATTCCCTCTGATAGAAATCCATAAACCAGATGAACGACCCCTACACCTGGGGCGAACAAGAAACAGCCCACACCAAAATAGGCAGGAGAGGCTGAGGCACAATCTTGTCATGAATCCCGTCCCTACTGTGGTGACACACAACCAAGAGGGAACTCACAACTCCCAGCTTCTCCCTGAGAAGTGAGGGGTTTGGACCCCACGTATGGTACCCCGACTTTTAATACTTACACCTAAGAGATGGGCCCCCAACATCCAGCTTCGAAAGCCAACAGGGCTTGTGTCCAGGAGACCCACAAGGCTGTAGGGAACTGAGAAGCTGTTCTTAACAGACTAGGAAGGACTCACTGTGGCTAAGCCCCCAGGTCCAGTGCAGAGACAGCAGATTAAAATTTGTAATGCTCAGGCTTTAAAATGAGAGTATATTATGTATTGCTTATCAAACGTATGTACATGGATAAAGAGATACAGATATGGGTAGACATTAACATGACCAATATCACAGGGATGAGCACATGAAGTGATACAGAACTTTAAATCACTAAAATAGTTTCTTCCACGAGAAAGTATGCAACATTTTGTGTAGGAAAGTTGCTTAGTCTCTCCATTAAAAAGGACTATTTGCCACTCTTAATAGCTGTGGCCAGAGAAGCAAGCATCTAATTTAATACACATCTAGGGGCTGACTGCAATGCTCTCCAGAGATGGAAGGCTGGCAGGCATCGCCGTTGCTGGCTCTCTCTGCCTCGCCCTAGGTGGCCTGATATACCAGAAAGGAGCCTGCACACACGTCCGGTGCCTCAGCTTTTGCAGACGCACCCCTCGATTACTTGACTCTCGTGGCCCGTGGGATTTAGGTTCAGGGGCCCCACAAGTCTGTAACAGAGAATCAGTTCTTAACTGTCTAACCCCCAAGGCACAGTGCAGAGGCTATGAACTGAAATACCCACTCTTTCAAAGAAGGATGCCTGCTTGCAGATTATGTACCAACAGGTACAGGAAAAGTGCTTCACCTCACTGATCATCGGGAAAATGCAAATCAAAATCACAATGAGATATCACTTCACACCTGTCAGAATGGTTATCATCAAAAAGATAAGAGGTAACAAGTGTTGGCAAGGATGTGCACAAGAACCTTGTACACTGTCCATGGGAATGTAAGTTGGTGCAGTCACTATGGAAAATGGTATGGAGGTTTTTCAAAATATTGAAAATAGATCTATCATATTTTCCAGCAATTTCACTTCTGAGTATACTTCTGAAAGAAATAAAAATCAATATCCTGAAAGGATTTATGGACCTTCATTTTCATTGCAGCATCAGTACAATAGCAAAGACATGGAAACAGCCTTTATAAGTGTCCAAGAGAAAAGAATAAAGAAAGAAAATTTTATACACACACACACACATAAAAAATTCAGCCATGAGAAGGATGTCCTGCCATTTAACACAGACGGCCCTTGAGGGTATTATGCTAAGTAAAATAAAACAGAAAAGAGAAAGACAAATACTGTGTAATCTCACTGATACGTGGAATCTTAAAACAAAAGCTGAACTTATAAAGAACAGACTGAAGGTTGCCTGAGTTGAGGGGTAGGAGGTGAGTGAAACAGATAAAGGTGGTCAAAAGATACAAACTTCCAGTTATAAGTCAGTCCCAGGAATGTCACGTACAGCATGTGACTTAGTAAACAATACTGTATTGTATATTTGAAAGTTGCTAAGAGAGTGCATAGTAAAAGTTCTCATCACAAGGAAAAAAATTTATAACCTTGTGCTGATAGATGTTAACTAAATGTATTGTGGTAATCAATTTGCAATACATATCAAGTCATTACATTGTACACCTAAAACTAATACAATGTTATATGCCACTTCTACCTCAACTAAAAAGAATCTTGTATATGTAACAGTCAGATTTGCCACATGTTTGTATCTCTGAATAGACTAAGCTCTTTGATTGAAAAAAGCGTGTGTTCATTTCTGTATTACACAGAACCAAGCATAATGCCTAAGAGTAAAAGGTATAAATACTGTTGGCTGAATGACCAATAAGTAAAATTAAATTCCTTTAGTCTGAATCTTACACACTTATATTTGTGTGCATGTGTGTGTATGTGTGGAAGAGTGTGTGGGGGGGGGCACTTCCTGCTATTATGTGGATGGTGGCAAATAAGAAAATTCTGGTAAATAACAATTTTTAATCTCTAACTGAATTAAGGATGAAGTATATAATTTAGTAAGCGTGAATATTTGTGATCACTTTTGCTATAACTTGTCATACAAATATTAATAATAAAAGTAAGAGATTACTTATAGGTAGGAAGGATTATCTTCACTTTATAACGTGAATAAACAGAAGCTTAAAGAGATTGGATGACTTGCTTAATGTCCCAAAGTAAATGACAGGTTATATTTTGCTTGTGGATACTGTCCACCATCGTAGTTTTCACCAAATACTTTATTTCTCTCCCGATACCGGGCAGATGGGAGGAATACACCTCTCTACTCCCTTGAAGTTAGACAGGGTCACACGGGTTGTTTAGCCCAAAGAAATGTTAAGTGTAACAACATCAGGGAGAAGCCTTCAGAGCCAGCACCGAATGCACAAATCTGCATTTCTCTCTGTGACAGCATCTGTCAGTCTTTAAGGTTGATGACTGCTCCGTCCAACTGTGCCCTGATCAAGGACAACATGAAATTAAATCATTTGCTGATTCAGATCTAGAAATGCAATAGGAGCAAGAAATAAACCTCTATTCTGTTAGGCCACTGAGATTTTGTGAATTCCTCGATCGCTGCCTAATTTGGCCCACACCTTGACCAAAGTATTTCACTGAAGTGCTAACTTTAATATTAAAGTCTGTTTCCATAAACCTTAATAAAACTAATAGGCAGGGGGCAAGCCTGAAAAGTAGGAAAAAATAGACATTTAAGATATCACTGAAAATGATGTATTTTTAGAATACCAAAATAATGGAAATTTAGACATTCATAGTTATTACTTCCTTTTACTATTATAAGATTAAAGTATTGAAAAGTCTAAGGTATAGGAACCCAGAGAAGCCACCGACAGGAAATTCAGCCTGAAGCAGTACAACAAACAGGAGCCAGCGCCAGAGATGAGGCAGAGGGACTATGCAGCCAACATACATTCCAGAAATAAAATCTGGGTCAGAGCCAGGAACTGCTGAGTTAATCAATGTGAAGCAGAAGAAACAGGGTCGGAAATGAGAGACGTATCATCTAAAATAGAGTCACAGATTCCAATTTCAGACCAAGTGTCAGGGCCAAGTCAAGACATTCCACATTCGGAGTATAAGTGAGTAGGTTTGTATCAAAGAATAAGAAGGCCTCATTTGATATTAAACTACCTCAGTCATCACCATTATGACCCTCATCAAAATAATAATCTATTGGTTACCGGAGGTGAAACGGGATGGGAAGGGATAAATCGGGGGTTGGAGACTTGTCGGTACTAAGTACTATATATAAAATAGATAAACAACAAGGTCCTACTGTACAGCACAGGGAACTACATTCAATATCTTGTAATAACCTATAATGAAAAAGAGTATGAAAAGGAATATATATATGTATGTAGAAATGAATCACCATGCTGTACACCAGAAATTAACATGACATTGTAAATCGACTATACTTCAATTACAGGGAAAAAACAATAATGTATTGAATCCTGAGCACTTTACAGGCATCTTCACACTTAGTCATCGTCACAACCATCGGACACAGGTGAAAAATGTGACATTTACATCACAGCACTGGTGCTCAAACCCAGTTCAACCTAACACTGAATTATGTGCTCTCAGACACTGAATTATGTGCTCTCAGCCACTACGCTAAATGACATCTGTGCCATTTATTCTTCCATCCCCTGCAAAGGAAGTAATTAACATTAAGTGGCGCCACCTCCCAAAATAAAGCCAATGTAACCCAGGGCACAGGCCAAAACTAAAAGCTAATCCCATCAAGACAAATTAGAAAGAGGGCTGGTGTGTATCTATACGTGCTCAACAATAAACTGCACACACACAGGAGAGGAGGGCTCCTGTCTCCCTCCCCTCTATCCCATCATACAGGGATCAAGCACAAAACATTCCTCATCGACATAACTCTCCTATCATGCCAGAAGGTGGCGTTTCTCAGGACAAGAAAGGTACTTGATATGGAAAAGAACTTCACCAAATCTTACATTGCAGTTGCTTCCTGGTTTTATCCTCCTCTCTTTTCCCTCCCACGTTTTTCATAAGGAAGAGTGAGGGAGGTTCCAGAGACAGGAGACAGGCGCATGGGTAGAATGATGAAATCTGACTCTTAGGGTCCACACAGGATCCAGTCCAATCCAGCAGGATAAAAGAGCAGAAAGGTATGTGGGGGCCAAAGCCATACTCAGGAGCTTCGCTTCTGTGCTTTGTCCTGTACACAAAAACCCGCTGAGAGATGGCTGTGGCTGATGGAGATCTGAGGACCTGAATCCTGCATTCTAGTTTTCCCTCCTTTGGAAACATGACTTAACAACCTATTTATTAACACATCAATTTTTATAAGAAACATAAATGAATTATTATTGTGCTGATAATCTGCCTGAAAGATACCTGGCTCCTCTAGAGCTTATTGTGGATACTTTTTCAGAAAGTGTACACACACACACACACACACACACACACACGTATATATATTTTATGGAGGTACTGGGGATTGAACCCAGGTCCTCACTCACACTAAGCATCTGCTCTACCCTTCTTATTGTATTAAATGAATTAATGCTTACATATTATATAGAACAGGGTACTAAAAATCTATTATTCATGATAATGATGATGACTGTCTCATTAAATCCTGCAACAACACTTGGAGGTGGAATTCTCCTCTTCCAGGTGAGAAAGCTAAGGCATAGGCAGTGCAGAACATTCCCAAGGTCCCTCCACTAGTAAATCCAAGAAAGGGCAGGGGTTCAACACTGTCAAATGTTAGTCTGCCTGCCAGGCCTACGCTGTTCCCACTAAGCCATACGACGCGCCTCTCTCCAACGGAGGAAACTACATGAGCTCCACTATTAGGCACACTGGTCCTTACTGAAAAGAACAAGTTCATCGTAATTCTGCAACTCTCTACAACGCCAGCTGCTATAAACAGTATGAAATTTATAAAAGTTTGGAAGTGTTCCCACTGTAATAACACAGTATTTTTCAAAAATAATTTACATGCTCTATACCACACTTTAAATATAGCAAATAAAAAGCTAATCCTAAATGACAACATGTGGGCAGATAATGAACCACTTGGAAATACCGTGTAGATTTTACACAGAAAATACTGTCAGCCATGAAAAGACTTGGAGTCTCTTAACCCTTGCTGCGCCTGAAGACCACAGCAGGAAGCACCGACAAACTAATAATGTGATAAGCTCAATTCTTTACACGGCAGGAGTGAGAGCTCTCTATCTTATAACAACAGTTTGGATGACTTTTTACAAAGAGTGGAAAAGAAAATTATACCCCTCTCCCACATATCAATGGAAACGCTTCCCGTGGAGTGACTCAGCCTGAAACCCTAAACAGGAGCATGGTCTCAGCATGCTGCAGGCAGCCGCAGCAGGCTTCACATTAGCTGCCGTCAACATTTGTGGGGACAACACAGAATCGAGGCTGCCAATAGCACCAGGAGCTTCTACCTTGTGGGAAGAATTTGGTCTTGTAGCAGAAAAAAGACACCAGCTCTTAATGCTCCAGAATGTGGCACTTTTTAACTTACTCATCAACAATATGTTCACACAGTTAACGTAACACACTCACTCCCTATCAAAATAATCATTGTAAACAGTTGTATTACCTGCAACGTGCCAGGCACTGGTCTCATTACTTGACGTATATTAACTTATCCAAATTAATCATTACAACACTCAATATAGTTTTTTTTTAATTTTTCTACGAGAAAAATTGGGGCACAGAGTTGCTATGCAACTTACCCAAAGTCCGAAATCTAAAATATGGTGGGGCCAGGATTTGAACACAAGCTGTCTGATGTGCCAGCTGTCTAACCAGAGATGCCGTGCCAACATCAGTCTAATCTGTCCCAATTAATTATGTGAAAAGCCTCGGAGCTGAAATAACATTTATAGCTGCAGAGTGAAATGGAATAAAACTTTGTGTCTCCCCCTAACGCACAGGCTGAAGCCCTGCCTCCCAATATGAGGGGTCTTTAGGAGGTAAACAGGAGTAGGTGAGGTCCTGAGGGTGGGGCCCTGATGAACGGGATTAGTGCCTTCATAAGACTCTCAGGAGAGCTTGCAGCCCTTCTCCTGCTCTTTCCACCAGGTGAGGATACAAGGAGAAGGTGGCGATTTGCAGCCCAAAAGAAATTTACCAGAATCCATGCTGGCACCCTAATCTCAGACTTCCAGCCTCCAGAACGATGGGAAATGAATTTCTATTGTTTATAGGTCACCCAGTCTGCGGCACACTGTTACAGCAGCCCAAACAAAGTAAGACACAGGATATATTACGGGGTTTGTGGAGAGAACTCAACATCAAACAACTTGAGGAAAAGATCTTCATGGTACTATCTAGGTCCAACACTGACTATCTGGTTTTGCTGGGGTAGGGAGTCCAGGAGCTAAGCCATCATCAAGAATTCCACATTCTTACCACATCCCCCCAAAACATATAAAACACTTATTTGATATATATCAAATATAATTTTATAGCATGCTGCAAATTTAAATTTAAATCAGTAACTTCCTTGAATTTAGTGATTGAATACATATAAACAATTTCTTATTGAAAGTTATTAAGCAATTAAAATCAAGAAAGCAAATGCAATATATCACTTTTCTAATAAACTACAGGAATGTCACTTTGCCAACATTGCATTGCAACATGAAAAAATCTGATCCTTAAATGATGCTGATAAGCTGACCACAAGAACTGAATAGCATAGAAGATTCACTACTTTTATAACCTTCAGGATAATAAGTTTGTTTCCAGTTATGTGTTGACTATGGCAATTTATTACGCAACGATACATCCTAATCTAAATATTTTTTGCTTTTCAATTACACAGGAAACTTCCTGGAGGATTAAGTACAGCACTTTTCATTGTTGTCTTGGTTATTTAAAATAGACTAGCAAGTCTAATGATCATTGAATACACACTATTTATTTCATTCACAGTTAATCAGTTAATTCGTCTTCTGATAAAATCCATTTCAATAATGCATATACTCACCATGTCACTGCTCACTACCCATGTATTGAGTGCTCACTAATCTTTGTCTCAATGTTACAACTTATACATTTATGACAATTTTTATTACCACTTGTCTTAGGTATTTCCACAAATTTATTACTAAATCAAGCATTTTAAGGATATAATTAAACATACTCCCATATTCCTTAACCAATAAAAGTAGCAGCCTATAATATTTTTAATACTTAATTATTAAATTCTATTTACCGACGCAAATGGAATTTGAATATCTGAGCCAAAGTTATTCTAAATGATCATGTAGCTATCATCACAATAATTTATCTGTTTTATACAAATGCTTCCATAGGTATATTTCCTATAAGTACCCAAACACTGGAAAACATACCTTAATAATCCAGCTAAGTTCAATGTAACTTCAACCAAGCTATTATGTTTACCTTCCTTGGGAGATTATGTCACCAAACTCTCCTGTCCTCCAAGTCAAATCTTAGGGCTAAATTTTATAACTCCTCTGTCTCTCTCTTCCTCCCTCCTTCTGTCTCTCTCAATTCTCATATTTTATTACCACCCAAGCTCTCCTCTGTTCGTTTTAATGCTACAATATAAGAATCCATGCTTTTCTCATCATCTTTCACCATCCACATTTTTCCAACAGCTCACTGGCCTGACTTCCATCTCTCTCCATTACCATAGTCCAGTACCATGTTTGCAAACTAAGCTCCTCAGAGCCTAGCATCCCCGTTGACGTCACCCTACCCCAGTCCCCTACGACTACTCTTCACTGCCTCACTCTCTTTAAGCATTGTATATTTTAATTCCATCTCATTTTCACAGCCTTAGCTCCACATATTTTCTTAATTTGCAGCATGGCTAAATGTGGGTCATCTCACTTTTTCAAATATATGCTGAATTTGTTTTAATCCATATCAATTTTTTTCCATTTCCCTTAAAACTATTTTTTAAGATCCAATTCAAATCCTACTTCCTCCATGAAGACTTCCCTTTCTTCATCTCTAGCTGCATACTAAAGCCCTCCAGAACCCTAGACTTTGCTTGTGGCACTTGGAATATTTTCTGTAGATACAGGTATTTATCCATTAATTTCTAGCCTTCATAAACTGTAAATTCTGAGACGAGATGGTCTGTATCAGTTCATTTTTGCATTTCCTGCAGTTCTAAGCAGAGTACTCTTCCTAAAGAAGATGCTCAGAAACACTTAATTACTGGATATGACACTACAGTAAAGCACATATAGAAATTGGAAAACATGGGTAAATCATTTTTTACTCAGTGTAGAAATCATTGAGTACATACATGCAGACAAGAGTTCAGCCATCTTAGGCTAAATTTTCTTCATGCAGTAAGTACGCGAATCATGCTTTCAGTGGCTCAAAACCGTTTTTAAGTTTGAGGACCACATTTTGATGTCAACAATTTCTGACTCTCTCCCCTCCATGTGATACTTGTTGTATTTTTATTATCACTGACTGAGAAAGTTCACGGGTTCTTCTATGGATTTGCATCTTCCATGCAAATACCCACCAGCATTCGCACAGCCTCGCCCAGAGCACCTCAGCCCTCGAGTAAGGCAGTTCGGGGAAACCTATGAAATTGGCCTGTTCAGGTAATGTACACTGAGTGTTTACTAATGTTCCTGACTTAAAATACGTGCCCTCTAAATGTGAGTGTTATTACTCATTCACCTGTATTTCTTATTATGCCAAACCCCGCTTTCGTGTTTAATCCCTACCTTCCTCTCCTTCATAATGTGACTCAGCCCGCTCCTGACTTGTCTGCCCTCCACGCCATGATTCCTCTCTGTATGCGCATCTCCAGCTGCTTCAGTTCTTGCCCCTTTTACTACCGGGGGCTACTGGTTCTTTTTCGCTCCCCACATCTTGAGTTTCATTCTCTCCCACCTTCATTGTTACTTCCTGTGTTCATCATGTTCCCAGCCTTTTGCTGCCCCCTCTTCATTAGTTGCTTCGTGTTCTCTCTTTCAACACCTTGACTGACACGGTTGCTATCCATTTAGATTCGAAATTCAGTTTGTGAAACAGACATGTTTTTCCAAACTCCATGGCAAAAACAACTTCTTATGAATCAAATTTAATGGTTTGCATGTACAGAAACTTAATATATGTAAAAGTCACATACTATAAAGCGAATCACTATGGCCTTTCTTTTGTACAAGTACACACACTAAATGAGTTGGTGTAACATCCTGACACCTCTTTCTTTTACCACCTCTAATTTCAACTCCATGATGTAACTAGGACTCCATACCGCCAGCCCCCAGTCCTTCTGAAATGTTACACTAACAAACAGGAAAAGAAAAATCTCACTCTCCCTTTTACTTCCATTTATCCTTCTCTCTGACAGTATCACCCGTCTCCACTCTCCCAAGCTGTCTTGCCCTTTGCTTCACATCTATTACAGCTGGAGTGTTTCCAAGTTTAGTTTTGCATCTATCAGCCTAGTTCTTTTTCTACTAGACTTGATGTTTAAGTTTACCTTTTCCTTTTTTTCATGCCAAAGGAGGAGTCTCAAATCCAATTACTTGCAAATACAAAAGACACTCCTATATTTATTAAACAGGATCTCTAATCTGTTCTGGTAAGTAAATACTTTTTAATGCAAGTGCCAAATAAAATCATATTATTAATATGCATACTTACACTCAGCATATTTCTGAAGCTGAGAAAATTCTGAGGGGCTGAGGTGGGCCCACTTTTCCTGGTTTGTCATGGTGGCGGTGGGGAGTTCTCTTACATACCAGGTGAGGAATTCTTTCTTCAGAAGTCTGGCAGAATTCTATGCTTCAAAGTTTCCACATGGTATGTCTCATTATAAAATACCTCAAGCTTTCAAAATATGCAGGCTGTCAACAGGAAACCACTGTGGACATGAGTTTGTAGTTTCAATAAGGTCTTAAAGGACTGCAGAAAGAAAAACATAAAGATCAAAAGATTAGCATTATTAAAAAGAAAAAAAATGGTAAGTTGTAGAATGTTAAAGATTTTTAATTCCTAAATAATATATTTTAAAGTTATTCTATTTTGCATAATACTCCATCTTGAATTGTTCACTCTTTAATGGCACTTTCATATATATTTCCTAATGCCAAATCACAGAAAAAATATGATTAAAAATACAAAGTGTAAAGATAATTGTGTAAGGTCTACTTAATACAAGGAGGTTTCTTTTGGTTTCTTCTGGTTCAGTTTTATGAACTCCACATTTCACGAGCAAACAAGGGTGTCATTTTTACCAATCAAAAACGTATCATTTATTTAATACCTAAACAAATAATAGGTAACTAGACCCGAGGTTTTTTTTTTTAACATTTTTTATTGAGTTATAATCATTTTACAATGCTGTGTCAAATTCCAGAGAAGAGCACAATTTTTCAGTTATACATGAACATATATATATTCATTGTCCCATTTTTTTCTCTGTGAGCTACCATAAGATCTTGTATGTATTTCCCTGTGCTATACAGTATAATCTTGTTTATCTATTCTACATTTTGAAATCCCATCTATCCCTTCCCACCCCCCGCCCCCTCAAGTCATTAAAGATGGGTAAATAAGCTCAAGAGTTCCCTGCACATACAATCTATTAGTCCAACCAGCTTTCCAGCAATGGTCTGGAATGTTCGTCAGTGGTAGCACGTCTATTTGCAACTATGCAAATCAATTTGGGGAGTTAAATAAATTGGTTTTTTTCTAGCAATAAAACAAAGAGAATAATTTTCATTTTACCATCTGTAAAAATCCCAATAAAGTTTACCAAATTAAAGCAATTCCAAATGCCTGACAGACTTTCATAATGATAGTAGATGGAACTACTGTGAATCATGCTTAAAAATAAACCCCTAGGTTGTCATGGACCTACATTCATTGCTACATCTATAAAGGCAAACAAAATGAAAAACCATCTGGTTTCAATTTTTTATCAGAGACAGTAATCAATTGCTCAGTAACCAAGCAGACTGACACTGCAATTGTTATAGAAACTGAAGCATTGAGAAACAACTTACTTGGATAGTTTATGAAACTGTATGACTGGAAGCCTTATGTATATAAATGCCATTACCTAAAGGCAGGGTACCTATATTTGGCATTAGCCTAAACCTTCTTCAGTATCTCTCTACTGTTCTCCACAGTCAACCAAACGACCTAACTGTTCTGTTGACTTTGACTAAAAGCACACACACACACACACACAAACACCTCTTCTTGTTGGTTCATCTGCTTATGTTTCCTGCAGTCAGTTTTACAAGGTGATAGTCTGCTACTGATGCATTAGCAGAGGCCACATTGCTAGGTCTTCTCTTCTTCCCAGGGGCTGCTCCTACATCACAGCCATGACTTTGTAGAGGCAATGCCAATGAAAAGAAATGAAAACATGTGATAGATATTTCTTTGTGTTTTCCACCCAGTTTCTTCCTGCTGATTCCATGCTTCACATTGATTTCATCCTAATTCTTTGCTTCTATCCAGTTACATGCCATTTTGGTAGGATGATAAAACAAGGTGTCCTGTTCTCTCCTCTCCAAAGAGAGACAGATGATTCAGTCGCATTTGTAACATCAGATTCTGTTTCATGGGGCTTTAAATGTTAAGTGGAGTTATTCAAGGACAGGGTGAAAATAGCTGTATCTAAATGATTACAGCAATAACGGGATACTTGTCCCTGTCGGAGCCTGACTCTCCAGGTTATCTTTTCACTTCTGGAAGCAGGTAGCATCATTTTAATAAGGGCTTAAGGGGGAGAATCAGTTTCTGTTGCCTACAACTGCAAAATCAAAATTGATGATAATGGCTGTTCATTTATTCATTCCAAAAACTGTTTACTGATCTCTTCTGTGCCAGAAACCATTCTAGGCACTGGAAATACGACAAAGATCAAAACATACAAAAAATGAAAATAATATAAATTCCAACAATATGTCAGGTTTACTGTATGCATGGCACTCTCCTGAGAGCATTCATGTGTTACATCATTCAGTCTTCAGGAAGCAACTCTGTGAGGTGCTAACAGTGCCCCATTTCAAAATGAGGAGACTGACAACAGGTGATAGGAATCTGGTGGAGAAGACAGAGATTCCCAGAAACCTGCTCAATATCCATTCTCTCTTGCTTCTTTGGTAACAGAACCCTAACTTTGTTGAATGAAAACACACCCACCTAAACAATTACATTCTTCAGGTTCTTTGCACAAAAAAGTGGCCAGCGAGATGAAAGTGGACATGGGGTGAGGTATACGAGAAGGTTCTATTTGAGGAAACAGCTGATACGTGTACTTTTAACCTTGTTTTCTCTTCCTCCAGCCTCCTACCTGAAATGTTGTCATCTTGGCTGCAAATTCAGCAGTTTCTTACGCTACTGACACAACTTTCAGAATGGAAGCCATGTGGGGGAGAGGATGCAGCTCAGTGGTAGAGTGTGTGCTTAGAATGCATAGGTCCTGGGTTCAATCCCCAGTACCTCTGTTAAAAAAGTATTAATTAATTAATTAATAAACCTAATTACCTCCCCGTCCAGGGGAAAAAAAAAGAATGGAAGCCACATGCTAAGAATAGCAGAATCCCATAAAGTAGACCAGGGGCAGGCAACTAGCAGACTGTAGACAACTTTGGAACATCATCTATTTTTGCAAATAAAGTTTTATTGGAATACAGACACACCTAGTAGAGAAACGAACAAGAGGCTAACTGTTGAAAGGATTTCAATGCCAAGTAAAGAGAGCTGGGCATTATTCTGAAGGTAGTAAGGAACTACAAAACAAGCCAGAAACCCGATTACTTTGGGAAAATGTCATTTTGGATTAATGTCAATGTCTTCACTCAGTTTCTTTCTCTTTCCCTTCTATTGTGATAGTTTCTTTACAGGGCCCTGAGCTCTCTCTTCTTTCCTTAACACAGCCTATCCTTAAATGTCCATGTATAGTCAAAAACTGAGATGATTCCACAGGTCTGCCTAATAAATTACCAAGTTAATTAATAAATTAGAATAGCAGTTAATTACTTAATTAATTATAGTTTTCCACATGGCTACCTGCTCAGAAACTTATTAAAATTCCCCAGTTAGTTTCAGATAAGTCACTCAAATTTAAAATGACTGGTTAACTGGCATCTTTGAGATCTTTACATGAATGCTGTCTTCACAATAAAGTCTCACTTAGTCATTCAGTTTAAAACTGAACACACCATCCCTCCAGCATTCTTCTGTTTTGAATATAACACCTTATTATCAAATATTTAACTTATTTATATTATTTAATGTTTGTCTCCTCACACTAGATTTAGGAGCACACAAATGATTTTGAGCCAGGATGGGATTCCACAAAAAGGACAAAACAACTAAAAATATTTATCGAATTTGCCCTTGATTTTCATTAGAATGTATGGATTAGATTTTGTGTCACCATCTTCTCATGTGCTCTAAGATGTAATTCCCATAAGGGCAGGGATTTTTGTCTGTTCACTGCTGTTTTCCAGTGCTTAGAAGAGTGCTTGGTATATATAAATATTTATGGAATGACTCACTTAAATGCTTTTTTCTTAATGAAAAACTTGGGTAGGAGAGTTAGAAGGAGCCCTCACACTGACTAAGAGAAAATGGTACGTAAAGAAGGAGTCACGAACAGAAGTCACTGTGGGTTTCACTTTCCCTAGGAGCCACGCCCCTCCCTTCAACTGAATGGACATAAACAGAAGAAGTA
This sequence comes from Vicugna pacos, assembly GCF_048564905.1. Lineage (NCBI taxonomy): Eukaryota > Metazoa > Chordata > Mammalia > Artiodactyla > Camelidae > Vicugna > Vicugna pacos. The sequence continues at coordinate 52,688,895 of NC_132993.1, read as the reverse complement.
CTTGGAGATACAAAACTTTCACAGTTACAAGGAAAAAAAAAAGCTTTATTTCATAGTTCGTATTTTTGGTTGTTGTTAAATATAACTGACTTTGTATAAACGAGTACCATTCCCGAGGGCTGCCATAATTGAGATGTCAGTTAAGCAATTCATAATAACAACACTTACACGAGTTCAAGACAGCATTTAAATTATTTTTAGATACTTAACAAAAACACTACTCAGCTTTCTTTGATTTAGTATGAGCTTGTCAACTTAGGTCTTCACTTTTTGTGATCGAGAACAGCTTTTCTGGATTGACCTCACCCAACTTGCATTTTAGCAAGTGGTATTTAGAGAGTAAGGTAACCCTGAAGGACTCAAAGTAAATTCTCTTAGGTTCTTAGATTTGGTTAATTCCAACATCAAGATGCTTTGAATAAAACTCTTTCTCATCCTTCTCTTAATGGAAGCCTTTGGTTTCTCACACTTCCGATAGTTCCCACTCTCATGCAGCCAAATAAGGAAAAATAATAATAATAATAGTAGTAGTAGTAGTAGTAGTAGTAGTAATAATAATAATAATAGTAGTAGTAGTAATAATAATAATAATAATAATAATAATAATAATAATAATAATAATGTGGGGTACAAATGGAAACGGTTTTCCTAATCAAACCTTTAAACTAGCTGATCTGATGTATCACAAGTCTCTGTAAAGGGACCCGTGGCCTGTGCTAATGTTAAATCAAGAGGCACAGCTCTTCCTTATGCCTCAGAGGGAGATGGGAATGATGGCAACACTTTTATGGTCTCTGCCCCTTGATAAATGTATAGAAAGAAAACGAGATTCCTTATGGTGCTTTTATGGACTCCCCACTTCCTGCAACGGGTTCTCTTCAGGCACAAAAAATGAAAGCCAGGAAGGATCCGCTTTGCTGGCTGTCGGGATGCGGTCTAATTCTGACATTCTCACTGAGTGAATGGATGTGCCACTTTGCTTGGCTGGTGGCAGGACGTTCTTGTATGGGAGGAGCTGGAGAAGGCTCTCTGGATTACTGAGCCTGGACTAAAACACATTCTCCATAATTAGGGAAGAAAATCAACCTTCTCATGAATAAGGCACAGGCAATGTCTAGATAAATTGATTTGATGGGTTCGTTGTGTTGTTTGTTCGTCACATAAAGTGTAGATTCCTAAATAATGATTAGAACTCAGCATGTGATGACTCCAGTCATCAAATAAAGTTAACACACACCCAGGCACACTGAAAACTGTATGTATATGAGTTTAAGGTATTATGATGATTGAAAATATGTACTACATCTCAAGGATCATAAACTCCAAATTAGAAGGTAACCCATGAGAAAAAAATCACAGAAGAAAAAAGGACAAGAGCCAAAATAGTGATCATAGAATTGCGGAAAGAAAAGTCAATTAAATAAAATAGTAAGGCTGCACTTGATTTGTAATTATTTGTTTTTTGTCCACGAAAAGAAGTCTAAATTGAGACCTGCTGACGTGGTAGGCACTGTGCCAAGTGGTGGTGATGCAGTTACAGTAAGACAGTTCCTGGATCTTGTGTGAAGGAAAGGTCTGCGGTAAGCAAGCCAACTACAAAAATAAATAATTATAAACTGTGATAAGCTACATGCAAAAAACAGGTAGTGGAATTATGCAGGAGAGTGCAGCATGAGCCCTGATTTAGACTGAGAGATGCAAAGTGCAGCCCATAGAAAAGTGTTATTTAAATTAAATCCAAAAAGCTGAGTAACAGTTATAAACTTGAGTGAGAAGAAGAACATTCTGAGCAGAACCCTGAAAGTGAAGAAAACAAGTAAAGAAACAAAAAAATAGAAACAGCAGGGAAGTGCTTCCAAAAAACCAAGCCTGGTGCCTGGCAAGCAGGAGGGGAAGGGGCATGTGACTGGACTGCAGAAGCAGGTGAAAACCACATCATGGAGATTCTCAGATGCCACATGGAGGATTTCCTATAAGCAGATTGTGACATATCGTAAGTTAGAAACTATGACATTGTAAGTAAATTATGAAGCCACTGATGTATTCTGAGAAGGAGATAAATATGGTCTGCATCTATTTGAAGAAGTTCATTTTAATCAATGGATTGGAAGGTGACAAGAATCGCAGCAGGAAGGCCAAATAGGAGGCTGTTCCAGGAACTGGATGACAGCTGGCAGTGGCTTTAACTAGGAAAGTCATAGTAAAGGTGAAGGTTAAAGAGCCAAACTCAAGATGTATTTTTGTAGCCTGATCTGAAAATGAACAGGAAGGACTGTACAGAGGAAGGGCTATCGAGAATGACTCCTGTAGTTTTGGGTTGAGCACAGGGTACAGAAAAGTGGAGTGTAAAGTTCCTAAATCCTGGAACACTATCAGGTGGGAAAAGAGGAGAAAAATCAGTATTTTTGTTTTGGGGTGTGTTAAATTTGTGGCGAGACATTTAAACAGAAAGGACTAGTAGACAGTGAGACAAGCCTAGCGCAGCTGGAGAGATGGAGGACTAACACTGTGAGCTGTAGGATACAGACAACATTTGAAGATGCGGAAATGCACACGTTTGCCTGATAATGGCAGCCCTGAAGCTGTGCTACTAAACTCTGTCTTCAGGGAAGAACTTGCATTCAGCTGCAAAGAGAGCAGTTAGCTGACAGCCTCTAGGTCTTTTCCCTGCAGAATACATTCAGCTTTTGAACCAAGGTCACGCTCTTCACAGGTAGAGGTCAATGACTAAAGATGATGTATGTATGAAGGTCATGCCATTTTTGTCCAGTGTGGGAATCCTCTAACGAGCCATATTTGCTCCAGAACTCCCGAAGGGAGTGGCTGAGACTTTATCATAAGCTATTCATAACCAAACCTGCATGCCCCCTCTTCTTTCCTTTCTAAGGTATTACATATGAATCATTATTTGAAGGATCTTTCTGCCTAATCCTGCTTTTCTTCTTTTGTTTATCTTTCACAGGAAAAATTTCCTGATAAGCCTTTGTATCCATCACTCCATCTCAGTGTTTGTTTCCTGGTGAGGACCCCACGTTTGAGGATCCCAAAAGGAAACAGACGGTGCACTTAAAATGGATAAGTAGGAGTTTAATAAAAGGCTTATTTAGGAAATGTGGACAGAGGTTAGAAAAGCTAATAGTTAGGCAATGATGAAGGGAGAGGGAAGTAACAGTGAGAAGATATGAATAAAATACATACAAATGTAGTAAAGGGAGCTCACTAAAGGCATGTAGTAAAAACAGCAGGCAGAGCTAAAAGCTAATAATATACTAGTTTTCATTAATTTAAAACTATAACAGCCTGATTTTAAAATATTAACTTGTCAACTAAGGCATCTAAAGGACAATTCATCACATTCTTAACCTGCCACTTCTGAATTAGATAGATCTGTATCCTCCTTCAGGTTCTGAGCTGTCTTCCCTTCCTAGGTAAAGTAATTCATTTAACTTGAGTTTAATTCCTTTCTTATGAAAAGTGGATAATACCACCCACCTCCCAGGGGCATTAGCATTTCATGAAATAACATGTGCATAATGTATAACCATAAAAGATTCTCAATAGAGGTTATTTTCTCCTTGCTTTTGTAAGTAAGGATTTGAGATAATTTTTGCAGTCCTGAATTAGAACATATATACAGTATGCGTATCAGGGAAATAGATTAGAAGTCTACAAACCTTTCAGAAGATTATCTCAGTGGCTTAATATTAAGGTTAATAATTGTGTTGTTTCTGACCTCTGCTGACACAAAAATCTAAAAAGAAATTTAAGGGAAATCTCTGGTGATGCAAAACAGGGAAATATACCAAGCTTTGTATTGTCTGCATTTTGTAGTCACGGTTTTTAACTTGGATTATTATTCAACTGATTCTTTTTAAGAAAATGAAGTGAATTTTCTCTTTCTTTTCACACATGATTTTAAGGTGGACACTTCTTAGAACAGAGAACTGAAGATCAGGTGAAAATGTGATCATGACAGGGGTAGGAGATTTCTCAATATGAGATACTGAATGTAAAGGGCCCTCCTGGAATCCTGCTGTACCCCTTCGACAGGTGATGTCTGTCTCCTCCTCCTTATCACTACCTTTCAATCAATAGATTACAGCGCAAGGGACGCTATACGATGTTCTAGAAGAAAGCCCAAACTAGCCATGTGAAGAGCCCACATGGAGACGCCACGCATAGGTGCACCTGTCAACAGCCTATAGCTGAAGTCCCAGTCAACAGCAGCCAGTGTCATCCCCCAGGTATGTGAGTCAAGATGCCTTCAGATGATTCCACCCCTAGCTGTCAGGTAGTCTCTGTCTCCAAACTGGAGGTCTCCCCAGATGAGGTACCAAATTGAGTGGAACAGAAACAAGCCAATGTCAAGCCCATTCCAAAAGCCTGCCCCACTGAACCCATGAGCACGATAAAATGGCTGTCTCGCAGCAGAGTATTCTGTGGTTTGTTCTGGTACAGTAAAAAGAATGCACGTCTTAGAGCAATATTTGACACACACAAAAAGTACCAACGTACTATTACTTTACTCTGATGATGATGATCACACTTTGCATGTGCCCAAATATGCAAAACGTGTGTGTGTGTTTAACTCTTATTTTACCATTCTTACATTATATGGTCAAGTTCATATTGCCGTGTATTTTCCATTTCCCTCTGAAGTGAAGAATGAAATCTTTGAGAGTTGAGTATAAATATTTAACCTAGGTTTGGACTTTACAGTGATGGATTGCTAAAAGATTAAGAATAAAAAATAAAAACCTAGCAGAATACATTAGAAAAAGACAAAGATGCTGTACTGGGAAAGAGAAAAGATCCATTTTGTAGATCATTTTTTTTTGTTATGTTTTGAGAAGGAACAAGGCCTATTTGTGTCTTCTGTAAAGATTTTCTGAATACGAATACAAGTCAAATAAAGAAAAGAAAATGAAAAAGACAAAGGATAACCCCTTTCTCTCACCTCCAGGATGGAATACTGATTAAGGAAGGCGGCCAAGGGCTTTTTTTAACCTGTCTGACTTGAGATGTTTTCAACAGAAACAGTTATTTCCTAGAATGTTGATTATTACAAGTTGACATACTTCTCTTTACTGTTTTCCATGCCCAGCTTAAGAAAACAGAAATTCTCTCTTCTTTTCCGAAGCATCTCTGATATAATGCATTCAGAGTTTATATTGAATTAAGAATGCATGTGTTTACAATTTTCTTCTATTAATTAAAAAATAATAAATTCAGTCTCAGGCACTTCCTGGAAACTGATGATTGCCGTAAGGAACTAACATCTTTCAAATATTTAATCCCTAGAAAATAATCAACTCTATAAAGATGTTATTCAACTTCAAGTTACAGTACACAACTGCCGAAGGAAAATCATTATTGAAGTACACTAGGGACCTTTTTACCAAATGAAATTTGATGTCTGCTCTGAGAAACAAGTAATGCTTGCAGTAAATCCACAGTATAAAACCACAGAATTGTATTCAATTTACAGACACAGCGATAGATGTCAGCAATAGAAGAACGTGTATTTTGACCACACACAATTTTGTTTTCTACTAAAAAAAACTCAAACTTTCCATGTACATCATGGTTCACCAAAAACAGCACTGAAAAACACAAAGTAATTTTCTTCTTTGATTTCTCTTTTGTTGCTAGTATTGAAATATAAAATGCTGCCATTCTCTGCTTGATAAAATATTAAATATCTTTTAAAAGGACCAAGGAAGAGTTCAAGATTAGTAACTTTTTTTTTTAACCATAAATTACAAAACTATAAACTACCAGAAGCTTTCAGAAGTGAGCATGGCAAACTTCTGGAATATAACCATTTTTCTCTAAAATTGATGTAAAAATGGTGATTGGTTTAAATTTTACATGACATTCTATAAGCAAAATATACATCGTCTCCATTCCTCTGGCCATTGTATTTCTACATACCTTCAAGACATCTCCCCTCACTCATTTGTCCTAAGCCCCCTTCATTCTACTATCATCATTGTGGTCAAGGTACACTTTCAAAAAGTCCACCAGCATATGGGATTCCCACATCTGACATCCCTTCATGGTTCTCTATTACCTGTAGGATAATGTCCAATTTGCATCATTGAATATTCATAATTCAACCATGAACTCTAAATTGGTACTCTGAAGCTATTATCTGTCCTATAACTGTTACTTTGAACAATATTTAACTTCTTTGTAGCCTATTCATATCTTGGGGGAAAATGATAATACAAATGACCTCAGGAGCATTAAATATGTTGCATGAGGCAGCATGTTTATTATAGTGGATGACCTAACTAAAAGAAAGATTTCTTTCTTTTTTATTTCACAAGTTAAGCTTTTACTCTTAACCTATACAAGTTTATCCACAGAATTATGAGAGAACGAATAGGCTAACAAAATTAGACTACTGTGTATGTTACTCGTCCTAAAGGAAAAAAAAAAGTAGGAGTTCTTATAACCAAAGAAAGAAAGAAAAAAATGAATCAAATTCTAAACTGGAATAATTCTTTGGAAGAAACATGATGCAGTATAACACACTCAAGAGAGCCGGCAGGACATCCTTCAGAAACCAGAAACAGTGGCAAACTGAGCCATGTTACAAAGGTTTCAACGTAGGTTTCTAAAAAAAGGTATTGAAATTAAATTACTCTTTCTGAGAAGAAGATTTTGAGGTGTGAAACGAGGTTGTAATATTTTAAATCAGGTCTATATCTCAAAAAAGACTGGTGAACAGCAGCAGCTGTTTGGAGATCAGCAGAGAAATAGCACACCTCAGTCTCTCCTGGTTAGAATGGCCTAAATTTAGCAGCACTTGGAAATCCAGGGAGAGACTCAGTCATCCTGTAAGATCTATTTCCAATGAACAGATTCTGTCTTCAAAGTTCTTTCAGAGAGAGGATGTATACCCTTTCTGCTTAGGTAGGCAGCTTTAATCTTGAGGTATTTGTTACAAACATGTATCTGTGACATACAGGAAAAGGATGCAGAACTGAAGATTCGATTATGTAAATCTGTATTTTCATTGACTAAGACACAGCTAACTCTCAACATAAGTAAACACACACACTCATCCACACAAACACACACGTACACATTTTGTCAGAGACGAATTGAGTGTTTCGTCTTCCTGAATTATAAGTTTTGAGTTCATGTATGTGTGGGTGCTGATAATTTTGTATTTTCTTTGGGGGTGGAAAGAGAAAACAATTCAAGCTGCAAAAATTATCCTTTAGTATTCATTTTTATAAATTGTATTAAAAGAATTTTGTTAAAATGTATATTAAAAAAAGGACTTTACTTACTCTTTAAGTCTCAGATATTTATCTTAAAGTGTTTTGAATAGTACAGCGTCTTTGGAAAGATCAGATTCTTTCCATACTTAACTTATTGCTCTCCTTTTTACCTCTAAATAGCAACACCCTATTTAATGTTGATTACATATGACTTTTGATAAAACCCCCTTTCTATTCTGTTGAAGAGCAGCTCGTGTGCACTTTAAAAAATATTATTTTTAATCCTGAGAATCAGGCATAAATAACAAAAGCATAAAATGTAGGTAAAACATGCAGAAGACAATATAAAAAATATCACTTGGTAGTAATACTAACGGTATTTATCGTCAGTGTGCTGAGTTAGGTGATGTAATGAATCCTAGTAATTAACCTTTTCCAAAACCTGTAATACACCTGAATCTCTGAAGCACATGTTGCTATCAGTTTAGTGATAGAAATAATGCTTCAATCAAATACAAAATCTGATAGCATTCAAGATACTATCATAAAGCAACTCATTAGTGAGCAACTTTCAATTTACAAACTTTTCCTTATTAACCTCCTGAGGCTTATTTCTCAGTGCTGAAAAATCCAAGATTAAATTTCGAAAACTGTTTGAGGGGACTATAACACAAAGATCACAAGGTAGCCCGTGAAAAAATTTCCTCACTGAAATACAAGTATAAAAGTACACAGTTACAACTGATCTTTTTTTTTTCCAATTTGTAAGCATACATTTTTTTTTCACTGACACAAACCCACTCACACCTTTTTAAAGTCCAGAGGTTAACACTGCTTTGTATTATTTCTAGCTTCCTGCATTCTTTGACTACATTTGTAACATCATTTATATGTATACATATAAAATGAACACTGTATAGTACCATTTTATATGTTTTGAAACTTTATATAATTTATGTCACACTATCTTTTTCTACAATTTATATTTTTTCACTCAAATTTTCCAGAGCATATATCAGCGTATGTATACAAGCATATGTAAGCTCTGATCATTCATTGTCACTACTGTGGAACAAAAGCATTCATTGTATGAATATACCAAATTGATTTATCTAGTCTTCTATTTATGGAATTTATATTTTATGTCTGATTTTTCATTATTAAAAAAACGCAATTGGACATTTGTGCATTTACCTTTCAAGCACATAACTATACATACAGTTGCTGGATTTTAGAGTACACTTTAGTTTATGCTGCCAAATCCATCTTCACCATGGACTTATTTTAGTGAGCTTCTTAAGTTTTTGCCCACAATATGAGTATGAAAGACACACTAGGGAGTGAACCCCAGGGAGTCATGCCCTTAGGTAATCTCCTCCCCATGAATGGCAGTGGGGACTGTGACTTACTTTTAACCAATACAATATGGCAATGGTCACTCCCTTGATTAGGTTACACTATAGGGCAAAGAGATTTTGCAAATAATAAAAGTACTTGATCACCTGACTTTAAGTTCATCAAAAGGAAATCTTCCTGGGTGAACTCCATCTAGTCAGGTGAGCAAGCCCTTTGAAAGAGGGTCTAGAAATCAGAGAATTGAAGTGGCCAGGTCTCTCTCTCTCTCTCTCTCTGTTTCTTGGCTTCCGCGAATTTTATAGCCTCAAGCAAAGAAATTCTGCCAACAACCCGAGGCAATTCAAAAGCAGACCCTTCTCCAGTCAAACCTCCAGAATAGAATGCAGCCCTGAAGACAGCCTGATTTCAGCCTCGTGAAACCTGGAGCAGAGAATTCAGCTAAGCTATGCCCAGATTCCTAATGTGGCAAAACTAAGACATGTTGTTTGAAGCTGCTAAATTTGTGGCAATCTCTTAAGGAGGTTTGTAAGACTAATACAATAGTTATAAAATGGCACCTTATTTTTGTTTTAATTCACATACTTCAGATTCTAGGACACTGAGCACCTTTTCACGTGTCTTTTGGCCATTCAGATATCACTTAAAATATATTGCTTATTTGTAACAGTTTTCCATGTTTCTATTGGGTTATTTTCCTTTTTCTTTTTCAGATATAGGGGTTCTTCATGTATAAATTTATTGCTTTAAGTATATTTCAGTTGCTGATGGTATCTTATTGTCAGGATCTTAAATTTTTTTTTAATCGACTTTATTCTTTTAGAGCAGTTTTAGGTTCACAGCAGAAAATACAGAGAGCTCACACATAACCCTCCCCACCCACACATATATAATTTTAACTTATTTAAATCTACCAATTTTTATTTTATAATTTATTAAACATTTTAATACTGTATGTAATTCTAAGTATCTCAAGAGACAAATCTAGAAAAAAGAAATGCCCAAAGTGAATCTATCTTCTGCTCTATGGAAAATTTCTTACTTGACCTGTGACCTTTAAAAAGGAATACTCAAATGATACTGATTCTCAATTATAATTAAAGTTCCTACTCTAGTGACCTATAACAGCATTTTTCAATGCAATGTATAAAATGAATATTTAAGATTTTCAATGTAATGCACGAAATGAATATTTAAGACTGTGGTGAGGATGGAGAATGAGAAGGTAAAACTGTTTTCTAATACTGGCCTACAACACTATAAAAAATACCCCAGAACCATGCTGTAGGGTTTATCTTTTGTTTCCAAATGCCTCAATACAATGCTACTCCAGAGATTGTCCACAACAGATCCCCGTGTCAAGAAATAACTAGTTAAAAGGACTTTGAAGGCCAACAGTAATACATATCAAAGAGCCAGCGTGATTACACTGTTCTCACAATTGTTTTAGGATATGAATATATATCTCCTGAGAAAAATAAAAATAGAAAATATGTATCTAGAGAGAGAGGAATATATGTGAAAGCAATGGAAGACACATCTAAAAGGGACCAATAAACTCTACATGAGATTAGGACCTGCCCTGCGGGACAGGAGCAAACAAAATTGGTAAGTGAGGTGGCAGCTTTGAAAGGATTATCTTTGCTTGGAACTGTGGAATGTGTACTATAATTAAGTGGCATGAGGGATATTAAGTTGTCATGGTGTCAGATGGCAACAGATCAAGGAGTAAGAGGAAAGAGAAAGAGGTATGCATAAGAACCTTAGTTAATGACCAAGAGATAGAGACAAGGTAGATCAGAAAGGGAGTTAATAAAACCAGCCAGAGTAGATAAGGCACAGGTATTCAAATCAGTCATCAAGTGACAAGTGGATGTCACTGTCACAGGCTCTGGGGAAAATAAGCATCATTAAGCAGAGTTCTCAGATCTCAGTGACCTCACAGACTATTTGGAAAGACAGACACATTCATCTTCATACGAGGCAGCTTGGTGAACAACAGTGCTTGGTGAACACAGAGGTGGGAGTGTGGTTCTGGCTGGGAAGACTACGGACTGCTACAAAGAGGAGGCGTCCAATCCAAGTGTGACCTTGAATTACATGTTCCCCAGGAGAGAGGAAGCCTGAGAGAGGGCTTTCCAGGCAGTAGGAACATTGTGATCAGCAGTGAGAGGACGAGTTGTGGGTGTATGCCAGGAAAGGAAACGAAAATCGGAGCAAAAAGAGGTTGGTACCAGGACAAGAGACCTGAAGTATGTACGGGAGGCAGTGTCACAGCTGAGGCTCCTGCTTAGCCTCAATAATGAGATTCGTGTCCCCAGTCATATGAGAAAACACATCCTCAGGTGGGGAGCGGCGTGCCCTGGAACCAACCCCTCATGGATACCCAAGGACAACTGTATGTTGTTAATACTTTATTAAATATTTGTTTGCTCAGAGTCAGAAACAGACTATGTACATGAGCCAGACAAAAAAAGCTAGGAAAGCTAGACTTCAAAAGATAAACCAAGAGAGCAGAAGTACAGGGGTCACTGCTTTCTATCCTCAGACTACACAAGAGTGGGGAAAGAGGTGAACAGCGGGGTAGAATGGCAAGAAAGACATTTTCAGAGTTCACAAATTTCCTTCTCCAGTCTCCTCCTACCAAAATGCTGAAGATTACTAGTCTTTTAATTATAGAATCTCCATGTTGTTTAATAAATATTTTCCTTCCTTTCTCACCAACTTTCCTGACCAACGCAAATACCTGGAATACACTAATGCACATCTCACAATAATTGTGTTAGATCCAAGCATCCGGTTTATGTTATAACGTCACTTCCGCTGCGCACTAAGGGCACCCAATTAGACACAACCTACAGCCAAAGTTGTTAACAAAGGCAAATATTCAGGTGATTTCAATAAACAGTCTTATGACCAGAGAATCGTACCAAGAAATACGGAACAATCTGATGACATCTACTTATTCACTTTCACTGGCACAGACAAAATGACAAGAAAAATTTCATTAACTACATAAGCTTTGTATTTTCATACTTCAATGATATATTCTAACAATAATGTGTCAGGTATTTCCTTTCTTAAATACCTCCTTTGATGACAAAGCACAGCAAAATAAATACTTCAAAGATAATCTACCATTTCTGTCATTTTAGAAATTGTGAAGTTTTATAACTGAAAGCACTTATTTAAAAATGTTTAGATCTATAAAGGAGTAATTACTTTCTCACAAAAAAACAAACATCATTCACTCTTGATAACTCGCTGCTTCTCTTGTAGCATACGTGTTTCTTGGACAAAATCTGAACTCTGATGACAATCATATACATCTATATTTACCCTTCATTATTTATTGATTTTATATGTGTACATAACACCTAGTAAGCTGGTACTCAGGAAATTGTTTTGTGAAGAACAAACAGAAACTGAAAAAAGTCAGGAAGAAAAAGAAAGTGATTTTAAAATGGTGCTTTGGCATCATTTTCTAAAGACATATTCTATTCTCTTTTTATTACCCTGTAAAACTGAATGATATGTAAGTCCTGAGATAAGTATTTCAGGGACACAGTATTAATGTAGACATATAATCAGTTAGATGCTTTTACTGTTAGTTATTTATCAGTTTTATAGTTACAAACGGTGTAGTTAAATATTATTTATATTTCGAGGACTGTGTAAAGCAATCTCCTTCCTTGAGTTCTTTCCCTCAGGATATTAAACTGTTCATGGACACTGTCAGGGAATCTTTGAACCTCCTTTTAATAAGTGCGAAGTTGTGTGAATATGTGTTCAAACTTTGGAGAGAAAGTTCCTAGACTTTGTGACATTCTTTAAAAGTTCTAAGATTCTAAATATTATATGAGAATTTTAAATGGTGCCATATACTTCCTTCACAAAGAATGAATGATATATTATATCCCTGTATTATGTATATCCTGGTAGGAAAATGATTCTTAGCAGTGATGCAAGGGGAAAGTTGTAGGGGCAATTCAAACTCAGAATTCAAATTCAGGGCGATTTTCCCAAAATGTCATTTTATTTAAAGGTACCTATTTCACTACTTGTATTGCAAGTAGGCCATCACAATAGTTTGACCATTATATTTATACACGAATCATATAAATTTATGGGGTTTTTCACTATTTTTATATTTTATATTTTTTATTTCTCACACCCCGAGGCATCCAATAAAATGTACAAAAATATTTCTGCTAGATTGCACTTTCAAAAATATGCATATTAAATAGACTTTCTAATATAAAAATATGTGCTAAAATGTTTACCTTTCAGCATAAGCCATATTTTAAAATTTGTGATATGGTTTAAAAAATAAAAACAGTAAATGGTCAATAAAACTAAAAAAACTAACAATAGCTTACAGTTAGCCAGTGCTGTCTATAACCTTGGCACATGTTTAACCCTGTGTATTTATTCAGTGGTCAGCTTTCTGGTGAGGTAATACTATTATCTCCATGTTTCATATAAGAAAACTGAGATGAAGAGTTTTTCTCCAAGTCACACAGTGAATAAATGATACAGCCAGAATTCAAACTCCTGGGGCCCCATGGAGGAATGTGCTCTCAGCTCGTTGTAACCACTGCATTCTGCTGTTACCTTATACACAGACTAAATATTGTATGTTCTATTTAGAAGTCTGGGATTCAATGGTGGAAGAATCAAAAGAAACAACTAAAGGGCCCTCATCAATTCTCTTACAAATCGGTTCTTTCTTTCTCTCTTTTCTTTCTTGCCTTCCTGCCTTTCGTTCTTAACATATAGCGTAGTTTTATCTCCTCACTCATCTTTACATTTTTTTGTATATTGGTGTCTTATGTCAACCAATTTAGTTCTGCTGCATCAAATGTATTATATAGGTCACAAAGTTCATTAAATTTACTTTTGAGTCTTGTCTGTGCATTCCCTCGGGAATGATTATTTAAAATAATTTCCAACAGAACTATTTTATATTAGACACTGTGAGAGGTGATGATAAGAGCAGCACCAAGAGTCAGGAAGTGTAGGCTTGGTCGTGGCACTGAGCCCTGAGGAAATGACTGAATTATTTTAATGAAATTATTCTTAATTTGTTTTTATTTGATGGTCTGGAAATGGCAAACCATTTTAAATTATACTTCTTCCAGTATTAGTGAAGGTACAAAACTTTTTATATCAGGCATTTGTAATTTTTTGTACGTGTGAACTGCCTCTTCAAATCACTTTGTCCATTTTCCCACTGGGATGTTTTTTCTTACATGTTTTCTTAATACTTTATATTAGGCATTAACCATTTGGATCATTTATGTGTTGTAAATGTTTTCTCTCATTTACATTTTTAAAAATATTGGGTATAGTTTGCAATTATGGTAAAAAAAAATTAAAATCTAATAATAACTCTATTAAAGTTACCTATTTTAGAATTGAATATAAGCCTAAAATTTTACAACAAACTATCTTATAGGAAAGAATGGAAACTCACTGCAAACTCAAGAGGAACGGATATTCACTACATATTTATAGTTGAGTAAATAAATAAGAATATTATAATATGAATTAAAATACAATTTTAAAGTTTTAGGTAGTATATGTTAAAATCTAAAAGATGCTAAGTTTAAAGTGGCACACTGACTTTGCAAAATTAAAATTATTTAAGGATTTCTGCCTTAATTTAATTTGCCAACAGAAGTGATTTTATAATTACAATCATCTTTATTTTACAGAGTAGTTTTGTATAGCTGTATTTCTATAGGTATTCCTACTTGCTCTTAAATCATTTAAATGATACTGTGTATATACATATTTGTATATATACACACATGTATGTGTGTACATAGAGATATAAATTCCTAAAATGCAAGGAAGTAAATAAAAATAAAACTATGTATGCCTAGTCACTAGAGAAATGGTTTCACAAAAAATGGGATATTTGAGCAGAATCCTATAGAAGCACTAAGATTTAGCCAAGCTAAAGGAACAATATGTATATAGAGAGAGAGAAAGAGAGAGAGAGGAATACACATGTAATAGTTAAGGGTGTTATAAGCCATTTGACAGGACTAAACAGAGGCTATGGACAAAGAGATGATAGATGGCAAAGGGAAAAAAATAGAGTCAGAAACCAGGCTGATGCCCTAAGATTTTATTCTTTAGGCAATAGGTAAGTATTGTAAAAATATCAGTAGGGGAATCTCACGGTTTGGTTCATATTCCAGACAGAACTGTGCCGATGTTGAAGACCAGAGGCAGAGCCGCTGGTGAGGCAGCTTTACAAAGGTGCAAGTAGGTCTACGTGAAGGGTAGACACAAAAGTCACAGTAGTGGGGATGAAGAGGAAACGGCAAACTAGAGAGAGATTCTAGAGCGAAAATTGTAAAGAATTGATGACCTACTGAAGAACTAAGAGATTACCATAAATGACACAGGTAAATATTAATTCTATTAATGGGACCCTGGAAGAGCAATGGATTTGTGTTATGGTTAAGGAAAATGACTTCAATAAAATTATTTTACATTTCTGAGACCTGTGAGTTCCAGTCCTTGTTTATTTACAGTCCCTGTTTCTCCTACTGTATATCCCAGCTCCCTCACTACCTAGATTCAGCTAACTATGACATAACTCCCATACAGAAACCAGCTCACGCAATAAAGTCAGAAAAATTAGGGGAGGGTATAGCTCAGTGGTAGAGTGCATGCTTAGCATGCACAAGGTCCTGGGTTCAATCCCCAGTACCTACATTAAAATGAATACATAAATCTAATTACCTCCCCCCCTCTAAAAACAAAGAAAAGTTAATCTGATTTTATATTTTTAAAATCGTTTCAACTAAGTTTGGAATACAGATGGTACCTAACTTGTTAGTTATATTTGAATTTATTGGGCTCTCCCTTAAATAACTCCATTTCTAATGAGTAAAAGGAGAGTAGTTGTCAATGAAATTGATAGTCGTCAGCAAAATAAATCCATTCACAGGAAGAACACTCCACAAATACTACTTTAACTCTTCTGAAGAACTCCCCCAAGTAAAAAGACTTTTTTTTTTTCCATTCATTAGTAGTAAATAGTCTTCTTGATTGACAGATGGAGAACGTCATGGCCTAGTACTGACCTTCTGAGCTACACTATTACACAGAGCTTGTGGAAAATAAGCACAAATAAGAAGCCTAAGTTATTCTGTAATAATTACGACTCACATTAAGTATTAAGCCTTAAAATAACGAAAGCAAACTCAGGTAGTGTTAAATGATGATTTTGATAGGGCAGTGGTTGTCAACCTATGACAATTTTGCCCCTAGGAGATATTTGGCAATGTGTGCAGAGAGGTCTGATTATTAAGACTGTGGAGTGGATGTGGGGATGCTATTGGCAGCTAGTGGGTAAAGGCCTGGGATGAGGCTACACATCCAGAGATGCATGAGACAAACCCCAAAGAATTATCTGACCCAAAATGTTAATAGTGCCAAGGTTGAGAAATTTCCTTATGAAGCACTGCAATGCTTTATAGACACTTTATAGACACAAATTTATGAAATACTCTTTCAGAAAATAACCGTTTTCCACTTAAATTGTCTTTCTAAAGTGTCATATATGTTATGTTTCAAGCACTTTAAGAACTAATTTCCAGCAGCATATAAAAATAGTAAGACCAAAATTTTTTTGCTTGCATTTTTAAAAGTAATACATTCTTGAAGTGTATTTCATTTTATGAGATGGTACTTACCGAATTACTCTTTAAATTTAAAAACTGACTGTGTTTTGTGAAATGGGAACCCTAACTTTTCAAACTCATTTGCTTAAAAGTGTTTGCGGAAAATAATAATAAAGCTCTTGATAGGTATACATTATTAAAAGTAAATGTAATTAACCTATGTATGTATTTCTCACATGAATCACATTTTCTCCTTTACTTTTAATAGAAAGTGAAACTAACTTAGCCTTCTGTTTACTCCTTTGAGAATCGTCTTTATAAATACCACCAGCAGACAGAGCTCAGGAAATACAGTACCTTAGAATATATATGCAAGCGCAGTTAACACTGACTCTCTGACTGACGTCTAATTCTCACCGAGACATCAGTCAAAACGGTCAAATCAGCTGTCCAGTCAGAATTGACAGGATGTACCATCAACAAAGGACACAGCAGCGTTTTGGACGTGTTTCCCTTTGGATTTACAGCTATTTTCAAATTGTTTATAAAATGAGGTAGGTAACAAAGTATGTATGAGATTTGGAGTCAGGCAGACCTGGACTGAATTCTATCTTTAATTAATGGTTATCATCAACCTGTAACCTCCATGTAACTTGACGCTGTCCCTGGATCTAATCTGACCAAAAACCCGCCTGAAGTCAGTCTTTCACGGACAATATTCTGGACTATATGGAAGGTTTTGCGATAAAATACAGAAGAAGCTACTGAACACATTTTCCAAAGCAGAATATCCCCTTTAATCTCCTGCTGATCATGGCTCCCCTCTGAAGCGCCCCCATGCCTGCCTCTCTCCCCTCTTCTATGGAGTCTGACTTCAGAGACGTTCCACACACAGCAGCACAGGCTCTGCTCCCAGTCTCATGCCTTCCTCCAGGCTTCCTTTCAGTTTCCCCACCGTCTTACCTTTCAATGAACAATTTCTCTTCCCTTCAACTTCTCTAGTTTTCCATTTTCCAGTCTCCCTCTTCAGAAGTGGGAAAGAAGGTGAATTCTCCCTTCCATACGATATAAGAAAACAGTACCTACCCTCAAGGGATCCTTGTGAAATTAAAGCGAAGCCTCAAGAATCCAGCATAGACCCTGTTGCATATTTAAGCACTCAGTCAATGTTAGCAAATGGCTAGCTCCTGGCTTCCTTGCGCGAATGCAATTTCCAGATACCTCAAGGAAGATGAAGACATAAAACAGCTCCATGAAGACACTGAAGAAAAGAAATCCTCACCACTGATAGTCTTAGAGGTAAAGACAGAACATTTTTTATCAAACTCCAAGGACAGTTCCTCTGGATATTATAATCTAAACTGTCAGAATTCTTCAAAACGAAATGTTAACAAACCCTACCTTGGGATGGCAATCGAGAAAATAACTAAACCCACAGAGGTGCACAATGGCATCTTACTAAAGGGAGTATTATACACAAAGGAAAAAGATCGTGTTCCTCATCAAGAAGAGTCATGAAAAACCAAAAACAGTCTGTATAATTCTTGGCAAATTCTCAGAAATGAATTAAGAATTCAGTCTTGGTTTTTATTTCACAGTGGGGTCCACCTTAGAGACTATGAGATGTTATCATGTTCTGATAATTAAAAATTTAAGGCTTATTGACACATTATAACTGACTATACATATATATATAAATAAATATATATTTATAATATAAATATAAACATATATAAATTTATAACATAAATACACATAAATATAAAATATATGTATTATATATATAAATAAATAAAAACTTAAGGCTTAACTGAGTCCATAATTTCCTGTGCATTTTAAAGTTTAAAGGTTTTCTTTTCCTTTTTTACAAATGCATTTTACCACAACTTTGTAACTGAGCATACATTCCTCCAAAAAAAAAAGAAAATATTCTTTCCATTTGTTGGAAAGCTGCCACGCTGTATCATAGTATTATTATCAATTCTTCAGTAAACAAATCAGTTCAAATCAGTTAAGTACTTCACTTCTAAAAAAGAAATACGATCAATCTTATCTCAGTAAAAGCTTTTCTGAAAGCATATTCTCATTGAATTATATACAAGTAGTTCATTAATAGGGAAGAATATATTACATACATTTACTGTACGTGGGCAGGTTTCTGTTCTATATCTAATTTATGTTTCAAACAATTATATATACACAAAATAAATTCAGATTTTTAAATTAACTCTGCTTTGTGTTTATAATAATTTACTCATATCCAGTCAGTTTAAATGGATCATGACATAGCACTAAACAAATAAAAGGTTACCCACTAATGTTCATGCTATGTCAGGTCTAGTTAACGATTTGGGAGGTAATATTAAATAATGTTTTATAATCCAACACTTATTTGTTCTTTAAAAAAAATTTTTTTAATTGAAATTGTAGTTGATACACGCTGTTAGTTTCAGGTATACAGCAAAGTGACTTAGTTATACATAATTACGTGTTTTTTTCTTTTCAGATTATTTTCCAGGATATGTCACTACCAGAAATTGAACATAGGTTCCTGTGCTCTACATTAGGTCCTTGTTGTTTATCTATTTAATAATGCAACAGTTACTTTTTAAAAAATTTACACTCTCTCTTAACCATTGGCCACCTTTCTTACTAATTTTTAATTTCCTTTAAGAACTTTTCTTTCTTTATGCAACACTTTGACCCAGCATTGTATCCTGGGAGCATTGGCTACACATGCTTTTCCCTGAGTGAACTCACTCACGTCTATGGGTCAACTGGCACCATTTGGAAAACCTTATAACCTTATCTCAGCCATTAATTCCCACCCAATATTCAAGCCCACGGAGTCATATATTAAGCAGAGCTTTTCGTTTAGATATCCCACAGATCAAAACTTGAAGTGTTCTCTGCAGTCTCCTTTATCCTACCTTGCAGCTTCCTATACCCTACATCATAGGTATACAAATTCTTTGGATATTGAATGAGTGAAATGAAATGAAACAAACATGTGAATCAGTGAGCTAATTCTTTAGAAAATAATTTGGGATTTTGCTCCAGATAGGTCCCCTACCATCTTTGAAAAAATATTTCCCCCATTTTCTCTAATGATGGAAATCCTGACAATGACGAACTGAAGTCTGAACTTCCTAAGAAAATCTGTGTCTAGGTTCCAATATTCACCTTATCCTAACTTACTACCCTTAAGGTCAGTCCCACACAGTTTATTAATTATTTATAAAACGCTTGCTGTTTTCTGCTTTTGGTAATGTTAGTATGCCTGAATGTTTGGTATGCTAATATTATCTAGAATTGGGACTGAGAACTCAGGACTAAGCATCTTGTTTCTTATAAAACAAGCAAAGCAGACTGCTGAAAAAAATTATTCTAACACACAGATCACCCATCTATCAAATAATCACCATTCTGTGAGCTTTTAAGTGTCCAACACTGTTTAGATTTTGTAAAAATATTAATGCATTTATTGTTAATTGCTGTGCATGGGGGAAAACAGATGACATGGTACAGACAATAGGTGATCATTATCAAAATGAATTGTAATGTTTACCCATTTATATTCTGTACTTCTATCTTAAACGACCTTTACAAGCTTGAAATGTAAACATTCTCTAAGGCTTTTTGCTAAAACTTCTATCATGGATGTGGCACTTTGCCAAAAATAAAGCTATCGTCAAGACAGAACTGAGATTCTCAAGAACATTTTAACCTCCCTGAGTTCTTTGTGAACCAAAGGGCAAACGGTGATTCATGAGATCTAAAACTAAAGATGAGTTTGCAAAGGATGAAGAACCCAGCATCATAAGTCATTTCTGCAGTTTAATATAAAAACTATCATTTATTAATCTGCTCATATTGTTCATTATATAAATATGCTGCCTATACAGTAGTATATACCTATTTTTTGATGAAATGCTGATTCCAAATAAGAAAATAATAGAACAAGGTTAACAAATGCACGATACTCCTGCTACCACTAGGCACTCAAACAGGCAGGATAATAAATAAATAATTAAAATATTTTACTGTTAAGCCAAGAGGCAGGCCCAGAAGTTTCCTCTGTACAAAGCACTAGAGGCAAATACTACCAACTGATTAACGTTGGCATATGTAATGAAACTTATTTTTCATCTGCTCTAGAATCACAGAATTTACAGAAAGTGGCTAGACAAAGTGTCTGTCGTATATCGTATTATATCCCAAACGCCTACCAGTTTCTGATTTAGGGTAGGTACTAGATAGATGCTGGCTGAATGAATAATGTACAACATTGGTGAACATCTCTAGCAGACACCATCACTGTTCTTTGTTTTTGTCTTTTTTTTTCTCATCATCACTATCTAGAGAACCCAAATGGCTCCAAATACACTGAAAATGAACTTTGCTTCTTTGTCTACCACCTTGTATCTTCAGAAATGTGCCCTCTAAGGTACCTTTTCTCTAAGACACTATTTAAGCCTCACTCCTTGCTCCCAGTAAAGAAATCTGCCTGCTGAAATATTTACATTTTAGAAATAATACATATTTTTTGAGAAATTTCCTCAACTTTGAAATGGGACCCAATGGGAAAGGAATTAAGAAGTCAACATTTTATTTGATAATCAACAGAGTAGGAATACAACTATTAAGTGATAACCATATCACACTGAAACGTAATCCCCTGCGTCTAATGCCAAAATGTAAGTTCAAAAAAGTAATCAAAGAGGAGTATCACCTACGACAAGTGACCCACGTGATGGAAAATTCAAATCCCCTTAAAAGGGAAGAAAAGTACCCGGACTCAGAAACAGAACTTTAAAACTTCTTTTTAAACTTCTTAGAAATAATAAATGACCTTCAGGAAGGTCTTGTTTGGTAATTATTCTTTTGGCACAAATCAACACAGCCAGCCCCTTTCTAGGACCCCTCTGCAGTCTTCCATTCAAATACGCACTCACTCGACTTAGCTGCCATTACTTGTTCTGGTAGAAGGAACAAATAAACATTTTCACATTTTGTTCTGAATCATGATAATAGCCTGCTTAATAATACCATAATTAACATCTTAAAATATTTAGTGTATTAGTGCCCCGCACTCCCACCACAATGACAAAGTAAAGAGAGAAGGCAGGAAAATAGCGCAGCTTCTACAAACTTAGAAAGTAACTCAAGTTTACCAAATAGTAAAAGTTGAAGCCTTTATTTTTAGGTTTATTGTTTTTTTTTTTTTAATTTTGAACAATATACCTATGATTTTGGTGGGACATGTTTCAAATGGGCAGAACAAATATAAATAACACCAACCTAATATCAACTGTCCCAATTAACTTTTTATACATACTCTTTATAGACACACACAGCCACACAAGCACATGCTTACATATACATACACGGGCAAACGCACATGCCCTTACACACGTACCTACACAGCGACTTAGTTAATTCTGAACTCCACTATTTCTAAGCAAAGTTACCTTATAGTCCAAAATTATATATTCATTATTACTGAAGATCTTTGAATTGAGTGAAAAGTATTTAAAAGTCACTCAGTTTCTTTAAAGAAGTATAACTAATAGAATTCAGTAGTGGCAGTATTTATATATTCTATTGGTAATTTAATTGTTAAATATTACATAGGTGGTTAGTACACAAATATGGAATAATAATTTTATTAATTAAAGTGACAAAAAACAGAATGCTGAGTTATTAAGAATGAAACAAAAATATACAACAGTGATTTAAAAATACTTTCAGTAATAGCATTCCTTCTTTGAATAAAATCCTACCAGGACAGCAATGCATCAAACAGAGGTTGAAGGTGAAGAAGACACGTACCCAGTTACGCAGCACACTTCTACTTACACACACACACACACACACACGCACAGACACACAGACACACACACACACACACACACACTTATCCCAGAGAACTCTGTTTTGAAAGTGCTCATAAAATCAGGACCTGACTTCCTCTGCTCTGCCTCAAGACTCTAAATGCTTCATCTACTTCTCTTTAATCAGGATTTATGTTATCACAACTGAACTCCTGGATCGTTTCAGCAAACATGCATTTACAATAACACAATTTCTGTGGAGAAAAGTTAGTTGATAGAGCTTAGCAATGGAAATAGGATATATTTTTCCACATTCCAAATTCAATCCATTAAGGTAAATAATATAAACACATTGTTCTCATTCATTCAGCTTATATCAGATGTGACTAATGTATGAGAATCCCAATCTCACGATGAGATTCTAATGAGGAAAAACACTACACTAAAGTACAGTAACTAACAGAAAACTATTGAAATATAACACTAAATATGAACATATATAATACTATGTACACATATATGATAAAAAAAGTGGCAGAGTATTGCTAGAAAAGATTGAAGTCATCTGAAATATGGCTTTGTTTAGTAACAACTGAAAAAAGTATGAATTGCAATAAAATTCACTGTACCCTGAGCTTGCAGGCATTATTCTGAATCAATCCCCCTACATAGATTTATTATTAGATACAATATAAAACTAAGATCACACAGTCCCCTGCATGTAAATTTTCAAGTTGTTCCTCCAAAATAAGCAGGAGACAGAAATAGCTTTGCAATATCTTCCCTTCCTAAATTTTCTTTTTCATCTTGCTAGCTTAAGGGGAAAAAATAAAATAACTAGATATTTTGTGTAATTCCATAAGCATCTTTGGATAGTAAGGGATTTTTCTTCTGTGTGAGAAAATAATGGTCATCTACAGAGGAATTTGGTGTGTCGTTAAGAAGTTCAATGTGATGGAGTTAAAATGAATTTCCCTGAAAGCCAGGATAGCATACAAGAATAAGATACTTTAACAACAGTTTGATCGGCATCATACTAAGAAAAGCGGTTATGAAGAAATGAAGCTGTCTCTACAAGTCACAGACAAATAAGTTTCATTCCCCTAAAGCTATTTGCCATCTAGGACTGTATATTCTTTTCAAACATCCTCATTGAATGCCAAATGCTGCTACTTATTCAGAAGGGAAATTCTGCTTCCTGTGTCTGCTTGTAGCTTAAAATCTAAGAATACTTTAACCATTCACTTCTTAGAATTCATCATGCTTTTTCTTATTAAGCCACAGAGATAACTGAACACTCTACATCTGAACTATCCCAACTGGTACCCCTCTGAAAAATTTTTTAAAAATACTTTTGGTAACTATTAGTTGGTATGATGTCTTGCGTTTTCACATCTATTTATTTATTTGTAAAAATATATAATGCAAAAACATCAAAGATCACCATCAATCTTGTTGCTCCATAAACTGTCAATAAAGATCATATGAAATTTATGTGAATTAATATGCACATACATGCTAAATGTTAGATTACGAAGTGTATGTGTGTGTGTGTGTTGTGTGTGCATGCACACACCATATCTCTATCTCAAAATTACCAGTATTATGATAAAAAGAACTTATCTTTCCTAACACACTGTTCAGCATCATTCAAGTAAATAATAAGACATTTAAAATTATCATGGCTACATTTTTGCCTTTACTACTAAGGTGAGTCAAGCTAGAACTCAACCAACTGTCCTAACCTGTTCTTCTTATACATCTTAGGTTTGTGTGTTTATTTATATCAGAGCTACCATGTCAGTTTTAAACTGTTATTGTTTGCATTATAAGTTGCCACAAATTCAACTCAATGTAACTTTGCGTTTCTGGACTTGTTTTTTATTTACAACTGATATTCAATCTGAACCATATGATGTTCCATATCATCATTCAATGATATGGACATGTCTCCTCACCTAGCCGGACTACGTATTTTGCACTTCTAAGTCAAATGTGCTAGCACTGCTCTAATATGCTTGGTGCAAAAATTTGTAATCAATTAAATCAAATCACAAATAAAAGTTTAACTTATATTTCAAATTACCTCTCTCATATACTGCATATTATTTAACGATGATTAGTAACATCCACTGAATTCTGTTTCCAGGAAATAAACATTAGTCGATGTCTACAATGTCAAGATCGCCATGCTTTTTTCTTTGCTAAGAACTGTGCTTAGTGCTGAGAAGATAATATGAAGACTGTGATATTTGTAGACTTGCATGTGAAAAAAATAAACTAACTTACGTGACCACAGTTTGAGAGTTTTTTCCTTACGAAACAATGCTAGGATGCTAGGGGAGCTTTCATAACTATGTACCACATACTGGCACTGCCGTCTCTGAAAAGTCCCATGTGTGATTCACCCTCTACAATATTACTGCTGAAATTCTGCCAAATTTTTGGCCTCATCCCTACTCAAATATTCTTTTCAAAAATTCAGTTTAGAGCAATCACTCTGGCATTGCATTTCTGTCGCCCTTGTGCACAGCTTATGCTGGTCTGCATTATGTCAGTGGCTGGCTTATATACAACTTCATTTGTTGTGAAGTGTTCTCCAGAAAAATCAAGCTTGTGATAGATGCTTAATAAATGTTTATTTACTAAGGTAACTTCACATGTTAAACTTTTCCCAGGGAATAATTATATAACTCTCCCCAATGCAGAGTGCTGCAAGTAATAGGGCCTTGAAGCTTTTAAAAATATGCTGATTTGTTATGGGGAAAAACCATCTATAGGAGAATTAAATCAAACCCCTAGCCTTGAGGGACTGATTATCATTTTATGACTTTTTGTTTTTGTATCTCTAGTGCCTCGTTTATATAAGTATGTGTCCTAAAAAGAATTCATATTAGTGCCAATTTTTACAGAAGGGCAAAAAGAGCTTTTTCATTTTGTTTAACTTATGGTGACTTTGGAATTGTCCAATTAAGGGGGAAAAAAGCCAATAATATTTTATCAGTGAAAGAGGCACATGTACAAATACAGCCTGTCAATAAAAATTCTTTATGTCTGACTGTTAGACATATGAATCTATAAATCAAGCTAAGAAGTGAAAAATTCATGCCAATAATAATTCAGAAGTTAATACTTCTACCATGTTTATAAATCTCATCTGCATTCATTAATAGTAATGCAGAGTAAAACTTGTCCCAATTGCTTTATCTTTCTCTTCTGCAATTGTTCTATCATTCCTTCACTGAAGCTTTAAATGATGTCAGCCACTAGGGTAGTTATATGACCACACGTTTACTGCACAATTTGTAAGTTGGTGAAAAGGCTTTATACGCTACATTTTCATTGGGTATAAAAATCCAGAGACAGATATTTACATCATGTAGTCTATTAAAATATCTTACAAACTAATTTTACTTTCCTCCTACTGAATTCATTATGTATCTTGTAAATGTTCTAGCTCAAGGGCTGTAGGTCATAAGATCCCCCAGGCCATTCAACTTCATATCAAAAGCCAACAACTATTTAAACACCACCTACACTTAGAATGAGGATCTCCAGAAAGAGAAAGAAAAATACCATATGATATCACTCATATGTGGGCTCTTAAAAAAAAAGAAAGAAAAGAAAAAATTCGACACTAATGAACTCATCTACAAAACAGAAACAGACTTGCAGACATAATAAACAACCTTATGGTTACTGGGGGAGGGGGATGACAAGGGATAAATTTGGGAGTTTGAAATTTGCAAATGTTAGCCACTATATATAAAAATAGACAAACAAATTTCTTCTGTATAGCACAGGGAACTACAGTCAATATCTTGTAATAACCTTTAATGAAAAAGAATATGAAAACAAATATATGTATGTATATGCATGACTGAGACACTGTGCTGTACACCAGAAATTGACACATTGTAACTGACTATACATCAATCAAAAAATAAAAAATTTGGAAAATTTTTTTTAAAAATTAACACCAACAACAAATAAAACCTATAAATCATTATATTTTAGGGCTCAAATCTCCATGCTTTTATTCGATAATAATAAATTATATACACAAGGTCTCATGTTACCAGGCAGAATAATATATCACACAGATTTCTGATATATTTGTTTATTAACAAAGTATTGTGTATCAAGACAAGGGCTCACAACTCAAGGTAATATAACTCTTCCCAAATAATGACAAATACAAATGATCTATATTAATGTGCTGCAAAATATTCATGACCTGAGGTAAAGGATATTCTGTTTAGATGCCCGATTGATCTATGGTTAGCTAGCAAGGTCTACCTAATGAAACAATTTAATATGATAAACTTCCACTCATTGCATTCAGTACATGAATGTGGTCAGATACATCACTTGAAAGAGACAGACTATTTCTGTCACTTCAGATGGGAGTTTGCTCCCTAAATATAAAACACTTAACTCTTCTTCCAAGTTATTTGGATATTTTATACTTCATCTTGTCAGAACATCTCAAACAGTGCTTGCATTCTATCTAAATATTTATGTCTTGAGAAGGTTCTAATCCAAGTGGCCAAAACTTTTTTTTTAACTATCTGAAATGACTGAGGTCTATAAAGTCCAAAGAATACACCTATGACCTTAAATATTTATGTTAGTAAACAAACTTGTAAAACTCCTTTCTGGTATCCAACAAAAACTTTTATAGTAACTGCCCCAATAGCTGGGAAGAAAAACCAAGCAAGGGTACTCATTCTTCACCAAAGCAAATTATCCCCATGTTGAAATAATCCTGTTACGTAAGACTTCTGTATGACAAGCCGAAATTCTTTCTAAGTGAAATAATCCAGAAGTTGTCACCGTAAGAAATAAGTGACAGTTGGATGCCCGATCTTTGTTTTCTCTCATAATAGGATTCTACTTTTAAAAAATTACACTTAATGAATATTTATCTAGTTCACCTTGCACAGCATGTTCAAAATCTTCATATTAGCAATTCTGAGCGTCACAAGTTGTCAATTGGGTTTCTATTAAAAACTACATTCTTCAGAATCCTTATGAGAGTTCATGACTAGGGGATATAATTTCTATTGAAGGATCAAAGTGATAATTTTAGAGAAGTGACATTTAAATGGAATCAGCCAAAGTATGGGAAATGTGGGTTTAAAGTGTATGGTAGTGAATAAAAGATTTTAAGGTCAGAAAGAATCACACTTTCAAAACAAACTAAAAACAGGAAATTGTTTCTAGGAAAAATTAAGGAATGCTAGAATTGTTGAAGATGATAGATAGAACAAAACTGAATCACAAAGGAATTACAGATGGGGGTAAGAATTTTGGATTGTATCCTAATGCCATAAGAAGCCCCTTGAAAATTTTGAGCATGGGGGCAGAAATATTATACTATTTAAAATTATATGTATAATAGTAAAAATAATGTGCTTTTTAACAAAATGCTAAAGTATCAAAATTTAAAATGTCTTTAGGAGCCTCGTATCAACCTCATAGCCTTTATCTAATCACTGGTAAACTCTGTGTATAACTTTGCTTATACAACCTCATCATATATAGGAAATATCGCTTGTGTATTAGTTTTTATTTTTTAAAGATATGATCACTGTGTGGGTTAAATCGTTACACTGTACACCTCAAACTTACACAGTGCAATATGTCAGTGATATCTCAATAAAACTGGATGGAAAAAAATTTGATCATAAACTACACATTCTATAACTCACCATTTTTACTTTAAAAATAGAACAGGGGACAGAGGGCAAGGGTATATAGCTCAGTGATGGAGTACATGCCTAGCATACCTGAGATCTGGGTTTAATCCTCAGAACCTCCATAAAAAAATTAATAACCTAATTACTTACCCCCCAAAAAGACTTTAAAAAATAAATAAAAATTAAAAAAATAAAATAGTTGGACAAAACAATTAAAAAATTTTAAAAAGAAAGTTAAAAAAATAAAATTAAAATAGAATGGAATTAAAACTCATCCTTCATGATATCCACTGAACATTACATTGTATGGAAGTGTAATTCACTCAACCGTATCTCTCCTGATGTTTATTTGCCCTTATTCCAGTTTCATGTTATAATAAATAATGCTGTGATTTAAAAAAAAATCCCTGCCATATTTTATATACCAGTACCTTTACTTTATTGCATAAAATATAATGAGGCCAATGGGCCAAAAATAACGGGAAACTTGAATTTTAATAAGTTATGGCAAAATGTTTTCCAAATATTCCATAGCATTTACAGAACTGCTGATAGTTCCTAAGAGAGCAATTTCTTTACACTCCTGTCAATATTGGATGCTATTAAATGGTTTTAAATTTCGCCAATCTAACAGGTGAGTTTTGGATTATACTGCTGTTGGTGGTGGTAGTGACATGGTCATCATTTTGTTTCCATGACAATTGAGATTGGGCACCTTTTCACAGGCTTAGCCATTAGTATCACGTGTATAAATGAATGTTCTTATCCCGTTGAATCATTTCTATGGCTCTGTCACCTTTTTTTTTTTTGGTTTGTTTTTTGTACATCATTGAACATTAGAGAAATTAACCTTGATCAACTCTGTAAACCTCACATCATCTGATTCTCTTTTGAGTCATTCCAGGCATTTAACTGGTTACTTCATTAATTAGTGAGTCAAATAAAATCTTTGGAAAGTGTTCATCTCTTAACTATGAAGGTCATATTTTTAACTTTAATAGATGTTTCCTAAACAGGAGATTTTGGTGGTCTCAAGCAGAGTGATGCAAATAAAGAGTAGTGGATTTTGGAGATAAAAAGACAGAAACTGAGTACAAATATATTTGAGTGTATGAGGGAGACAGAGAAATCAAGGGTTAGAGGGAAAGAATGAGAATGAGTAAGTGATGGAGGCGGTTCACAAGAAGCATAGAGTGTTTGACAGAGTATATACTGAGATCTTAGACTCCATATGAGGACCAAATCTTCCTCTCTCATACTAGCAGAAAGAAGGAGGGGCAGGGATGGGATTGTTTTATAGACTGATAGGCAATGTTGAATTTCCTGTTTAACATTTGAACTTCTGATATATGTTCCTATATGAAATATGAGCCATGGCCAACTGTGAGTTAGATGAAACACAATGGCTGAAATTTAAAGAATAAAAAAGTTGTGTGACTTGTAAGCATATAAGAACAAGCTTTCCAGAAAAAAAATTAATAGTTATTAAAGTGAAGTACTTAGTGTAATTATGTATGTATAGAGAATTTGCTGGGGTATGTTTCCCTTCTCTCCTCTTGTCTTTGCCTAACTTCTCATTTTCTGTCTTAGCTGAATCATTACATTACTTTGTTAAGATTTCGTTATAATCTGTGACTCTTCTATCCACACCATGACCCTTGTTAACAAACTCTGTTTTTACCTCCTATAAATGGCACAAGCTAAATTTGTAATTTTATATATGTAATTCAATATGCTTTTTTTCCTTTTTGATGTACTTATTTATTTATCTAATACTACTTTGTACAAAAGACAAAAGGCTCAGAGTGGTCAAAAGTTCAAAGACATTGAAATTGTCATCAACAGATGGAAAACGTCAAGTGTTTCCACCAGCTGGCCAGCAGGTGACAGAACAAGGTGAGCCAGGTGGGCCTGGAGTGGCTGGCCACGCCCTCCCCAAGGGACAGCTGCTCCTGCTTCCGCAGGTTAGAGTCTTGAGAAGGGAGTCCACAGGCTCGGGATAGCCCAGAGCTGCTTTCTCAAAAGATGCAGAAATACAAATTTCCTGATTTATAAATATTAGCAACTCAATGATATAGAAACTTCAGGTTTGATTCGCTGAGGTTAGAAGGCAGGCAGTGGTTTTCCCTGGAGGGTCCAGATGACCAGGAGGGGACTCCTAGGAGATCACTGGGGACTTTCTGTTTCTTGATCTGGGTTGGTCACATGGGTGTGTGCAGTTTGTGAATATTTTATGGGGACATACACTTAAGATTTGTGCCTTTCCTCTCAGATAAAAAGGTGAAAAGAGAAAAATACATATATATGTGTGTGTGTGTATATATACATGTATGTGTGTGTGTGTTTATATATATATAAATAATTTGTTTGCCATGTATTAAATATGTACACTCTCCAACTGTGAGGGCTTGATGAAGTTAGGAACCATGCCCTTTTGCTCCTTTTCAGTACCTACCACAGTGCTAATATTTGATTAGATGATTATTAATGAGTGTTAGTAAACAATACATAACTAGAACACAAAATATATGGACACAGGAAATATTAATAAATTCAATTTTTTTAGTTTCTTTGAACAGATATTTACAATGGAAGACTACATGCACACACACACACACACACACACACATAGAAAGAGATGTTAGATAGAGATGGAAAGGGAGAGACAGAGGCAGAGATAACCTGAAAGTTCTTCCTAGGGGTCTGCACTCAAAGTCTCACGGTTTCATATGAACCACTGAGACCGTCTTTACTTTTGAACAAGTCGGAGAGGCACTTTTTGGAAACCTCTTATAAGAGGGGACCTGAACCTAGAGGTTTCACTGACATTTTGCTCAGGTAGGTGGACTCAGTAGCTCTGCAAAGGATACCTAACTCCGCGATATCTAAGGTAACTAAGGCAGGTGTAAATTTACTGTCTTTTCACTTGTAGCCCTATTTGAAATCCAACTATACCCAACAAACAAATGAATCAGTAGACTAAGATACCAGTTAATACGTAGAAGCTCCCATCACAAGTCTGTCATCGATCAAGAGACATCGATCACGAGCTTCCTATGAATGTCCTTATGGACAACAGAGTGCAAACTTCCTTGTATGACAAAGTTTCCTTCTAGGCCAGGGGGCGACAAACTTTCTTTTTCAAGGGCCAGGAAGTAACTACATTAGAGCTGCAGACCTACGTCTCTGCTGCAGCCACACAGCTCTGCTATGGGAGTGCGGAAGCAGCCTTGGACAACACGGAAACAAACGAACTCAGCCACTTTCCAATACATCGTATTTACCTCTGCCTCAGGCAAACCTGGGAGATCATTTTTTTATATATATAATTATGTATTTCCCTTATAGCATAATATTAATTCTTGAAACAGAATGGAACAGACCTATTTAGCCAGCAAGCTCTCTCCCCAGTACTACGTTACCACTGGGTGGGGGTGGGGGGGATAGTTCATCCTTGAATAATAATAGATCTCAGATATTCTTTACACCAAGGCAGTCCATAAATTATAAATAAAATGGTTGTAAAGCCGTGTCAGACTGACCTTCTCCCTTACCTGTGAACATTTTCGCACGGGTTTTTTAAAAGGTCGGTACTTACCCTGCTCTGCTTCCCAAACGTTGAGATAAATATGTTCCCTGACAGCCTGACTTTCTCTGAGGCAGCACTCAATTTATCACTGCTCCTAGAGCACATTTTCCAAAACCTGACAAAAACACCCCCGAAACCTTCAGAGGGGAAAAATAAACCCTCATCTCAGGCTGTGTAAGTTACCACCAAGTATAGCCATGAATAAAATGAGCATCAATCCTGATTCATGCTTTTGGAACATCCTAAAACACGGCCGCTCATGCTCCGAAGGCCAGGGCTGGGCAGAGCTCAGACCACAGGAAACTAGGCAGGAAACAGAAAAGATATTTAATATTCTTTTTTATGGCACATTTTTAAAAAAAAGAAGCCAATTATTGGAGACCTCCAAGTGGAACAGTATTAAGCTCGGTGCTGAGCTGCCTCTCCTAAGACTGCTTTCTTCAAATTATGTATAACTGGGGGAAAAAAACACCAAAAATATCCCCCTAACTAATGACTTGGAACACAAAAGGAGGGCCGTTGTTGCCAGAAGGGCTTAGTTAAATGTACTAAGAGTTCCTGAGAGCACAGGAAAACACATTAGCAATGATTGGTTTAGAAGATTGCCAACTTGAAAGCTCCCATCCTTAAGGAAAAAGATCTGGGACAGGTAGCTTGATGCTTCTTGATGGGGAGTAGAGCCAAAGCCAGTCTGGGTGAGAAGGAAAAGAGAGAATCTGTGCAGGTGCCTGAAGGAACTGCCCACTTTAACTGCGGCCATCTGCTCACAAATACTGGAAGCGCTACGGATGCTACCCAAATACCGTTCCTGTACTCAAGGACCACGTGTGGTAAAGCTAAGAAAGCGACATGTGCAACTACAGACAAGGAGCTGACGAGTATTTAAAATGTGGGGAGGAGACCCTGAGGTGGGGGAGTGGGGAGGGCTGAGTAAGAACGGAATGTTTACTGGAGAGAATGGAGCTGGTCCTTGAGGATGAAAGAATTTAGACAGGAAGTAATCATGTTGCGGGGAGAGTCGGCCAAGAGAAGAAGGAGAAAGCATTCTAGGAGGAAGGATGCAAGGAGTCTAACACGGAGCGTAAAACGCGCAGTAAGAGGCTCACACAATAACCACAGAAGCTTAACTGAGAGCCAGCTCTGTGCCAGGGACTGTGCGAAGAGAAGTTCATGGATTCTGACTTTAAAACAACCATGTAAATGAGCTGCTATTACTAACCCCATCTGAAAAACAGTAAACTCTAATTAAACAACTTAACCAAAATCGCACAACTAGTAAGTGTTAAAGGCAGGATTTAAACCAAGAAGTCCTAAGTACCTGCCTTATAAAGTGTGGCAGGTGAAGGAAAACCTGTAAGTTTTGCTTGCTTTTAGCCCGATTGCCAGGCCAAGGTGAATCTACAGTTTATTTAGAAAGAAAAGGGGAGACACAAAATTATTTTGAGCAAGGACAGGAAAAAATCAGAATATAATATTGGTATTGATACTGAG
Source organism: Vicugna pacos (assembly GCF_048564905.1). Taxonomy (NCBI): domain Eukaryota; kingdom Metazoa; phylum Chordata; class Mammalia; order Artiodactyla; family Camelidae; genus Vicugna; species Vicugna pacos. The sequence goes on along the minus strand of NC_132993.1, from coordinate 52,656,048 downwards.
GATTAAACAAGAAATGTAAAGCAAGGAATGGATTGAAAATGAAGAGACCACATAGAAGGTTAAGAGTACAGATGAGTAAAAGCTAAGCATCTGAAAATGCTTGGTGGGGGTAAAAACGGACAAGAAGAAAGACACGTGAGATAGAACAGAGACAGGAAAGATCAAGAGATGGAACTGAGTCAACTAATAAGGAAGCTGAGGGGGTACCAGGAAGAGGGGACATCTCAAGACGGCTACGTCTGGATCACAGGAAGGACAAAGTTTGGAGGATGAATATAAACTCAGTTTTAATAACATCCTTGAGGAGTCAGTGAGGTATACAGACAGAAAAGTGTAGCAGGCAGATGAAAATGGCTCAACAGTCCCTCACATTCAGCGTGATTAAACTGAATTGATTAAGGCCCCCAGAAGTAACAGCAAACCCGTGGACTCCTGTTCCAATTCTCTCTGAATTGGTGCCAAAGCCCTGCCTCTCTACTGCAAATGCCAGAAACTTAGAGGTCATCTTGACTTCTCTACCTCATTTCCTCATCTACTCATATCCAGGTTGTCAAAAGCGCTATTCGCTTCTTAAACATCACTCAGATTAATCTTTCTCTCCACTGACACTGTTACTGTTATAATCTAGGCTAAAATAAGCACTCGCCTTCATTACCACAATGGCTTGCTAATGGGTTACCCAGCTTCCATCTGGCCAACCTGCAATTTGTCCTGTACACATTACAGCCAGAGGAATCTCATCAAAGCATAAATAACATTGTCCACATATCCCCACCTCCCTTAAACCATCAAGTATGCCCAGTGCTCTAAGGTTAAGACAAAAAAGCCTTGTACCACTGGACTCCTCTTAAAACTCATAATACCCACTCCAAACTGCACACACGCCTTTCAGCCCTCAAGTTTGCCATGCAATAAAGCCTTCTTACATGCTTCTCTAGTTTGGCTTTTTTATCTAGTCAATATCAACTCATCCTTCAGACCTCAGTTTATAATCACTTGGTAAAGCCTTCACACTCTCTTGATTAGGCCAAATAATACTGTTATATTTGGACCATTCATTTTATGTACAACTTCCAGTTTATATACTCGTATTCAGTGTATCTTGGTACTTGATTTGTTTTCTCTCTACATTAACACCAACAACTCACATTTTAATCTGCTTCGGTCTGACTTGTGCTCACCACTTCCCTGAAACGGCCCTTGTCAAGGTCAATGAAGACCTCTCTTTTCCAGTCCTGTGGTCAATCTGCAGTCATCTTGCTGGTTTCTCAGTAGCAACTGTCACATTTCAAAAAACCCTTCTTATTGAAACATTTTATTTGACATCCCGGGCAGTACATTCTCCTGGCTTCCTCCTGCTGCTCCTTCTCATTTACCTTGCAGATTCCTCCACCTCTTCTCTACACCATGAAATGCTGGTTTACCCCAAGGTGCAGCACTGGACTTTCTCCATCTACATTCAGTCTCTACGGGATCCCTCTTGGTTTCAGGACAATACACAATGTTCATTTTTATATTGAGGTAACACTGAATTATAACATTATGTAAGTTTCATGTATACAATACTGTATTTCTACTTCTATATATTTTATAGCCATGATCACAGCCAACAATTTAGTATCCACCCATCATCATACAGTTGATCCCCTTTACCTATTTTGCCCTCCTTTCCAATTCTCCACCTCTGGTAACATAACCACTACTCTGTTCTCTGTATCTTCATGTTTGTTTGTTTGACTTGGTTTGTTCATTTATTTTGTTGATGCTCACATTTTTGTCTTCAACAGCTTCACTTAATTTAAGCCTTGTTTATCTTACTGCCTACTTAACAGCGCCTCTTGGGTATATTAAAGACATTTCAAATGCAGTATGTACACAGAAGAATGAGACATATTTTTAAAATAAATATAAAATAGTAAATTATTTAAATTAGCACCTGTTCTCTAACAAACACGTCGCTCTTGCCCTGGCTTATTACTTTTCATGGCACTTACATATCAAATTGCATTATATACTTGTTACTTTCCATCTCCTCCAAGAAAATGTAAGTTCTGAATGGACTATTTTTCACACTGCATTTCTCATGCCTAGAACAGAACCTGGCACAAGCCGGTGCTCAAATATATTTATTCAACTAAATAACAGATTATTAATACCAATCTACCTCACTAAACTGGGAAGTCACTGGGGACGGAAACTATTTATGTGTTTGACTAGCACTGTTTTTTGAGTGCCTGGCAAATTATAGTCATTAAATACTTTTTGACTGCTGGAATAAAGAGAAATAATATTATGGTAGTGCAGTCTGACCCATGACAAAGGAGGACATAGTTGCAACCGTGAGGGGACTCATCAAAAAATGGCAAGTGCTGAAGAGGCTAAAGATAACAAGACATGATAAAAGGTAAATACAGCTGACAATCAGGAAATTATTAATAAATTTAAGGCCAATTTTAATAAGGGCACATACTGATGACAATTATAATAATAAGGAATTAGTGGAGGTACAAAGACAGATGCCCAAAGAATGCTCTCTGTGGTGGGTATTACTATTGGCACCTGGGTTCCCTTCATTCTATATGCGAGTGTTGACATTTCTTGCACCATTGTATCAACTAGGGCTCTAACTCCTCTCTTCCCTGCACTTAAAGAGTTCTTTTCCCCATTGGGAGAAATCTGAAGGGACCAGCCCTCTTCATTTTTCAATCTTTGTGTGAATAAAGAGCCATACATCTGACAGCTATCAGGGTAGGTCATTGCTTATATGCAGAACATTGCTATGAAGTTAAGTTTCAAAACTAGCTCCACGTAGATGGTGTTTGAAACCTCTTATTTAAATATTGAAATTAGAAACTGTAAGTTAATATGGGTTGGTAACTATGTTTACTGGCTTGTCAGAGTTTTTTAAAATGTAACGACTTCTGAAACAGTTAAAAGAACTATACAGCTTGCACTCAAGGGGGTATAATATGAATTAAAAGAGCGCCGTGGAGCCACCAGAGCCAGGAAGTGTTGAGGCTCTGCTGGAAGCGCATGCAGTCTACGCCCAGTCCAGTGAAGATCTTTCTCATCATAGACTCCGAGTGGGTCAGAACAGAAAATCTGGTTCAAGTTCTGACATTGGCAAGAATTAGGACCATGACTCAGCTCCATTTGGCTTTCACTTTAATTTACAATTATGCCAGCAAATAATCCTTGCAAAGAGTAAACATAGGATTTGAGAATACAAGTGAGTAGATGCTCCCTGAGGCTTTGTTTTATTCCACACAAGGGCGCAGTTGAAGCTCAGTGCCACCAGAATCCCATGCCGAGGGAGGAATCCTCCCGGTCAACGCAGAGCAAGCCCTAGGATTTTAGTTTTTTTTATAACCATCTGGGTGGAGGGCCATGCCAGCACTAAAGGGCCAGCCCTCTTCCTCTCAGTGACATTCTTGCTGCATCACAGATGTACGCTTCTGTGTTCTGTATCTTGTGCTTCATCAGGCCCCTCAAACCTCTAATGCCGCAGACTTGGCTCTAGCCTAACACACACCCCACTTGGAAAACCGCCTCCAGCCCCAAAGTGGGTGGGAGAGGAAACCCATCTCACCAATTAGTACTCAATTTCAGAAACAGAACTGCTTGTTAGCGAACAGAGCAATGAACATCCGTTGGGTAGTAACAGGCCACCAACATTTTGCTCATTGTATAAGAAAGAATAAGTCTTCAGCAAAATCAATGAGTAGTTTGTAATTAATCTCTCAGCAATAGAAAGTAGAAAGGGAAAGAAAAAGAGTCTTAAACAAAGAAAAGAAAACTCCCAAACTACAAAAATGCAAACTGTGGAATGAGGGGAATCCGGACAAGTGAAGACAGAGGAAAACTTGACCTCCACCAACTTCAACTGAGACCTATGGAGAAAATCATTTTTCGGGTGGGAGGGTATAGCTCAGTGGTAGAGCACATGCTTAGCACGCATGAGGTACTGGGTTCAAGTCCCAGAATGTCTATTCAAACAAACAAATAAACCAACCTAATTACCTCCCCCCATAAAAAAATTTTGAAAAAAGAAAATCATTTTTCAAAAGCAAAAATTAGTTTTTCATTTCTTTTTCTGCTTGGTCTGGAATAAATAGCGTACAGAAATATATTAACCTCTTCCAGTAATGTACAAAACCAATTAAAAAAAGTGAAAAAAATCAAACATACATGCATTAACAATGTATCAGCTTACCAGAATTTACCTATTCCTAAAATCTAATAGTTTCCCAGCCTGAAAGCCTTCTCTTTCCACACAGTTTTAACTTCCTTGTGAAGCTGTATTTTTTTAAATCCCACAAATAAAGTTAATGAGGGCACATACTATATTGTGTTCTAAGCAAAATGACAGACTATACTTTTTTTAGGTCAGAGCTAACCTTCTTTATATGGCTTAGGTAAAATTACATAGAAAAGAAATACTAGAAATTCAAAAGCTGTTTCAGGGACAATTTCAGTCTACGATGTCTAAAGCTACACATAAGTGAAAAATGCGTACTTGCAAAGTAGACTGGTGTCCCGCTATGAATACATCAACTTCAAGGTCAGATTGATACAAAGGATGGTTTCCCCCTAAGAAATGCCTTCATTTATCTCCCTAGTTGACACCCGCTTTTATGTAAAGAATGGAGGGAGGACAGGGCTTCAGAAACCAAGAATCTGAACCAGTGACCACCCACGCACCAATCATACCTGGAAATCACAATCAACTCTTTCCAGAGAATTTTCCCACATTTCTTCTAATATCCAATGTGGCTGAGAAAAATATTTTCTCCGTCATTGGCACATCATCATTTAAACGAGGCTCTGAGAAAGTGACCTAGCGTTGGGGGAAACAGACTGGGTTTTTTTTCTATTCTCGCCACACATATGACCTCTTAGCCTTCTGTTTACCTCCTGAAAGCCTCAAAGCCTCCATGCCTGTTCTTGTCAAGCACTGAAAGTAACCCCAGCCCTTTTACTTCCTTATATCCAGGTTCACAACTGAAAGCCAATACTCAGTTCACAGAATGTGTCACAAATAAAATAAAGGCCTAAATCCAACTTGGGCTGCTAATATTGGAAAAAGAAAGTCTCAATTACTACATTTGGTCAAATTAAGAATATCATTCTCTCAAAATAGAATCATACAATTATTACCTCCAGAATGAGCAAATGTATTTATTACTGTTATGCACCAAGGAGAAAACACATGTGAAGCACAGACAGTTGTTCAGAATCAGTACAAACCATACTGAAAAACACACAGAGAGGAGGTAGCAAACAGTATTACTATTTCAAGAATGAAGGAGATACTTACCTGTCTCTCTAACAGTAAAATCAAGGATAAAAACACTGTTGACCCAGGGAGATGCTTGGCTAGATAACTTATTACCCCTAGTCAAGAAAGAGGCATTTTCAAAGTTCACTCAGGTTTTCTCTCTCCCGGTACCTGTTTGTACCAGCTACTGTTCTAAGTACTGAGAAAATAAAGAACTGCAGATACAATGGAGTACAAGTAAGGTGAGAAAGAAGCAATGACAGAAAGGGTATTTTAAGCAGCTTAATGTCAAAGGCACACTGAACTGGAAGAGAACAGAGTGGCAATAGTCATTCTGGAAGAGATAAAGAGGGGCCATGTTATGAAGCTTCGTCTAAAATCAATGGTACATAGAAGGTGGGCGGCAGAGAGGAATTGGGTTGAAGTAATTGTGAATGTTAATATTTTTTAGATTAAAACTAAATTTCATTAAAATATTTAAATGCCAATACCCCAAAATGAAAGTAAATGATACAAAGAGGAAGAGGGCAGAGATACTCAAGTCCTTCTTTTCTTAAATATAATATGAAGTACATGGGTGGAAGGGTTTTATGAGGAGGCTGCTCTGGAGAATGGAAAGGAAAATAAAACACGGGCACTTAGAAGAATTACCAAGGTCAGACTGAGATGGGAAATCACAAATTTATGATGACATTAGTTTTCATGGTTTTGTGATTTTCAATAGCATTCAATACCCCAAGTGCAAAAGCAAAGCCAGACTGCTCAATTGAGAAAGGGTATGGGTTTTGCCAGATGTAAAAATGGAAAGAAAAGAATACAAAGGAATGGAGATTTGGGAAAAGAGCTATTTAGGTTGTATATTAGGTCTTGTCTGGATAGTACAGAGTCACTGGAAGAAAACAAGGTACCAGAGACTAGTGGGAGGTAGAGAGAAAGAGGTGATGGTTGTTTTGTAATTCATTATTTCAAAGATGTAAGTTTCAGGTAATATCAAGGTCCAGATAGAGTCACTGATCAATGGTTAACATGGAATAGAGTAGCATATGGATAAAGGTAAGGTGGTTAGGGAATTTCAGTAGGGTATTAATTGACTTGTAAAACTATATGCTTTGTTAATTACAGTAATGACAGGAGATATAAAGGAAGACTGTCATCCAGATTTCTAAATGTGAAAGAGTAATAAAGAAAATGGCAGATGATACTAAAGGGGATAGCTGATGATACCATAAAAGGCAAAGCAAAATAAAACAATGTATCTTGGATGAACTCTGTTTTTTTTATGAAGCATCCTGAGCTACTGAAAGGAGTCATACATTGAGGTAAATTGTTACCATTGTAAATTCATAACTCAAATGGCCCCCAATATTGTCTACATTCTAGTAGATGTCTCAGGTCATTAAGTTCTCTAACACAGTCCAAAAACTTCAGACTTTCTCCATTTGTTCCAATTCTACCAAGCAAATTTAAATTCCAGACATATCCTCAATTTAGCACTAAGACACGTGTATGCCTATTCAGACTGCACTTTTTCTCCTTCCTTTCCTCTCTTTCAGACACTGTTACTTCTTGTCACAGTCAACTCATACCCCCTATGTCTTTGAATCTATTCAATTCCACATTATGAGGTATCTATCAAACATTCCTTTTCACTTCTAGTTTTAATCATTTCAATTTCTCATAGATATTTAAACATACTCAAAAAACCCCCATCTTAGAAAAGTAAAAGCTCCTTCAAACTTCCATGATTCTCCAGAACCAAGTCTATCTTTTTACAAAACCTTCATAGACAAACTTTTGAATCTCCATTTTCTGAGGTCCTGTGCAACCTTCAAACACATTTTCATTTGGGTTTCACCCCAATCACTTAAGCAACACATTATCAGCTAAGATCATCAATGATCTCCTTGTGTTCAAATTCAAAGGGTATTTTTCATTCCTCATCTTAATTAACCCCCCAGCAACATCTGGCAGCAATGATTACTTTGTCTTTCTTATGGGATGTTTTTCTCTGGTCTTTGGAAGATCACAATTTCTGTTATTGCTTTCCTCCTCTGCGATAATTCACTTTCATTCTTTACAATATCATCTACTCCAATACACTATAAAATATTAGAACTCCTCAGGATTTGTTCCTAAAATTATCTTCTTTCCCATCTTATCTACCCCCAAGGAATGGATTACCATCTGTACCACAAAATTTATATATAATCTCTTTCCCTGTTTGCTGCTCTCATCTCTTTACTCATGTAGCCAACTGTTCACTCAAGAGTTATGCTTGATAAATGAAAGGAGTACTGGTTTCACATGAGGGGTGAAAGAATAATGATCTCTAAACATATCTTTGTAATGTAATGCTTTTATTGTCCTTTTTTTTTTTTTTTGGTAAATTCTAAATTTCCCTCAAGACCCAACTCAAGTTCTAAACTACCTGTGATAAATTTCTTAGTCTCTTACCGCCTCATCTCCTATAACAACCTAACATGTACATCCTCTGCAACTACTTTTAATGCTGCACACAGCCCATCGTGTTATAATTTTTACATCTATGTCTCTCCCTCCAACGCCTAATTCAGGAGTTACTTAATGTCAGGACCAAGAAATTTTTTTTTCCCAGAACTTACTCCTCTGATGTATGGTAGATGCTTGAGAAATTTTAAGTGAATAACTAAACGCCAATAGAACAATAAATTGTGTTCTGGGGTTTTTCAAAGATATACTAATAGATACTTTCAGAAGGAGGGATTCTGTGATTAAACCAGATCAGGGAAGTTTGTTCTAAATCCCACTCCTAGATAGTCTAACACACACTTGCATCGGGAGAATCATAAGAAGTCCTTAAAATAGAAAATGATTTAATTTTGCTTAACATTTAGATAAGGAAATCTTTCTTTCCCTTTTCTTCTTTTAACACACATATTAGCATTCCTCAAACAATTTTTTTGTCGTGCCTTGACACAGTTTGGATTTTAACACATTAGGATTAGCAAAACAGATGTTAAAGAGGAAGAAGGTATGATACATTCTCTTTATCCAGGATGTTCCTTGATAGTAAGATACAGGTACCCATTCCTTCAGTACGGCTTTGACACTTCTTAGGAGAGAAGAAATGTCGGTCAGGATAGTACAACCATTCTGTTGACATATACATCAAATCTAAAAGATTCTTAATGTTTACTTTTCTTTACAGAGTTACTAATTTCAAGAATTTAATCATAAAGAATAGCAATACTATTACAGCCACATTGAAACCATTCCTGTTTTGTTTTTTTCTGAAAGGGCTCTTAGCAGGGTAACATAGTTATCCAAGCATCAAATGTGCCACCAAGCAGGTATGTAGGTAGCTTATGGTAGAAGCACTACTAGCTCCAAAAATTCCACTTGAAGCTCAAAAACCTTATCGCTTAGCTTTCACAATACGCTGTCTAGCAGAGTTTGGATAGAGTACATTTAAAACCAAGGACCAGAAACCAAACAGTAGTCCTCCCCTGAATGGCTTTTATGCTCTGCTTTCTTCAACGTGTGAGAGGAAAGGAAACTCGACTTGCCAGCTGGAAGTTCTGACATATGGTGTGGCAAATAACATTATATAACAGTAAAGCACCCATCCTGGTAATCAGCACTCTTATTAAGAGCAACAGGAGAGCAAAGTGACTCATCAGCGTGTGTGCGCTTTCTCGATCCTAGTCATTTGGGACAAATGTGGGGAAGCTACAAGTTGTTTGTGTGCAGCCCAAAATGACAGGCCAGAGAAGTTACTAAGCAACATTAAGTACTTGCATTCTTCTAATCTTTAAAAACTGCCACAAGCTGAATAATCCTGTAATAATATAAAGATAAAGGGAAAGGCGATGTGGGAGTCATGTTTGTGACGGAATGAAAATGTTTTGCTCGATAATTCTGAAATTCTGATTCACCGTGAGTTCACCTGTCTTGGTTTCAGGATTCCTTCAGGTGCGCAATCCCCTTCTACTCACTGTTAACACCACAGACCTGCTCAATAATGAAAGAAAGAGTGTAAGGAGGGGAGGAGTTCTTATGAGTCTTGAAACCAGTCTGTCCCCCAATAAACGGGACCTCTGTCCTCTATTTCAGCTTTCTGTTTGTTTCATAGAACTTATTACAACAGTAACTCATGTCCTTGCTTCCTTGCTCAGTGTGTTTGCTTCTGTTTCTCTTTCACTGAAGTTCCGTACTGTAGGAACCTGTCCATCATTTTACTCTTCCTTCCTTGAGCCTGGCCCAGTGCCTGACAATGACAGTAGCGCATCCATGACTGAGGGATAAAGAGAGTACAGCGTCATGGTGTTAGGAGTTCTGTGCCAGAGGTGAAGGTCTTAATAACTATGCCTATTTAACCTTAAATGTCCCAGAAGTAGATGAGTGTTGCTTATAATCTCTAAAAGACACACCAGGACAGGCAGGCAAGTGACAATTCCCCAGATCTTATTTCTTTTCACTAAAGAACCAGCAAAGGGATTCCTTGGTGAAAAGCCCAGGAACAGCACGGCCTTACATTCTCTGTCTCAGCAAAACAAGTTGCTGAATAAACTACAAACTCTTCTTCTGTGCTTGAAGTCTGTTTTCAGGTCAAGGATCCTGTAGTGCTTTTCCACAGCACCTCTGTTTCTTCCTCCTTTCCAGTTCATATAATTCAAAAGGAGCTGATCTCGGTGGTAATAGATTTCCTCACCTAAGAGGTCACATTTTCCCAGTCTGCTTGGGTAGAAACAGCGGAGCAGTCAATATAGGTGAAAACAGAAGATCACTTTGGACACTCAATGAAGGGTAACTGTGACTATGTTTTAAAAAGAGGAAAGCAAAAAAAGGAAGACTTTTCATTTTAGTTTTAGATAAGAGGAAAGGAATTAAAATTTCTGAGGGTTCATTGTATGCCAGTCACTGTCCTGGGGTCATGGACATGGGTTATCTACCTGACCTTCGTTAACTTTTTTTTTTTTTTTGTAATTCAATAAAAGCTTTTTGGACAAAATAAGTAAAGATGATCCTGTGTAGAAGGTGTTTATTATCACATTTAATAGATTTTATGAGTCTTATTTTTTTATTAATACAGAACTAAAATAAAAACTACTTTTAGGTTTAGATTTTATTGGGAACACTTTCTTTGCTATTGATTCTTTACTCTTTATCTGAGACAACATCCCAAATAAACAGGAAATAATGCATAGCTAAGGTTCTGAGTATTTATTATGTGTTCTCTGTCATGAGCCCTCACACGATTAAATCATGTAATTTCGTAAAGTGGGTATCACTTTCATTACCCCTGATTTACAAACACAAATCTAAAACACAGAATGCAAGATACTTGCTCAAGGTCATCCAAGCAGTAAAGATCTGCGGCTAGGCAATTTGAATGCAAAAAATAAGTCTGAACCCCTACATCATAGTGCTTAAGAAGAGAACGATGAAATTCAAATCAGTATCTTTGCATATTGAGAAAACTTAGATGGAATCAGTTTCTCCTCACCTTCATCATGAATCATCAAAACATGACATAAGCTGAGATTCTTAAAAGAAAATAAATTATAAAGGAAGGTCTAGCTATCTCACTGGGGTAACCTCACCCTGAGATTACTCTGCTGAGGAAATTTAAAGGAGATTTTAAAAAGCCACCACACTTCTCATCCCATCTGTCCTTTCTGTGGTTATAATTTCACATTTCATAACTAATTCATGTGGATTAGAAAGAGAACAAAATAGAATTATTTGACCTAAGATGACACCTTTAATAAAAAGTACTGTATTTTGGACAGCTTTCCATGATGTCCACCCAGTGCACATTGCTATAGCATTTGAATACTTAACTGTGAGAAATGTACAGAATTGTTAATAAGTAAAAAGCAAATTATCCCATAAACTGAAAATGCTTCTTTGGGGGAGGGGGAATGGGGATTGATTTTCCCGCCATGATCCATTTCTTTATTTTTCTCTAGTGGTAATCAAGTTTCTAATGCCTGCTCACACATATGACTCAGTCATTTGTCAGCTATGACTGAACCAAAATCTCCTCAGGATTTTTCCTCAAAAGAAGTTAGAGTTCAAGAAGCAGTTTATAAAAAGCACCATTTCACAGCTTTATTGTCCCACACAGCAAAACATGTTTGATGAACCATTTATTCTAATGTTTGTTTTTCCCCCCTTAAAGGTACAATAGTATCAGAAATTAGGCATCATTAAAATTTTCAATACTGTGACCTGGAAATAAGTATGCCATCTGTCCTATTCCAAAACATTACCTTATATATTCTAAATACTCAATACCAGAGAGGGTAGTAAATGTCTTTTGAGTAATTTAACACTTACCATGAGTTCAACTTATTAAAACTTACTGTGTGGCTCAGATCTTGTAACTCGTATTTGAAAGAGTATTCTCTAGTCTTCTGGGGGGTAAAGACTGTGAAAGTGGAACTACTTATTTCTTTAGGGAATTGAGTAAGAGCTTTGAATTCAGTTCATAAAGAAGTGTGTATTGAGCTCCAATAATGTGTTAAGTCACTACTATGCTCAGCACTGAAGTCCCAGAGATAAATAAGGCCTGATTTCCTTCCTCAGTGTAGATAAGATTATGTCAGCTCTCTGTAGCATACCTGATATTACAGTCAAGCACACGTTTCAATGGATGCAGAGAGAAAGGTGCTTGGGCCAGTGGTCATGACACTAGAGTAGAAGGTTAAGGGATGCAAATGCATCATCAGCTTAAGCATTCACAGTTGAGGGTAGAGCAATCTGGATGTCAAGAGAGAAAACAGAGACAGAGACAGGCATGAGCAAAGACAGAAGAGATGGACAAACAGCATGCACGGCGGAGGGTTATAACGAGCTAGGGATAGTGAAGAGCAGACCTGGAGACTTCTGGTTAACAGCATGGGCTCGAGAGCCAGACTGGCTCACACCCAGCGCAATTCCATGCATCCTGAACTGTGGTCAGTCACTTAATCCTCTCGTGCCTCAATTTTTTTTTTTTATAAAATGGAAATGAAGATGGTAATAGGATTATCCCTGAAGGGTAATTCCAAGATTAAATGTGCCAGATGCTTATACAAGCAACTGGCATGTAGTAAGCACACAATAAAATATGTCATCATTTTTAAACTATGAGGGGAAGAGAGCCAAGGCACCATCTTCAAAAAATCAACCCTTGGGAGTCTGAGATTTGCAAAGGTTAACCACTATATATAAAAATAGATTTTAAAAATTCCTTCTGAATAGCACAGGGAACTACATTCAATACCTTGTAATAATCTTTAATGAGGAAGAATATGAAAACAAATATATGTGTGTATATGCATGACTGGGAACACTGTGCTGTACACCGGAAATTGACACATTATAACTGACCACACTTCAATTAAAAAAAATAAAAATTAAAAATTAAAAATAAAAAAAAAATCAACCGTTGAAACGAACTCTATCCCTAACCTCAACCTGCAGTGTCACAAATGACAAGAGATGGGCAAAAGAATCAGGGCTGACAACGTGAATGTATCTGCAAAGCTCCATCACCACGTAGATACATGACAACAGTTCAGTAGCATCAACTCTCCTTACGCAGCATTCACCTCTGTACTTTGATTTTGAAGATGACAGCTTTTGTGCTTTGTATCTGTAGTGGCTGGCATATTGCCAATCAAAAATAACTGAGTCAAGGACATTGTGTTTCAAACTTACAATGCAATATAGACTTCCTGTTAAAAGGCAAGTTCTCCATTTCAAATTGTTGACTCAGAAAATACTTCAAAAAGAATTTCAGAAGAATGTTTAAATTTAGCATGCTGAGAAAGACCAATCTTAAAATACTGTTTGGCTTTGTGCCCATAACATTTTCTTTTTATCCCTTGTTAGTATTTGTCTTCTATGATAAGAAGGTAAGTGACAGTAATCACATTAGTCTCCTTAACACTTCAAATTTTACCTAAATGAACAGTTTTGTTTTTATCCTCACCAGTTAAAGATGGCCTTTCATTTCCTGGCTAATTTTCAGAAAGTGCTTATGCAAGAACCAGTGATATTTCCAAGCACTGTTTTACCTCTTCAGTCATCATCTGGCCTTTCTCCCCACTTTCCTTTGAATCATCATTTTTAATCTTACATACACACACACACACACACACACACACACATAAAGGAGATTATCTGAAGACAAGCCCACTCTAAGTTTTGTAATCAGACCTTATAACTACTTAAGGATATATTTTGAGCCTCTGCTTTATTTGTGATTTTAAAGATCCCTACCTCACACACAGCCCAGAGAATTCATTTCACGGGATCTCTCAGAGCAAAGAATCTAGACAAGTTCTCATACCAGCCTGCCACCACCTGATCCCCTTAACTCCATCATCTTTCCGCCTGGCAAAGATGTCCCCAGCTTCATTTCCACAGTTCGTGAAGCCAGAGCACAACACTGATACTGGAATTGTAAAGTATGCCAAGTTTGGATCTGGGGTCGATTTAGGTTCCAGTTTAGGTAGATCCAATCTTGGGTATCAGTGGAGCTGGAGATCTCTCCTGAGTAACATGGTTTCTCAAGCAGTCTCAACCCACTCACCTGCACAACAGTAAGCTCATTTCACATGATCCGTAACAGAGTACCATTTTAATAAGGCAAACTAGCAAAGCGATAAAGAGTTAGAGAAAATCACTCCTGGACGCTAATCCTAGTCCACTATTTACTAAATATGTTGCTTTAGGCAATTAGCTCACACCCTCTGGGACTGAGTTTCTTACAGATGGCAGAGAATGTCATCTCCCTCCTACAGCTTTTATTCCATAAATAAGGAGACATTCAGAGTGCTTAACCTAGGGAGGGGCACGATAGGGGAAGGGGATTAAGAGGTATAAACTACTAGATATAAAATAAATAAGATACAAAAAAAGTAATATACAGCACAGGAAATAGAGCCAATATTTTATAACTTGAAATGCAGTATAATCATAAAAATATTGAATCACTATGTTGTACACCTGAAGCTAACATAATACAGTAAATCAAATACATTTCGATTAAACAACAAAGAAACAGAGCGCTTAACACAGGGCCCGCCATTGGTGCACTCCCAGTAACTAGGAACTACTCACGCACTGTGTGATGAGAAAGTCATACGTGCAGATAACCCAAGGAGCTATCGAGGAGCTGAACCTATTTCACGGTGAATACCTAAAGGTGAACTAGTGCATGGGATTCTTACTTGAGGTCTGATGTTGTGTTGGTGTTTTACAAGAGAAAGGAAAAGCCATAGACAGGAGAGGGCCAGGAGGAAGAGGCTCCTTCAATAGCTTGTCTAGAGCTTCCGCCAGATGGTTGCTCCTAAGCTAAAGGTATTACTCTTAAAGAGACTAATGCTCAACAATCTCATGCATACATAAGTACAATTCTATTCCTGAGGTTGGCCAGGAAGAGAAGTGTCCAGGAAAGGATATTCTTAAAATGTCATTTGAAGCCTATGTATCAAGCTCACAGTCATTACTAGCAGGCAGAATTAGGTTGAGGGACCAGCTGATCTTTGTCTGGCTTGTCTGGCCACAACTCTTCCTTCTTTCAAGTGTACAAGGAAAAGCATGAGTCATAGGATACTTTTCCAGTTCAGATGTCATTCCAGCAAACCTTACCAATGGTTGAAATCTTAAGACAACTGCTTTATTTCAAACATAGTATTGAAAAGCTTCTCCTCAGATGGCATATGAGCTTTGTTTACCAGAAGGACAACCAAAATGCAAAGCAAAGGTATTCCCCAAACTCAATGCCTCCTACCTAAGTTTCATCTGTAAAGAAATTCTGACAGATTCTTACTCAATCTACATTCTCATCGACTGCAACCAGGGTCTCAGCCTGATTTTTCTTCTCTTTAGGTCTGGGTAATGATTTGTCCTAGTGTCTCAGAGAACTGCTTGCAAACTCTGTCCAAACATATTCATAGATGTTACCTTTTCTTTTTTTTTCTTTTCTTTTACTGTCTAAAATTTTTAACCACCATTATGCATGCACTATCATAATAAATATATCTCTTGAATTATACCTGAGTCAGTGATTTACAAAGTCATATGCAGAGTTTTTGCACCAAGCAATTATGTATGTGCTGAATTGGTTATCTCTAACAAATTGGGTATTTCAATAAGAACACAAATATTATATCTAGAGATTCCCGAGGTGAGTAGGCAAAGTAGTTCAAATTACCTTCAGAGTATGTTTTACTTTAAATAAAATTATAAAGATTAGGTGGATAAGAGAAAGAGTAACACAATTTAAAACTGAGATAATTGGAGAAGGTGGACCTTTAGTTTTCTCTTTTCAAATGATGGAGAAGTTCAGAATTACTTCACATTTCACAGTAGTTATTTCAAAAGCTGACATACCCCTTTATCCTATGGAATTTATGGTAGCATATAAAAGTGTTCAGCTTAAAATCCTGGATTCTCTTTTACATAAGCTCTGTTTTTCCACTAATATTTCTTGGAGAAAACTATAGCTAATACAGTAATTTTTTCAAGGATCCTGTAGCTAAGTCTAGTATTTTTGTGTGACCTATCCTTTCTGCTTGAGATTCCCTTTTTTTTTTTTTTCCTCCATTATAAAAATCTAGTCATTTATAAAAGAGGACCTGGCTAGAAATACCCCAACCATTTTAGATTCATTATTTCTGGTTTCCCTTCTTAAAAAGAGCTTTAGTATTCTGCCTGCATTCACATTCATTTGGCCATTTGCTTTTCAATGGGCTGGCCCTTGCTGACCTGTTTTTACCTCCTTTTAAAAGTTGGTTATCTGCAACTTAAGTACTCAGAAGTCGTTCTTTAAAAGTTTTTCAAGCTTTTTTTTTTTTTTTTGCCAGTGGACACAATTCTGCTTGGTTCCAAGTATAAAGCCATTTATATGAAAAAACCACTTTGAAATCACATATCACAAGGAAGGCACCGTTTAGCAATTGGAGGGGATTATTGCAGTAGTAAGAAATTGGGGGAATCCTGTACAGTCCCACCCACTAGAGAGTATTTGAATGTTTATCGTATCATCAGTGTCCTCTAGGCTGTTGCCTAGCAGTTATCTAGAGACCCACTTCACGTTTTATTTTCTTTACTAAAGTCAATCAAAGACTTTTGTTTTGTTTAATTCTTTATTTTACAGGTTAGGGGTAAGTCTGGAATAAAACTTGTAACAATTAACTGGGCACTAGAAAATCTAAGCCTGATTCTTCACAAATTTTCTGTTGAAAAGGCAAGCTGCTATCCATTAGTAACTTTCAGGATCCCACTGTGGTCATTAAATCTAGAACGTATTTACCAGTTTTGTTGCCAAAAATCACAGTGAAAAGGGCACTTTTTGCGTACCTAACCAACAAGCTGTATCCGTGTGTACATAACTGAGAGCAACCTGACTACAGCATAGCTAGGACAAGGGTCAGGGGGACAAACCGGCTGAATACCTCATGGAGAATTCAAAGCTCTGCTTTTCTAACTTTCCTCGCCATTTCTTGTCTGCCTCCCTTCCCCCGCATCACATACCCAGAAGCCACTCACATTGCCAACCGTGTCGAGTTTAACTTACTGCAGCGTGATGCAGGCGAAGGCTGGGCACATCTCTGAAGCCGGAGCGACTGCTTTTCCGGAGAGGAACTGGGACTAGCCAGCTCTCAGGATCCTTTCCAATTCACACGCTCCGCTCAGTAAGAAGGCTCCCTCACAGCTCGGCTTCCCCAGAGGAGTGGAGCTTCAAGAACTCTGCTCCCAGCATCTCCTCCTCTCTACTTCCACCCCCTTCCAGAACACACAGCCCATTCGAACTAGTGTCTCAGAGATGGAAATCGACTTCCAGTCAACAACGGCGGGCTGCCTGCAGTCCACCAGTTCCTGACAATTTGCAACTCAGAAACAGCGGAGGCTGAAAGATGTGGGTTTCCGGAGCCTGAAAGTCATCTTTGGCAGTCCCCTTCCCCACCCTTCACTCCTCCCACTTCCCCCTCCTCTACTGCGGCCACCTCCAGTCTCCCACTCCAGCTAGGTATCACGAATGATGATTTGATTATCCATACCAATAAGCATCGAAAGGAATTTATCCGAGACGAAATACCTGTTGTCCATGACTAATGCTCTTCTCTCATCTCGTTGAGTCCTTGATTCATATCAAGACGCGTTGATATTGAAAATCTGTGTGGGGTGTGTGTGTGTGTGTGTGTGTGTGTCGAGGAGGAGGGAATCTGCGCGGCGGCTGCAAGCAACAGCCCTGCCTATCTCTGGCTGCCGCTTCTACAGCTGCTGTTGCTACTATTGCTGTTGGAACTCAGGGAAAATGAGACAGGGAGAGAGGGCTTTACAGCTATTTAACTGCTGGGCCAGTTCTAAGACAAGGGAGGAGACTGTGTAGGTATGAGTGGCTGGTGCTGAAAGACTGAGCTCGATTCACAGCGATTACTACCATTCAGATACATTTCCCCTCCATCAGGAAACCTGATACCTGTCTCCCCTCCCCCTTCCACTAACTATGGTCCCTGACGGGTCATTGTTCATCAACCGTCTGCCTAACCCACTTCTAGCAATTGTAGCAGCTGCACACTCTATTGCTATATTCGAACTTGGCAACCACAGAACAGGTGACTGGAGGATGGATGAGGATAAAGAAGAAAAGATGGGAGAAGAGAGAGTAGGTGAATATTTTAAAAGTTGTATGTACGGGTAACCAATCAGAGCACAGATAAAAATGAAAATTTCAAGCCAGCTGTGCAAAATAATGCACTAGGGTAATAAAAATGTAAGCCAGTAAATAATCATGCCTATTTTATAGCATGTGTGCAAAACCAGATAGTGATTAAGGAGTGTGTTTACCAGCTTAAATGCAAAATATCTTGATATACACGTGCCTTGATGGCTGTCAGCTTCCCTGACTTATATATGATCTCAGTAGATTTATAATCTCAGTGGACTGAGATTTCAACGCATTAGTATCTCGGTTAGCTACAAATTCTAGTGAAACCTACAGGTTAGGACTGTCTATGAACTTTCCCTTTCTCCTTATTGGTTGCTCATTCTCTACCCTGTTTTATCTCCAGATTATTCTCACATAAGGTGATATTCAGCAGAACTTAGAAATTAAAGAAGTCCTCAAAACCGCCAAAGATTAGAATACTTCTTGATGATTAACTTAATTTGCTCTAGCAATAGTCTGTCTTCACAGTCTGTAATAGACTGGGAAACCATGAACAACCCCTCTCACTTACACACGTACACATACACCCCTTAATGGAATAGTACTATTAATCTACTTTCAGCATTCAATTTTCTGAGCTAAAACTAAACTTAATTCCTTTTGATTTTATTAGTAATGACCACCTTTAATTATTTTTGCCTTGCTCTAAGCAATTTTCATATTTGCCATATATTTTCCCTGTTGTTAGGGGTTGTATAAATCAGGATTAAATTGGACAGATGTTAACGCAGAAAGAAGAAAGCCCCTGGAAATGTAACATACAACCCAGAAAGAGGAGAGGAACCCAAAAGGATTAAATAATTCATCTTCTCCCGATCTGTTTAAATTAGAAAATCACTGCCTTTAGCTAAACAAAGGCCAGTTAATGTGCAAAGTGTTTCCTGATTATCCAATAAATATCAATTTACCAAAACCAACCTAACTGCAGTTATAATAGAATAATACAGAGGTTAATGGTTTCTTTTTAAAATCATGCAATGTAGTAAATTCAGAGTATTTATATTTTCAAATGTCAAAATCCTGATGAAAATGATGCCAAATAGCCACATATTTTTGTTTGTCTATTAAATAACTACTAAACCACAATCAATATTAAAAATGTGAAAAGCAACTTATATACTTATATACAGTGCAATGAAACGAAGTTGTCAAAAGTGGTATACACCACTTAGAGACACATTTGCATACAGAGACCAACTTTATTCATGGGTGATGTGATCTGAAGGTTATCCTGCCCTTCAAACTTATTCAATACTAAAATTACCAGAATCTGAAATTCCATAGTTTAGAATTTGGGGGTGGGGGTGGGGGTGGCTTAACTTTTACTATTACTTTAAAAATCAAATATATTTAGGAAGAGCAGTTATAATTTAAACATTCTTGAGAGAGAGAATTTATTAGATATATCTATTACAGACAAGCAGGAAACGAAATATCCAGTCTTGGTAAAGGAAGAGTCAGGAAGTAGTGAAATACTTGGTCATGGGCATATATGGTTGGCTTTTTAAAAACTGTTTACAGTAAGACCTTATTGTTTATCTATTTTATATATAGTAGTTTGTATTTGCTAATCCCAAACTCCTAATTTATCACTCCCCCACCCCCTTTCCCTTTGGTAACCATAAGTTTGTTTTCTATGTCTGTGAGTCTGTGTCTGTTTCGTAAATAAGTTCATTTGTGTTTGTATAGAACAAGGAACTATACTCAATATCCTGTAATAAACCATTCAAACAGAATACGTATGTATGTATATGTACATGTATGTATATGTGTATGTGTGTGTGTGTATATATATATATATATATATAAAACTGAATCACTCTGCTGTACACCAGAAACACAATATTGTAAATCAACTATACTTCAATAAAAAATTAAGTAAACATTAAAAATTGCTTACAACATTACTGAGATTTAAATAAGAAACAGCTTTCTTAAAAAAATTCCCACACAATCCCCAACATTTGGTATTGAAAGGAAAAAACCTTCAGTTGGAGACTGATGGCTGACCCTCCGTATCTTAACACCGTTAACTCAGGATTTTGTGCTTTGTAGGAAAACTTACAAATATGTATAATCCCTCTGTAACCCCACGTCCATTTTTCTAAGATGCTTCTCTGGCCCCACCACTAAATTTTCAGAAACTTCATAAGGATCATTGTGTAATTAACCAATCTTAAAAAAAGACAGTGGGAGAAAAATGAACTTGCTCTATAAATTCCCATTAATCAATGACATCAAGAATTTATGGGAATACAGAAAGAAATAATTTCTTAATTTTCAACTAAAATTTTTTTTATGGAAACACGTATTTCCAAACTAAATTCAGTAATTTAATGGTACTCTTTCACTGAAGAAAAGTGAAAGGACTGTGAACTCTACAGGGGCAGAAGCCCTGTTTGTTAAGTTCACTAACGTGTCTCCGGCATCCACCAAAGTGCTCAGAATATGGTGCATGCACAGCAAATAGTTTTTTAATAAATGAGAAAATGAGTAAATGAATTAACCTATGAATGCAGGACACTGAGAAGATAAGTGAGCTGGGAATAAAGATGTTTAAATTCTTCCAGGCTTTTCTCTGCTGCTAAATAACTGGCACTTTAAGGAAGTGACTCACTTCTTGTGGTCTCAAAGCATCCTTTCAGGCGTATCACTCACAGACTCCACAAAACTGCATAATAAATGTCTGTCCCCAGTATGCCTCCAAAATGGGTTTCCTACTATACAATCAATGCAATTCCCTAGAATTTCATTTCCTGAGCATTTTAAAAACCAGCAGCATTAGGACTATTTAATCCCTAAAAAAGGCATGATTTCTCCCACTTAATGACTTCTAAACCTGCAATGAGTCTAGTGGGTACTGCAGCAGACGATTAAAGAAAATGGGATTTCAGACATCTATGTGTGTGTGTTCCTAAAATGTAAGTCCCGAATCAGGGATTACAGTCAAGGCAACCTTCACTGACTTTTTATAAATCAAACTAAGGTAATTTTGAGATAAACAAACAAAAAAATTATGAGAAACAGAGCTTAAAAGATGAAACACCATAAATTACAGTACTTACAATATGAATCCATAGACCTTTATGCAAACTGTGCTTAAAAACACCTTTCATGTTAATTTTATTCAACAAACATTTATTGAGCATCGTTTCAGTGCAAAGCACTGCAAAGAGAAACAGTCCAATCAGCCTTAGCAACTGCTTTTAAAGGACATATGGTCTCAAAAACAAATGCATTCCTACTTCGGAGTTAATTTTTTTGTTTAAGTAGATTATGTTTCAGAAACATACAATAGCTATAATCTATATCAAACATAATTTATATCCTCATCAAATGTGATATAAACAATGAAAGGAGAGAGATTTCCTAAACTGATCAGACTGTCATGGGAAATTTTCAACTGGTTTACAATGTGTGAATCAGCAAATGTAGGCTGGCAGGTTAGGGGAGGGTCAGAAAAGATATAATTTTGTGGAACTATCTTTAAAAGAGTAATAGTCAAAACTGTTGAATTAGGATAGGCCTTTTGACCTCATCGGGCGGAATTCTCATACTTTATATGACAGGAAACTAACACAGTAGTTCACCATGGCTTATTGCTGGAAAGGCCATTTACTCTCTCCACTGGACCATCTGGCTAGGAATAGCACAGTTGTTAGATGTGCAAGCTTTGGCACAAAAAGGCATGCTTTGATTCCCAAGTATGTCAAGGCCTAGTTGCGTGACTCTGGAAAAATTATCTTTCTACACATCAGTTATCTCATCTATAAAATGAGGATTTTTTTTTCCAACCTCATTGAGGTATAATTGACAGACAAAATTGGAATATATTTAAAATGTACAATGTGATGATTTGATGTACATGTACATTGTGAAAGGATCCCCACTATTGATTTAATTACCATATCCATCACGTCACACATTTGACTGACGTTCCTTTTCTGTGAGAACACAAAAGTTCTGCTCTTAGCAAATTTCAATTATACAATATATTTTTGTCAACTGTGTCACCATGTTATACATTATATCCTCATAAATTATTCATCTTAAAACCTAAAGTTTGTATCCTTTTACCAGACTCCCGATTTCCCCTATCCCCGGCCCATGCTAACATCCATTCTACTGTTATGTTCAATTACGTTTTGAGGGATTGTATATATAAGTAAAACCAGGCAGTTTTTTTTTTCTGTCTGACTTTTTTCACTTAGCATAATGCCTTCCAGTTTTATCCATTTTGCCCCAAATGGCAGGATTTTTCTCTTTTTAAGGCTAAATAATAGTCTACTATACATATATGTCTATCCTGGGTAAGTACTGAGTGTTGGGGGCCACAGAAAGGAGAAAGTTCCAGTTGGATAAACATTGTTGGCAAGTCATGGGTGGGACTCACAGAGACCTTGCTGCTAACTCTGGAGGGCGTCCCAGTTAGTACTGCCCATTGAGTGAGAACTGCCTCCTGGTTCTTGGAGGGCACCCGCCAAGGACACAGGACAGGGAGTCCAGGATGGCAAGTGCAACACAGGGTAAAGGCCAAGGAGAAGCAGATGCTCTGCAGTGGCCAGAAAAGGTTCATATGCTGAGGTGGAGGCACATCCTGTTATCTGTGGGGGGTAGGTGTGTGCGTGTGTGTGTGTGTTTGTGTGTGTATATAAAACATTTCCTTTATCCATTCATTCGTCCACAAGCACTCAGGTTGTTTTCATTCTTTGGCTGTTGTGAATAACGCTGTCATGAATCTGGGAGCAGAGGTATCTCTTCAAATAATGATTTCCTTTCCTTTGGATATATACATAGAAGTGGGAATGTTGGACCATATGATAGTTCTATTTTTAATTTATTGAGGAACCTTTAAACTCTTTTCTCTAGTGGCTACACCAATTGACATTCTCACCCGTGATGCACAAGGATCTCCTTTTTCACATCCTTGCCAGCATTTAACTCTTATTTTTAATTTTGATAACAGGCATCCTAACGGGGTGGAGGTACATCTCATTGTGGTTTTGATTTGCATTTGCCTGATGATTAGTGATGCTGACCACCTTTTCAGGTTTGGCAATTTTGTTATCTTTTCAAAAACCAACACTTAGTTTCATTGATCTTCTCCATTACCTTTTTACTCTCTATTTCATTTATTTCTGCTTTGATCTTTATTATTTCCTTCCTTCTACTAATGGATTTAGTTTGTTCTTATTTTAGTTCTTTGAGGGGTAATTTAGGTTGCTTATCTAAGGTCTTTCCCTTTTCTTAAGGTAGGCATTAATCACTACCAGCTTCCCTCTTACAACTGGGTCTGCTGTATCTCATAAGTTTCGTATGTGATGTTTCCACTTTTATTTGTGTCAAGATTTTTTTTATTCTTTTCATTTCCTTTTGATCCATTGGTTGTTAAGGCACATGTCATTTAATCTTTACATATCTGTGAATTTTTCCATTTTCTTCTCATAATTGATTTCTAGTTTTACATGACTGGTGGTGGCAAAAGATGCTTAATATGATTTCAATCCTCTTAAATTTATTAATAATTGTTTTGTGGCCTAACATATGATCTATCCCTGAAAATGCTCCAGGGGCATTGTGAAGAATGTGCATTCTGCCACTGCTGGAATAAATGTTCTGTGTATGCCTGTTAGATCTATCGTGCAGTTTAAGTCCATTGTTTCCTTATTTTCTCTCAAACTATTATTGAAAATGGGGTATTGAACTGCCTATGATTACTGCATTGCTGTCTATATCTCCCTCCAGATCTTGTTAATATTTGCTTTGTATATTTAGGTACTCTGACATTTGGTGTATAAGTATTTATAATTGTTATATAATCTTGATGAATTGTCCCCTTTATCATTATATAATGGCCTTCTTTGTCCCTTGTTGCCATCTTTGGCTTAAAGTCTATTTTGTTTGATATAAATATAGCTACCTCTTCTTTCTTTGGCTTGTTTGCATGAACTCTCTATTGGGTAAATCACTTCTCTCTCATTAAGATCTGTTTCTACAGATTTATCTTTTTCTTTTGCTTGAAACATACTCCTCTATTTCTTCATTGTCCATGACTCTCTGAGTTGGTTTCTGAACATAAGGTAAGACAGCCACCTCTCCTGTTCTTAACAGACTGGTCTCTTGTAGGAGATACACCTTATTGATCAAGCTTTGGGTTGTCTCTCAATCCTTTGTGATTGTCCAAGCTGCAGTCTTTGTTCTTAGTGGCTCCCAGTATTTGAGGGTGTGTGAAGACCTGTTAGTGTCCCAAGGGGGATGACTGCAATCAGCACCCAGATACAGGGTAATTAGAAGCCAGATTCTCGGGCGGCAGCTTGGAAATCATGCAGTTAAGCCTCTCTCAGGGAAAAACTGGGAGATGACCATTTTTGTCTGCTTCTCCCATGCTGAGTATGGGTGTATAACCACAGTATGGAGGTGGGGTGCTCCTTGTCACATTTAAAAGTGGCTTCTTTTGAAGACACAAAAAAATTGAAAGATATTTTGTGTTCATGGATTCAAAGAATTAATATTATTAAAATGATCATACTCCCCAAAGCAATCTACAGGTTAAATAGAGCCCCTATCAGAAAGCCAATGATATTTTTCACAGAAATAGAATAAACAATCCTAAATTTGTATGAAATCACAAAACACTCCAAATAGCCAAAAGCAATCTTGAGAAAGAAAAACAAAGCTGGCATCACACTTTCTAATTTCAAACTATATTATGAAGCTATATTAATCAAGACAGTAAGGACTGTCATAAAAACAAACACATAGAGCAATAGAATAGAATAGAGAGCCTAGAAATAAACCCACGTATATATAGTCAATTAATTTACAACAAAAGAGCCAAGAAAATGCAATGGGGAAAGGATAATCTCTTCAATAAATTGTGTTCAGAAAACTGGACAACTACATGGAAAAGAACGAAATCGGACTCCTATCTTACAGCATGCACAAAGATCAGCTCAAAATGGATTAAAGACTTGAATGTACATTCAAGAACTGAAACCTTAAAACTTCTAGAAGAAAATAAAAGGGGTAAGCTACGTAACATTGGCCTTGGAAATTATTTTTTGGATTTGACACCAAAAGCAAAGGCAACAAAAGCAAAAGTAAGTAAGACAGATTACATAATACTAAAATGTTTCTGCACAGCAAAGGAGATCATCAACAAAAGGGCAACCTATGAAATGGAGAGAATATTTGCAAACCACGTATCCAAAAGGGGTTAACATCCAAAATATAAAAGAAATTTATATAACTCAATAACCAAAAAACAAACACCCCATTATAAAATGGGAAAATGATATTAACAAGCTTTTCCAAAGAGAATATACAGATATGTGAAAAAGTGTTCAACATCACCTGTCATTAGATATATGCAAATTAAAACTATAATGAGATATTACCTTACACCTCCTATGATGTCTATTATTAAAAATGCAAGAGATAGCAAGTGTTGGCGAGGATATGGAGAAAAGAGTATACTTGTGCAGTGTGAGTGGAAATATAATCTGGTGCAGCCAATATGGAAAACAGTACGGAGGTTTCTTCAAAAATTAAAAATAGATTACCATATGACCCAGAATTCCCACTACTGCATATATATCCATAAAAAATGAGAAGATCTCAAAGAGACATCTGCACTCCCATGTTCATGGCATCATTATTCATAATACCCAAGATATGGAAACAACCTAAGTGTCCATCAATGAATGAATGGATAAAGAAGATGCAATGTGTATGTATTTATCGTACACAAACACACACACACAGTGGAACCTTATTCAGCGATGAGAAAGAAGAAAATACTGCCATTTGCAACAACATGGATGTACCTCGATGGTATTATGCTGAGTGAAATAAGACAAAAGAAGACAAATACTGCATAGTATCACTTATATGTGGTATCTTAAAAAAAAAAAGTCAGACTCATAGAGACAGAGAATGGAAAAGTTGTTAGTCAGGGACAGAGAGGTAGTGAGGGAAAGAGGTTGCTAAAAGGGTACAAACTTTCAGCTGTAAGATGAATAAGGTTTGAGGGTCTAATATAAAACATGGTGACTATAGATGACAATAATGTATTGTGGAACTGAAATCTGCTAAAAAAATTGAACTTTGTTTTCGCTAAAATGAATGAATGAATCAGTAAAAAATGAGGTGATGAATGTGTTAATTAACTAGATGAGAATCCTTTCTCATATATACATATATCAAATCACCACAATATACACTTTAAATATCTTACAATTTTACATGTCAATTATACCTCAATGAGGCTGAAATTTAAAAAGATAAATAAATAATTAAAAACCACTCTGTTTTTTTTTTGTAGTCATGTAGGACTTGTGAATGCAAGCCCCATTGGCTATCAGAGCCAGGTGATCTGAGGGTCACACTCCTTAGACGGCTGTCATAAAAGCTGGGACACTAGGATATGTATACGAGCTACTTCAAGAAAGATGGTGGTGACCTGGTTTTATAGTTGGAGTGCATTGGAGGGAACAAGCCGCAGCAGTAGAGGAAGTGCCCACTGGCTCCCCCTGGCGACATGGAAGATCACAGCCAGCCCCTAGATTCATGCAAATGAGAAGCTAGATGCTCAGGCAGCAGCATGTAATGTATGTAATAAAATCCTTTCCAAGAAAAGAGAGAGATGGTCTTTTTGCCTGCCCCCTCTGTGCTGAGCCCTACTGATAGCCTTGGTTAGTGCTCAAGTGCCTGTTAAGAACAGATTCTTTGCTGTAGTCCTGCTGGTCTTGTGGATGTAAGCGCCTTTGGTCTTCAGAGCTAAGTGTTTGGGGAACTCATCCCTTGAGTGGGAGCCTTAAAAGCTGGGACACTAGATGTGTGTTTCAAACCTTTCACTCCTCAAGGAGAAGCTGGGAGTTAGGGGTTCCCTCCTAATTGTATGACACTGTGCCAGGCATGGAGTTTATGGGGAAAGCATGTCTCAGCCATTTCTATCCATTTTCATGGGGGTATTTTTTCAGTTCCCTGATGTCGAGGAGTCACTCAGCTAGTTTCTGGATTTCTCTCAGCTCTGTGTACGTAGCTGTACATTCGGTATATCCATGAGAGGAGAGAAGTTCAGCAGCCTCCTATGTTGCCATCGTGGTCCCTCTCAAAACGAGGATAATAATTGCACCTACCCCACAGAGTGCTTTAGAGAAGCAAGAATCTGACACATGTAAAGCACACGGCCTGGCAGAGTCCTACACGTGCCTATATGCATGCACGCCTGCGCATACACACACACACACACACACACACACACACACACACGATCAGGTTTTTTTTAACATTTTTCATTGATTCATAATCATTTTACAGTGTTGTGTCAAATTCCAGTGTTCAGCACAATTTTTCAGTCATTCATGGACATATACACCCTCATTGTCACATTTTTTTCTCTGTGATTTATCATAAAATTTTTGTGTATATTTCCCTGTGCTATACAGTGTAATCTTGTTTATCTATTCTACAGTTTTGAAATCCCAGTCTATCCCTTCCCACCCTCTACCCCCCTGGTAACCACAAGTCTGTATTCTCTGTCCATGAGTCTATTTCTGTCCTGTATTTATGCTTTGTTTTTGTTTGTTTTTGTTTATGTTTTTTAGATTCCACATATGAGCGATCTCATATGGTATTTTTCTTCCTCTTTCTGGCTTACTTCACTTAGAATGACATTCTCTAGGAGCATCCATGTTGCTGCAAATGGCGTTATGTTGTCGGTTTTTATGGCTGAGTAGTATTCCATTGTATAAATATACCACCTCTTCTTTATCCAGTCACCTGTTGATGGACATTTAGGCTGTTTCCATGTCTTGGCTATTGTAAATAGTGCTGCTATGAACATTGGGGTGCAGGTGTCATCCTGAAGTAGATTTCCTTCTGGATACAAGCCCAGGAGTGGGATTCCTGGGTCATATGGTAAGTCTATTCCTAGACTTTTGAGGAATCTCCACACTGTTTTCCATAGTGGCTGCACCAAACTGCATTCCCACCAGCAGTGCAGGAGGGTTCCCCTTTCTCCACAGCCTCTCCAGCATTTGTCATTTGTGGATTTTTGAATGACAGCCATTCTGACTGCTGTGAGGTGATACCTCATTGTAGTTTTGATTTGCATTTCTCTGATAATTAGTGATATTGAACATTTTTTCATGTGCTTTTTGATCATTTGTATGTCTTCCTTGGAGAATTGCTTGTTTAGGTCTTCTGCCCATTTTTGGATTGGGTTGTTTATTTTTTTCTTATTGAGTCGTATGAGCTGCTTATATATTTTGGAGATCAAGCCTTTGTCGGTTTCACTTGCAAACATTTTCTCCCATTCCGTAGGTTTTCTTCTTGTTTTACTTCTGGTTTCCTTTGCTCTGCAGAAGCTTGTAAGTTTCATTAGGTCCCATTTGTTTATTCTTGCTTTTATTTCTTCTAGGAGAAAATTTTTGAAATGTATGTCAGATAATGTTTTGCCTATGTTTTCCTCTAGGAGGTTTATTGTATCTTGTCTTATGTTTAAGTCTTTAATCCATTTTGAGTTGATTTTTGTATATGGTGTAAGGGAGTGTTCTAGCTTCACTGTTTTACATGCTGCTGTCCAGTTTTCCCAACACCATTTGCTGAAGAGACTGTCTTTATTCCATTGTATATTCTTGCCTCCTCTGTCGAAGATGAGTTGACCAAAGGTTTGTGGGTTCATTTCTGGGCTCTCTATTCTGTTCCATTGGTCCATATGTCTGTTTTGGTACCAATACCATGCTGTCTTGATGACTGTAGCTCTATAGTATTGTCTGAAGTCTGGGAGAGTTATTCCTCCAGCCTCTTTCTTTCTCTTCAGTAATGCTTTAGCAATTCTAGGTCTTTGATGGTTCCATATAAATTTTATTATGATTTGTTCTAGTTCTGTGAAATATGTCCTGGGTAATTGGATAGGGATTGCATTAAATCTGTAGATTGCCTTGGGCAGTGTGACCATTTTAACAATATTGATTCTTCCAATCCAAGAGCATGGAATATCTTTCCATTTTTTAAAGTCTTCTTTAATTTCCTTCATCGATGGTTTATAGTTTTCTGTGTATAATTCTTTCACCTCCTTGGTTAGATTTATTCCCAGATATTTTATTACTTTGGGTGCTATTTTAAAGGGGATTGTTTCTTTACTTTCTTTTTCTGTTGATTTATCATTAGTGTAAAGAAAGGCAACTGATTTTTGAACATTAATTTTGTAACCTGCTACCTTGCTGAATTCTTCAATCAGCTCTAGTAGCTTTTTTGTGGACCTTTTAGGGTTTTCTATATATAGTAACATGTCGTCAGCATATAATGACACTTTTACCTCTTCTTTTCCAATTTGGATCCCTTTTATTTCTTTCTCTTGCCTGATTGCTGTGGCTAGGACTTCCAGGACTATATTGAATAGGAGTGGTGATAGTGGGCATCCTTGTCTTATCCCAGATTTTAGTGGGAAGCTTTTGAGTTTTTCACCGTTGAGAACTATGCTGGCTATAGGTTTGTCATATATAGCTTTTATTATGTTGAGATATGTTCCCTCTATACCCACTTTGGCGAGAGTTTTTATCATAAATGGGTGTTGAATTTTATCAAATGCTTTTTCTGCATTGATTGAGATGATCATGTGGTTTTTGTCCTTTCTCTTGTTGATGTGGTGTATTACATTGATTGATTTGCGTATGTTGAACCAGCCTTGTGTCCCTGGGATGAACCCCACTTGGTCATGATTATAATCTTTTTTATGTGTTGTTGGATTCTATTTGCTAAAATTTTGGTGAGGATTTTGGCGTCTATGTTCATCAGTGATATTGGCCTATAATTCTCTTTTTTTGTAGTGTCTTTGCCTGGTTTTGGTATCAGGGTGATGGTGGCTTCATAGAATGAGTTTGGGAGTATTCCCTCCTTTTCAATCATCTGGAAGAGTTTGAGAAGGACTGGTATGAGTTCTTCTTTGTATGTTTAGTAGAATTCCCCGGTGAAGCCGTCCGGTCCTGGACTTTTATTTGTAGGGAGGTTTTTAATTGCTATTTCTATTTCCTTTCTAGTGACACACGATCAGGTTTTATAATGATTACCTCTCCTCTTCATTGGAGCCATAATTTCTGACGTTAATGTTTAAGTACTTAACTTTCCAGTTAATTTTTTAATTGAATAATGATGATAAAATTTTTATGATTCACTTTTAGGGGCAGCAAGCATATTGCTGACCTAAGAGACACTATTTAAAATCAGGGAGATATCCCCTCTACTTCAAAGAAGATAAGTGGTGTTGTAAAATGGTCTGACTGGCAGGGATAACATGAATTACTGAAGAAACCATACATTTAAACTTTTTAAGCCACCACCGGAAGTCCTAAGCTACATACACACTTAAAGAACCATAGAAAATGTAGTAAAACACGATTTAAAGCATAAAATAGAAAGCCTACGATAAAGAAACAATAGTTTTGAAATTGAACTTTTATATGGTAAATGAGCAGACTCTAATACAGCCTAGCTATTCATCTGGCTGTCCCCATGACAGGCATGGATTACACTATAATTAATTTAGCAATGTTTATCCACATAGTGAATTTCAGGACAAATTCCTGAAAATGGCCTTATCTTATATTGCATGACCCATTTTATTATTTAGACCAATGGCTTAAAAAAAGGCAAAGCATACATAGTCTGTCATGACATTCTTCTTTCTTTTTTTCTAAACAACCAGACAGGGAGATACAACTAATTCTTCTATGCCTCTCTAACCCTCGAATAGCACCCAAACCTCCTTAACAGTCTAGAGGCCATTTATGTATTTGTCTTTTCACTGGACTTAAAGGCCAAATTATATTTATACTTGCACAGAGCCTACAAACAGAGGGCACTCAAAGATTTTTCAACTGCATTGATATGGTGTTGTAACAAATGATCCTTTTAAATGTCATTTTTGAAAGAGAATATACAAGTCTTCATTTAATAGCTAAATATTTAAAACAGCATTCAATAAATTTCAAGCAAATACATACTTTAAGCTATTCAACTGGTTAAGTATAGTTTATATTGTTTACAGTGTAGACTTTTTGGTGGGGGAAGAGATTGAATAGCTTCCTATTACATCTTACATGTCATTTACCCTTAGAGTAAAATGTTATTAAATTAAAACTGAGATTTCTATAACTTCTAGAATAGCAGGTAACCTGAAAGGAAGATCTTTATTAAAATTTGTATTAGTAATTATAACCAGCTGCATTATGCAGTAAAAATATATATACATATAGATTGGCTTGGGAGGGTTTAACACAGCACTTTGTGAAAAGACAAATGCTGTGTGATTGTGAAAATTTTAATAACAAGATTTATCATCTTTATCTTCACTACCGTGAAATCAGTCATCTGTGTGGTATTGGTCCTTGAAGTTAGTTTGAAAAATTGAGGATGAATGTTTTCAATTAAGCTTCTCAGTCTATCCTAGCTAAGAGATAAACATAAATGCTGAAATAATAAAGCATGTTCACGAAATAGAGAAGTTCATTCTAAGTCTCAGATAAATGTGTTTTTTTTTTAATTGAACGCTTATTGCTTAGTGATGGCTTTCTATTCTATGGTTTCCCTGCGTCCAGCTTGAAGAGCTTGAAGGAGGAAAAGTTTGATCATGTATGTGACCTGCACAATTCCCAAACAGCTCTGTCTATTAAAGCCAATTCATTTCACCCTACAGTAATTAATTTTTTGTCTTCATACTGTAACCATATTTTTAAATGTCAGACTCTTAAAAACAACATAAAGATCTGAAAGAAGGGGTGTTTTGTGCAGTGTTGCCTTTTTCTAGCCTTTTGTCATTCTTCCTGTCTACACCAATATCACATATATGTTACATTTTGGGGATTCACCATTGTAGCTCTTCTTAGCGTATCATAAGAAGAAACAGAAAGAACAATAATTTTCACTGCAGACTTACTAAATAGTTATAAATATACCCAGCCCAATGTTTAAAACTAAGATGCCTTGGCCAGTATGAAAAATTGAATTTGAAAATGGGCTTCATTACATGTCAGCTTGCAAATTAAAAATAAATTGCATAATTAAAACAGACAACGACTAAATATATTTTTAAAAAATCAGTCACTTTTCCTCAGTTGGCATGACCTGAATTCATACATTGTATTTGCCCTGGATGATTTATCTAAAAATGGCTTTTGAGGTTGAATAGTTTCATGAATCACTGGCATATAAGCACTTTCACATCAATCAGAATTGACTTCAAACTCTTAGGGAAAAATTTTCACCCATGATGATAATCCTGGGAAGCTGTGATGTCATGCTACTTTACAAAAAACAAAAAATATGATATTCTTTTAAAAGCAGAAAAACTAACACCTATAGTAAGCAAAGTTTTTTTTCTTGGAAAGATTTATTCTAAAATATATTTTTTTTAAAGCTTGGTAGAGCATACACATTTATGTTAACTATTTGTTTCCTTTTTGTCCACCAAAATATATTCACTTTCAATAAGAACAAATACTTTTATGCTAGGTACTAATCTAAGAGCTATATAATGTACCACGGCACCTCTTTAACAATCAGAAGTATCTTTTGAGGAAGATACTGTTGTTACTTATAATTTTCAGATGAAGAAACAAAGTACCAAGAATTTAAGTAATTTATCCAAGGACCAAATTCAAGGATGAGCGGCAAAGGCAAGAATCTTTATCATCTTTATAATCCAGATGTCATATTCTTAATAGCTCTGCAATATCACTTCTCTGCTTCAACAGATAAATATCATTTAAGCTATGAAATTAGAATGCTTAAGGCAATATAACAGATAATTGATTAATCTATTTTTAATCAGTACAGGATGTAACTAACACTTGAAATGGAGTAATTTATATTAACTTTAAATCACTCAGAAGTAGAATTCTTGACAATTTAATATCCTCATTAAACTACAAATTCAGGATTTCTTATGCTTTTCTTGCATTATAATTTATTTCAAATATATATATATATTTATTATACACAGCTTGTATCTATCAGATACATTTCATACCAAGGTAAAGAATAACTAATTAAGCCATTAATTTTGCATTTTAATAACTATGCTAACTTTACAATAAATACATGTAATGAAACAAGTTACAGCATTGTAATTAGTTTTCCTGTGGCTCATTACACTGTAAATTCAGTGAGGAAAAAGCTGTGTCTTATTTGCCTTTGTAGCTTCAGTTATTTGAAAAAAAAATTGGAATTAGAAACATCGCCAGAACTATCACAGCATAAGTAAATACGTTTGTGTAAGGATCTGTCCAAATGCTGAAAATACTTTGGTTGGTTTTACTTTATGTAAACGTTACAGTCTGGGGTTGAAGAATAAGTACATTTTCTTTTTGAGGGCTTAGGATAATTATTAATTATATGGTATATTTATTGTTTATTTGCTTAAAATTTGTCAATCTCACTAATTTTAAGCTCTATGAGAGGCAGGATTGTGAAAGGGTTTTTGTTTGTTTATTCTGAGTGTGTGTTTGTGTGTGTGTGTGTGTTTTAACCATTATGGCTCCAACACTTAGTTCAATGCCTGGCAGACAGTCACTCAAGTTTAATGATCTATTAATTACCAACACATAAATAAAACTGATAAATTCAGGATAAGTTGGTAAATCTTTTCTTTCTTTCCCTTCAAAAAACATATTGTCTTTTCCAAGAATAAATCATCTGAGAAAAATGTGTATATTCACCTAAGGCTGTCAGGAGTACCTTAAGCTACTGGGTCAGCATCTAGGTACCATGACCCAGAGAAGCCAAGTTGCAACAACACTGTATTTCATTTAACTTAAGACAGGAGACCAAACAAGATTATACTGTAAAGCACAGGGAAATATATACAAGATCTTGTGGAAATATACACAAGATCTTGTGGTAGCTCACAGCGAAAAAAAAAAATGTGACAATGAATATGCGTATGTTCATGTATAACTGAAAAATTGTGCTCTACACTGGAATTTGACACAATATTGTAAAATGACTATTACTCAATAAAAAAAGTTTTAAAAAAAAGACAGGAGCTCACAGATGTTAAAATAAACTGAAGGTGAATAATTAAATTAATGGACCATACTCTATTATTCATGTGCTGACTTTATTTATACAACCGTGTGTTAGAATACTGTATGACACTGAAACAAAATATAGAAGTCAGAAAAAAGATCAGGCTAAGATCTCTGGACTATGTTCAGAACACATCTGAGTTGACTTTTGGATTTGTTTTAGTTTCTGTTTACTTCTACTTAGTGTCTTCTTCTGGCAACAAACATTGATGTTCCTTTGGATACAATTTGTTGGAATGTACATTAAAAACGCCCTGTTACAAAGGCCAACAGGACCTAAATTAAGCCAGTCACACTCTTTTCCTAGGAATTTGAGTTTCCCAAACCATGTGAAGATACTGCAGTTGATAAAATTCCAGTAGAAACACCCTCAAACGTTTCTACCTAGACCTTCAAGTCAGCCTGTTTCCTCACCTTTCTAAGCCTAGTCCTGGTGTGGTTTATTTTCGTCTATGAAAATATTTCTATTTCTAGGTTATTTTACGTGGTTTTTTTTTTTTTGTGTGTGTGTGACAAATCTGATTGGTCACTTTTTATTCTTGTGCTTCTTTCTCATATATTTAATCCTTAATTTTATGTATGTAAATATATTTACTAAGAGTCTTTAATATTTTATGTCTCCTATAGCCAGCATTTAATATCTCCAAGTTTGAATCTGGTATCTATTATTTCTTCTGGTTCTTGTTGGTTGTGCCTGTTTCTTTTTGTGTTCATAAGTTTTAGAAATCTCATTTTTACCTTAAAATTTATCACAGGAGTTCTCTGACACCTTGCTCGATGTGATTTTCTGCAAAAGACTTTCATTTGCTTCCATCTGGTTGGAAGGGTGATAGAGACTCTTCCAACCCAGGACTATCTGAATATCAATTCTGAACTTCAGGTCTTAAACCACCCAGTTAGAGAAAATTTCACCTTCAGACTCATGAAGGAGCCTGTTTAATCATTAAAAAAATTTTTTTTTGCTTTATTCTTTTCTCATTCTATACTAAGCATCAAGTTTCAAGACAGGAAATTATAGAGTTTCCTATTGTAGGCCTCATTGGAAGGTAACTATTTCTACTCTCCTGTTTAATGATGATTTAGATTTTGTGGGTTCTGATTTTTTGCAGAGTTGGGTAGGACCAAGGCTTCCTAACTGAGTGATGTTCTCCACAATGAGTGGGCCCTATGCTTTTTTTCTCTCTCCTGTTGCTATTACAAATATACCTCTCATAATATTATTTCTAGATGATATGACAAGAATAACTAGTAGAACTGCTTGGGAACTTGAAAAATCTAGTTAAATAAAATTTTCTTGCAGAAGTCCTTTCAACTTGGCAACAGTAACCTACTTAAAATTACATTTACATTAACATAAATCAGTGGAATTTCTTTACACTAACAATAAAATATGAGAAAAGGAAAGTAGAGAAAAAAATCCCTTTTAAAATTGCATCCAAAAAAGAAGATACTTAGGAATAAATCTGACCAAGGAAGTGAAAGGCATGTATATGGAGAAATACAAGACATTGACTAAGGAAATTAAAGATGACTTAAAGACATGGAAAAATATTCCATGTTCTTGGATTGGTAGAATTAATATTGTTAAAATGGTCATACTACCCAAAGCAATCTACAGATTTAATTCAATCTCTATCAAATTACCCAGTACATTTTTCACAGAACTAGAACAAATAATCCTAAAATTTATACGGAATCACAAAAGATCCAGAAATGCCAAAGCATTACCGGTAAAGAAGAATGAAGCTGGAGGAATAACCCTCCCAGAGATCAGACAATATTACAGAGCTACAGTCATCAAAACAGCATGGTATTAGTCCAAAAACAGACATATGCATCAGTGGAACAGAATAGAGAGTCCAGAAATAAATTCATAAGCTTTTGATTAATTAATCTTTGACAAAGGAGGCAAGAATATAAAAGGGAGTAAAGACAGTCTCTTCAGCAAATGCTGGAAAACTTTACAGCTGCATGTAAATCAATGAAGTTAGAACACTCCCTCACACCATACACAAAATATAAACTCAAAATGGCTTAAAGACTTAAACAAAAGACAAGACACTATAAACCTCTTAAAAGAAAACAGATGCAAAACATTCTTTGACATACATCTTAGCAATTTTTTCCTAGGGCAGTCTACTCAGGCAATAGAAACAAAAGCAAAAATTAACAAATGGGACCTAATTAAATTTACAAGCTTTTGCACAGCAAAGGAAACCGTAAGCAAAACAAAACAACAACGTATGGAGTGGGAGAAAATATTTGCAAAAGATGAGACTGACAAGGGCTTCATTTCCAAAATATATAAATAGCTCATATGACTTAATAACAACAACAACAAAAAAAAACCCCATTCTAAAAACAGGCAGAAGACTTAAACAAGCAATTCTCCAATGAAGACACACAAATGGTCAATAGGCATGTGAAAAAATGCTCAATATTGCTAATTATCAGAGATCTCCAAATCAAAACAACAATGAGGTATCACCTCACACCAGTCAGAATGGCCATCATTAAAAAGCCTACAAATGATAAATGCTGGAGAGGGAGTGGAGAAAAAGGGACTCTCTTACACTGTTGGTTGGAATGTAAATTGATACAGCCACTACAGAGGACAGTACAGAGGTTCCTTAAAAAACCAAAAATAGACTTATCATAGGATCCAGCAATCCCACTCCTGGGCGTATATTCAGAAGGAACCTTAACTTAAAAAGATGCACGCACCCCAATGTTCACAGCAGCACTATTTACAATAGCCAAGACATGGAAACAACCTAAATGTCCACTGACAGATGACTGGATAAAGAAGATGTGGTCTATTTATATAATGGAATACTACTAAGCCATAAAAAGAATAAAATAGTGTCATTTGCAGCAACATGGATGGCCCTGGAGATTGTCATTCTAAGTGAAGTAAGCCAGAAAGAGAAAGAAAAATACAGTATGACATCACTTGTGTGTGGAGTCTAAAAAAAAAAAGACAAACGAGCTTATTTACAAAACAGATATATTATATATCTATAATATGTATATATTATATATATATAAATAGATACATAGAAAATTTCTTCTGTATAGCACAGGGAATTATATTCAATATCTTGCAGTAAGTTACTGTGAAAAAGAATATTAAAACAAATATATGTATGTTCATGTATGACTGAAGCTTTATGCTGTACACCAGAAATTGACACATTGTAAACTGACTAACGTCTGTAAAAATATATATATACAAAATTTTTAAATAATATTTACATATAATAGTTAATGAAAATAGATATACTAAAATATAGATCGAGTCTATCAAAAAATATTTAGTGAGCAACTATTATCTGCTGTGCACTAGTAATTCAGAAGTAAACATAAGGCCCTAACCTCATGGAACTTGCATCCTAGTAGGTGAGTTTATAGAAGTTTATTTAATAGCAATTATGGCAACATAAGGACTTATCAAATACACAGAAAAATGTTAACCATATAAATACCTATTTACCCTAGCGATATTCTATCAAAATTTCCTCAGAATTTTACTTAAGCCATTAATATGTCAAAATAGTAAATAAACATGTTCTTTTCTCTGTGAGATTATAAAAATCTCCTTTTTCACAGATACTTCTTCATATGTTATCGAATTTCTCTCTTCTTTCAAAGCAAACTTTTTTAAAATAGTGAGATACACATGCTGGATTAATGTCCTCAGTGCTTCAACACATTCTTCTCTGCCTCCTGTGCCCTGTGTGTCATTGAAACCACTCTTAACAATGTCACCAGAGACCTCTCTTTTGTCAAAGCCAATTCACTTTTTCTCTTTACCTGAATCACTTTTAGTCTTCCCAAATGAATACCATACTAGATTTTCATACATTTTAGTAATCCTGCAAACTGTAAGACTTTATAACACACATGACTGTTTTATGCCACCTCCGTGAGCAAAATCTCACAACTCTTTAAAATTGAAGTATGGTTGACGTACAACGTTATGTAAGTTACAGTTATATAATAAAGCGATTCGCAATTCCAAAGGCTACATAGTCATTATAAAAGATATGTATATTGCCAAATATACATTGGCTACATCTCCTGTGTAACACAACACATCCCGTCAGCTTGTTTTATACATAGTAGTTTGTACTTCTCAGTCTCCTACTACAATACTGCCCTTTCCCCCCTTCCCCCTTCCCATTGGTAACCGCTTGTTTGTTTTCTGTATCTCTGAGTCTGTTTCTTTTTTGTTATAGTCACTAATTTGTTCTATTTCCTAATGCTTTTCCTATCTGTTAAGGGATATTCAAGAATTAGAAACCAAGCTAGGCTTTTCAAACACAGATCATTTACTAGAGATAATTGGTTACTCAGATATTAAAAGGCTAAAGCAAAATGGCATATTAGTAGTTAGGTCCTTAAGTCTAACAAAGTCCCCGAGGTATCACCAGAAACCAAGAGTTCAGCTGTGATGACAGCCAAGGGGCTTTTAGGTGGCATGCTGGAACCTGGCTGGGGATCGGGCTAAAGGACAAAGAGGTGAGGGAGTGTGGTGGGAACTCTGTGGATAATGACTGGGCTGCCTTGGAAAGTGCTATGTAGCTGGTTCTTGAAGAACCAAATAGCAGTTGAGCTGCCGCTGTCTGCTGATGCTGAAAGCATACTGACAGAAGCCACGGGCGGAAAGAGAGCTCTTTCTCTTCTCCTACCTTCCAGTCACACAGCATTGCTTCCCAAATAGTAAGAAAACCACAGAAATGGAGTTTGCAGACTCCCTATCCCAGTATTACAGAGAAGGTTATAAAAGTGGTGAACCTGGCGCTGAGAAACAATGGCTCCACTTAGGATAAAGCTTTGTTTCCAGATTAATCTACTACAGCATCACTGCTTATTCTCTATTAGATTATTCTCTATCACCCGAACACACATAAACTTGCCATCACGCACATCATATTATGACAACTTTGTACGCCTGGAGTCCACTTCTGTTCTTTCTCACTGGAAATCGTATCAACCCTTTAGTTCCTCTCTTAAATTTGATTTGTCTATAAAGATTTTCCTTATCCCCAGAGTTAAATTTTTATTCTTAGCGTAGTGCTTGGCATCTAGTCTATGGGAACTGTGTGTTGCATGAATAAAGTACATTTACCATTTACCGTTTTCTCTCTCTCAAAGGGACTACATTCTGCCTTTTTCTTCAAATAATCATTGTGCCAACTGTATCACTTCACAAGCTCCTTCAAGGTAGACATGATGTCTTTGATACCGAGCAGGACGCAGCGGTTTGCCCCTGCCCTCATCCCGCCCCACAACCCCCGCCTCTTGTTTATAGAAAAGCTGACGTGTCCGGGCCTCCCTGGGTCATAGAAGAGCAGGCTCAAGCAGCTGATTAGGGCAAGCCTGCAGGCAAGGGGGATGGCTACGACTCTGACCACCTATCTCAACCATTAATTGAGATTACTCCCTCATTTCCCTTTAAAACTTCCATGGCTGAACAGAATCTTTGGAGATTTTTTTGGTAGGGGGAGTTGGGGGGACGGTGCTGGGTCCACCAGACTGCAGCCATCCTGGTTAAAAGCAACTTCCTTTTTTGTTACCAAGGCTGTTGACCCCAGGATCATACACCTGCCCCTCCCTCAAATAGAAACCAATTACTCTTCTCTAAGTCTCAGGAGGCAACTTCAATGAGAAGAAACAAAAACTGCTCAGAACCAAGGAGCCCAAGATGGTGGAGGATTTGAATTCCAGTGGACCTTGAGCCTCGTTATACGCCCACTGTAATGTATTAGCATGCTAAATGCCACACCCTCAGCACCATGGCAGTTGATGATTGCCATGATAACAACCAGAAGAGTCTGCACAAGGACTGAAAAGCCCCTAGAAGGACGGATTGGCTCCATCATACCCTGAATGAGAACACGAAGGCAGAATCCTCCCATAAAAGTCCGCGAGACCGGACCCAGGCCGGAGCTGTCTCTGCTGGCCATCTTGGTTGATGGCTCCCTGCTTGCGTGCCACTTCCTCACTTGAGTGGTTTTTTTTTTTCCATCTCCCTGCTGCTGCACCTTCCTTCCTTTTCCTCTTTTGAGATATAAAAGCAGTTTTTGCTCTGTCCCTCTGCTTCAGCTGTGAATTCTTTCCAGCCAGTAGGCGAGGACTCACACTTCAGTAGGTCTCCTAATTCAGGGGTCTCACTATTGGCTAAAATCTTCAGTCCCGCAGATGTTAAGTGCTCATCAAGTGACAGAATTTCCAAAACTGATGTATACCAAGATAGAAAAGAAAAATAAAAAGTTCATATACTCACGAACATTAATTTTAGGGAGGCAAAGTTTTAGCTAGCTTCAGAACATAAATTTCTTCAATTTTTCTACTTGATGTTTTTCTGTTCATTAATTATGATTAATATTTAACAGATCAAACATATCCAATTTTCAAGTGTCCTGAAAAGTTTCTCTATTCAGTTGATGTTTGAAAATTACAAAGCATTGCCGTTTTTTGTTTTTATCAATATGGCACATAAGTGTAGAACCATGAAAGGCTGACTCCCTAACAACCTAACAATGTGACATCTCAATATGTTCCTCTCTGGAATCCACCCCTGACTCTGTAGAAAAAGAATGTCCTGTCAGTAGTAATTTTTCTTCATGGCATCACAAAAAATGATACCCGTTCTGAATACCCTTTCATTGTTTTATATCTGCAGATGATCAATGTCCTCAGGAAAAAGTGAGCATTCGAATTACCTGTCAGCTCTGAATTCAATAAACAAGGTTCAGTGCTGCAACCTCATGAATAATTCCAACTTCCATTTGACCAGCAGAGGAATAATTTCAATTATTTTTCCCTTTTGACATTTCTAACATTTAAAATGACTAATTGAATAAACTGCTCATAGGAGAGGAATATCACGTTAAAACTTTTAACAACAAACCTTATTTATTTGTATGCATATATGCTAAAAATATATTTACAATATGCTAAACAAGCATTTGAAATGAGAATTAAAAAGTATGCTATTTACAAATGCAAGCAATTATCTGATAATCTGATTATCAACTCTTTGAGTGCAGGAGTACACGGCAGGAGTACACGGCTATAAGTTATCAATTCACGTTCTCATTGAATTAAAAATTAATTTTCATCTATTTATTTTTCAGTCATTGTTGTGTGATTAAGCTATTGCTTTTTGAAAGTGCTGACTGAGTACCCTAAAACGGAGAATATACAAGCAATAAGAAATCATTAAACGCTCATTTTAATAATCAAGAATGAGTCTTAAAATACATTTTACCATAATTTGTTCCAGTTTGTATCACTAAAATATATTCTGCCTAACCTAATACATTTTATCATGTGAAAATAATATGCAAAAGTGGGTATATTTCCAAATGAATACTCACTTAAGCAGCTGAGAAACAGACAAGGCCAAAAAATTACAGTAAGAAATGTCTGTTTCAATCAGTTCCTTTAACTTGATTTAAAACTCCATGCGGTATATTGATCTGTTCTTGACATTTGCCCAACTTTTTTAATTCAATGATTTTTATCAGTGACTGAAACAAACAAAAGAAAACCCACATAACTGAATTTCCTTGCAGTCATAATTTTACCTACAGCCTAATATTAAATTTGGAGTCTTGCGGTTCTAAAAGCACATTACTAATGCTAAGACAAGCCATAAAGCCTATTTGAGTTTTATTGGACAAGAAAGCATCCAAGTGCCTTCTTTGTTCTGGGGCTATCAGCTGACAAATCAGCGGCTTTAATCACTGCAGGCTTTAATGAGCTTGCAAGTGGGATCCCAATTTAAAGTGGCTTTGGCAGCCTTATTGATCTGTGAATTCACGGTGCTTTTAATAGTAAATCTCCAAAAAGAGAGATAGCATTTATTGTGAAAATGTGTAAGAGAGGTAAGTGTGTCACGCTGTGGTATTTTTTAAGTCAAGAAGGAAAAAAAAAATTCCACTTACAGCAACGGTGGGATGAACTGTGTAAGTTTTGATGGATTGCAAGAGTCTCGCCAAGACGCCACAACAGGCCTCAAGCATGAGAATGTCTATCAAGGATTTTTTTTTCCCTAAAAATATCCTACCACACAATTCTTGCTGAAAATGTTTATGTGAAAATAATACAATATCAACTAAAAAATTAAAAAGATTTAAAAAATAAAAACAGTATAATGAAACTATTACATGAATTTTTGACTAAAAGCATTCAAATAAATCTTTCCATTGGTTGTTTGTAGTTGGGTTTGGTAATCATGAATAAGTGCAATGATTCCATTTAAAAATAGAAAATGAGAGGACTTGTGAATGTAGAACAATGGCTGTGTATATGATGCACTTTACAATACCTCTAAGTATATTATATGCAGAATATTATTTCTCTATGGAAAGGCATTAAGTAGGTTAATTACACTGTGAATATTTAAGAGGAAAAACAACATGTTTTCGCTCTTCTCTTCACCTTCTTCTGTCCTTTTCTGCCCTTTTCTGTCGCACTCTCTTCCCTTCCTCTCCTCTGCCCTCCCTCCCTTCCTCCCTCCCTCTTTCTCCCACCCTCTTTTCCTCTCTCCTTCTCCATTTTTGTGTATCTCTCCCTCTCCCCTCCAAAATTTCATGGAGCTCGTATTTAACAGAAAAGTGCTTGTCAAAACAAGTCACCTTAAAACAAAGGATCTTATTAAATTGTAGATTTGCATTCAGTAAGGTCTGGGGAGTCTTCATGTCTAAAACACCACCTAGTCAAGTCTATACTGCTGTTCTGTCAACCACACTTTGAGTAGCGAGGCTACGGAATTCATTCTGAGACATGCTCATCGAGGCCAAAGATACTGGGCAGCCAATCAGGGACCGAGAAGAGTTGATTCTTCAGAGCCAGGAGTTTGAGTGATGTGGACTATCTCCAGGTATTTAACAAGGTTGACAAGAAGAGAGGTGGTATTATTAGCAGAAAGAGAGGTGTCTGTATGACCACTGGATTTGACCTGGAAAAGGAGTTTCATTTTGGCATGGCTGGGGCATCAGCATGATAGTGGGTGAAGACCCCTAACCAACAGCTGGAAATAAAGTCTGCAGTGGAAAAGTCAGACTTACACCTATAAATTTAGTGAAGTGTTTAAACACGAGAAGTTTAGTGGAATGAAACAAAAGCGGTTGAAAACTAGAGCTTAGAAACCACTGGTATTTTGGAGGTGGGTCATGTAGGAAACATCCCAGAAGAGGCAGAGGAGGAGCTGTCAGAGGTAGGATCATAATCAGATACCAAGTGCCCGAAAAATGAGAGAAAAAAGGTTCAGACTGGTGCTGTCTGAAAATACAGGGAACTTGAGAGTATAAGGAACAAGAAAATACATAAAATGATTTAACTTGTCAGTTAAGGCATCTTTTCAAAAAC
This sequence comes from Vicugna pacos, assembly GCF_048564905.1. NCBI lineage: Eukaryota > Metazoa > Chordata > Mammalia > Artiodactyla > Camelidae > Vicugna > Vicugna pacos. The sequence goes on along the minus strand of NC_132993.1, from coordinate 52,612,592 downwards.
AACTTAGGGAGTATTCCTTATCAGACACCAACAAGTAGGTAAGAGGGAAGAGTAAATGAACCTAGAAAGTATTATTTTATTTTTAATAAAAAAGCAATGAAGAGAGGGAAAAAAAAAGAGACTGATGGAGAAGGTAACAAGGTTGAAAGAGATTTGTTTTGCTTTCTCTGCAGTGGGCAAGCTTGAACACCCTGGATGGGGAGAGACTGTACAAATGATAATAAAGAAAATGGGTGGAGAACAGTCCTTGTGAAAATTGTTTAAACTGGATCAAAACCACAAGTGGAAGTAATGCACGTGAATGAACAGAGACTCCTATTTTAGGAGCAGGATGGAAAGGAGGATGAAGGTAAAGAAAGTCTTGGGAAGCTTCCATGTGTTACCACAGGAGGGACTAGGGGAGCCGGAGGCAGGCATCTCTAGAGTGTACTTTCTGTTCCTTTATCAGTCCTCAAATGTCTTGCTCAGTTTTGATTTGTCTATACAGACCATTCTTCTACCCTCTAAAAGAAACAGGAAAGGAAGGAAAAGAGGAACTCGGGAGGGAAGAGATCACAGGTGAGGGCTGCACGTAAACCTAGGGCAGCCCGGTTTGCCGGCTCGGCGTACTTTGCCCCTTCATCTGGGAGCAGACATAGACCTCCCCTTGGGAAACCAACCCTCTCCCATTCCCTGTGATCCTGCTGAAACTGTTCATAAGGAAGCCAAGTTTCCGGGCCAGTAAGACTTGCCCTTTCAGGAATATTCTAGCAGTGTTACCAGGATAGAGAATGATTAAAGTAAAATCATTCCACTGGTGTGACCTGTAGCCTGGCCTTCTGTTTCTATCCCTGAGCTCCCTGCCCTGGCTTTGCTCCTCCTGTGAAGTGATGTGAAGGTTTACCTGTGATCCTAATTTTCCTCTCATTTTCTTCTTCTTGTTGTTGTTCTTTTTTTTAAATAAATCTTCCCCCAAATTGGTTTTGCACCCATAGAATCTTACCTAACGTACTTAGCGTTGAGTACTGGAGGTGACAAGTTGACTTATTCAGTAGTTTCTTACAAGCAACAGTAAGAGATACTTAACATAGATTTAATATAGAGAAATGTACTTTTGCTCATTCTTGCTGGAAAGACAACTTGCAGCCTCCAGACAGGTAAATGTTCTTCCTGCTGGCTCCTCCTGCATTCTGTGTGTACTTTATATCATATTAAATGAAGCTTCTGTGAGACCTTCCCCACTACATTTTAACCTTTCAGAGCTAGACTATCCCTTAATTGTATTTCTGCTCCACACATTTAATTCTGTGCCAACCATCAAGTAGGTGCTCAGTAAACATGTATTTTTCCACAGTATGAAAGAGACAGTAATAGATGAGACCTTTTTTCTGTATGTTGTAAAGAGCTGGTTTCAATACTAAAATCATCACTTGGACTTATTTTTGATAATATCTATTTAGTGGTTTCTGTAATATCCAAAGCTCCCTTAAGTGTTTTATTCTTAACCTTGGTAGTAAAAATGATTTTTTTTTTGTCTGTTTAAAATATTCTGCATGCCATGCTGAAATTCTGAGAAAATTTAACAGAACAGAGAAACCTGAAGGAATGGTGAAGCTGATAAACTCAGAAGTTTCAAAAAAATTTTAGTGCAATGAATATTCCTGGCTATCTCAGAAAACTTTGGCTGCTGAAAAGCAGATGGTTATTAAAGAAAGGCAACATACATGGTTTAACTATTTTTTAAAATAATTAAAAATTTGCGGACAAAGTTCATTAATGTGGACAGGTAGAATTATGGGCCTCCCATGTTAGTTTGCAAAAATAAATGATACCATGCTCAATTTTGTCTTTCAGGTAGTTTTAGAAGATTACGTGATAAAATACAATTTTAGTTTTACAGAACTCCATTAACAATTCACTTTGGAGCTAACTAAGTATTTTCTTATGATGACTTTCTGTTTGAGTGTAATAAATGCCACTTTTGATCTGATTCATTGTTTTTCACCCCAAGTCAACTTGACCTGACTTCTTCCTTAGATTATTGAGCATCATGGTAATGACATTATCATATTTACAAGATTAGACTTATAATTAACCTAACTTTCCATATATTTATTATTTCACATAATACATAATGCAGCCAGGGTTTTTAAACACACATACTGTCAACACACTAATCTACTGATTCATTTATTACTCATGGAGTTAAGATAAAAATAAATGTCATATTTATTTTTGTACATCCAGTTTAATTTTTATAGATGTATTCAAATCCTAACTGAATATAAAGTTTATATGGAGGGAGGGTCTCCTGATTGACTGTACAGTTTATATGGAGGGAGGGTCTCCTAAGGAAAGATGTTACCCTTTGAAAGGGGAGACATCATACATACTTACATTTATAAAACTCTAGCCAGATTGGATGGTCAACATAATTGGGCAAGTCAGCTCCAGTCTCTGGGCAGTCACACTCACATGTACATACGGATGTAGATTTCCTAACCCCAAGTTCATTGTTCTTTCTTTTATAACATTCCAAAAAACATTGATGTAATATACATGTTCCCCAAAATATGTGAGAGATATATATGTACATAAAACATACGTTCTCTAGTTATTTCAGTTGTAAAATAGGAAGATGATTAATACCAGCTTCACAGTGTTGTTGCAAGGACTAAATGAAATAAGGTATATAGGGTGCCTAGACAGAAGCTGACACAAACTAAGCAATAAATAAGTCATTTGTTCCTCATCTTTCCTCTCCTCTACTGTTTTTACGGCCTCTTTCTCTGCCCAGCTTTACTACATATGAACATACACACAACACACACGTACCCAAACAGGCACATATGTTTATGTGCACACACATGCCATGAACAATATAGAAATCCATGGACATTCTTCACGTGGTCTCTAACTATTCAAAATATATACAATTTTAAATTGCTTAAAAATATGCATTTGTTGCCCATTTCCAAAAGGCCCTGTAAGGCTTTTAAATGTAATTTTAGAAATGATGTCTAAGAGATAGAACAGAACACAGAGCAAGTCAGAGCCCTAGGGAAAACACTATTAGGCATCTGAGATGGGCTGATTGAAAGAGTGAGCACATAATTAGGCTTGAGTTTTTCCCATAGCTAAAAGAAATACATAAAACTTTCAGTTGCATTTTTTACCTTGTCTGATAAAGTAGAAAGTAAAAACCAAGCTGTAAAGATAACGATAAACATTTCTTTGAAACTCAACAAATATTTCATTGTAAGACACATTTGTCTGGGATCACATTTTGACAAAACCACAAAATCACTATTCAAAATTCAACATTTCCCACGTTATCATTTTTAATGACTGAGGACATTGATAAATCCTATTTCTACTTAGATATGTATCTTTGGACAGTAAGTTGAGATTCTAGGCATTTTATTTTATGATAATATGATATTAATTGAGCTTTAATAACTCCTTAGACTGTTCAAATAACATATATCTGAAATAAAACTTTGATAGGAGGGAATATAAATTTATTATTTGAAGTCTCAAAGTGTTCAGATCATATGGTAAGGAGCATGATTTAAGTACTAGATGTGAGGAAGACAAAGTTCTATTTTTTTCATGAAAATTTATGAGATGTCATACTTTTTCTTGCTCTGAGCAAAGGTCAACTAACTTCAACAGCGCATGGACAGCTCGAATGATTACAAATAGAACTGATCACGTCATAAAAATTGCATCTTTTCAGCACTTGTAAGAAATAAATTATTGAAAGAGTAGTGCTCTGTGTCATGAAAAAGAATCTTAGCCTGAGATTGTAAGGTGCAGGTTTTATGAAGAGACTGTCTTATTCATTAAATAACTCAATGTGTGATTTTTAGATGGATTTTTTTAGATGGATTTTGTTTTTAAAAGATGATTTTTAAAAATATTAATTTAAATCAGAATTCTTATCCTGACGTCCACAGACTTAAGGGGTACTGGATTTCATGGTGACTGCTCACTGTAGAAATTGTATTCATAGGTTATAGTTTACATAAGATTCCTGAAGTGGTCTTTAGATAATTAATAATGATGATTTAAATACAGGTGAATAATATCAAATACAAACTTAGGTTTCTTGTTCCTGATTCTGAAAAACCCTCTGGAAGTAACTAGCAAAAAGGGTCAATTCCTATTCACTTACAATAGAGATTGCATAAAAGTTTTAAAATTATACTAGATTTTAGGTTAAATTACAATGGAAAGATATCAAATTATATGAAATAGTCCAGGTAAAAATTAAAAAAGGGATGCTTGGAAGCAGTATAGATATAACAAGATGCAATTTCATAATTTATTAAATTATTACTTCCAACTCAGCTTTAGTAACAGTCAATTTTAGAATCCAATTAGTAATAGTTTCTTTGGAGCTGTGCTCATTTGTGCTAATTTAGTTCACAGATTTATCTTTGCAATTGGGTGAAAGACTTACCAATTCAAATACATTAAGGAATATAAAGTGACAGTTATTATTGCTTGCCCACTCAACAGCTATGTTCCCCAACCTTTACTTCACTGTTAACAGAATCACAGATTTGTTTTCAAAAATTAGATTAGGCAAATAATTTGTTTAAGTAACCTTGGCCTTTTTCCCCACCCTAGATTCTGAATCAGGGATGTCCCAAATAGGCAACTCTGTCCTCCTTTGCCAGTGACTAATTTCTACTGGTATCTGATGAAGGTTTTCATATAAATTCAAAAAAAAAAAAAAGAGACATGAGGAAGTGAAGCATGCACTGGGACTTTCATTTCTTCCAGACTGGTCACAGACATGCTACACAGTACAACAAAAGCAATCCTTGGACCATCAGAGAGAAGAATAAAAAACTGTATGATAACCATTTCAGTGATGTTCTGACATTTTGAATCTTTGAATCCATCCTAGAATTGTCTAACTCCAGTTTCTGGTTTGGGAAAAAATAAATGAGTGAATATTCCTATTGCTCAAGATACTCAGAGGAGAGGTTTCCATTACTTGCAGCTCAAAGCATCCCAAATGAGTGTCATGGCATACCATCTTCAGGTTGTCTTACATGGAAATATTGACAAAACCAAACTCTAAGTTTTATCCATAATGTTTCAAACTACTGATGAGCAATATTTCAAAAATAATCTATTATAATTTCAGCCACAGATACAGAAATATTTACTATAAGCATGCAAGTTCTAAATTTTTAGTTATAACATTAAAACTGCATATAAAATTTCAAAAGTATATTAGAAGGCTAGACTATCACATGAATATGAAAGTGTCTTTATGTAATACTTTGAAGTATAAAATTGAATATATAATGTTACAAAAATAGGATAATTTTTTACACTTCTAATTTCTTACTCCTAAAAAAAGCCTGACACAAAAATAATGCATAAAAATATTCAGTAAATAAATGAATTAACAAAGTAAATTTCTCCAAAGAAAGGTTACTATAATAAAAATGCATCTAGAAGGCTTTATTTAACAGAAATAACACTATTTTCATTCTTGTTCACTTGTATTATTTATATTTATGTTATTAATAATAATAACAATCTGATTTTAAAGTTCTCTTACGCTTGTATTTTTTTGACGAAGGGACAATTGTGGGTCATAGTTTCCCTACTTTTGTTTTAATATTGGGACATATCCTAACTAACAGGGCTTAACTGTCGTAAATTCAATCTATCATCCTGTCCTTGGATATCTCTTCCACCTACTCCTCATCCCTGGCTTAGTTTGCTCCTGCTTTACTCACTACCCTCTGTCCTTTGAACTCTCCAAACACGCTTTTGCAATTTTTAAATTTCTCTGCCTGGAATTCTCTTCCAGATATTCTAGCACTAAATATTTGCATGCCTCAGCTTCTTATTTTATTTCGGCCTCAACTCAAATGTCATCTTTCCAAAAGTGCTTCCTTTATCACTTGATCTAAAATACCCTCTCCACTTCATCTGCAACCCTCTTACCACAAATTACTTACCTAGCAATTACCTCGTTCGTTTCAAAGCCAGAACTAGTGTTTTATGTGGAGTTTAAAAAAATTTGTTCAATGTCTTTTTAGTGAACAAATGTAAATGAAATAATACGAAATAAATGAAAGGCCCCAGAATGAAAGCGCTATGAATACAGAGATATAATCTACTTTATTCACACTGGAAATAATTTAGTGAGCACATTGTAATTGCTCCACGTTAACTGGATAACCTATTGGCTTACTGATAAATGTGCAAATTTAATTTTCTTTATTTTTGTATTTAATATAGAAAAGTATTTTTAATATTCCATGTTCACATTCTTTCACTTGAGACACAATGAAAGCTCATTTTTCTGTTGTATTATAAGATTGTTCTCAGGATGAAAACATTAGATATTATTATTAATGAAGACTTAGTTTTATAATAGATTAAATCATGTTTATACATATCAGTTAATATCTTTTCTGAATTCTAATACTATACAAAATATGTCATAAGGAAATTAACTCCATAAAGATGTCAGATAATGAGTAATAAATCAAGTGTAGCCTACCAAAGATAACAATGATTACTTCTGGATGGTTATTTTATAGACACATTTTTGTGTTCATGGAATGTTTAGCACACAGACCAGAAGAAATCCTCCACCTTATTTTTATTGTTATGAAATGAGTCTTAGACACAGGTTTCTAGATAGTTTGGTACTACAGTGATATTTGTGGCCAGACATTTGTTGAAAAGAACTTTGTTGTTCCTGTATTGCAATAACGAAGCACATTTACATGTATTACTCATGGATTCTCACAATCAGTGAAATGACTGAGGAGTGGTTTGATGAAGACAGCTGTACCAGCTCATGAGTGCTGACTGTATTAGTGAATTTTCAACAATGTTTTGATGCAGTTGTCAAACACAGCTATCGTTAAAAGTAATGTACAGTTAAATAAATTACATCAAAAATAAAGGGAATAAATATCCCAATCCATCACCTCTCAATTATTTTACTACTATTTTACTATTATTGAGTCAGATTCACTCCTCTCCTGGCCCACACAACTCTACCCTTGCTTTCACAGTGTTATCTGTTTTCTTTTTAGCAGTGGATTGCTCTTAACCTGTTACCTTACAAGGCTGTTCCTCATTCTGCCAACAAATGTGCCCTTCAAAGGTCACTCTATTATTGCAGCAGGTTATTTCTTGAAGCCAATAAGTGAATTCAAGCTCACTGTCAATGACATCTAAACAATCATCCTTTATTGTCTGACAATGAATTAATTAGTGTTGCACATTTTATCATCCCAATGCTTTATTACACACTTTACACAGAGAATCACATTTAGACCTCCTAATAACTCTACATGCTAATGGCATCAATATCCCATATGTGGGAGAAATCGAGAAACAGAGAGATGAACTAGCTCACCCACTATTATAAAATCTGTAAATGGTAGATTCAGGAACCCAGACTTATTTGGTCCCGCTTAACCACAATAGCTTGCATTAGAATTTTTTAATGCTGCAGTTAGCTAATAAAGAATTGGTGATACGTGTGAAGAGATACAGTAGGCAATCTCTGCTGATGATGAAATTTGGGGGAATCTAAGATAAATAGTTTAAAAATTATTCTTCTGGCATTGATTGTTTTTGAAAATCGGAGATTCAAATTAAAATCTGATGTAGAATAAAAATTTCAAAGTATTTATGAAATTCTTTTTGAGAAGCAAATCATATAATTTCTTTTCTGTGGTACACATAATCAGCATTATTTATTATTTTTTTCCAGAAATATCATTCCAGTAATTCTAAGTGAAAGGCCATTCCTCTCCTTCCTCTCTCCTGGGACATTTGGCAATGTCTGGAGATAATTTTGATTATGCCTGTGTGGAGGTAGCTACTGGCATCTCATGAGTAGAGGCCAAGGATCCTATTAAGTGTCCTAAAATACACAAAGGACAGAATTCCAGACCCAAGAAATTTCTTGTGCAAAAAAGTCAATGATGTTAAGATTGGAAAAACCTCAACTAAATCTGCCTCATTTTGTTTGTACAATGAATTTATCAGAAGGGTAGGTTGGAAGTATAATTTTTAGAAAGGATGAGAAAAATCAATTTTTTTCCCAAATACTGCCTCTCATTTCAAAAAAAAAATCTAGTAAGAAATGTTGCAGTGTATACATTACAGAAATGTTATATATATTCACTGAAATACAAGTACACATATGATTATAACCCCCTATTTATAATACCACAAAAATGGAAATAACCTCAATTTTCAGAACACGAGAATGGGAAAATAAATTGTGGTATAATCACATAACAGATACTATGGAACAATAAAAATTAATAAACTCTAACTACATGTAACACCAGGGATGAATTCTCACACACATAAATGCTGAAAAAGGTTCGTTCAAAAATCAGTTGCCTTTCTTTACACTAATGATAAATCAACAGAAAAAGAAAGTAAAGAAACAATCCCCTTTAAAATAGCACCCAAAGTAATAAAATATCTGGGAATAAATCTAACCAAGGAGGTGAAAGAATTATACACAGAAAACTATAAACTATTGATGAAGGAATTTAAAGAAGACTTTAAAAAATGGAAAGATATTCCATGCTCTTGGATTGGAAGAATCAATATTGTTAAAATGGTCACACTGCCCAAGGCAATCTACAGATTTAATGCAATCCCTATCCAATTACCCAGGACATATTTCACAGAACTAGAACAAATCATAATAAAATTTATATGGAACCATCAAAGACCTAGAATTGCTAAAGCATTACTGAAGAGAAAGAAAGAGGCTGGAGGAATAACTCTCCCAGACTTCAGACAATACTATAGAGCTACAGTCATCAAGACAGCATCGTATTGGTACCAAAACAGACATATGGACCAATGGAACAGAATAGAGAGCCCAGAAATGAAACCACAAACCTTTGGTCAACTCATCTTCGACAAAGGAGGCAAGAATATACAATGGAATAAAGACAGTCTCTTCAGCAAATGGTGTTGGGAAAACTGGACAGCAGCATGTAAAACAATGAAGCTAGAACACTCCCTTACACCATATAAAAAAACCAACTCAAAATGGATTAAAGACTTAAACATAAGACAAGATACAATAAACCTCCTAGAGGAAAACATAGGCAAAACATTATCTGACATACATTTCAAAAATTTTCTCCTAGAAGAAATAAAAGCAAGAATAAACAAATGGGACCTAATGAAACTTACAAGCTTCTGCAGAGCAAAGGAAACCAGAAGTAAAACAAGAAGAAAACCTACGGAATGGGAGAAAATTTTTGCAAGTGAAACCGACAAAGGCTTGATCTCCAGAATATATAAGCAGCTCATACGACTCAATAAGAAAAAAATAAACAACCCAATCCAAAAATGGGCAGAAGACCTAAACAAGCAATTCTCCAAGGAAGACATACAAATGATCAAAAAGCACATGAAAAAATGGTCAATATCACTAATTATCAGAGAAATGCAAATCAAAATTACAATGAGGTATCACCTCACACCAGTCAGAATGGCCGTCATTCAAAAATCCACAAATGACAAATGCTGGAGAGGCTGTGGAGAAAGGGGAACCCTCCTACACTGCTGGTGGGAATGCAGTTTGGTGCAGCCACTATGGAAAACAGTGTGGAGATTCCTCAAAAGACTAGGAATAGACTTACCATATGACCCAGGAATCCCACTCCTGGGCTTGTATCCAGAAGGAAATCTACTTCAGGATGACACCTGCACTCCAATGTTCATAGCAGCACTATTTACAATAGCCAAGACATGGAAACAGCCTAAATGTCCATCAACAGGTGACTGGATAAAGAAGAGGTGGTATATTTATACAATGGAATACTACTCAGCCATAAAAACCGACAACATAATGCCATTTGCAGCAACATGGATGCTCCTGGAGAATGTCATTCTAAGTGAAGTAAGCCAGAAAGAGAAAGAAAAATACCATATGAGATCACTCATATGTGGAATCTAAAAAACAAAAACAAACAAACAAACAAACAGAAACAAAGCATAAATACAGGACAGAAATAGACTCAGGGACAGAGAATACAGACTTGTGGTTACCGGGGGGGGGGGAGGGGGGAGGGTGGGAAGGGGTAGACTGGGATTTCAAAATTGTAGAATAGATAAACAAGATTACACTGTATAGCACAGGGAAATATACACAAAATGTTATGATAAATCAGAGAGAAAATAATGTGGCAATGAGTGTGTATATGTCCATGAATGACTGAAAAATTGTGCTGAACACTGGAATTTGACACAACAGTGTAAAATGATTATAAATCAATAAAAATGTTTAAAAAATAATGTCTGCATCATATAATTCCATTTGTGTAAAATTCAAAACTAAGCAGACTTCATCTATGGGGTTAGAAGTCAGGAGCGTGCTTATAGTTGGAGAAGGGTAATAACTGAAAGGGAGTACACGAAGACCTTCCACGCACTGGCAACGTCCTGCTTCTTGAACTCAGTTCTGGTTACGTGTGTGTTCAATGTGCAAAAACGTTTTGATCTATATGCTCATGATTTGCCCACTTTCTTCTTTGTATGTTATTAACAACCAATTATGTACAAAATTAAAAATGGGTCCAGTAATAAACATACCAAAATCAGGTCTTTTATAAGTACTATGATTGTTATTATTTATACTGGTTCTCATACACTCACCCACAAGCACACACACCAACACAAGTACACACATCACAAAAGGAACTAAATCTGAACACATTCTCCTAATCCTCAACTAGACAGTACAAATATTCTATTGCTAAAAATCCAACCATTTTAGACATAGATGAAGATAAATGAAAAAGCAAGGTAGTATCAAACATCAATATTCCAAATACTAATGTTTGTTTATTGTACTTTGGTTATCATTAAGAATTAAGAACAAAATTCTTAATCTTTGATGATTTATCAACATCATGCATAATATATCTACATCAGGTAAATGAGCAAATTACAGTAGTCAAGTTATAACTTTCTTCTATAGTTTCCCATGTCTCTAACGTTCTAAAAAAACTGTAATTTCAAGGGGAAAATATTTTAGCATTGATATTACTGTAGCAGTGTGTAAATTAAGTATTTTTCTTTTAGATGGGCCAGAATGAAGATGTATTAAGCATCTAATATGATTGTGCTATTAACAGATAAAATATTGACAGAGTATTTGTACTCATAATCTTGATTTGTTGAGAATGTATATGCTACCTATTATTTTTCTTGCTAAGTTTTCCATATTTTTACCTAATTGATTTTGTAATTTAAGTTTATATAGATTCTATAGTATTTGTGCTTTTCGTTTTTCATGATCTGCTTATCACCTCTGATAGAATTTAAGTTTGAAAGTTGACACAGAGTTTAAAGAAGAAAAAATTCATGGACCGATCTTGCAGAGAAAATCAATAAACTCTCCATTTCCTCACCTACCACCTTTTTATTTAGGCAAAACTCCACTTGCTTTTATGATGGTGTCTTAATATATATCTCTCCATCCTACTTTATGGCAATTTTGGGTTCAAACTGATTTCACTTCCCTTCCAAAACATACACATACTGCATAAAAATAAAATCTACCATTTCTTAATTTGGAATTTAATCCTGTATCTTTTAAATGTGATATAGCTCAGTAAAGCATTCTTAACCCACTTCAAAAATTATGTCCCTACACACACACACACACACACACACACACAGACACACAAATATCAGATCCTCGATGTTCCTTCAGGTCTGGCACCCAAAAGAATCTATGTCATCATATGAGTGGGGAAATTGAGAAGTCTCAGGAGACATGACTTGTCCACAATCCCAAAGTCACTGAGTAATCAAAAAAGGAGTATCACTCAGTCTTTTCAAAGTCCAGTTTGAAGCTCCTTTCTCCACATTATTTACCACTGTATCTATACTACTTGGCAAAATTCTTCAAACATTTGAATCAAGTTCCTTGAAGTTAATCTATTTTTATTAAACTTGATTGATTGCTAATTGAAACCACCTTATATTTATTATCAGATAGGAATAATTGAAAAATATGTCTAAAACGGCTTGTTTCTAACAAGCAAGAAAAAATAAGCTGTAATCTAAGAAGATGTTTATAGGATATATTTTTAAAAAGAGATTAATCCACATAGCTAGGCTGTTGTTAAGACAAGGATTAGCAAAAGGGGGAGAAAATCTGAAAAATGAGTTATTTGTTGTTTACAACGTCAAGAACTTCTAGTAGAAAAGAGAAACTCTAATTTCTGTAGTGAAGCACCTTTTTATTTTACTAATAAGCATCTTTCTAATGCTTCAGTTTGTTATGCTTAAACCTAAAAAGTATAAGGTCTGTTTAAGTATCTAAGAGCCTAGCAACAAGCAAATTGTTTTAAGCCATTTGTTACTTTGCTTGTAAAACAAGCTCCTTTATATAGAAACGGAAAAACAAAACCATTCTGTTATGAATCTTTTAATTTATGTTTCTGGCATTCCATTTGTTTCTGGATGCATTACTCAGATGTAAATTTTTACTTAATAAGAATTTTTGCATCCTCAACTTTTTGAAACATATAGAAATTACGTATATGCATATTTAACTGGAATTCTTATATGAATGAAATTATTCTGAGCACACTGGAGTCAAGTTGATATAATTACATGATCATATAGTAGTATGTACTGAGTAATATCCACAGAAGAAATACACTCTTAGGTTTATACATGTGAAGAGCTATAAAATCAAGCAAACCTGAAAATATCATATTTATATTCATTTATATCATATATATTTTATCATGTGCTTTCAAAGAGAAGTTGGGGAAAAGCAAGTGCTGAACGAGTTTTACTAGATATAGCAGCATGTACTCAGTTTCCCCAAATCTTTTTTGTCCAAGCATCTCTCATGTTTTCTTTATATCCACGTGTGTAGTCATCCCACTCAGCCCATTATCATTAATCCACTGCTGTCGCTGCAGAACTTCTCATATTAATATTCTTTCCCATTCATGAGCTTCCACATCAAACTGGTATATTATGAAAAGGGAAAGGAAAAAGCACCCCTTCTCAAGGTCAAAAGAATGAAGAAGGAAAAGCCACTTGTTGACGGGAGGGATAATAGCTCAGGGGTAGAGCATGTGCTGAGCATGCACAAGGTCCTGGGTTCAATCCCCAGTACCTTCTTTTAAAACAGACAAAAAAAAATTTTTTTAAGTGGATCATTAAAGAAAAAAAAGTTACCGGTTCAACCAACACACCTGAAGCGATGCTCTTTAAATGAGTAGCTCTCAGAGCTAAGAATAACTTATTGACAATTGCATTTTCCTTACCTGAGGAGAAACTTGTCAACAGAATGAAAATATTTTTTATAGGGTCTTAGAAAATGAGATTCAGGTGGAAAAATATATCAGAGAATCCAAAACAGAGATTACAAATACCCTAATCTTACCCTTTCTATCTTTGCTTACGTTTTTCTTGATAAGAACTTATTTATCTTATTGATAAGAACTTATTAAAAAAGTTCACTTATTTTAAATTCACTTATTATGAACATTTTTAACAACTTTTCCCTCTTAAGTTTCTACTGAATTTTTTTTTAAGTTTCAAACTTAGTACGGTGTTTAAAATTTGGCAGAGCAATCCTCTAGAACCCCCCCCCCCCGCTAAAATATATTGTCTCCATATTAACCACAACATGCAAAAGGTGTAATGCATTACCGGGTTCACTACAGTGTAAAGGAAATTTCCAAACTGTAAAACAACAACAACAAATATGGAGCAGAACTTTCAGCAGAGATAAGAGACAAGGAAATATAAAACATAAAGTGTGCTACCTTAAGATATCAGCCACCAGAGATCAGTGTGCTAATTATAGGTCTCCCAGGTATCTGAAAAGGCTGAGGCTTGCCGCATTAATTTCAGGACCCGTAGAAAGGTCCCCAGCATTTTGATTTAATTGACTTCGGGTGTGGTACAGGCATCAGGGTTTTTTATACACTCCACCAGATTTTTCTACTGTGAGCCACAGCTGAGAACTACTGATCAGAGCAAGCGTTCTTAAAGTGTGGTGCCTGGGCCTGATGCATTGGCATCACCTGGGAACTTGCTGGAAACGTCGATTTCAGCCCTTCACACGAGCCCTACTGAATGAGAAACTCTGGGGGTGGGGCCCAGCAATGCGCCGTCTCCTAAGACCTCCAGATGGTTTTGGTGCTGCTCTAATTTGAGAATCAATTTATTAGGGGAAAAGAAGAAGAAGGCTTTTCTAAAGAAGTTTTTACCTATTTTGGGACTTCAAATTTAAGTAGGAGTGAAGAGGGAAAATGACATAGGTCTGCTCACTCAAGTCAGAAACCTGTTCCCTGAACCTCAACCTCCCAGTTAAATTGCTCACTATGTTCGGAGATTCTGCGCTTCTAGTAAGCTGACAGCTGATGTCCATGGTGCTAACCAGGAGAACAGCCTATTAGTAGCGGGCAGAGAGCACTTCAGATAGATGAGCACTGAGGAGGAAAGAGTTTGGAAAAACACATTAAATGTCAGGTAGAAAGGTTTAAGGTGAGGCTAAAAAATAAAAAGTAAAATTATGAAAGCCTGGTAAGGAACACCAAGGTTTTGAATTTAATACTAAGTTATAGGAAGTCATTAACAGATTCAAGCAGTGTAGAGATATGATTAGATTTGCATTTCAAATAATCACTCCAGTCACTGATTTGAGGAAAAAGAAAAAAAAACTGCAGGGAAAGAAAAAGTGAAAGTTAGAAAATTAATAGAAGGCTATTACAGTCATCCAGGTGCAGTGATTTTTTTGGATTACAGATATGGTGTCAAGATAAGTAAATGTGAACATATTTGAGACATAGTCTGGAAGAAGACCAAATCCATTAAATATTTATGTCCTTGATATGAGGTAAAAGCAAAAGGAGATATGAATAATATATGTATAATAAATATGTTAAATTTATAAAGTAAGAAATAGATAAAGCAGATGCCTACTAGATAGCCAAGTGGAGATAAGGAGCTGGCTGTATATGTCTGGAGCCCTGGAGAGAAGTTTATGTTCAAGATCAAATTTGGGTGTCACTAGTATGTAAGAGATATTTTCCCAAATGCATGGAAGCTGTGGGGAACATATACAAGGAGAAGCTAGTATAAAACTGAACCTGAAGAAAATTTAAAATTAAGAGAGTTGCTAGTGGAAGAGTAGAAAACAAAGAGAAGAAGCCAAAGTTAGGAAGAACTCCGGGAAGACTGTCAGGTCATAAAAGGCAAGAAAAGAGTGTCGGAGGAAGGTGAGACCAACACTGTGATAAGTTGTTGAGATGTCAAATAAAATTAGGACTTGAAAGCACACCTTTGATTTAACGACAAACATCACTTGCAAGAGCAAATCCAATGGAAACTTTAGGGCAGAAACCATATTTTTTTCAACTGCAGAGCGAACAGGAGGAGAAACAGAGAGAATCTGTGTGAACAATTTTTGTCAAACTCAGCTCTTCTCAATCTCTTTTACAAGCTCAATTCTCTTAATTTCTTAAATGGTGTGATTTCTCTTTCACTTTCATTCTACACACTTTTCATAAGTTATTTGAACCATACCTTTTTGTTTTAAGCAAAACTTTGATCTCAGAGCAATTTATCTTCATCTAACTTCTTTCTGGAAATGGATTTCTATCTTGAAATTCTCAGTGGCACCTCAGCCCCAACTCCTCACCCCAAATAAACACACACATTCTTTTTTTTTAACACACATATTCTTGATCATCCTCTGTTTTCCTTTCTTTTGTGAGTGGCATAAGCTTCAACAAAGTTGCTCAACTCGGTAACTTGGAAGTTATCTTTGACTTTTCAGTCTTTTCCATGACTAAAACCAATTGTTCATATGTCCTGTTGATTTTTGCCTCCCTTACCACTCTACCAAGTATTCTATTCATATATCAGTCTTTTTTTTAACCTGTATTTTTTAAAATCTTCTTTTCAATCTTTCTTTTT
Source organism: Vicugna pacos (assembly GCF_048564905.1). Lineage (NCBI taxonomy): Eukaryota > Metazoa > Chordata > Mammalia > Artiodactyla > Camelidae > Vicugna > Vicugna pacos. The sequence goes on along the minus strand of NC_132993.1, from coordinate 52,596,623 downwards.
TTCAATTAACGAATTTTGTTTTTCCAATCTACAACTCTCCTCCTCTTAAAATTTATTCTCCAAATTACGAGCATTACTTGAATCAAATTTGATCATCTTACTTCCCTTCCTTGAAATATCTAATATCCACCATTAGAGGATACAAGGAAAAGGTGGCTGTCTTCAAAGTAGGAAGAGAGCCTCACTAAGAACTGAATGTTGGCATCTACATCATATAACTTCAAGCCTCCAGAACAGTGAGAAATATTTATTAAGTTACCAAGGTTTCCAGATTCTGATACAGAGGGCTGAGTTAAGACAATGATCAACCTCATAGGATAGTCAGCCTTTTAAATAAGATAGTGAATAAGAAAATGATTAATCTTCTGCATTGCTTTCATCAAATATTGGCTATAATTTTGAAGACTTAGGTCATGAAGTTATTGAAGAGGAAGCACCGGGACCAGAAATCTAGGTTTATTTACTCTTAGTGCTATAGGTTTGGTTTGAGCATAGCACTGCCTGAATCTCTGGTTTCCAGTCGGGCCACATGGGCCTTGAATGGCCACAGTTCACCTGCTTCAGCTGTGACTGGCCTTTTCCATTTCCCCAATGTACTATACAAATTATAACTCTTTTTACTTGTGCCATGGCCACATCAAAGTTAGATATCACTATTTTATAAAACCAGGTCACCTTCCCCAACCCCACCGATGGTCTGTCCTGTCTGGTTGCCAGGCACTGTTTGGTTTCAAAGTAGAACACTAACAGAGTTCTGGGGAGGCAGCTGTAACCCTGAAGCTACTGTCTCGAGGCAGAGCTGCAGTGCACTTTGGAACAAGGATGGCCTATTTATGGTTATGAACATGTCTCTCCAACTAGTCCTGTGGTAGCTGTATGGCAGTCTGATGATGTTGTCTGAATTATGAACACAAGGCTCAAGTCTCTTTGAGTTTCCCTTGAAAATTTTGGTTTATGCTGTTTTGATTGTTTGTACAGTAAAAAGTTGACACACATTGAGAGAAAACGACCCGGCCAAAGGATTTGCTTCCTGAATGGTAGAGTATCTTAAAGTCAATGGGAGGAAGAAACTTATTACATATGTCTTTTTTTGCCCTGGTGCCATCTGCAGTGGAGTCCAGTTCTCCGATGCTGCAAACTCTGTATTTGGCAGAATTTAATACCGATGTGAATAGGTCCAACTTTTCACTGAAAGATAGAGTCAACCTTCTTGACTGAGAACAGAAAAGCCAGTCCTATAAAATTTTACATCATGGAGTGATGGTGGCTTATCTTGAAGGACAATCAAGTTCCCTCAAAGAGGCATCAGAATCACTCTGGTCCAGGCGACTGAGTCCAATAACAACTTAAAGGCATTTTAGAGGACCGTAGAACATCAGAGGTCAGAGGAAAGCATTTCATAATATTAATCTGATCATTCAGCTTCACTAAAACCAAAAGTTGCTTGTCCAAGAAGACACTACCTGGAAAGAAAGAGTGCAGGAGCTACAGGAACAGAAAGAAACACTTGAAAATTTCAGCACCCAAAAGAAACAGAAAGGTAGTGATTAAGAGAGCCAGGTACAATAATTGAAACTGTGCCAAGGTGATATACACAGATGAGACACATGATCATGAATATACCACGTAGGGTAATAACCATGTGAGTATCTGCCATTACAAACGCTATAAGCAGAAGTATATCTGAAAGTGGGCATCTTCTAATTTGATTTCAGCCCATTTGAGTTTAAGTATTGTGAAAGAACTACTAGAAGTTATACTGAAGAGGCAAGTGTGAGATGTATGCAGTCTGGAGGAGAGTGACAGGTGTGAAAAAAAGTGATAATTCTAAAAGAGATACTGAAACTAAGGTTGGCAAAGCTCAGGCAATAACCAGATGTATCAAAAATACAGTTCAAAGTCTGTTAAAACCCATGTCAGGTAACTTTAAGAAAAATGGCTGCTTTGACAGAGTGCAAAATTGGATAGAGATTGAGAGATTAACTAAAATAATTGCCTTTGCCATCTATGTGTAAGATACTTGACACTTTTTAAAGAATTTTAAATACAGTGCTTTATGCAATGAGATCTTCCCAAAATTGAAATCACTTCTGCCTCCTCACAATGACCTTGATGTCCACACAGTAAAGATTTCTAAATCTGCTGAAGGACCGAGTATTATTATAGTAAAGTGGATTACCAGCACACCTATATGACATGATTTAATTAGTTCAATTGATGTTTTGCTCAATAACTGGTAAAGATTTTAGGAAGCCTTTGTTCAAATTCAAAATCTGCTGCAGAGTAATAACATATTACAGGGGCCCAAATTTTTAGAGGATGTCAAGGTGAGCTTCTAATGAATTCCATTTATCCCCAAATTAATATGCATTCTATCTGTACCAAAGAGGCTACATGTATGAGTAAGACAGCTTCTCGGCTTTTAATTAAGACACTCAGCTTCTCACAGCATTCCAGTTTCTATGCAAGAAATATTACCATAACATCACAGACCAACATTAATTGCATAAAAATACACGGGTTCGTAGAGAAAAAAGATAAGTATACCCACAAGTGCAGCACAGCAGATGTTAAGATGAAATTTTGGTTGTCTGAAGCATGAGACTTCGTTTAGGTAAAAAGAAGAGAGAAAAGGCATTTCATGAAAAGAAAAATACAAAAAGGCAAATGAGCAGAAAAGAAAGACAAACATTCTTGTAGCCTTACTTCCTGTCTCCCTCATCCTTGCTTCCTCTAATTCAGCCTTCATAACTCCAGAGCAAAAGGAATAAAATCCCTAGCTTGACACATGTCAATCATATGCTAACATTTTTCAGTGTCTATCAAAGGCCCAAATTTGTGAGCCTTTCAAGGTTTCGAAATTTTCTATTTCTCCATGTCCTGTTTCATTAAATATTTTGCTTCGTAATCCTTAGACAAATTTTGAAAATTGCTGACACTCCTTATTTTTCTTTCTTACTATATTATTTTTGGAGCTTTCCAGAAATGTCCCAAGAACAAACGTGGCTTTGACCCACTTAATGAATTATTTATTTTGTGATACATTTGGGATGGATAAAATAAATAACATTACATACTATTGGAGACATTTTCTTCTACAATCAATTGTAATATAATGTAGAATTTGTTACAAGTGAGCACTGGGGAGCAAAAGAATATGAGAAGAAAGAAATGGAGAGATTAATTCCAACTAAGGAAGATTGAGAAATATGATAGAAAAGTGCCTAAAAGGATGGGGAGAAATTATGAACGCATTTTCTGAGACTAACTGTTATTCACCTAACAATGCTCTTGACACTCTTTCCTCATATTACATATCGACATATCTTGTGTTTTCTAAGCTTTTCTTTTTTTTTTTTTGCATGAGACTGTTATGATTTATTACCATGCCTATTTCTATATATTACAGATTTTATACCTGTCCCAAAATATTATATATAAAATGCCTAAAATATGTAATTTGACAATGAAGCAAATAGTCTCATTTATAGAGTTATATGACTGATATGTGAATACTAATGTAGAGTGAAATTTCAAAATTTAGTTCATATCCATAGTGCTATAAGAGCAAAAACTTGATAAGTACTGCTTTAAAATATTTTTAAAAATATACTTGGCAATCAGTGATTATTTATAAACACTTGTGTTTATACAGTCTGTTAAACAGTAGAATCTGTTACATTGTATATGTACAATTTAAATGCACTGATTTGAAACCCTGATACAAATGCTAAATCATTCTTATATTATTCAAACCATTTTGGCAGCAGTTCACTAGAATTAGATCAACTTCCAGTCAACCCTGGCACCCACATCACCGTATCCATCAGCATCTCCAAATGTGGTGACAGGCATTTGTTCCCCTTCCATCTGCAAAGTTCTCCGTGATGTAATTAAGAAAGCCTCCAGGAGTTTCTTGTGACCTCATGAGGATGGGTTCTTCAGTTGAAGGACTCTTACAAGAGACAGTAGTTTAGTTTTACCACAAAGGAGATGGCAGATGGTGAGCACGTAAAAAGGAAGTGGGGGTTTTCCTAAATTGTTAAGCACCCACTGCTAAAAGATAAACCGAGGCACATTAAAATTCCAGGGTATATTTGAGCATACATCAATTTGAAGTGGGCAGCACCTAACCAAATGCGGTTAGGGGTGCTCTGCCAACAGGAGTTAGGGGGGACCTTTACAGAGAAGCAAAGCAAGGAAAATGACTGGCTACAGCTTAAGCCGTTGCCTTAGATGGACAAGCCTAATTGGCTGTTTGTGATGGGCTGTTCTTGGGTTTTGTTTCCTCATATTTGATTTTGGCTACCAAGGCATCAGAGCCACCTCAGTCTCATGGCCGCCCTGTTTAATTACATCAGCTCTCCAATACCCACACACACACGCACAAGCCCCTTCCAGAAGATGTTACTAAAATAGCAAAAACAAAAAGCAGAAAGTCTAAGCCTCAGGAAGTTTGTTTCAGTATATTAAGGCAAAAGCACCTGATTTTCTTCCTTTAACGACTGTTTTTGTGAACCAGTGTCCCAAAGATGCCATTTCCATTTTCTTAAAGTAACCTACATTTTCATTATTTCAAGGTTTTCAACTCCTGCGCCTTTGCAGAACATCTCTACAGGAGTAAGTACCATGCACATCCTTGGCCAGTGTTTATCATCTCCTCACATGTTGTTGTCACGTGTTTGTACTGTGGTCTCCTCCTCCTCCCCAGGAGCTTCTCTCGAGAAGGTACTTTCAGATGGGCTAATGTTCTAGGCAGAAGGAAATGTCCCAGTTCACATCTCAATCAATAATAATCTATATTCTTATGTCAGAAGCCAAGAAAGAACCTAATTACATCCTTTCAAAGCTTCATTCTGAACATTGTTTCCGGAATCCATCTTTTAGTGGAAAAATCACTGATGTTGATTCAGTACTTCATCTGGCATTTTGTTTGTGATGGCACCGAGTAATGGGCTGTTCATGGGAAGGGAAGCTGGATGAAACCTGACATCTTTACAAACGTGTCTTCACATTTAGGGGTATTGAATACATTTCCATTTGCTCAGATCTTTTTTTTTTTTTAGTAAAATATTGTAAGTTTCTTCACAGAATCAGTGCATATTTATTGATAGGTCTATTTCTACATGTTGTATAGTTTTTTTTCCAGTTACATTGTCTACTTGGTTATAGCTGATTTACATGAAGACTGTTGATTTTGACAAAATGATTTTATACCTGATTCATGACTCTTTTGTGTTCCAGTATAGTAGAGAGATTTTTTTTTTTAAATACACTTTTCATCCTTTTAGGGTATTTTTGGTGGACAAGAGTTATAGGCCTTTATGCACTCAATCTGCCACTCTGATCCGGTTTCTTGAATTTAATATTTTCAAGCTTGGGGGAGGACACTAATTTGGGTATTCACAGCCCTACAGTTCACTAAGGACAGCATAACTCATTTGTAGCCTAGTAACCACTTTTGTTACTAAATTACATATTGCCAGGCTAGCTGACTAAGTATCTGCTCCACTGTGCCACCCTGAAAGAGGTCACTGGAAATCTCAGTAATTTAAACATTTTAGGTCTATTCCTCCACAATCAATTTTGTCCGAAGAAGAAAAGGCTCTAAACATTATATTTCATACTGAAAGTAAAACACAATGTAAGCAAAAACTTGTCTAAATTATAATTGGAGAAAATTTAAGCTACAAATATATTTTGTGTAATAAAGTCAGATCCAGCCAAGGAATGAAAATGACAATGACAACGGTGACTTCCCTCCAAAACTTCAACTGATACTGACTAGTCTAACCCTAGTGTCAATGCCACATAGCTCATCATCTGTTTATTCATTTTAAAGTCGATGTGAATGCTGTATGCTTAGTACAGTGAATCCACATATCTTCTCTGTCCAGATTTTAAAAGTTATGCTAACAAATACTTCTTTTGCTATTAAGTCAAATCAAATATAAGCCATTGGTAAATTTTTCATGACTTAGGATCTCAGGCAGAAGGGCTAAGGACAAATATCAGAGAACATGACATCCCAACTACAAGATTTATTAGATGTTACAATTCCATAAACTCACTTGCGTACCTGGCAATCTCATTCTTGGAGGTGATAGTTATTACACGAATTATACAGCTTATTTTAATGTGCGTTCTAGTTAAGGAATTATTCTTTCTAGGTTCTTTCTTTATTCAATTCTCCTCCAGCATGACTCCACTTACATTCCTTTTCTATTTCCTTTTATTCTTGACTCTTTATTATACTTTGAAAATGGCCTTGTGTTTTGTTTTAAAAATTGTTGAACAGGAGTTAGATGACCAAGGGGGCAGTACAATTTTTTTTTTAATTTTATTTAAAGAGATCCTGCTGGCAACAGTGTAGAAGACCGATAAGTAACTGACTGTTGCCCATTAAATGAGATAGAGGACAAGAAGTATCATTTCTTTAACCCAATCAGTGATACTAGAGATTGAAGACGGATGGTAGAAACCTGAGCATCATTATAGGATGATTTGTAAGAAAAATATGTTCCAAATTTTAGAACAGACATTAAATAAAACAAAACCGAAATATGTGTCTCTTAATTGTGGATCAGTGGTGGTTTGTATTAATCATATATACACACTGCTTAGTTATCACTAGTAAACATCCAATTTGGTTCAAAACACAGAAAAATGAAATAGAACTGAGTGATGGTAACATATGCGCACAAGCATCCGCGCACTATTCAACTCATACAGGCCTACCATCAAATGAATTTAAAACATCATGAAAAGACCTTACCAGCTCTAAAATCATGTATTTGCCTATTCAGTGCTCTCCATTATTTGACAGCACTTCTATATGTTAAAAACCATTTCCAACTCACCCATGTTAGGCACACTCTAAAACTCCCTGCCTCGATTTTCTCAATTTTTTTTTCCTGACCCCATGTGTTTAATTACATTTTCCCCCATCATTACATGCCTTTCTTTCTTCTGTCATCCAAACTCCATTCTCCCAGACACTCGAGGCCTGGCTTGAGTCTCTTCTCCCATGATGATTTTACTATGACGGCCCATGCTAATCACTTCCTTCTCTTATTTCCTAGGAGTGAATGAGTAAGACACCATTTGGTTTTTAAATTGTCTCCCTAATTAGACACATAGGTCTTGATGGAAGGACTAAGTCTTAAAAGTCTTTTTTTTTCTTTTTTTTAGTATTTCACATAGCACAGCACAAAAGGCATAGGAAAATTTTGCTAAATAACTTTTTAGTGATTCATGCTGGTAATATCAGAATGGATTGGCATCATTTTCCTTCTTCAAGGAAAAAACCTAATTAGACAGGAGTGGTAGACGTTTTTAAGAGGACATTCAATCACTGCTGCATACTGCCTGAGTCTGTGCAGCTTCCACAGAACAGAGTGACCAGATGAGAGATGGAGCTGGATTTTTCCCTTGGCCCCATTCCATGATAACCTCAGGCAGTCTAATTAATTTTTAATTTTCCTTTTTTGGTCAACTCAAGTACAGAGATGCTGTAAAGACAAATAGCTGAGAATCAGAGAAGGAAATACTTCCATTTGATCAGTAACACAATTTTGTCAAAATGTAACATATAAAATCTATATTATAGAACATTATATAAAAATTAAATGATGGAAGAGTCTTAAAATCCTTCAAAATTTCTTCTTAAAGACATAATACGCATAAATTGTACATTTTACAATCGACTTTGACATATTTAACTCATTCTACGTATAATGCAAACTCTGGGAGGAGCTGGTTACTTGAAATGAACCAATTTAGTGATATGCCTGATGGCAAGTTATTGCTTCACTTAAACTACATAATTAATATTAAGTTTTAGACTGAAACTTCAGCTGGTTATCTGCAGAATTTTTTTACATGAAAGATGAAAACTTTTATTTATTTATTTTTTAACAGAAGTGTAGTTGATTTACAGTGTTAGTTGCGGTGCACAGCAAAGTGATTCAGTTACACATATATAAATTTCTCTATTCTTTTTCAGATTCTTTTTCATTATAGGTTATTACAAGATATTAAACACAGTTCCCCATGCTGCACAGTAGGTCTTTTTGTTTGTCTATTTTATATATAGTAGGGTGTATGGAAATAATTTTGAATGAAAAATTTAATCCAAACGTGCCAGGGAAAATCTTAAGAGGATTTTAAAATTCCCACATAATGTAAACAAACTCAGCCTACAAGCACACCCTACAGGAAGTGCTTTCTAACTTTAGAAGATGTAGTTGACTCTTAAAGTAGACGTTTTTCATAATTAAAAAAAAAACTATAAAAATTATGAGACAAAATTTCAGAAATGATTTTGCAATTTCAGGTGCAAAATGCAATTGGAGAGCTTAAAAGATCTGAATTATTCTTGCTGGTAAACAATCTTTTTAAAATATAAAAATTAGTAAAGTATGTAAACTAATGAATATCACTAGATGAATTTAGGCAGAAAAGTAACTATTGGAAAAGGTATTGAGAAACTGAGAGACCGAGAGAAAGCAAGACAGGTCTAAGTTTAGTCCAAAGCAGTAACTACTCTAATAGTATCTGGGGACCTGGGAATATTCTGGAGAGAAGAGTGTGGACGCACAGTCAGCCATATTCCATGTATTAGAAAAATTCAGGACTGAAATATCTGTGTCCACCTTTTGCCTAATGGTATTCGTAGTAGAGAATTCACAAATATTTCTATTATTCTCCTATCTTTTTATTTCAGACAAGTTTGATTTTTTTCCCTTGTTTTTTCCCCGCTAAACACTAAAATACATATTAAGATAATAAAACAAGCTTCCACTGACTTACTCTCACATACGTCAAGAAACAGTAATGCAACAAGCCTGCTCTTAGTTGATAAGCAACAGTAAGAATGTGAACTTTTTTTTTTTTTTAAGGAGTTCCTAACCTGAGGCTTTAGAACATTTCCTTGGAAAGACCTTTGATTGTGTTTGTGTGGATGGCTAACTGAATCAAGCTACATGTACCAGTGCTGTTTTCACAGTGAAAAATAAAATACCGTGATAACAAATTACCCATTTGTAGCTCTTTAAAATATAGCAGGTATTGAAAAAAAAATTTAATATATTCTCTACCTTTGAAGACTGGAAATAAAAGATCCTGTCTTTTCCTGTTTACTTTCTTGGGTTTTGATGTTGTAGTGGTTTTTTTGTTTGTTTGTTTTAGCCTGAAATAATTTACCCAATAATCAAATCTCAGACTTGGAAGGGACTTGAGTATCATCCACACCTTTCTACTTTCCAGTGCATGGATTCGCTCTGCAACCTGACTGAGAGGCAGTTACTCATTCTTTACCCAAAGAGTTCCCTGTGGTGAACTTCAGGCCCTTTGTTCTGGAAAAGCACAGACTAAATTTAAATGACCCTCTCAAAATGGTAGTAAATTTTTAGTATCCATCTTACAATGCAATGTGTGGTATCCTTTATTTGAGCATATATTTTTATCAAAACAATAAAATTTCATGTTTTTCACATGTTCACCATATACTGGCATCATTCAAAGACAGCGATGTTTTTGTTTTCACGCTAATACTGTCATTCTGGGCATTTTCTTATTACATATTTCAACTATTTTTTTAACCTACATACAAGAGTTTCTGTGAATTTTTGTAAAATTCTAGCCCTTTATCTGGACTTATTTTCCATGTGTCAAAATTATTTTGATTGCTCATTGCTCACTTCTCAAGTATTCACCGTCCTGTCCAGCATTACGCCATTTGCAAAAGAATGAACAGAAACTCTATTAACAACTGCACCAGCAGCAGATGATGGTGGAATCAAAGCAGCAGTGGACTCTCCGTGTTACCATCAGTTCTCTTTAAGGATCCCTGTCTAACTGTTAGGCAGTTAGACAGACATGAGCACCGGGCAAGGGGGAGAGGAAAGAGGAGGGAGCAGTCCAGAAGATAACAGTACACCTGCTCTTAGGATAAGGGGCTTCAGAGTTTTGCTTTCTCTAAATGAGTGCCAACAGAGAAGCCAGTTAGAACTGGATGCTGTGGCTGTGCAGTAGAAAGAAGGAGCCAGCTTAACATAACTCAGCGTTCATTATAATGTAATTAGCATTGCGGTATGGGCCCCTGCCATAGGTTTTTCTGCGTGCATCATAGGTAACAGCATGCGCAAAGAAAAGGAACACACCTGAGCACTCAAGGGACGTGGGCTGTCCATCAATCACAAGAACACCCCTAAGCCAGGATACAGGACAGGAGAAACACAGGAGTGGATCCCTTTTCCCTCTCTTGGGTTGGCCCACCTTCAATTCTCGAAGGTGTACTCTCCTAACTTCTGCTCTACTAATAAAATGTTCTGCTTATATCATGCTTTCAGTCTCCCATTTGAATACTTTCTCTCGAGTAAGACAAGAATTGAGGACTTTTTTTCCCCTCCTCTTGGTAACATCTTAAAAAGTGTAACGACAATTAGGGGTCCGGGGGCCTCAAGTGATTATTCATTTAATACACAGTTAAGGTCTCACACACACAAAAAGTAACTGGAACTCCTGGCAAATACAAAAGTGCTGGAAGGATAATATAAAGAAGTGACTGCACGTACCCTCTGATTACAGCAACTTTGAGTTATTTGAAAGTGAAAATTTATGAGATCAATTGGTCATTAAGTACAGTAACATGATTTGAGTCTAATTAAGCCCAATGAATCTTCCAGTTTGGCTTCACTCATTCATTCTTCCATTTACTGAACAAACATTTACAAATTTTAGCACAAGGTAGCGGCTATTAATTACTACTACTACTACTACTATTACTACTATTATTATTATTATTATTATTATTTACTATCCATATTATAATTACTAGATGCCAGGCAACCCTCTAGATCTGAAAAATTCAGCAATGAACTACACTGAGAATTTCTTTCTCACCAAGTACAATCTGTAAGAGGGAAACAGACAATGTAGACATCTGGCTGGATGGTATCAAGTCGTGACAAATTCGCTGAAGAAATAAAAATATGGTAAAAGGAAAATGTAAAGTCTTATGGAAGGAACAAATCTGGCAAATAAAATAAAAGTAAAGTGACTTATGATGCTAAAATGCTCAATAAATGTTAGCTGAATAAATAACTTAAAAATTGAATGACACAAGAGAAAAAGGGAATTAAGGAATGCATGATTTAGAGGAGAAAAAGATAAACAGGACACAAATCATCCTCAAAACACCCACCCATGAATCTCACAGAGCAAACAGATGAAACGGCCCCTCAGATTTTCCCGCCCATTCCCCAAAGTTGCCTTTTCATGATTTTTCCCCTTGAAGTCTATCCATGTTTTAACAGGGGAACAAATTTTGTTGAGAGCAAACTGGGTAGTGTTCCTTAGACTCTATTCCAAAAGATGGCCCTGCCCTCCTCCCGCCATGGACACCATTCACAGAGCTCTCTCTGGAGTCCCCACCAAACATATATACGAGGTTGGCGCAGAATGCAGGGTGAGGCGTGGAGGTGTCACAGGACACTTGAACCAATTTTGTATAAGGCCCTAAAGTGAAGTTTCAAATGCAAATCTGAATGAAAAATAATCAGCATTTTCTTTCTTTATCCCAAGGAGTCAGATAAGGTAAACTATCGTATCACAATGAAAAATAAATAAATAAACCCGTGCTCTCCAAACGACAATTTCAATTGTTGGAATTAATTTCGCAGTTGAACAACATCTGCAAGTGGGATTATTCTGTTGCTGCTTCTGTTCAGCTCAAAAGATTTCCTGGCAGATGGTGACATAGCAAGTAAATAAGGCCTATGTACTTCAGAGGCTGGGGAGTGCCTGGGCTTACGAAAAAAACTATCATCAATAAATAGATTTTAAGTTGTCCCTATGCTTACCACGCTCTGAGATCTCTAGAAGAAAAAAAAATCTCATTTATGCTGCAGAAAATAAAGGTTCCTGCCCCTCTCTCGCTCCTGCATGATACTAACAAAAGACTTCTGGTGTATTCTTGGCAGAAAATGCTGACCACAAGATACCTCCTTTGTAGACACTAAACATAGTAGTTTTTAAATGGCTATTTGGTTCAAGGTTTGTAGATGAGTAAAAAGATTTAGTCTGTTTTCCATTTCCTAACTACAAGACAGAATCAGCTGAATTTAAAACAAACATTTGTGAAACCAATTAGGTTTATTCAAGAAAAAGAAAGCAAAAATAATCAAGTGTATTAGCATTAAGCTTGTCAAATGCAATAAAATACTGTATGTGGAAAAATTCCTGGATTGATGAAAATCTTTTATGTTTTTAAAGTCATAATCATGCTGACAACTGTTTATAAAAGAACATAATCTTATGGTAAATCAAGATGATATTGCTTTAAGTAAAATAATGATAGAATTACTTTGCCGTAGGATCTGGGTGTGATAAACATCAGTGTCTGGAACCCCTGTCATTCTGCTCACAAATGCAGTTTTTACCACGCATTGCAAATAAACTAAAGTTTGATTTATAACCCTAACATACATAGTAGAATAAGTTTCCATTTTAAATTTATTATTTTTTAAATGTTAGGATTGCTTGTGTACTACAAAAGCTATTTGATGTTATTTAAGCTGGCAAACTGGAATAAATCAGAGTCCGTCTATAACACAGAGATTTTGATGCCCTTTTGTCCTAAATTTATAACTAGCAAATACAGCAAATTTTATTTATTTCCAGAGCAATTAACCAAAACACTTATTTTTTTAAATACAAAAGACAGGAAAAAAAAAAAGAGTGCTTTGCTGCCGTCTCTTTCTGACTTGCTCTAAAATCACAGAACTTAAATATATTTGAAAAAACAGGTGAGGGGAGTAATCATCATATTAAAGTGATTTGTTTAATACATGATTAATATCCTGTTAGATCTGAACTAAATTTCCTAAGATTTGAACTCGTTTATGATTTTGATGTTGTAGATCTCTCGGAGGTTACCAAAAAAACTACCATTGCTTAAATTTTCAAATAAAAAATTGTTCTTAGGAAACTGTGTTTTAAATTTGTTTACTTCTATAAAAATTTTTAAAGGAGAGATGTAAAAAATAAAATTATGGTAAAATACATCATTTGGATTACAGAAAATAAACACAAAAGCACGTATGTGTATGTCTGTGTATGCGTGTAAGGGGGAAGATAGTAGAAATTAGGTTAACTTCATATAAGATAAAGGAAATCTAATGCTTGTGTTATTATATGATAAAAATAGGTTAGATGGATGGTGCTGAAGAGATTTTTTTTTTAGTGATATACAATATGCTCTGCTAAATCTTACTTTAAAATAGAAACTACAATTTGCAAGGGAATCATGCCTCATGAAAACAAATCTCTTAAAGCAATCAATTTGAAGGATTTTTCCCCACTACAAATACAAGTGTGAGATTCTCTTCTCATGAAGTTTCTGCATACCCAATAAGACTTTTGATTATTTTTCTTCTCTTTGTAGCTGTATTTAATTTTTGTTTAAAATGCTATTGAGGCATATTCAAAATGTATTCTATTGAAATGATATTTATTTTCTTTTTGGTCTAGGCATTGTATAATACAGCCATAGTAAGTATAGTACTATACTTAGTATATGCAAATACAGTCATTTGGAAAACAAAAGTTGTCTAGTCAAAAATAGTATAATCAGAGCATGTACATTTGTCTTCTAATACAGAGACTGACACCAAAAATATAGATTGAATGTTAAGTTAACCATATCACTTCTCAAGAGAAACTTCAGGCTATTTATAAGTAAATGTTATCCATGTTGAATTTTTGCAATTATTTTTCTTAATTGTTCCAGATAGACACTTGAGTAACACAAAAAACATACTTGACTTTTTGCACCAAATAATATACTCCGAGTAGCACACCCTTTGCCAAGAATGTTTCTTTTTCTTTCAGTGTCTCTAGCACCAAATGATGCATTACAAGAATCTTGTAATTAAGAAGTTATAAGGGAACACGGTGTCCATCACTATAATTACAGCTCCTATTTATACATGATGTTTCAGTCATATTCTCTTAATTGCTCAGAATAAAAAGTAGACATTTGAAATCAAGATAGGCTACACCTTTTGTTCTTTTTAGAAATCAACTATGTCTTAGAGGGAAGGAATTCTTCTAAAGAGTTTCTATTTGGGATCAAATAAAAAGGCAAACATTACTGGGAAAATTGCCATTTGTCAACTGTTCCGTGTCATATCGTGTAGTGATACAATTCTCTAAACAACAAATGTCGGAATGCTGATACGCTACTGTACACACTAAAACAAGTACAGAATTGAGCATAGATAATCTAAAAATACTGGCAGCAGTGCATTTGTAGATGAATGGCATTTGTGATGACTAAGACCTTCCTACTAAGGCTCTAGCGTACCCTTATTTATTTTCTATAGGGCATCTTTGGTGGGAGAGCAACAGAGAACATATGAGAGTCAAGTCACTTTTAAAGTTAACAATCAGAGAAGATTTTGAATCTTTGCTTAATTAAAAATGGAACAGTACAAGAGGATGACTCACTCCTATCATAAGAGGCTGAAAATGAAAAATTATGTAATATCTTAAAAGTATAGGACGGTGTAAGTAAGACTGATTCAAACATTGCTTCACACAAAAACCTTCAAATAGATCCCAAAGCTCACCTCTTTAATACGCTGATATCACAGCATTGTGCTTTCTTAAATGCAAAACAAACAAGCCAACATAACAAAAAGGCAGGTAAAGAGAAGGGCGCCTATTGCCTCAAACAGTTCCTTATGATGAGAAAACAACTGCTTCCTTTCAAACTGACTGAAAAGTTAAAGGATATATTTCTCAAATATTCAAATCTTACCTTTAGAGAAACATGAACGTGAATGGTGTCTTCGTCCAATTGTGATTCAACATTCCCTAAGCGTTAAGGTACTAATTTATGCAACAAAGTAGAGGCTCTAACATGTGTTACATTTTATTCAGAATTATAGATGACAATTCCTTTTACTAGGTAGCTTGGAGTGACTAGTTCTTGTCATAATGTTGTCATAGTGATAGTGACATCAATGTACTTCATGGTAATCAGTGCAGCGATTTATCTGAGAAAAATATCAGTGCTGATTCCTGATGCATTTTACATTTTAATTCATGCTGACAATTATGCTACTTAATATATTCCAGGTAAATGGGCTGTACTCAGGTAAAGCAGGCCCAAACTGTAGACTAATTTGATGGATATAGGTATTTATGAAAAGTAGATAAAAACACAAGCATCTGAATGGATGATGCGGATATTGGTGAACAAGCCAAGAGATCATGATTAACCGGTTGCTAAGGAAGATCCTGCTCTCAAGCGCCTTTGCCAAATACAAAGCTTCTCAAGTCATGAGCTCAGTTTAATTATTTCGTTAAATCCTTTTTTAATTTTTTTGGACTCCAAGAGCGATATGGTGGTGACAGTCCTGAATTCTGGATTCCATCCCTCACCATCTTGGCAAAACACTTTCAGTCCTCACCTTTCATGCCAAAGGGCTGTTACTGAAACTTCAGATGCTGTGCTTTACAGTAGTTCAACTACCTCTTACTCTGATGCTTTGCAGATTGACATCACAATAAGCAATGAGAAGAACATTGACAGAACCTCTCAGAGATGCATTTTTAGGTCGCCAGCACATTAACAATGAAAAACTATATAAACAGAAAAGGGTCATAGTTTTTCGTGTACTTAAAATATCTTCTTTTTATAAACTATTTTAAGAATGAACTATGATACAATAATTACACTTTTCACATAAGATTATAGGGTTTATTTTTAAAATAATAATTCATAATGAACTGATGAATTCATCAATGTTGAATGATGTTGGGATCTCTTGCTAAGTGGAGGAAAATTACTCCCTTTTCTAATTGAGGCAACATATCTCTGTAACTGGTTGTGCAGTCTCATTTTGAAACCTTAATGTCCTTCATGAATGTGTGAATACGGCCGTTCATCAATCCTTTATCTAAAAGTAATTAAGTCTAATTCAAATAAAGAGATATCAGAGGCTCTCGGGCAAAGTAGACCCTACCATACCTAAATGACAGAATCATAAAAGTTTATTTTTGTTCTTTTTTTTCTACTTTACATTTTCTGATATGTATAAAATCTATCAATTTGTGGAAGATAAACTATGAAAACCACAACAGGATTACTTTCAGTCAGTTATTTGCCTCATCAATCATTCTCATTGTTTAGACTCTAAAAAGTAACACTGCTTCTGTGTCAGCCTTGTAATTTCACTTCAAAAACAATGACTTAGATACAGTCAAACATCATCATCTCTCTGCACTGAAAGGACCATCTTTTAGTTGATTAAAAATGATTAGTTTACTCAGGGTTCTAGTTATAAAGATAGGTTTAATAGAGCTGATTTTGATTCAGTATTATCAATCAAGGGTTCTATTTCCATTTAGTCAATCACAAGTCATAGATTTGATATTTGCTGTTTTGAGCATTTACTTTATGCCGCACCATCTTAGACTGGTTTAGTGTGGAGAGACTGGAGGCCAAAAGGAATATTGAATCTATGCTGTCGGTAACATGTTCACATGCTGTATTTACACCTAGAGAAACATATAAATGAATATATTCATACTGTTGAGAAATCATCATAGACCAGAGCTTCTGAAATGCAGGCTATTCTGGCCCCCCCAGGAGACACCTGCTGATATCTGGAGACACTTTTGTTTGTCACAACTGATCTGAGGGGTGCTACTGGCATGCAGTAGGTAGAGGACAGGGCTAAACAATCTGAAATGCATAGAACACACCCTCACAACAAAGACTAACATGGTCTCCCATGCCTCAAATATCAGTAGTGCCAAGGTTTAGAAACACTCATTCACACACACACACACATGCACACACACGCACACACGCAGGGCATGTAAAGCTGCAATGAGCTGACAGTCATGACCACATTCTGTTGCTCTGAAGAGCAGATCAAATAATTTGCATCTTAGCAGATGTAATTTATCAAGGCTTATTCTTAAGCCAGGTGTGTGGTGAGCCATCCCAATTTTCAGACACATGCTCAGCCTAGCTCAAAACCAGTACCAGTGCTAGACAGTGTTTCTTCAATGTGGTAAAGTTCTGGTGTACAGCACGGTGTCCCAGTCTCTGAGATGAATATATCCTGCCACAAAGCACATATATTTGAGAAAGTAACCATACTTTCACCCAGCAAGACTTGCTAGAAAGTACACTCCTAAAGGATGCGTGATATAGCCTGCTTACATCGTGCACGTGCTCTGTTTGGAGGGCTAACCATATTGTCAGGAGCGTATTTTCAGACCCATCCAGGAAGTCTTCTTGAGGTTGCAGAAGAACATATGCTTGCTTTTTTTGTGTTTTGCATTACTAAACACGGGTTCAGAAAAACATTTACCACCCAAAAGAGTAGAGATCAAATCCAAGATAACACAGTATCTCAGGAAGAAAAAAAGACAAAAAAGGAAAAGAAAAAGAAAAAAAGGAAAAAGAAAGACTAATTTAAAAGGATTAGAGATATCAAGCTTGCACAAAATCTTTTATATCATAATTGGTATATCTGTCTTCATGGTTTAAAAATGTTTTTTCCCCCAACTACATGTTCCCATCACTTTTTCTCCCAGATTGACCTATCTTATTCTTCAGATAACAAACATTCACCTAAAATATCTGATATATTCCATAAAACTATTCTGACAAATAATTCAGAAAGTAGTTAAGGGAATTAATAGGCACCTGTATTGTATAAGAGAGCTGTCCAGTAGGATCTTCTGGGATGGAGGAAATGCTCTCCTGCAGTGACCGATACAACTGCAACAAGCAGAAGACCTGGAAATGTGGTTAGTGTAGCTCAGAAAACAAATTTTCAATTTTAATTAATTTTAAAGTTATTTTTAATTAATTAAAAACCTTTGAATGTTTTAATTTTATCTAACTTTGACATTAGCTGCTGTATTGAAGAGTGCAATGACAGAATACCAATGACTAAGAGAAATCGAGATTAGAGGAAACTTAAAACTGATTCGAACAGAAGGACAGAAGAAATACTGAGACAAAAAAGGAGAAAGATTATGATGAATTAATGCCTATAAAAGTTTAATCTTCTTTTGACATTTAGGTTCTTCTGACATTTTGCTTACAAGGCTTTATTGAATGCAGAAATGTATTACCTAATTTTTTGGTAACTCAATGTGACTTTTTTTTTTTTTTTTTTTTTTTTTGCTTTGGGACAATTCTAAGAATTTAGAAACTTCACATTTGGGTGGAACATTCCTGTAACTGCTGTATAGTAAAAGAAAATAAACCACATGTATTATGAGATTTAAAGTTTTTTTGATAGAGGAACAAAACACACTGACACTCAGACAGATGAAAAGGAGAACTCTTGGTTACACAGAGCTCCAGGGGAGAGATGCTGCCAGGCAGAGACACACAAGGATTTCTCTCCCCACCACCCTGCTGGGTGACAGCAAGCTATAACCGTAGTGGGGAAGGGGCCACAGCTATTTGGTTTACAGGGCTCCCTGTGGATTGGCTAATTTAAATGATTTTTCAGGCGCAGGGCACACGGGCTGTCCTTAGTCGTCTGGTTCCTGGCCCTGAAGCAGCTAGGATGGATGTACAGTGGTCCTAAATATGGAAGCCCAGTGAGGGAAGTGGTTGGGGTGTGGGCCTAGCTGCTCAGGAAGGGGAACTGACCAGCTTTTAGTGAGCTCCTCAAAACTGGATCAAAACAGCTCAGACACAAAACTGTATTACATTTGATGTCGTTGTCCTGACATCAGTTTTGAGCTCAATTATTTGAAGAGTTCCAGTAGCCAAAATAGTAGAGGAGACTTTTAGAGAGTAGGGTACAAGCTCCCCTAATTTATCTAGGAAAACATTTTATTGTGAGAGTCAAAAGGAGGGAAACGAGTAGAAGTTTAAGTAGGTTACTAACCTGTAACCATGTTTCCTGTTAATACGGCAAAAACAGATCTGAAATGTGGAGGTCTCTAACAACATCACGGCGGAGTCATAAGGTGTGTTAAAGAATGCATCATATATATATATATATATATATATTGATATATTTGATAATAATATCTTGGTGTATTCCTTGAGTTACGGTGGCAGGTACAGAGTTTTGTTGTTGGAGAATATGAACTGACAGCTTAGTAAGGTATACGTAAAGGTTAGCGACATTTGTTTACAACCAAGGGGAAAGGGTGATTGCAGCGGTCAGAGACACAGGGTGGGAGGTGGTGGTGGCAAGCTGGAGGGGGAGGGGAAGTTGGAGAAGGCTCTGGGTGTTGAGGGGAGGTTCAGCTGAAGGGTGGACCAATATGAGGCAGTTCTCCACTGGGAGAAGAGATAATTTCCATTACTTTTTAGAATGGCACAGATAGCAGTGACCTTTATAAGACTTCCCGTTAGGTATGCAAGTATAGACAAAAAGCAAGAGCATACCACAAGCTAAGTAAACAGCAAGTTCAGGAAACATATTGCAGTCCCTAACAGCAAAAGAAAAAAGCCTCAAACGTTTCATGCCCAGCTGTCCAGCATCTCAGGAGAGGCAACCAGTGGGTGCTGCCAGTGTGGTGGGGGAAGGGGCTTACGGCCTGCCCTGTAGACAACTGGCTTCTACCCCAAGCCTTCCCAGTCCACCACTAAAGGGCTAGGGTTTGCACCTGAGAACAATAGCGGCCTCTCCTTGGGACAATGCAGGGACACCCACTGTCATAAATATCAGTCCCTTCACATGTTCTGTTGGGGCCCTTACGGGGGCCCAAGCACACGGCTCACAGGCCTTGCATTACTGAAGTAACTGGATAACCGGTAGGTGTTCTGAAGGGGGTTGCTGGGATAAAATACTGGTTCCCTTACACCAGAGGCCCCTTCTGGATTACATACTGGGCAGCTAGTCTCCAAGGGCACACCCTGTGACATTCCTGAGAGCCGAGGGAAAGGAAAGCTCCCTGGGGACAGCACGTCATGCAGCAGCAGCAAAGACAGGTGGCTGCTAACCCTGCCTGAGCAACGCCAACATGAGACGGGGGGCCATTTCTCTACCACGGGGTGGCCCAGCCAGTATGTGCCTGCGCAGGGGTCCCCTGACACACGGAGGCCAACCAGAGCTCTGCCCCAAATCGTAATAAAGAAACACACTGTCAGGAAGAGACGGTACCCCTGGAATAAGCCTCTGCCGAACACAGCTGGTGACTGAAAGCACAGCCACTGCACCATCAGGCCTGGAAAGCACAGCTCAAGCGGCCTCAGGCAACGAGACTTACGCCCAAGCTCAAATTCCATCCCGAACAGCTCCCTCTGCGGTCTGCAGTCAATTAGTGAGCCAAGAGCCGTCTCCCAAGAAGTTATCCAAGAGTCAGTGGGGCTGGCCCCAGTGCCAGTTGTTTTATAAGACTTTAAGAATCCTTTTGATGGTGGGATGCAAAGCGATGACTCATGCAGATGAGAGGCTGAGTGTCCCGTTACCTACTGCCACCGAGGAGAGTCAGCCGCTGGGCAGGGCCACCCCGGGAGCTGCACCCAGGAAGGGGGAGACAGCAAAGCAGAGCTGTGGGGGCAGCTATGTAGGGGAGCTTTGGCAGCCAGGGTGGGGCGAATTAGGCTTTGCAGGCTCCCTGAGTGAGGACTGGCTGATCTGAATCATTAGCATAAGGGTTACCCCTGGTCATCTGGTACTTGCGGTGATCAGGGTGGTGCTTCGTGGACCAGAGTGTGAGAGCCCGGAAAGGGAAGGTAACTTTTCAGAGCGACGGGGTGGGCCCTGGCGAAGCACATACTATGTTCAAGAACCTACCGCAACCAGGTTACAAGGGTATAAGCTGGGCATTGGGTAAACATCCAGGTCCCTTCTCAATTTATAGGCATCTAGAGACGTCATTTAAAAAATATATTTAATGATTGAGAATGGCCTATTTTTTTCATTTCTTGGCATATAAACTACATGTTTAAATTAGGCACTCAATTTTCTTAATTACTTTTTTTATAAACATGAAATATTGGTTCATTTGATGAGATTCTCTTCAGAATTTTCTAAAATTCCAATAAAATGCGAGGAAATGATGTCAACTCTTAAAAACCTCCCACATGAGTATTCATTTTGAAGCCTTGAGAGACTTACTGAATTTCACAAAGTGCTATATTTATAATAAACCTGCTAACTAGGGAATTCCTACCACAGATTAATTAAGCAGGGTTAGGCAAAAAATAAAATATCATAGTTTTCCTATCCTTGGTCAGTTTTTTAATGTTTAAAAAAAATTAACAGAGACATTCCAATAAATGTAATTTTTAGAGTTTACAGCATCCAAATTACTATAGCACACCAATATAACATTAACAAGCTATTACAATGATTTTATGTAGATTTGTACAGTGACTTCAAGTAGGTCTATAAGACTGCTCAACAATCCATCTGTGTTATTCTAGAAACTTCCTCTCTCAGTTTTCCCAATGATTACTTCAACTTTTTTTCCCCTCTTTCTCTATATGACTCTTTCTTTCCTTTTCCATTAGAGGCACTTTTCCTTTTTCCTATCTAAGGTAACACTTCCCATCTGTGTGTTTGGACCCCCTTATACTTTCTCAGGAATATTACACAACTTCCCCTCCCTGGATATTCAATCTTACCTTCTCAGCTAGGTCTTCTCCATCAGATCATTCCTAGGCCTCTAAACCGTATCATCCTTCCTTAGAGCCCTAGCTCTCTGCTACTCCATTTATTTGTTTTGCTGTCTTCATTTTCTCATCTCCTGTGCATTTGCCAACAAACGTCATGCCCACACAGCTTATGTACCATTATTTTATGGAATAAATCCTGCATAAGGTCATCAGTGGCCTCCATTTTGCCAAATCCACGGGACACTTTTAGAGCTCATTTCACTGATTTCTCGGCAGCACCGAGCAGTGCTGGTAAACTTTACTCTTTCTTGATCACCCTCTCACTGTAGCTCCCATAGTACGATACTCTCGTCCAGTGCCAGGATTAAAAGCACCTGAGCTAAAGCAGCAGCAGTAGGAAGGTAAGAAGGAAGAGCTAAAACTCACCCCCAACCCCCAGTAAGCCTGAACATCCAAAGATAACTGTGTGATTGTCGCAGAGACTACCAGCTGTCCACAGAAATCCTGTCTCCCTTCTTTCGTGGTAACGAGGCATAATATACTTAGTTTTATCACATTTCTGAGCCTCTGTTGTAGGTGGCCGTGAACTACGTGCTGAAATTCCCTCGAAAGGTAGGTGAGAAGCCCGACAACAGTCCTATGAGTCTTCGCACATATCCTGCTCTGTGCTCTTGCCTCTTTCCTGTGGGCGTGTTGAGGATGGCAGAGATGCAGTCAGGTTGGGTCTTTGAATGACTAAGTGAAGCAGAGACATCTCCCTTTCATCACCACACACAAGCATCTCCCTGGGTTGGAAAACTGCCCCATAGATCTCAAACTTGAACGTGCATCAGAAACACTTGGCAAGTCTGTTTACCACAGGTTGCTGGCCCTCAAAACCCGAGCTTCTGATTCCATATCTGGAGTGGGGCTCAGGAATCTTCTTTCCTAACAGCTCTCATACTTTGGGAAGTGCTGCCCTAGACGATTACATAGAAAGAACCAAACGTCTTTTTTACCTTTTTCTTGTTTTTCAGCCATTACATTCTGAGTCTATTGTTAAAGAACTTCAGGCTCCCCCATCTAATTCAGAAATGATTACGAGAACTTGATCAAAGTTATCTTATTTTCATTCTGGTATGAGTACCTAATTTGACATAAAATACAACACAGCCTTGTAAGCACATAGAGTGACTGAAAAATAGGTCAAACTCTAAGTTCTCTGGTCTGTCATCTTCCTACAGACTGTCCTATTTCTCCTAAAACTGATGCCCAGCTTCTAGGCCACAGTATCACCCAAAGATGATCAAATGTGTGAATAATTAAGGAATTAAGGGTTACAGAAAAAGAAATAGGGAGACAAAAGATGGAGTGGAAAAGGCACTTTACAAAGCAACAGAATTCTGGATGCTGAAAATAAGAAATAGAAAAATAAAATTCATTCCAAAATTTATTTTGTATTTTTTTTGGGGGGGGTGTGGTCTGGGGAAGAATGTATATGCAATTTGGAGCCAGGATAAAAATGACCAATGTTATTCAGAGAGAATGGGTGCACCAGATAGGAGTCAGCAGAAATGGTCACTGATTCAAAATCTGTAACTGATGAGATCAGAGACCTTGGACTACTGAGTTCAACTGGAAGGGAAGTGATCTAGCTAATCTCTAAGATCCCAGCCAGACTTGACAACCTGACTCTTGCTGAACTGTTTATTTTGTAACAGGGAAAAGAACAGACCTTTATGATCCTGTAATGACACGTATATAGTAGGCTCAAAACATTTTTGATGGACCTCTATGTTTCAATGGCATTTAACTAGAACAGAGAAAGATTTCCATCCTTAAACATATAACATATTTTACTTTAAATGCCTTGGGTTTTTTTTGGTTTTTTTTTTTTGGAGGGGCAATACAACTTAAGGCAGGAAATGGAAAGTTGAGACAAGCTGATTCTTAGCAATTCCCAAGTAGTAAGGGACCAAGAAGAGAGCTTTCGTTTTTTAAAGATACTTTCTTATAACAGCTTTACTAATATTTAGTGTTTCAATTTGTCTCTGATTTGGGAGATGCTTTTATTTAATTATCTTCTAAATATCCTTAGGCCACTTAATGACTGAACATAAGGTTTTCGTTTCCCATTATTATTCTTCATCTATTTCACAGAACCAAGACTGAATCATTTAAAATGACAGCCTCTTTATTGGTTGATATTCAGAACACCTTAAATTTCTTGAGAAACGATTTAAACAAAGTAATGTTCTCCAGCTTCATTCCGTCTCCCCTTAGATTACAGAATCTTAAATCCTAAAGAAACACAAATCTTCTCTTTGTGTTATCAAAGATACTCTAAGTTTGCTCCTGGAAGTAGGTCTTACTACTTCTTATCATCTAATGTCTCTCTCCCACTTGACCGTTGCATGAAAAAAATGGAAAAATTTCCAAGAACAAAGTGTGGCAAGTTAGGAAAACCAGAAATTAAAGGAATAAATTGAAAAAGAAACACACACCAAGGAAGTCTAAAGTTAATCTGATTTTGTGAGGCAGGAGGAAGAAAACTGACAGACGACCACTGAAATCAGTGCACTGTACAAGGTATTATAAAAACACATTCAAAGTAACATGGGAAATCTGGTCTCAAGCCCTGGCTGTTCCATTGCACATCCCACGAGGTTAACTGGTTTAATAAGCGAACTAAAATTGATGGAAATGTGTTCTGGAAGTCTCTTTATTTTTAACCAACTATTCCTCTTATCATTCCGTTTTGATCAACCTTCCCTACGCCCTGATGGCACATTATGCAAATCCTGTAACTTCCAAGTCACTGCTACTTCCTTTTCAATCATTATGACTCACCCTCAGTCAACTTTATTCAAAAGTTCAATCTAGTCTAAATCAGAGCTCCAATCTCTGATTCCATTCAAAGTTTCTCTCTTCTCCACAGCTCAAGACTGGCCCATGGCTCAGTCTTTCTGTGACAAAGAATATTTTTACTTATCTTTCACTTTAGCCTCATCATCCTCCTCCTTTCCCTGCTTCCTCTAGGACTGAGGTGAGAAAGGGGGAACCGGAGGAAGACGTAGGAAAGTCTTTCCTTCCTCATACTGTTGTCGCCTGGCCTTTGTTGTCTTTCATGGTGGCATTCCTATGTGCTGGCTCTCTTAAGAGCGTGTGTGTGGATTTTTTCAGGGGACTAGGGGAGATCTCCATAATGCACAGGATTGCAATGTGGGGGCTAGACTCTGGGGACCCTCTCCTTGGCAGTTTCCCTCTGACAGAGCACATTCAAGAAGACTCAAGCTGGGCTACTCTGTTCTGCATCTGTTGGCCTATGAATCCCTGTCATTTTCAATGAGGGGAGTACAAGCCACTTCACCCCGTCAGAGCTCTCTGCAGTGGTGGACTCTTTCAGCCATATACCCACCCAGAGAAGACAGCAGGCAATAAACAGGCCTAAGTCATCATGTACATGAATGCTTCCACCCTGGAGGGATTCAACCAAGCAATATCTTGTGTTCTACTCCAAAGGAAGCCGCAAGATGGGACCATGAGGTTCTGTGGGTCCTAAGCCTTCAGCCATGGCCTGAGATGCACTCTACCTTTCTTAAAGGCACTGCCTGTCTCTGTATGCTTTTCTGAGATCACCTTGCCTTGGGAGGGAAAGAGCCTGAGCTCACAGCTCAACAACCCAGATGCAGTACCTCTGTCTGCAAACTCCTCTAGACCTCATTTAGGCCGACTGGGCTGGCTGAGCGTGAGGGTGAAAAGAGCTGTGTTGAGTGGACGGGAAGAAACATGTAAGAAACACGTGGTGCCGCTCCTTCTGTTTTATCAAAGCAACAAGAAAGGCTCAGAGGAGAGGCAAGTCCATTCAAGACAAGGGATTTGATTTGAGGACGACACACCAAATAGAAGCCACGTGGACCACGGTCAACTGCCTCACTTACCTCCAGAAAAGAGGACTGGGTGCTGTGCATCCGCTTGACGGCCTCCCCTCAATAATTATCAGCACATAATTTTCAGCTAGTTCACCCCACTAATACTGATACTCAATCATTCCAACCTGAAAGCACGAGGCTTTGGAATAATCTCAGATCCCAGTAAGCATTATTACTGCTGCACCATCATGTGTGGAATTACCTGGCTGGAAGCGCTAGGCTCGTTTTGCAGAGAAGGAAGCAGAGCACTTCGGGATTGAAGAGCGCTGCTGGGTGTCTAATTAATAAAGGGCCCCCACCCTCTGGAGCAGGCGGTCTCTGACACGAAGAACCGGACTGGATGCCGAGCTCGTGAAAACCTATCACGAAGAAATATTTCCCCATCAAAAACCTCAGCAGAACAAAAACTTGCCCTACAATCTTTAAGTCCTTATAAGAATTACTTATAACTGTGTGACAGTCTAAAATATGAGAGCAATTTCCGCCCATAGTTACAAGCTTTGGGGTGTTGTCTCAGTGTGTAGGACACAACTTTCTGTCATCTAGATGTGATGATACTCACCAAGTTACCTAAACCTAACCTGAGTTCCCCAGCCGGGCTGCTGTATGAATTTTCTATAAGTGCTTTAACAAACTTGATGGCTTAAAACAAAGCAAATTGTTCCTCTTACAGTTTTAGAGGCCAGAAGACTCACATTGGTTTCACTGGGCTAAAGTGAAGCTTATCCCTTCTAAAGGCCCCAGGGCATTATCCATTTCTTTGCCTTTTCTAGCTGCTAGAGGCTACCTGCATTCGCTGGCTTATACTGGCTTCCTCACATCCCCTCAGCCTCGTTTCCAAAGTAACACGTGCTTCCTCTCTGATCTCCTTCCTTCTTCTTTTAAGACCCCTGTGATCACAGTGGCCCACCTGGATGACCCAACACAGTCTCTTCATCTCAAGATCCTTAGTTAACTCACATCTATAGAGTCTCTTTGTTATCAGGTATCATTTATAAGTTCTGGGGATTAGCATGTGGATATTTTAGAGGCCAGCATTCAGCCTACGACAGCTGCTTCAAGGATTAAATCAGGTAAGATACAAAGACCCTACCACGATGTCTGGCACACGGTAACACTCAGCACATGTTCATTTTCTTCCTTCTATTAGGTTGTATGATTTTGGTTAAGACACTTGATCACTAAAGAGCCCTTGTAGCCTCATCTGTAAAACTAGGTATGTTTTTAACAGTCCCTCTAGAAACATAATGGTGAGCAGGACTGACTTAATGTCCGCCATCCTTCAGTTTTTATGTTAATATTCTATTCAAGGGAGCAGACAATAAAATCTTATATATCAATATTATGATACATATGACATATATTGACATATATGGTTATACATTCATGGTATTAATTAGTGCCATACAAGAATTTAGTCAGGGAAGAAGAGAGAGAATGATGGGGGAGGGCGGGAGCATGCCTTGTCCACTCTCTCCATTTATTTAGCACCTGCCAAATGTCGCCTCCATAGAAAGGACTGGATTGACCACATGAGCTCAAAGAGTATTCCTGCACCCTCTGCCCATCATCCTCTCTCTTTTCCCCTGAACCAAACTTCATGGCACTAATTATGGCCTCAAATTATATACACCTGTTTTATTGACTCTCTCGTCTGCTCCCTCTAGTACAAATGTAAGTTTCAGAACAATGGGGGTTAATTTAGTCTTGTTCATTATTACACTCCTAGAAGAGTCTGACAAGGGTAGCAGCTCAATTAATGTTTACTGAGTGAGTTAAGGGGCTGTATAAATCTCTTTAAATACTAATACTACAGTTCTATTTAATTCTCTTAAGAAACAGTGGCAGACATGCAATTGTTTCATATCTAACTGGTAGGATAAACAAGTAACATGTTAAGTACATACATCATCTGTCCAAAGATCGTAGTAAAAATGGTAAACTGTGTGACTATTTATCAGAAACTTATATTTTTTCCTTTACAACATTTATGCCAGAGGATAAATGAACTGAAAGAGATTCCAGCCCAAAAAAAAAAAAGTGAGATCTGTATACCTCATTTATTTTAAAGACCACACGTATATAACTTACCGATACTTGAAAAAAGTTGTTGACAATGTTTCTCTCATAATCTTTTTCTGAAAATTGAGCAACAATAGAATGTATGCAGGAGAGAGGTTATTTTACCATAAATGAGGTAGGAAGCACACAGCTTTACAAACGTGGACGTAGACCTCTTAGAATTATGAAAGTAGGGAAGTATTTCAATTCTAGTTAGACTGAATATCATAATCTATGGCATTTTTACATTCAATTAATATAGATAATAAAACACAGATTTCTTAAATGAAAGCAATGACAACCTTTAACTAAAACAAAAGTCCTTTAGTTGTGATTCACTTCCAACTACACAACTTATACAATTAACAATTTAACCTGGTGACATGTTGACAAACCAGCAACTCTTTCCCATTTTTAAGATGTCTGTCATTTAAACTGGGGCTCTTGCTAATGAATTGTTGATTTAAAATAAAAGCACAAGGTAATTACCTGTTATTTCTATTAGTCACCACATATACATATGTGTATGCATATTTGGAAATATCTTTAAGTAAAAAATATTCAAAAGAAAAAGAAGTTGATTGTTAAAAAAATCTCATTCAAGAATCCAATTTCTTTTCCCAGTTGAGACTGGTAAAGATTATCTAAATAAATTAAAAATCTGATCTCCAAAAATTACAAGCAAAGTTGACATACTGTTTAAATACATACTGCTGTCTCAGATATTTCAACTATTTCTAACTGTGCTATAGGTCAGTTTGGTTATTTCGAGAGTTGGTAAATATGAGCAGTCTAAATTGTTTGCAAGCTACATTTTTTCCATGATAAGGTCCAATAATATATTTTCAGCAAAAAAACATTAGAGGCTTCAGGATGGGTGACCCTCCGTGAGTAGGGCCTTTCAAGCATCCCTAGGTCCCGGGGTTGACGTGTTCCGGGTGCGAGCAGATTCTGCTCGAGCCGGGAAAGGTCCTGCCAGGGTGGAGGCTGCGGTGAGCGGAGGCCTCACCTAATGTCTCATTCTCCTACGGCACATTAAATACGACCGCAAGTGGCACTCTTCCAGTGAGACGGGGGTCTTGTGGCCCTTCCCCTTCACGTAGGCTGGCTGATGACAACTGAGACTAACAAGAGTTTGGCACAGTGAAACTGGTCTCTAAGAGCCCTGGACATCCACATAAGGAGTCCAAGCACCTTGCCAGAGGAAGCATGTGGTTAGGCCCTAACACTACATGCCAGAAGAAAGGAAGAGAAGCCCAGCTGAACACAGGCCTCCAGCAATCCCCACCCACCATAAGGCATGGCAGTGCAGCCATCACAGACCCACGGGTTCGGCTCTGCCACCAGCTGCACGCCACCCAGGGAATCCTACCCATTTCCATGCACAGTAGGACTGCCCAGGTGGGCTCTGCCTGAATTTCTGACCCCCTATCAGGAGATTCATTAATGTAGTTGTTATTTTAACCCACTAACTTGTAGAGGAGTTTATTAGACAGCATTAGGTAACCACATCTCCTAAATAAGTCAACCTGACTTTAGTGTCATCACCTTAACATGTCTGAAAACAGCCCTTGTCAAGCCATGTCACCAGATTTTAATTCCGAACTGGATACACTGTCTTTAGATGATCCGTGCCATCCTTCTGCAGTGGCCACAATGGTGAATTGTGGAGAGGAATGTCTCACGCTTGCACAGTCAATCAAAACTCTGCAATGTTATAACGAGCATGCAAAATCCCTCATGCTCTGCTTTACAAGGTCTAGGAGAAACCGAGAAGGGCAGATGTGTCAGCCTGTACTTACTTCAAAATCAGTGGCTCTAAAGCAGATCAATTTGATTTTCCTCTTTAGAAAAGAGCTAACGCTGACTTCAGTCAGTTAGGTTCAAGACTTTAGAACCATTTTCAACTACTGTGTTAGCTGAAGTAAAATTAATATCAGAGCTCTGTAACACCTACCATTTAAAAAATCTATTGCAGTGTCTTTGTCTCAGCCCCATTTACTGGTCTCAGGTCTTCATTATCTTTTTCGTAGCTTTTCAGATTCATTCCACTAGTATTTTCATGATACCATTTTCTACCTGCAAACCTTTCAATAATTCCTAACTATATATGAGATTAAAAATCAACTTTTCATCCTTGTTTTCACATCCTTCTATGGTTCTATAGCATTTTTCTGCTGTCTACTCCCGAATTCCCTTTTTTTCCTCTTAATGCTGGTCAGTACATCTAACTGTGGTAAATGATATCCAGCACTGAAGAAGGAAATTTTACATTCTCATCTGGCTAACGAGAAGGCTAAGGTGAGGCTCATATCAACAGACATTATACATTATTTTAAATGAAGTTTTAAATATTAAAGAAAACATGGTAATCCATACATATTCTAGACTTTGTGCCCAGGTTGAAGGCGGCACGATAGAGCTGAATGGATAAAACGGGCTCCTGTCCGTTGGCAGTTTTCAGATCGTGGCAAAGGGGATGAAGTCAATTCACAAACAGCTTGATGGGTCCTCTAGAGGGTATTAACTCACCTATTACAGTAACAGACTTGTGGACCAAGGAAAAGTACAGGGAACACTTCCCCATGGTTAAAGTATCTCTATTCTAAGAGCCCATAACCAATCAGTAAATATCTCCTGCTTCCTCCACCCGCTAATCCTAACTGACACTGTTTTGTAAGTCATCTTCAAACCACTCAGACCAAGCCCCCAAACCCTGTAAAAGCTGGTCATTGCTTCTGCAGACTGATAAACTCCCAAGGCTCGCCTGTGGAGTGTTCTCCCTTACTGTATCAAGCTAAATAAACTTGGCCCTGTATTACTACCAGTATGTTCCCACAGCCTTGACCAATGGGCTTCAAAACTGCCACTAACTAAACATGAAATCTTGGCCAGGAACTTAATAGTCATGAAGCTCATTGCTCCTTCCTTGTATAATACTCATGCTATTTATCTTGTCATAATTGATGAGTTTTAGGGACAATACAGGAAAAGTACTTAGTGAAGTACATATATTAGATTGTAAGCATTAGTAGATATTGGATAATTATTTTATTAGTATGTTTCAAAAAAATATACATCGTACCTAATACAACTGGCACTGCTCCTAATATAACTCCTGGTTTATTTCTTTTAAACTTAATTTTTATAGTAGCCCATGTCTGGGAATATAAATCTGAATGAACTGTCACACAGGGGCGTCTTGAGGAGGGATGACGAATGCTAATTTGGAAGACCGAAGAGAGTGTTCTCGGTCTACTGCCTTTTGAAAACTACAACTAAAACTGGATTCCGTGACCTTTCAAATTTTTCTGTCCTTATTAAATCATGCATCTAGAAAAGAAAAAGTCAGTGCCCTGGATTCTTGATGTGATCAGAATTTGATCAAGACTGTGAAAGAGGAAAAAGAGGGAAGCAATATAAGACTTTTTGAGATAAAGAGCAAAATATTTCCCTGAAATGATGCTAACGTAATGAGAAAATGCAGAGCATTTCCAATTTCCTGCTGTAGTGAAGGCAGGTTCAAACCATAATTAATTAGGGAGAAGGGTAATGCCAGGGTCAACACCCCAGGAGGCAGACTCGGAGGTTCTGGCGTTTGTAGGTATGTGGTGCATTGAGTGGCACTCTTCAGAACCACCCCTGAAAAACGAGGTAAGGAAGCAGGGTTGGGCAGAGGGAAAAGGCAGACTGTGAAAGAGCGACCACGGAAGACTGACCTGATTCCTTGGGGAGCTCTGGAGTTGGCGTCCCCTTAAGGGATTTCCCAGACTGAGGCGAGGAGGCTCGGCCTTTGTAATCTTTCACCCCTTCACCTGTCCTGGAGAGACAGATCCCTTTGACAGAGGCAATTCTTGGGGAGGGCTGTGAGCCCTCCTCCTAGCTCCCGAGGGAACTGGGGCACTGGTTCTAAAGGGGAGCTCTATCTCGTGCACCTCAACATCCACTACAGTGAATTCACAAACTGATCTACTTTTGTGTTTAGGACACATTATCTAATTGTCTTCAAGTTGCCCTTTGAGGAGACAAAATAAATGTTAATCTAAGATTTCTTGAGGAAAGAAGTTTGAATGAGTCTGTATTATTAGATCCAGTAACAAGACTTTCTTAAAATGATTACCTTCTCCTTGTTTGTGTTGTTTGTGTATGTAGATGGTGGTGCTGTGGTTAGACAGTGATTTCCAACTCACTCTTGTCTGTATTTATCCCTTGAAATATTAAACTCGGTTTGCGTGTGCTGGAGATGAACGTCTTAAGAACTGCCTTTGTTCTTTAATCATATTTTTAGCGGGCTCCTACTTATTATTTTGTCCATGGTCTAACAGTTTACTTATAATTTGGCTCTTTTTCTTACTCAAAATTGGTGGAAGGCTGCATGAGACAAGTGGTTCGTTTAGTGCAGCATAGCTATTAAAATAATTCCACTAAACACTGAATTGCTGGTGCATGGAAGAAAGGAACGGTTTTCAGAGGCGTTTATGCGAGATGTACATCACATACCAATTTATGAGCTGGAACTTTCCCTGGATACATTTATTTGGTTTATATGTGAGACTGTTACCATTTGATCCATTTATTTACATGGTGATATGATGTAAAACCACCATTTGTGGTGTTTGCATCTGGTTTTGTTTTTCCTTCATTCACTTGCTGAACGTCTCCTAAATGTTGATCCACCTGAGTCTATTTCCTGCTGCCATTCCCAGGTCCATAAAGGCTATGTCTGGTACTTCACCAAGCCGACATGAAGACTTCATAAATTACTTGCGAATGTGGATTACATGACTAGGTACCAACTTCTTTGATAATAAGAAATGCTCGTTAACAACATGCTCCATCATGTTTAGATTTTTTTCTTTCAGTCACCAGTTTCTGTGATGTTTCCTCAAAGCCTTGGATTGTTTATGAGGAATGCTAAATAAAGAAAAAAATGCTTCCCCCCAAATAATTAAAGGATACATTCTAGGATAAAACACTTTGCCTAGAAAGACATTAGAAGTAGGAGGACATTCTTGGAAACAGAGGGTAAAAATATGAGGCTAACATTCAGTTCAAAATGATGGCTTGCTCTGCGTGAGGTGAGCGGCGGGCTCTTGGTATATAACCTGTTCTCATTCCACCCTGGGCACTGCTGTCACCTCAGCCCGCCCACTGGAGGCCTTAAATTTACTGTGGAAGGCTCAAAGGCCGTTTTAACTTATCTGTAGGGACAGTGCTTTTCATTTTCCATTCTCTACTGCGACTCCAAAATCTCTCAGTGAGGATCTCATTTCATTATCTCACTGAGCCTAAGACATCCTGATGAGTGATCTGTCGTACCTGTGGTACCTCTGTCACCTTGAGTACATCTCTGAAGGGTAATGCTAGAAATGAGGAAAATGTGCCCGTAAGTCATGTGTGCAGTTATAATTGCATAAAACTCTCATTTGAAAATGAATTATCCGTGCTCATCCTCTTCTAGATGAACAGAGGTAAACACAGCTTCTTTTCTGTCACGCTCTGTTTGGAGTGTGCTATTCGGATTTGCCAGGACCAAGTTAAAGAAAAGAGAAATGAATCGATATGTTGTGGGGACTTTTCTGATCCAATATATCTGATGAACATAATGATGCAAGGATTACAATTTTCAAGTTAATTAAAAGCTGTTTATCTTTTTTTATTCTCCTTAATGTATATGTATTATGTTATAGGTCTACAACAAATCTGGTTGCCATTTTTAAAACTAAGAATTGTTTTAGACGTTAGCATGACAGGATGCCCTGTTAGGGTTTAGAATAATGGGACATGTAATTCCATTCAAGCCTTAAGAAAACCTCAAGAAGTACCCAATCATTTAATATATAAGGCCTCTCAGCTCAGGAAAGTTAACCAAGTTCCTTGAGTCCACAGTACATGACAGAGTTTAAACTTCTGATTCCTAATCCAATTTCTTTCCTCTCAACCATGGGACCTCTGTTTATTGAACTGCACAAGTTTCACTGGCCTAGTTAAAAAATTCTTTGTCTATGAAAAACTAATTAAAAATGTCAACTTCCTTAGCAGTGCCAGGCAAGGACACTGAGAGTTAAAGAATGAAACATGAGAAGGAGTACTCAGTAACAGAGTGCATCGAAACGTATCGATGGCAGCAAGATCTGTTTAAGAATGACATTTCTATACAGTAGAGCACAGGGAACTGCACTCAATATCTTGTAATAAACTATAATGGAAAGGAATCTGAAATGTATATACACACACACACGTACATATATATATATAACTGAATCACTTTGCTGTACACCAGAAACTAACACAACACTGTAAATTAACTAGACTTCAATTAAAAAAAATATATATTTCTAAATGTATTCTATCAATATACAATATCACACCCTAGTTTCTTCTAAGTTAGTCCATTTGACACGTAGAAGAACATGAAATAAACTCGCAAAGTTCCATAAACCTCGGGACTTTGTTTGCAGATCTATTCTCAATATGTACAATAGTGCCCAGCGCATAGTCGGCCCATTACATGTATACTGAGTGAACAAAAGAATTAATACCATTTAAACAGCCAATCTGTGAGAATCACCTATAAAAAAGAATTCCTTCCTTGGCAAATATGTAGTTAGATCCTTGAGCAGGAGGATAAAATTCTTTTTAGAAATTACTCATCGAAGGCTGATTTTGACCATAAAATGCATCCTTTGTGTTCAGAAAATTTACATCTGGATTTTTAATAAATAAATATTACAGATGGATTTTTAATAAATAAATATTACAGAACTAAGTTAATGGATGATACAAACTGGGGAATCTGTCAATGATCTATTTGTTTGGAGTGATGTTTTCTTTAACTCTTACTCAGATTTGCTGAGATACAAGAAATGCATCTAGTTTTAATTGACATTTCTTGATGGTTTACCATTAGGCTAAAAAGATCAACAGGAGACTTTTTTCCTGGGGGGAGGCAAAACCTGCAATTTATTCCAACTTACAAAAACCTGTTATTGATATTATTTTATTTGTAAACACTTATTTCTGAGGCTCAATACACTGACCTTTAGAAAAGTCGGCAATTTATAAACAGAGAATGCTTTAAAATAATACTGCTTCCATCTCAGAGATGAGATAGTTCCCCAACTCCTCCTGACAGAAAGCAATTTGACAATCTTCTGTGTGATACTTTTACAATTATTCTCAATTATGTATGAAGAGAGAGCTGTTTGCCTCCTCAGGTAATAGACACAAAGAATTAAAGAACATCGGATCTGAAGCAGACCTCAGAAAATCTGGTTAAGGCCACTTAACTTTTGCAAATGGAACAGAATGAGACCCAGAGAGACGATGGGACTTGCCCAAGGTAACAAAGTTAGATACCATCAGTGCCAGGGCTGGAAGACAGAACCCCAGCCCATTTTGCAGTAGAGGACTCCATCGCTATAGAAACATGGTCCTTTAAAATAAACAAACAAGCAAACAAAAAACAACCATGTCTCAATACAGCTGGAAAATGAAATGGGCATATGAAATCCCCGTAAAATAGCTTCTGGAGGGAAAACCAACTGAAAAACTGGGGAGCCCTGATTTGGGGTCCTGTCACCCATGTCAGCCAAGACTCAACACACTTATGGGGAGACCACGCAAGTATGTGACATGTTCTACAAAGTCTCTCACTTTTTTTTCATTATCACATCTCTGTGTGTGCTGT
This sequence comes from Vicugna pacos, assembly GCF_048564905.1. Taxonomy (NCBI): domain Eukaryota; kingdom Metazoa; phylum Chordata; class Mammalia; order Artiodactyla; family Camelidae; genus Vicugna; species Vicugna pacos. The sequence goes on along the minus strand of NC_132993.1, from coordinate 52,561,339 downwards.
ATCTATGACTAATGTGAAGAAAAGTACAGCGAAGGGTTGGGTAGAAAATGCAAAAGACAAAGAGAGTGCAAGTCAGGGAGTGGTTGCAGGAAGGATCTCATCCTCACAGTATTTCACAATCAACCTTGCCTTTGGGGTAAGCATTTTTGTTCCCAGTCAGATTCTATTTTAAAGTGGTAATTCCCCTAGGAAAGGCATGGTGCAACTAAAATGATACCTGCATGAGTTTATCAAGTCCTTTTTTCTCTGTCAAGAAGGAAGAAAGTACCCAAAGTCTGGGGGTAGCGGCAGGCGGGTACTGGTTGGGTGGGGTGAGAACCTAAAGGAGAGTGGGTAGCTTGGAAGGGAAGCAGCTATTATTCGATCCGTTTCACACATGTGGAGACTGAGGCTGAGAAGGTAGCCAGCCAGGCAACTAAATGGGGAAGCCTAGGTATGCACTCACTCCTGGCTGACTCCAAAATCCGTCCGATTATTTGCTAGACCAAAGTCAAGTTGACCTGAGGGTTAATTACGTTTAATATTACCAAGCTGCCTACTTTTCTTTTGCTCTTTCTCTCCTAATGGAATAATCAACAAACTCAGTGTTATAAACAAATCATAGCGGAGAAATTTGAGAAATCAAAGGCAGTATGGCATGGTAGTTTACAGCGCTAAGTAATCTTGGGCAAGTTGTCTGTGTTCCTCAGTTCCCTTATCTGAAAAAAATGAGATAAAAATACTTACATCCCAGGGTGGTTGTGAGAATCAAATGAGGGCTTAGAATACTGCCTGGCACGCAGAAACATTTGGGAAAGGCTTTGCTATTATTGGAGTTATTGGCTTCATTTTGATTCTACATCTTACTTTTTTCCCCCATCTGATCAGGATGTCTATTTTTAAATGAAGTTTCTTTTCATTTTGGGGTTAGTTTTGTATTTTTGAAAGTATTATGTATTCACTTAATAAAAAGGCAAAACTGTTTAATTCAGAAAATTCAATTGCCCACATTCTTCCTTCAATTCTACCTCTCACTCAGATGTTACTACTGTTTATACATACAGACATAGATAAGTAACTTTTTTTACTCATTCCCATTTCTTTTTCTTGAGTTGTTACTTTGCTCTTCATAATTTCTGCCTATCAATGACCATGAAAATAAACTCAAAACATTGCTCATCTTGCAACAAACTAGCTCTAACGCCAGATTCAACTATGCAAAAGGTACACTTGGAGCAGGCAGGGAAGTGCCTGGGTTAACTTCTCTCCATCTGCAAACTCCCATGTTGCAATAAAAGAAAGGCATTTTTCATGCCAGCCGAGGATCACAAAAAGGAATAAAATATTCCCAAACTGGCACAGGCTATCTCCTGCAAAGAATGTGAACCAATAACAAAAAAAATCTCAACTGCAGAGCCCAGGTCCTCACTCTCCTCGCCCGATTTTCTCTTCGGCCACCCCCAGACACGTGCTAATCCAGGTGCAACCTGTTTAAAACCAACTCCAAGGGCAGAGGCAGTAAGTGAGAGGGGCGGGGGACTGGGGCTGTTGGAATGGAGGGGGCGGGAAAGGAGGAGGCTGCCTGGGTTGCCTTGGCAATACAAAGAAGAAAGTCAAGAGGGAGGGATTTATATGCTGATGCTAATTGCATTTGCTAATTGCATCTATTGTGCTGACCTGCCTGCTTCCCCAGTTCAGCATTCTGAGTCACTTAGCATTCCCAGAACTTCCCTACACAGTGTGTCCCCTCCCTATCTAATTTTATCCTCTCTCCCAGTCCCCAGGCTCAGTTACCAGAGTGCTACCTTTGGCAAGGCACTAGGAAAGGCTCCCCTGTAACTGACAATGTGAGGTTTTAGAAATCCTGTAGGAAAATATTTCCCTGCTGGAGTTTGCTGGAATATTGCTTTGCTGCTCAACCATAGCATGGATTTACAACTAAAAAAAGCAGCTGAAAAACCGGAGAAAATAAATCTCAAAGAAACTTCCCACAGTGAAATACAGGCGGCAAGTGATTCACGGGGCGGGGGGAGGGGGGAGGAAAAATACTGAGCAGTTCCCTCTGGAATCGAATGTACCTTCAGCTGGAAAGGTGCCTGGACAGGGCTTTGAGATTTGTTCCCTTGCTCCCCCTGGCGGGAGTTTCATTTAATTACAATAAGAATCTGAAGCTAAGAACTGATTTACATCCATCTGTACCTACTGTGAATGATTTCTTATAGCCTCCATCACTGAATTGAAGTATTAGATTCCATCACCTCTTGCATGTGGTAAAAATCAGCAAAGACATTACAAAGCTTGCGCTTTCAACTCCTAAGTGGACACATTCGTAAGTCATGCAGTAGAAATATTTCAAAAGTAATACATAGGAGATCCATGCTAAAGTAGGTTGTTCACAGTAATGCTTTTCCTTTCTAGACATACTCACTTTTCCCTTTGATCTTTATTTACAAGCAGAGACTTAGACATGGCAAAATCTTTCTTCAGTTTAATTTTGTTTCCCTTAATTATTTTCATCCCCTTTGATTTAAACGTTTGCTCTCCCAGTTTGCTTCATCGCTACTGATTTTCTAAGAGTAAGGGTTCTATTTTGTTCCAACTCTTGCCTTTTTAACAACAGATCTCTCTGGAATTCTCACCTGGCGTTTCTCTCTTTCTCAAGCACTGACGCATTTCACTGCTCAGAGCTCAAATTGGCTCCTGGAAAGCTGTAAAAGGCCGGCCAGGCCGTCTCTAGGCCGCTCAGTGTCCATCATCCTGTTTTGCATTTGGTCATAAAGTACGTCAGATTTATCTGAGTGGAAATTTTTTTTTCTATGGAAAAACTGAGTCACTGGACACATTGAAAAAACATTCCCTGCCAAAGAGCAGACGCCACGCCATTCCCTCGTCTTTGGTCTCACGTCAGTGTTTTTCCTTTTTTATAAGCGTATGAAATTCCTTGCAGTCATCAGGGATGGTACGGGAAAAGGGAGAAAGAAGGAGACTCTGGCTGGGATCCCTGACAATTATGATAGATTTGCTATAAAGGCATTAGAAACCTGGCCTGTAACAAGCTCTGTGCTCCTGAAACCCTATTCATTATTTTGCCTTTGTAGAGCGTCAGCATGCAGAACAATATGGGGTGGCTCCTCACGGGAAGCACGGCAGAATTCATCACCCTAAAACATGAGTCTAAAAACTGAGTAGAAGTTACCCTTTTGTAAGAGAAACTGACACTTGTAAGGGAAACCTCCTCTAAATCTCTAGAAACTCTTATCAGTGGAGAAGGCAACAACCTATAGATGCTTAGCCGCCGAACCCTTCATACCCTTGTTTACAGCGTTTTTCTTGGTAGCCTCCCTTAACTAGCCTCCCGGCCCACATCTTTCCTTTGTCTTCAACTGGAAAAAGTATTTGAGGGGGCGCCTTCGGCCACTCTGAAGAGTTACTAAGTTTTCGTGGTTATCACTCATGCCTACAGGAGGAATACATGTTATTAAACTTCTGTTTGTTTTTCTCCGGTTAAATCTGTCTTTTATTATAGGGAGTTGGGGTGGGTTCCAGCCAAGAACCTAGAAGAGTAGAGGGAAAATGATTTGTCCTACCCGACAACTGCAAACATTTCCCATTACATTTCGACACAGGTCTGCATCTGCCTGGCTGCCACGTCTGTTCTCTCACTGAAACAGTTGGGGGGGGTGTGTCCTGATGATCTTCAACTGTATTCGAAGCCTGGGAAATGGATGAAATATGCTCTCCAGGTATGTGTGTGTGTGAATGATATAAGAAGACCCTCCCAACAGAGAGATGTGTCTGAACCACATCACAGCCTCAGTTGTCAGAAGGGTAAAGCGATTCTGAGAAAAACACAGAATGGGTCGCTGAGTTTGTGTCTCACTCAGGGCTTCATGGATTTGCCCTGAATCCTAAGAGAGGCGGGTATTACTTTTAAAAAGTATAAGGAAATAGATAGTCAAACGCTTCTCTAAAACATCTACAGAGCACTGGCGGACAAGAGGTCGTTGCTGTTACGAGGTGTAATTCAGGAAGGAGTAAGGGGGCTTTGCTCTTTTCTGTATTATTACTCCACGGGGTGAGTGAGTCCGCACAGAATGTGCTAAAGCACTCACCACTTTCAGAGCAACCGGAGCACAGACGGGGGAAGAGGCTGGCAGTGGTATCAAAAAGGAACAGACGGATGTCAGTTTGCTGAGGGCTTGGGGGACAGCGGTGGAACACCTTCACCCAGCTCAAGTGACAAATATTAATAGGGGAGCGGGTCAGCGAGGAGGAGAGGAAACAGCAGACCTCACGGCGACTGACAGGCTCGGTTCATGAGTGCACGGGCAAATCCCTCAAGATTTTTCAAAAATAATGGAGGAGGACTTTTTTTAGGGAATGAAAGTCCTGTGTTAGTAATTCAGGGTGACATGTTAATTTATTTCTGTTACTGTTAATTAATGTGTACTCTAGGGGGACAGGAATGGCAGAAAAGTGAGTTCCATATTTTCAAATATGAATTAACAAAGGTTTGTTAGTGAATATATATTTAGTTTCAGCTCTGCCCTAGGAATTTTGTAATGTTGCAGTAAACAAGACAGACTTGGTCCTTATAGGCAGCAAATAGGTATGAAGAGGAGAAGGGGCTAATTATCACTGGGATAAGGGACACAAAGGACGATACATGAAAGCACACACTTGGAGGAACCAGTACAAGTCTCAGGTGATGGGATGTGAAGCAGGCAGAAAGGTTTTCACTATGAAGCAACGTTCACTTAAGATTTGAAAGAATAGAATAGGAGCAAAAAAAAGGAGTCTGAGTGGAAAGATCATTCTGGGCAGAAGAAATACATCTGTAATGAGGGGGAGAAATTACGTGGCTGGTTCCCAGAGAGTGAGGAAGGCTGGTGCTGACTGCAGTGATTCATGTAGGCAGGGCCAGATAGCACAGGACAGGCGAAGAATGAAACCTTTTTGTGAAATAGTCAATGTCCCCACGCTATATGTGTCTAAGTATTCAAACCATTTATTCCCTCAAATATTTGTTCTAAAATACCATACACCAGGCTAGCTACTACGGCTTCGCTAGCAAACAAGACCGATGAGATTTCTGCCTCAATAACAGAGTTTACATTTCAGGGGGGAAGTTGTTAATTAATAAAAACATATAAAAATAGAAAATAACAGTAGTTTATTAATGGAGAAAGTAACTTAGGTGAAGTGATAGAGAGAAGCCGAGTGGAAGGGGCTACTTGAGACAAGATGCTCAAGGAATGCCTCCTTCAGGAGACATTTGAGCTGAGACATGAAATGGAGAAGCAGCCAACTATACAAAGCTCCAGCGGAGAAAAGCCACCACGATGATTCTGAGATGGACAAGAGCTTTCGCCTTCAATGACACAGGGAAGACTGATGTGGCTCAAAAATACTCAGCGAGGGAGTGGTGTTACAAAGAGGAGGTCAGTGGAGGAGTCCGTGGCTTTTATTCCAGCTGCAGTGGGAAGTCATTGAAAGAGTCTATCGGAGGCATTGTGTTGTTGTCTTTGTTTTTGTTGTCTAGTATTTCTCCAGTGCTGACAGAGTATGGATGAAACAGAAAAGAATGGAGGCAGAAAGAACCACCTAAAGGCTATTGCATTGGTCCAGGAAAGTGAAACTGAGCAAACATGAAGTCTTTTAGTGAAGATAGGGAAAAGTGAATGTGTGTTCTAGCTAAATTTTGGGGATTAGAAATAGCATAACCTGTTGATAAACTGGGTTATGTGAAAGAATAGAAATAAAATGATGAAGGCAAGCTGCAAAGCTGATAATGGTGCCATTTCCAGAGAAAGGAAGATTTAGCGGGGAAAAGTAAGAGCTCTGATTTGGACGTATTAAGCATGACGAATTTTAGACATTTGACAAAGCTGTCACAGGAGTAGATGGGTATGATCTCAGAGCTAAAGAGGAAGATGACAGTCAAAAGTCAAGAATAAATTTTTAGGGCGGAGGGTATAGCTCAGTGGTAGAGTGCCTGCCTGGCATGCACGATATCATGGGCTCAATCCCCTGTACCTCCATTAAAAAAATGAATAAATAAATAAATCTAATTACCCTTCCCCCAAAAGAATAAATTTATAGACTAGAGGTCCATGGGCAAATTCTGCCCTGAAGATATGTTTTGTTGACCTACATAGAATTTTATTTTGTTTTTAAAGAGTCACCGACATTTACGATTCAGGCGACTTTACATAAAATGGGATCTAGTATTAACAGCCCTGCATTGTCACAAGACTCTAGTGACCTGGAGCTGAGTAATGCCTAGGCCTCTTCAACAGGGCTTAGGCCATTCCATTTGCCATCCTTCTCAACCCTCCCCACTGTCTTTTCCACAGTGACCCTGAATGTCAGCTCTCAGCAGTAATATTTTTTCTTATAATAGAAAAATATTTCCACTTACTCATGACTGAACCAAACAGGGGGAAAACAGATGACCCTGAAGACCCTGTTTTATTTCTGTCCAGCCTGCATTATTCATCTTATTCATCCATGTTTCCTGTAAGGCACTTACAGGTGTTTGAGACTGTGATTCCCTCATAGGTATAAATCAGATCTCACAGCGTGGAAGAGAATGGGAATGTGGACAGAGAAAAGTGGGTCCCTTGAAAGGTTCAAGGTCTTGACACTTTCAAATGCGAATCTTACTGGGGTGTACTTTACTGCGCTGAGCGGTCAGATCCTATCAGGAAGGGAGTCAGCAGAAGACGAACAGAGAAAGCTAGGAGAAACAGACCTCAAGAAGGAAAGAGAAAGAACAGCAGAGGAAAACTGGTACTGGAATTTCTGCAGCATGAATGGAAAAGGATGAGGTAAAGGGCATACACACATACAGCAAATGGTCCCTTCAGTGTCTACTTAAGAAGCCACAGCAAGATTCTGTCATGGTTACTAAGCGCAATGTAGAGCTCATGTTATTGTAGCTGTGAGCACTAATAAGAAGATTCATGTCAGTTTTAGAAAAATAAATCCTGTCCTCTCTGACATAATGAAAGAATGTGTTCTGGTTAGTCAACTATCCCAAGGAATGAAGTGGCCACGTGGCCCACTTTGACATGTCACATATGCCACAAATGCATTTCCACACTTCAGACTTAGGAAAAGGATGACGGGTCTTATGCAGAGGAGGCGGCTGCCCCCACAGTACCAAAGACTTAAAATATTTTCATCACCAGGCTGTCTTACACATCACACTTCTATGATTCCTTGGATTTAGAGCAGCGTCACCAAAATGGTGACAATACCCTACCTCGACATTCCATTCAACATCACACAACTCTCAGTGGTCGAAGTAACAAAAACAGGTGCAAATGTAAAGTGACTGGATATTTCCAGATGACAAAATAGCAGGTCATAGCTGCCTTGGCATATCATGTTCTGTGTGCATGCATGTTCTGTGTACAAATAAGAAGCTGTAAGTGTTCATTTATTAAATGCATATCAGAAAAAGTGAATGTAAGCAGTAGGAGATAATGGGTCAGATCTGATTCAAAGCCCAGCTGACCTGGCCACTACTCTATCAAGAGACAGAACCTGTTTCTCCCCCCACCATCGCACCTGTGCAGTCCTTAAGGCAGCTTTGACCAGTAGAATACAGTGTAAGGGATGCTGTGCCAGTTCTGCTGAACTGGGGTTGACAGCTCCTCTCTCTTGGAATCCAGGCACCACATAGGAAGAGTGACTACCCTGAGATCACCATGAGATGAGATGTCAAAGCCACATGGAGAGGTCCTAAAGGATGTGATGCCAGGTGGAGAGAGGGAAGCCAAGGGGCAAGCAGATACCAGACCTGTGAGTGAAGAAGCCAAGTTGGAAGAGGATCCTCTGGTCCCAGCTGCTCCATCTGATATCGAGAGGACCAGAGACACACCTCCCAGAGGAGGCTTTCCAAATTACTGATGCATAAAACTGTGTGCATTGTTACATATTTGATACCTCATACGCCCTTAATAAATTATAATAACAATAGTAGAAAACGAGTATTTGCATAGTTCATTACAGTTTACAAAGGATTTTAAAAATTTAATCCTTAACATTCCTCTATGAGGCAAAATGATCACTTGCATTTTACCAGTGAGAGTTCAGTCAGAGAAGATAAATGATGAGCCCAAAATATCACACAGCTGTGCCAGAAGTAACACCTGGTCTTCCAATTCTAAGCCAGATCCCCATCCACAGCTGTCCTCTAGAAAAAATAATTTTCTCTTCAAGGCATTGATTAGACTACGGGATTGTCCACATGACGAGAAAAACAGCTCATCATCTCTCTTCCCTTTTGCACAGTATCTGATTTTACATTGTAGGAAAAGGATTTCTGAGGATCATCCCTATGATTAATCCATGAAGCCCTGAACGAGCGTTTATTTCCATAATAAATAGACGACAAATCAAGGACAGTTTCTTCTTTGCAGTAAAGCACTTAGTGGTGTAAGAAATATGATTTAAAACAAGTCAAGTTTCTAATTAGGACCAATGATGCCTAAATTACAGTAGGAGTAAGTGGATTTATAAACATGTATATAATTCACATGTATATGGATATCCATTTAAGTTTTTCAAGAACAAATTACACTTTTTCTCACTGTCCATTTATTTAATTTCTGCCTGACCCTAAAACTTCTTGAAAAACTTGCTTAGTCATCATTTGAGATTCAAATAACATGGGAGTGGGCAAAGGCAGCGCCCCCTGGAGGCCCTTCACCCAAAGATACTCAAATGCAAACACGTCAGTGGCAGGGGCTAGGACTGACGGTGGTCATCAAGTGTGTGATGCTCAGTAAAAGCCACCACTTCACAGCTTTCCTCTAGTTTCACAGCATTCCCCCTGGATGCCAGGTGACGGCAGCATCAAACCTGGTATCAGCCACACCCTTGATCAGTGTTGTTCCTGAAGGGCAGGGTACCAAGGCAGCACCAGGCAGAAATATGCATACATGTTTAAGAAATATACATGAAGTTTTCTAGTTCATGTATAAAATCTGTATACCTACTAGCCAAGGTTCTCTAAAACTATTTCAAGATAGAATAGGTATTGCAAATGATCATAGTGTTTTGGGTGTTTTGGTTTTTTTTTTAATGCATTTTATGTGACTGAAAGCAGCTGGTCTTTTTTGAGTACCAGAAGGAAACTTCACCTCTTCTTAGTATGAAATATCATGGATTAGGGAAAGGAGATGAAGGAACGAGAGATTTTGCATTAGGATACTCTTTAAAAATAATCTCAGTTTGAAAAGATTGCAACACTTTGTTCTAAGGATACATGAGTTACAGTTACTTGATCGTTGTATTTAACCAAACAAAACTATGTATTTTACAACCTCACTGTATCAAATAGATCTAATACAACTCATATGCCACCCTCTAAATTGTTAAACTTCACCCAATACTTTTAAAAATATATTACCTTTTTAACAAAATATTTTCCTTTTCTGGGAAAGCTTTCTTTATCCGCCCCTACTCCCTTGCCAGCCCACACACGTGCACATCCCAAATGGGAACTGAGATATTTTACCACACCTTGGCTTTCCAATTGCTTTCCTATCCTTTCTTTGGTATCTTTTTCCATTCTTCCAGTTTCTAATAGTCTTTAAATCTCAAAACCTCAGATTTGTTTGCTCAGTTGTGAGCTCATTCTCTTGAATTTCAACATAAGTATAGGTCCTTTTTAAAAAAATAACCTACGTGGAAGGCATGGTTTTTGTTCTCATGCAATTTATATATATGTATATAAAACCAAACTCAGTTTCTTACGCCTGAAGTATTCACACTCACAGTACTTGGTAGCGAGTCTATCCTTGAAACAAATGAGGACAGAGACAAGTTGAAATTATGGTATTTGTATGTCTATGCCTGCTTTTGGCATCGCAGAGTGCTGGCGGCCAAGGCCACTAAACCTAACCTACTTAGCTAAAAGAAAACAAGCCAAACCCTGGTGACATCAATGGAGTGAATAAATGCTGTATTTGGAGGTTAATCATAACCAAAAAGAAGGAATTCTAAGTCAAATAACTAGTGCCGGTCATTTTTCTAAAATCCGTAGGCAGAGTGGTTATGAGATTTACCTTACCCTGTGTGTACTCTTCAGTGATCCTGTTTGAAGGGGAAAGCAAGTGGGTCCCTAGCTTAGACCATTCCCAGCGTCTCGTCTCCTGCTCGGCTGAAGAACACCTCTGATCATGAGCCTCTCTCAGTGGGCGTGAACCTTGGCTAGAAGTGAGATTCACCTGAGGATCATTTAACACGTACCCACGACTGAGGCGCAGCCCAGACCAGTTAAATCAGAAACCCTGGTGAGACCTGACCTTCAGTACAGTGAAAATACTTCCCAGACAATTCAGGACTAGATCTGCTGAAGCATTTTCATTCCATTATTAAAAAAAAAAAAATCATTGCCAAGGCCACACACTTCGACATTCTAGGCCCCTGGATTCAATATATAAAACCTGGTGATTTGCCCCACAGCTGCTATAGTGAATGGTCTATAGTTTTGTAAGGATTATGAACCTGAAACAAAACCATGGTGCAAAAATGATCCTTTTGGGCCTGTTAAGCCATGAAACCTAAGTGTAGATTTCAGCTGGCAGTTCTGTTTCCAGCAGGCATGGAGGTGTCAAAGGCCAAGCAGCCATGAGGAACACTCTTACCTCATATATAAGCTCAACAGAGCAATTACGATGAACGGAACTCAGAGGGAAATGAAGTCCCTCAATCAGTAGATCCTATTTTTAGATAAATCATCATCACTTTTGAAGATAATGACTTTATCCTAATGGATTTGGAAGGACAGCCAGACTGCAAACATACAGGTCCCGGAATACATAAACGGCTGGGCAAAGGTGCCAAGAACAGAGAGACTGGGGCTCCCATTAAGATAACTTCCCGACGTTAACAATTTCCCTAAGCCTGCTTTCATACTTCAGAGTGACAAATCATTAATCATTCTAAGTTAGGACTAAGGATCTGTGATTTGCGAGGTTAGGGATACTTAAATTGTTCAGCTTTTGACCTAATTATAAGTCTCTAAAATTAGCGTCTTAACTCAGGAAGAAAAATAGAACCTTATATAAAAATGTAGTCAATCAAACTTAAGAGACTTAATTTGCCTACACAAAATTCTTTTTCTAGCAGGCATAATCATATTTGGTTCCATTAAGAATCAGCTGTGAAAAAAAATTTTTTTTGCACCTAGTTACAAATGTTCTAAGTGGCATGGAACAACTTTTTGTTCTATTTTTGATTCAGTTAATGAGCTTTCTCAAAGGAAATGACTGCAGTGAATTAAAAGAAATCAAGTAAAATGCCTTTCCTGAATCAAATTAACCATAATCTGCTGGAGTTCAAATACATTTGTGGTAGCATGAATAGTTCATATAGACTAAAACACAGTAAGTGATATTCTCCCCTGTACTTGCCTAGGAATGTCTTACTACTTGCATCCTCACCGGCAACAGCGATCAAAGCATGAGTCCTGATGTACTGGGGAATGTCCTGCTTTAGAAACCAGGTCATTTGGTTCCTGGTTCTGCTTCTGTTAGAATATATTCTAGGACCTCAGTACATTGGGAACTACCGCCCTTTAAATTTCTCTTTTAAAAGGGAGCAATAGACCTTATTTCTTTCTGAGAACTTCTGTGAGACTAGTAGACTGTAATGAAACAAAAAACACAAAGCACCTTTAAATATTTGTAAAACGACAAATGTTCAGCAACTGCCTCTTTTTGCCACAGTGAGGACACGTAGTTTGTGGAAGTAACTTACGTGGGCTTAAAGACGCATTAATTCTGTCTTGTTTAAAGTATAAATCTCAGGTGAAATAGACACTGTCAACCGAAAGGTAATTATTATGGCTGTGAGTGGAGGAGGGAGCTAAGGAAGGTGACAAATGGTTGTCAAGTGGTGGCCTCTGGCTCCACAAAGAGAAAATGGATGGAGGAATGATGGTGGTAAACACAGTAGGAGACGATGAGAAAGACCCACCAACAAGGCTAGGCATGAGAAAAAGAGAGCATGAAGGTTGCGACGGAAATGAATCCGCTCCTAGGGTTATTTCCAAGGACAAGATTTTCCTTCTCCCCAGTGATTGAGGGCCAACCCTATGCTAATGTTTTCTTCTCTAATTAGTGTTACTGGATGGCTTGTGGACAATATTTGACACAGTCAAATAAACAATTATAACAGATTTTCTTCATTCAATTGAGAAACTACACACATTTTCAGACTCTACAGTAGGTTTTCTCCTTTTGTTTGCAAAACACTAAGAAACTAAACTTCTTTCAGAGAGAAAAAAATACATTTTTGCTTACCAACTGTTTATTTATACTTTGTATTAAAATGGCATGTATAATCCAATTTTTGTTAAAATGTTTCCATCTCTATTTCTAGCTATATATCCACGCTCTCTTCTCTTAGGACACAGGAGAAGGATGCCTGGAATACTGCTGATCCAATTTTTAACAGTATTTACTTTCATACAAGATACCAAGTGATCTTTTACTTTTTTCTTTTGGATTTGGTGCATTTTTTAAAAATAGCAAGCACATATTCTTTTTAAGAAAATAATAAATTCATTTTGAAAACACTATTTGAATATCCAAATATAGGCCTAACAATTATAATGGGAATTCTCAAGGACCTACTAATATGTCGTAGTTTTGTTTGTTTTAATCACAGTGAGAAAATTTTAGAAACTCAGGTTTTATCACTGACAATAATATATGGTTTCTGTCATTGTAGTCTACATATTTGTAAGCAAATTTATCATCTGTGGCAGTGCTGGAAACTGAGTGGAATGGGTTCACATATAAGAACGTGATTGGGTAACAGATTTAAGATAGCAGAACAAATTCTGTAATTGCTGCTTTAAAGCCATACCTACTTTTTTCGCATTATTTTAGTTGGCATTAACAATAATTGGTATCATTAGCTTTACATTATTAATTGTTAAAATGTTTTTCCAATTTTTGCAAATCACTCTGCCTGAAGATATTTAAATAGTAAAAAGATTGAGCTATAAGGTACTTAAGAGTGTCTATCATGTTTCATTCAACTTTACCTTTCCTCCTAATAAAAAGCTGAGATCCTCTAGAGCAGGGCAGGGGATCAATACAAGTTTAAAGAATGAATAAATGAACGGGAGAAGCATGGCTCCTGCTGCCTCAAGTTTCTAGTAACGGCGACAATGGACCACATGGGCCGCCTCTGTGATACAGCGTGGTTTTTGAATCAGACAAACCTGAACTTGATTCTTGATATTCTCATTTAATAATTCCTAGTTTCTCCATGCCAGTGTTTTTCAGCCTATCAAGGGCCCAATAACCTTTCTGTGTAGGATTGTTATGAAGATAAAAGGAAATTGAGATGCAAATCCCAAAGAGCTCCTGGCACAAAAACTGCCAGATGGAATCATTTTTTTTTCTTCTTGTTAAGCCATTCAAATAAAGAATGACTGCGTGATCTGGTTTGCAAAGCTAGATGAATGTAGACAATATGAATAAATAGAGAGGATACAGGAGGATTCAGGGCTGAAGTAGAGAGGATACAAGAGGATTCAGGTCTGAGGGCAGAGATGGGGAGAGGGAGGTGTGGTAGACAGACAGTGAGTCCAGACTCAGACAAGTTGAATCTGACATGCCCGTCAGACTTCTAGCTGGTCTAGTTCAGGAAAGAAGCCTTTATTAAAGATACAGATTCAGGGATCACTAGAATCTTGATGAAAACTGAAGTCGGGAAGTGAGGTGCTCATCCATGAAAAGACTTAACTTTCTTCACCTTTTATGTGTTATTAACTCCTTTGACCGGCTGGAAAAATCTAAGAAAGCCCTACACAACCCATTTAAACGTGTAGAATTAAGTACAACGAGTCACAAAGAAAGCCACTTATTCAAACACAATTATCAAAACATTTATAAAACACATCCACTTCTTTACTAATAAATCAATAACTAGCTCCTGTAGAAAACCGAACAGCTCCTGTAATTTCAAACTAGTGGTGGGTGTAAATGATACATGGGGTGTCTACAATCACTGTCATGTGATATAAAAATATCCCGTTTCTATTCATCACAAAAATACAGGTACTATTACTACTGCTGTGGTTTTTGTCTGCATTCAAAATTTACATTAAAGGTTAATGAATATAATTGTAATTCTTTTTCTTACCCAAGTTCATAGATCATTGAATTATAAGAACAATTTTGAGGTCTGTGAACTCCAAGTTAAGAATACCTAACCTGGACAGAATCCTGGGAGAAGTAATCCTTAAGCAGGACATATAGGATAAGCAGCTGCCAGTCAAAAAACTGAAGGGAAAGTAACTAGGAGGAGAAAAAAAATCAAGAAAAAGTAGTCATCTTGAAGGCAAGGTTAGAATACAGTAACTACCAGTAGGTGGTGGCCAATGTAATACAATGCTTCAAGAAGATCAAATCAAGTTTGAAAAGGAAACACGTTTAGTAAATAAGAAGCCATTGGTGTTTCAATGTTTTAGTCTCTATCAGCCACACATGAAGAACTCAATGCTCACTTTGAGCACAAAATAGAACTTGAGATATTTAATAAAACAATTATTCAGGTAATTTTGACCACATACCTTAGACACTGCATATATTTTCAAATAAATTAAAATTAAAACAAGTCAACAGTTAACAGATGGACATTTATAGATTAATGTGGTCCATATTAGGTCACACCATCTCTATGTGATGGTCAAATTTTGTATTTTTAACTAAATTAACTAAATGTATAATACATATACATGAAAAAAATCCAGCACTGCAAAAGAGGTCAAACCAAAGGACCTCTCCTGAGGTAATAAATTCTCCTCACAAAGGCTGTATCTGTTAACCATTTGTGTACTCTTCAAGAAATTTTCTATGCATATAAAAGCATACATACATAGATATCATATAACAATATGTATATAAATCTTTCAACACTGAAGGAGTATAAGCATTTTCTACCTGTAACTTCTTACTTAGAATGTATCTTAGAGATAAATTATATACCTTTTAAAAGTTAATACACAGTAATGTATTAAATGGATGTATATAAAATAGCTGAATGGTTTATTCAACCAATAACCTATGGGACCTTAGGTCACTTTCAGTGGTTTGTTATTGCAAAAGAAAAAAAAAGCTACAATATATATGCATGAAACATCTGCAAATCTATCTTTGGGCTAAATTTTGAACAGTAAAAGTTCTAGTTAAAAGCTAGGTATGAATTTCTAATTTTTATAGATACTACCATGTCACCCTCATTGTGGTCCTACCAAACCAGAGTCCCACATTCATACAGTGGATGAAAATTCCTGCCTTGCCTTTCCACACCCTTATCACTCTGTGTACTATCAAACAGGGCCTTTGCCAAAGTAATAGGATAAAAATATCTCCCTGTTGTTTTAATTGCATTTATTTAACTATGAGTAGGACTGAGCATCCTTTCAAAAGTTTGGAACACCATCTAGCTGGCCAGAGTAATCCAAATGAATGCAGTTGACCAAATTATGTGGGCTATTTCCACAGCAGGTTCAGACACACAGTCCAAGTAAAGCTGCTTCAACTGAGTGTTCAAGGCACAAGATTAGACTCAGTCTTCATTTCCTTCTTTCTCTCACACCCTGCATGCTTTCCATCAACAGACCCTTTATCCAGCATCCAAACTATCCTCATCGCCTCCATGGCTCCTCTTCAGTCCCAGTATCAACTCTTGCCTGGATTATTACAAATGAATTCTACCAATAGAATTTACTCCATCCTCTCAAGTCTGCATTCTATTCTCAATACCCACCAGAGCAATCCTATTAAAATACAAACCACATCAAATCCACCTGAGCAAAAGCAGGAGCTCTCCAATGCCCTAAAAACCCTACAGACACGAGGCTTCACCTGCTGCTGTGTGTGCTGCCCTTCCTTCCACCCTGGCCCAGCCACACGGACCTCCTTGCTGTGCAGTAAACACGCTTACTATGCCCATACATTTAACACTTTTTAAGTTTCTTGCCTCAGATCACTAAAAATAGATAAATAAGTAAACTGCATGGAGAAGACTGAGAGAGGAGAAGATTTGTTAGTGGCAGGGATTTCATTTATAAGTTTGGTTTTGCAATCAGGATTTCGGAATACCTATTCATTCCCAGTAACACCATATCTGCCTACTGACAGATGTGGAAATCTCATCCCAATTTTATAAAAAACAGTCAAAGAATAAGGAAATGACAAGTATGTCATTTCAAAAGATGGGATCGTTTTCATTAAGAAGCATAGCCATGTCACGTGATTCTCAGCTCCAATTTGGGAAATTCTGACAAGAGAAGCATGTGTAGTCCTGAGAAGGCGGGATTAAGAAAGGACACTATAGACATTATACAGAGACACCCTGTTAGATGTGTGCCCAAGATTGTGAGGAGAATCTGAAAACAATTAAAATGGTTTTCTTTCATGACCCACTGAGCTGCCCAAGGGCAGAACACTCTGAACATCCTCTTTGCTGGCTGCTAGCTAATTTAAAAGGAAAAAAAAACCTACTTTTACCAGAACAGTATGTGTTTGTTTTCTTCTCATCTTTTTTATAAATAAAATCATTCTGCTCTTTTTTTGTTGTTGAATGGAAACAGTCTATTGATTGTTATCTCTTATCTACAGGTGAAAGCATCTCCTAAAACTTAACTGTGTATATAAACTATTCTTTGGAGTGTTTATAAAACAAAACAAAACAAAACAAAAACCTTTACTCTCCAGATGGAAAACTTGGGTTTACTTTTCAAAAGACTTCTTTATAGTACTTGTTTACTTAATTTTTTTTTTTTGTCAATAACATCCAAAACCATTTTGAAGGACTAACATGGACACAGAGCTCTGCTGGTCATTGTGATACATCATGTTTCCTAATCTGCTCTTACAGGAGTTTTAGTCCAATGGGAAATAGATTAAACTAAAATTTTATCTTGTTTAACTGAAGTCTGGTTTCTGCTAGCATTAGGGAGAGATGCTCTTTGCTCTTATTCCTCTCACTGTCCCATTTCGAACAGGTTGCTGGGTAGAGACAGGCGATGAATAGCGATGATGATATGGTAACCATTCTTGAACTCTGCTTCTGTGAGATAAAAGACCTAAAATTTATAGAACTGCTTCTTCACGAGAGACTCAGTGAGGTTTTCAACGATGGGTCAATGGGTCAAGGGCACACGCGAGGCAACGTTTTGAAGATACTCAGCCACAAGTGGAGGGCAATGTGAGCCCACTTAGTGATATGATGGCTCATGTTAACAACTGGTCCTGCAGGCATTCCTGATGTAGACCTATGATACTACAGTCTAGGACCGTGACATTGTGGGTTTTGGGGGGCTTTTTTTTCACCCTAAACTTTCAATGTGCTTGAGGTTCCACGGTGCAGAGTTAAAGAGCTGAACGTTGAATGTTCACCTTTCACTGATAATAGAAGACTTGCAGTAAAAGCAAGCAAACAATAACACTGTGATAATTGACCAATGGAATGTGATTGCCATATAAAAAAATTGGTTCATTTTTAAGTGAGCAGGGAATTGTCAGTAGAGGCTGGGAGGGTCTGGGGAAAAACAGTCAACAAAAAAAAGGTAGAAGGAAAAGGACAGCGGGGAGAACAAGAAGACAGCTCAGCTACCTGCTGACACAGGGGCCTGGCTGGGGGACATGAAACAGAAAAACACGGACGGGAAAAAATACCACACTCATCATGTAATTATTAAATTTGCTTCTCGTACCAACATATTTGGTAGATCTGCATAACAATACGAAAACTAAGTAGGCCAATGTTCATACTGTGCATTAAAATACGTAAAAGCCTGTAAAAAGTTAATTCTAATAATTCTAAAAACTATATGCTCAGGAAATCGATTAAGTCTCTTTGGACAACTAAACTCAAGTTTGTCATGTGTATTTTCCTCTTCTTTTTTTTTTTTGGTGGGGGGAGGTAATTAGGTTTACTTATTTATTTGTTACAGGAGGTACTTGGGATGGAACCCAGGACCTCATGCGTGCTAAGCATGTGCTCGACCACTTAAGCTATACCCTCCCCGCTTTTGTGTGTATTTTAAACTTTTCAGTGAAGTAGCTGCACAACTGTCTACTTAAAATAAAAAATTAATCATAAATGATATGTGAAAAATGTCAATTTCCTGGAAGTTCAACTGTTAAATTACAAAATATTTCCCCACTTTCATTTTCAATTCTCACTAGGAGATAATTATTTTTCTATTTATGCTTTTTTCATGAGTAACGGCCTCAGAATTTTGATAGTGTTGAAATCTATATTAAATCTCCCATTGCCAAACAACTCTAAGAAAATAAAGGAAAAAAGAGGTGGAATTTTAAGATATTTTCAAAGGTCTCTCTAACCCTGTATAAAAAATGTATTCTGTTTTTTCAGTTTCTATGACAAGACTTTGTAATATAGGGTATATTCCTAAAGCAATGAATTTGGAAATGAATTATTCAGCAGTGTGTTTGGAAATGCCCTGCTAACTGTCCATTCACATTTCAGTCACTGCACGGTCCTAAATGATGCTGGAATGTGTGTGTTACCATGGACTGACTTAAATTATAATGTGTATATGCCACCCTCATCATTAAAAACCCTAGTGAGTACCACAGAGGGATTTTCCACATAACAGGGACGGAGTCAATCCCTTGATTATTTTCAGCCGTGACTGACATAGTCCAGGAAACATAACAATAAACAAAAGCTTAATGACAAAAGAATTATGATCTTACAGAGCATCACATGATGTTCAACAAGACAGGCTAAGAGAAAAACAGCACCTCCACAGCTGAAAGTTCAGATAGACTCACACGTCCACATATTTCAGTAATTCTTTGCTAACGAAATAGACTGCTTTGCAGGTGTTGGTGAGGGAACCAAATTAAGTCTTAGAGGAAAATGTGACTAGAAGTGAATTATTAATAAATGAAGATGAGGGGGTAAAACAGGTGGCCAAAACACAAAATGTGAGAGGACTATTAGGAAGAATAGAGAACAAAAGAAAATTAAAAAGGGGGACTGAGTTTGACACAAGGATGCAGGGTTATTGAATGTATGCTTCCAGGGAGCCCTATTAAATGTAAGACAGTGCAATTTGGTGTACAAATAGTGTCATTCCCGGATTTGCTTCACTATTTTTAAAACAAAAGGAGATTAAAAAGTATCTGTCAATATTTTTACGGTTATGATTACACATAAAATTTTACATTAAAATATCTATAAAATGTTATTATGATGGATGGTACATTTCACAAGTAATCAGCAATTCTGTGATATTTATTGAGCACTTTTTTTGGTCAGTTTTATCATGCCAAATATATAAGTGTGTGGCATAATGAATGTAAATAAAGGAAACAGTGGCATTTTTTAATAGTTTTACAACCAAATGGAATATTAGATTATGATATGTAAAAATAAATAATATTTAAGTGGCGAATTGAAAGATTCTACCTAATAAGTATCTATGAAAAAACCCTCCCTTTCAAGCTCCCTTTTAGAAGGGAGTGATGGAGAAGTTGTTTGTCATTTATTTTAACTGGAATGTCACTGTAGTTGAGGGAGGTTTGATGTAAATAATTTTCTTGTGTATGGAAACTGTGCTTTATTCCTATTTTTCCAGTTCTTTGATGAGTAGAATATTAAGTTATGGAAATGCAGATTACTGCTTCTATAGGAAGATAACTATGAAAATAAAATCTGAAGCTATTAAAAAATGAGAATACACTGGAGTATTCTAGAACTGATAGATAAAATTGATAAATATATGCAAAAATCACAATAGACCTCATTTTCCCATCTCAATTTTTATTTTAAGAGAATCAAGACTAAATGATGTAATTTTACCTTCCCTTCCTTCTTTCCTTTATATCATCTTTTTTCAATATGCATCTCCTATACATTTTCTATGTCTTCAAAATTTTCTCATCAGTGTCTAAATTCTACTCACAAAAGTCACTGAGGTTTCTCTTTCTTTTAAAACAATGTAACCAGTAAGTGATAAAACCATTTTCCCTGCTAGACACTCAAAAGACTGCTCTGTCATTTTTCTTCCTATGTATTGCTGAATGTTGTATGTAAGTTTTAAATTCTAAACTATAAACTAACAATGAACTATCAGAAGGAGAAATTAGGGAAAGGATCCCATTTACTGTCACATCAAAAAGAATAAAATGTCTAGGAATAAACCTACCTAAGAAAGCAAAAGACCTGTACTCTGCAAACTATAAGAAACTGATGAAAGAAACTGAAAATGACAGAAACAGATGGAAAGATACATTGTGTTCTTGAACTGGAAGAATCAATTTTATGAAAAAGACCACACTACCCAGGGCAATCTACAGCGTCAATGAAATCCTATCAAAATACCAATGGCATTTTTCACAGAATTAGAACAATGAAAATTTAAAAATCTGTATGGAAACATAGAAGGCCCCAAATAGTCAAAAGAAAGAGGAACAGAGCTGGAGGAATCACACTCCCTGTGTGATATCTATACTACTATACTACAAAGCTACAGCAATCAAAACAGTATAGCACTGGCTCAAAAACAGACACACAGATCAATGCAACAAGACAGAGAGCCCAGAAATAAACCCACGCACTTATGGTCAATTAATCTAGGACAAAGGAGGCAAGAATATACAATGGAGCAGACAGGCTCTTCAATAAATGGTGCTGAGAAAACTGGATAGCTATGTGTAATAGAGTAAAATTAGAACATTCTCTAACACCATATACAAAAATAAACTCAAAATAGAGTAAAGACATAAATGTAAGACCAACACTATAAAACTTCATGAGGGAAACACAGGCAGAATACCCTTTGACATAAATTGCAGCAGTGTATTTTTGGATCTGTCTCCTAAAGCAAAGGAAATAAAAGCAAAAATTAACAAATGGAACCTAATTAAACTTAAAAGCTTTTGCACAGAAAAGAAAATCATTGACAAAATGAAAAGACAATCTATCAAATGGGAGAAAATATTTGCAAGTGATATGATCAATAAGGGATTAAAATCCAACATATATAAACAGCTCAAACAACTCAACATTAAAAAAAAACAACCTGATTTAAAAGTGGGCAGAAGCAAGGGAAGGGTATAGCTTAAGTGGTACAGCACATGCTTAGCATGCACGAAGTCCTGAGTTCAATCTCTAGTACTGCCTTTAAAAAATAAAAAATAAAAAAAATAAACCTAACTATCCACCACCCCTCCCCCCAAAAAACATACAAAAAAAAGTGGGCAGAAGAACTGAACAGACATTTTTCCAAAGAGGAAATGTACACGACCAACAGGCATATGAAACGTTGGTCAACATCACTAATCATCAGAGAAATGCAAATCAAAATCATAATGAGATATCACCTCATGCCTGTCAGAATGGCTATCGTCAAAAAGAATGAACACAAATAACAAATGTTGGTGAGGATGTGGAGAAAAGGAAACCCTTGTACACTGTTGGTGGGAACATAAACTGGTACAGCCACTGTGGAAAACAATATGGAGGTTTCTCAGAAAACTAAAAATACAACTACCAGGCAATTGCATACAACCCAGCAATCCCACTCCTGGGAATTATCTGAAGAAAAAAAAAAAAACACTAATTCAAGAAATACGTACACCTCAATGTACATAGCAGCATTGTTTAAAATTGCCAAGATACGAAAATAACCTAAGTGTCCATCAACAGATGAATGGATAAAGAAGATGTGGTATATACACAGTGGAATACTATTCAGCCATTAAAAAGCCCCCAAATGTTGCCATTTGCAGAAACATGGATGGACTTGAAAGGCCTTATACTAAATGAAATAAGTCAGAAAGAGAAGGACAAACACTTTATTATTATCACTTATATGTGGAATCTAAAAAGCAAAACAAATTAATCAATATAATAAAAAAGAAGCAGACTCTCAGATACAGAGAACAAACTAGTGGTTACCAGTGGGGAGATGGGGAGGGACAGTATGAGGGTGGAGTGGGAGGTACAAACTATTGGGTGTAAAATAGGCTTAAGAATTCATTGTACAACACAGGGAATAGCCAATATTTTGTAATAACTCTAAATAGAAAGTAAACTTTCAAAATTGTATAAAAATAAAAAGTAAATTACAAAATTAATATTCCATAAAAGACTGCTCTATCCTTTTTCTTCCCATGCATAACTGAATGTTAAATTTAAGTATTAAATTCTAAACTGTATATTAGCACATTAGAGAAATTTCAACAAGCTAAGGAAAAATCGATCAAAAATAAGAGCAAAAATATAAGGACATTATTAGACATCTGAAAAATAGAGAAAATTGTACAACCTCATTCACAAGTATATCTATAGTTAACAACTCAGTACAATTATTCTGACTGCCTTTTTAAAAAATCATTGTTTTTAAATTAATTTAAAAGGTTTTTTTTTTTTCCTTTTTAACTACATCTGTCTTTCCTGACCAGCCACTGTACAAAGGATAAACTTAAGTCTAGTGTCACTGCAAGCAGTTTCAGAAATAGAGCACTAGGTGTCACCCAAAATTGATAGGAAAAGCAAACCAACTAAGGAACAGTCCACAGGAGGGAGGAGAGAGCCCAGCATATAGCAGAGGAAAGCACAAGGTAACTCTATTGTGAGAAGGATGGAGACAGAGGGAGGACCAGCAGAAGGAAGAGGAATGCCATCTACCTAGGGGATGGTAAAGCAGGCCATCGAACAAGATGAAAATGGAATCAGTTTTAGTTTTATCATAACTTCACTCCCCACCTATGTCTTCTTAGAATATTTGCATACATTTGTACATATATTCTTACTCTCCTGGGTAATACCCTGGAGATTTTTAAGAAATCTCCAAGAGTAAGCACAGAAAATAGTACCAACCAATCATCAAACCCAAAACCCCATTTTTTGGCTGTATCAATGAACTTTGTATGTGAAAAGAACTCTGTGTATGTGTGCACATGTGTGTGTGTGGTGTGTGTGTAAGCCTTTAAGTTCATAAACATAACACAAAGTTTAAAGAAACTTATTAGCTTTGAAGAAATTGTATTGTAAATTGTCCCTGGTGACTGGGTTTATATGATTTATTTGACCTTTTGGCATGCATGCAGACACAAAAATTAGGCATGACGTTAGCCTGTTAAGACACAGATTTGGTTGGATAAAATGAAATGCTACTGATCTTTCAGGACTTACACGAGTCCCACTTTCCTCAAAAGTCGATTTCCACTATTTCAGCTTTCTGTCTTTAAACTGTATTGTACTGTTAACTGAAACTCTATAGAATAACATTCATCATTTATTTTCTCAATGTATGGGAGGTATTTTCCAAATCATATGGATCAAGTCATTATTATCCATATCATATGGATCAAGTCACTGATTACTTTTAAATTACATTTTCTGTTTACTTCTCCCCTTCTTTACAGTGCCGGGCAGAGTACTATGCACAAAGGTGCTCGACCAACACTTGCTGGTCAATCAGGTGATTACAGAAGGCAAAGTGTATTTAGGTACACTGTTGGCATCAAGCTGTTTTAATGTTTAACATAAATATTATTAAAGCATTAATAAAGCTAGAATGCTGTCTTGATTACTGTAGCTCTGTAGTATTATCTGAAGTCTGGGAGAGTTATTCCTCCAGCCTCTGTCTTTTTCTTCAGTAGTGCTTTGGCAATTCTAGGTCTTCTGTGGTTCCATGTAAATTTTATTATGATTTGTCCTAGTTCTGTGAAATATATCCTGGGTAATCTGATAGGGATTGCATGAAATCTGTAGATTGCCTTGGGCAGTGTGACCATTTTAACAATATTGATTCTTCCGATCCAGGAGCATGGGATATCTATCCATTGTTTTAAGTCTTCTTTAATTTCCTTCATCAGTGTTTTATAGTTTGCCCTGTGTAAGTCTTTCACCTCCTTGGTTAGATTTACTCTGAGGTATTTTATTACTTTGGGTGTTATTTTAAAGGAGATTGTTTCTTTACTTTTTTTCTGTTGATTCATCATTAGTGTAAAGAAATGCAACTGATTTTTGAACGTTAATCTTGTAACCTGCTACCTTGCTGAATTCTTCGATTATTTCTAGTAGTTTTTGTGTGGACCTTTTAGGGTTTTCTATATATAGTATCATGTCATCTGCATATAGTGACACTTTTACCTCTTCTTTTCCAATTTGGATCCCTTTTATTTCTCTCTCTTGTCTGATTGCTGTGGCTTCCAAGACTATATTGAAGAGGAGTGGTGATAGTGGGCAGCCTTGTCTTGTCCCAGATTTTACTGGGAAGCTTTTGAGTTTTTCACCGTTGAGTACTATGCTGGCTGTAGGTTTGTCACATACAGCTTTTATTATGTTGCCACTTTGGTGAGAGTTTTTATCATAAACATGGTATTGGTACAAAAACAGACGTATAGACCAATGTAACAGAATAGAGAGCCCAGAAATGAACCCACAAACTTTTGGTCAACTAATCTTTGACAAAGGAGGCAAAAATACACAATAGAATAAAGACAGTCTCTTCAGCAAATGGTGTTGGGAAAACTGGACAGCAGCATGTAAATCAATGAAGCTAGAACACTCCATTATACCATACACAAACATAAACTCAAAATGGATCAAAGACTTAAACATAAGACAAGATACAATAAACCTCCTAGAAGAAAATATAGGCAAAACATTATCTGACATACATCTCAAAAATGTTCTCCTAGAACAGTCTACCCAAGCAATAGAAATAAAAGCAAGAATGAACAAATGGGACCTAATGAAAATTTCAAGCTTCTGCACAGCAAAGGAAACCAGAAGTAAAACAAAAAGACAACCTACGGAATGGGAGAAAATTTTTGCAAATGAAACTGACAAAGGTTTGATCTCCAGAATATATAAGCAGCTCATACGACTTAATAAGAAACAACCAAACAACCCAATCCAAAAATGGGCAGAAGACCTAAACAAGCAATTCTCCAAGGAAGACATACAAATGATCAAAAAGCACATGAAAAAATGCTCAATATCACTAATTATCAGAGAAATGCAAATCAAAACTACGATGAGGTATCACCTCACACCAGTCAGAAACTAACTGGCCTTCAGCCAGAGCTTCAAGACCGAGTCAAGATAGCATCTGAAAAACACCACTTGTGGGGAATCGTTACAGTTCCACTCGTGGTCGTACTACAGGACTGCAGGGTCCCTCCTCAGAGATACACTCAGCTCTTCAGTCACAGCTGGTGAGTCTGAAAGCTGGCTCAAGTCCAGAAAATCGGCAAAGGATGTTTTTTTTTTAGAGTAGCAATGTCATCTGTTCTTGCTTTAGATTAGATATATTTAAAGCAGTATTTTGTCTGTCTTGCCTTTAGGGCCACCACGTTAACATAATCACCTGCACAACTTTCTGAGGGTCAGACACACTAGGCTGCCACTCTGACTTTGCGAGTCATTTACAATATTTGTGACTAGCCCCTCCTTTTGGCCTCTATGATTCCATGGACTTATCATCCTCTTCGTTTTTAAATGAGCCAAGCTCTGTGACATCCTCTTCTTCTCTGATCCAGGAAATACAGAAGAAAAGCATCACTGAATTTCTCAGTGAGGCTAGTGTCCCTTACCAGTGTTTTGCTGATGACCTTGGTGAACTGCGTGTCTTCTGGGTCTTCCCAGAAATGTAATCTTTTCGTAGGCCATCAGGCTTTACCCAGAATATCCACTCATTTGTGCCTACTTCCCTGAGCCTTTTAATTCACTTCTCAACTGTCTGCCAAAGCATTTCTGGCATTTCAACTTGTTTCAGCAAAGCCATCACTTTCTAAAGGTTCCTAGTACCACCCCAGCAGTAAATTTTTAAGTTCTTGCTGTGTGTTAAATCCTGTATCACAAAAGAGGTCCCAAGTCAATAAAGGCTTTCTTATCCAATCTTCTGTGACCCTCTTGATCAGGCACCCTCAAAACTGAGTCCTACTTTTACCCCCTTAGTTCCTGCCAATACCTGGCAGCTAATTATTATAGCTCTTTTGATATACAGTCCTTCTCTCTTAAGATATACGGCATATTCCTAAGATATGCTGTTACTTATCCCTTATGGGATGGCCTTGAAGACAAGACAAGAGGTCAGGAGAGACCGTCAGGTCAGCCCCTGTTGCCTTGGTCGGGAGAGGCTTCTGACTCAGTGCCTTCCCTCACAGGGAGATCACAAGCTCTTAATAGCGAGGACTGGCCACCTAGGGAGACTCTGAGGGTTCAGAGAAATCTGAGGAGTTGAAATGCTTGGCTTTGTTCACCAAGATCCCATGTATCAGGGTCCCACATTCTCCCAACCAGGGTCATGACCTTGGCACAACAGACCTGCTCAAATGAATATTAAAATATCCTTGAAACTTGGCAACTCTATTAAATCCTGAGTTTTATCTTTTCCTTCTCTCTCCCGTAGGCAATGAAGCCTTCTGACTCTCACACTTAGTTTTCAGTTATTTGTTAACAGCTTTTAGGCTTTCAATACCTTTTAGTTAGTGTATCAGAGATATTTAATTTCAAGGAACAGATTCTACTGACTTAGTATGCAGCGTTTTCACTGTATTTGCACCAGTGACATGGGCTGCCAGCTTGAGCTAAGGACTGTCCATGCCCCACAGTCCTCTTGATATATGGTCATCATGTCCAGCTGGGCAAGAAGTGATCTAGTTCTAAAAGTCCTGTTCTGGTACCACTGAGCCCTGTGAGAATGAGACACTGATATGGAATTAGGATGACAAGAGTTTTACTGAGGTGACATACCTGGGAAAGGAAATTGGAAGAGGCAGGACTGGGAAGGGATAGTCATCAATTCATGGTGTAGCTCAGTCTACAAAACAGGAAATGAATACTACCTAATGGAGAAGTCCCACACTGAGCAGAAATGACTACACCCTGATGCCACCCACAGTCTCGCTCATTGGCTGGGGCCCTTCTGTGGAAAGCGTGTCCTCAGTTCGAAGACAGAGGCTGACATGATGGATTTAAAGCTGTCAGACTCTCCACAATCCTGAAAGGGGATCTTAGTGGTGTATCTCTATCTCTACCATAAGTAGCTAAAAAACCAACTAACTGAATATACAAATGAACAAATGAAAAGGAGAAAAAGTAAATATTCTAGCAGCAACGATTTCACTAGTAAAGCAACATGTCCTGGGTAAGTCCATGACATACTGATAACCAGAAGCCAAGTCAGGTTCATCTTCCAGGTCGTGACGTGAAGACTTTGGGTAATGATGTGTAGCAGAGCTCCCAGTGTTCATTTGAGAAGCCTGGGCTGCCCTGAGAATCAGAAGCTGGTTTCAGAGTCATCCGTTAAGGACAAGTGCCCCCATTAACTTTGTTGTATATGAATTATCCACATGTAATTCAGTATCACAAATGCTTTTTCCAGCTGCACTTTATTGAAAGTGCCACCCTTTGCACAAAAAGCATTGTCTTTTGCGGGGAGCATTTACCACGTTAGGTATAAAAACCAGACTTAGTTCAGCTCCTCACAAAGTCATAGGACACAACAACTGGGGATGTTACTGAAGAACACAACAAATTTACCTACAGAGAATGCACCAGAAACATGTAAGAAGAGTAGCTTTAAAGTAGAGTTGACAGTGAAAGGACTGGTGAGAGCTCTGTATAATAATAAACCTGTGGTGGGGGAGAAAAAGTGAGGACGATTATTAAGATGGGCCAAATCCATTTTTTGGAGATGAAACTCAGAGATAAAGAAAATGCCACAGATTGGGGGGAAAATTAGAAAAACATATCAATTAGATATTAGAGGACATCGATTGGATATTTAGAGACACAAGAGAGTTCCAGATTGAAATCCTGCACTGAATTTGCTAAGGCAGGTCAAAGCCATGAAGATCATACAGTTGTTTAAAGCAGAGACAAGCACGTTTTCTGCACCTTCTCCTTTTCTTTTTCCAGGTGGGTGGGTCTGAGGCAAGGACAATGGGAAGACTGAGGGATCGTGGTCCTAACTGGACAATCAGAAAGCCTTTTTTAGAATCAGCCATGAGAAGTGAGCATGTTTGTGTTTATCTACCTGTATATTTTAGAGAAGGCAAAATAATCTGCAGAAAACCCTGAAGCTAAGCACTTCATAGAAGGCCAATAGTAGCAGATCTTTATAAATCTGATATTGCAAATATGTGAAATCTCTCTTCAACTCCCATGCTGTAATTTTATGTTCTACAAGCAATCTTCTGATTAGAGCTTGGCTTTTATTTTGTCCACAGAGAAAGAATGCATATGGGAGCTCGGTCCCCATGTAGCAGCCTTTGTAGGTTTTAATGGAAACCAGTAAATCAGTGTTTTTGTTATAGACACTGGTGTCTGTGAGTTTTACTGAATTCCAGCTGTGAGACATGTAGAATCATTCGGCATACTCAACGTCAGGTTTCTGTAACTATGAGGCTGAAGGCTGGCCTACGAAATGAGCCGACTTTGCCAAGATATGGGCCAATTTATAGGGGTCTGTCTGATGGGCACACACAATCCCAGGTCCCTTATTTATTGTGATATCTTTGAAGTTTTCACATAAATATGAATATGAATCATTATTAGAATCTTCTCGAATGTAAGCTTTATGAGTGCAAGCAACTTTGTTTTATTCACTGATGTATCCCAAGCACCTAGGACAGTGCCAAGCAGAGTACGCACTCAGTAAGTATGTGTTGTTAATCACTCACTCTCATTAAATAAAACTTTGCTAGTTTTAGTTTAAGTTTTTGGTAAACTTACATTATCACAGATAATCAAGGATTATGCATTTATTTATATTCTTTGTACCCTTGAATGATTCCTACAGATCCTGAAGCATAAAGCAAAACATGACCTTCTATATTAGAATTCATTATTAAGCCACATATATTGGCAGTTCTTTACAATAACACAGTTAAAATTCCAACTTATCTAAAATCATCTAGTTAACTATCAACTTTATTTTTTTCATTTGTATTTTTATGCATTATAGATTTTGTCAAGCGTTGGTGAAATATTTCCATATTTAAATATACCATTTTCACCAGGGAGGAATTTACCAGGTGTTGAGAGATTTCATGGGTGAAATGATAATTTTGAATATAAATGGAAAAGTTAGTACAATTCTTGTCTTATGAGTGAGTGCAGAAAAAGGTTTGGCTCTTACAAAAGCTGGAAAATTTGGCTTACAATTTTCTGTTTTTCTTGCAGTTAAAGAATGCTTTTTGAATTCTAATGTGCAATATGATTTCAGGTATTCCACTGTAACATACTTGAAATTCAGTAAAAAGAAAAAAAGTTTACACTAGCCACATTGTAAATGGATTTTCAGCCTTTTTTCTAAGTGTGATGTTTTTCTAAACATTCAAAGAAGACTGAGCCACCTTTTAAAGGGAAGTACTCTCAAAGAAATGAGTCAAGTAGAGACGCAAACGTGGTGGAAGGTGTTGAGCCCAAGCAGGGGCTGGGCTGCCGTGGCGATGGCTTCGGATTGCCCAGCAGGGTTCTCACCCTGGTGCCTTCTCCTAGTACGACTCTGACCCTGGCTGCAGAGGGGGCACAGAACCCAGGCAAGCTCCCCTACGATGGCCAGGCAAGTGACCCAGCAGGACCAATCAGTGCCCTTCTCTGGAATTTTTATATGAATATTGTGGGTTAAAAGGGGAGTTTATTCCTGCTCTGGAAGTTAATCTTCATAAAGTAAATGTGGAACTTGGAGCAGCCATTTTCCCAAGCCACAGGGCAAAAGTTTGACAATGGAAGGAAGAAATAAAACAAGGGAAACTGAACTGAGAAACAGAAAAGAGGTCAAGAGAAGGGGAGGTTGTAATGCAACTGGTTTACAGGGGGCACAGTGATGTAGTCTGGGCTGTCAAGGAGGCTTTTGATCAGTCAATTAGTCTGCTTGGGCTGCCGTAACAAAATACCATTAGTATTACCTATAGGTATTTATTTCTCACGGTTCCAGAAGTTTAGAAGCCCAAGATCAAGTGCTGGCATATTTGATTCCTTTCCCTTTTGTTTTTTTTCCCAGGAGAAAGCAAGAACGCAGTCCCCCATTCCCACAAATTACACAGTCGAGTTTCCCACATTTGGGGAAACTGTAGGAGTCAGCATATCCAGAGGGCAAGGATAAGCCTCACCCTGGGAAAACCACTTTCATGCCCATGGTGTCTCCCTCCCCCGCCGGGTAAGTACAGATTTAGTTTCTGATGAGACCTCTCTTCCTGGCTTGTGGAAGCCACCTTCTTGCTATGTCCTCTGCTTTTTCCTCTTCTTATAAGGCCACCAATCTATCTGATTAGGAACTCACCTTTATGATCTCATTTAACCTTAATTACCTCCTAAAAGTCCCATCTCTAGATATAATCACATTGCCAGGAATACAGTTTCAACATATGTAGATTGCAGGGAACAGGTCACTCCATAGCAATCACAGAGTGAATTAGCATCTTCACTCTTGCCAGATCTCTCCCTTATTGGTGATTTTATGCTGCTGCTCCCTCTGCTCTGCTTGGTTCACTGTTACTCATCCACAGCTCAACTAATCATCATTTCTTCATGGAAGCTTTCCCTGATCTCTAGGATTAGGTGAAACCTCCTCATTATGCTCTTACTTTATGCTCTCAGGCTGCCACGTGCTTTCCTTTTGGAGCACTTCCATAATCGTCGGGCTATTTGTGCAAGTGTTTGCTCCAGGCCTGTTTTCCTATTTTGCCTCTGACATCCTTGGGGCCAATGACTGTGCCTGATGTTCTCATCAGCGTACCTGCAATATTATCATTGCACCTGGTAGGTTGTAGGCAGCCATCAGAAGTTTCTCGAGTCAACATAAGGATGAAATATAAATCTGAGACTAACCTGGTTATAAAGGGCCAAATATTTTCCAAGCAGAGGTAACAGCATATGCAACAACTCTGAAATAGGATCTTACCTAAAGGGAGGCACTTTGTAAAATAAAACTACAATGAGTGAAACATGGAGGGTGACAAGGGTGCAAAGCCTGGAAGGGATCTGATTCTGCAGGTTCTTATTCTTCATTTTTAGGGAATTTTGTCTTTCTGTCCTAAAAGAAATGAACAAATATTGAAGAATTTTAAGCAAGAAAATGACGCTTTGTTTTGCATCTTATTAGAATCTCTCTGGCTCCTAAGTGGGAAGTGATTGGACAAGAGCAAGATGGATATAAGGAGAACAGAGAGAGGTCTTATAAGAATCTATAAGGCA
This sequence comes from Vicugna pacos, assembly GCF_048564905.1. Lineage (NCBI taxonomy): Eukaryota > Metazoa > Chordata > Mammalia > Artiodactyla > Camelidae > Vicugna > Vicugna pacos. The sequence continues at coordinate 52,530,124 of NC_132993.1, read as the reverse complement.
ATAACTGAAACTGAACTGTGGTAGTGACAGAGAGATGGGGGACCAATAATATTAAAAAATGCTTGAATGAGGATACACAACAGTTTATATTTAACCTATAGGAAGGCAGTCAAATATTTTTATTATAACTGACTAATGCTCTACTTTTGCAAACAACAGTCAATTTTCCATTTATGTCAAAACTATTCAACATACTCTGTTATGGTTAAGATTATTTAGTGCCAAGAAAATAGAAATGAGGAGTAGTAGTAATAAATGTATGGAAAGTCAATCATTTGCTATTAAAATCCTTCAGGCATTCAATTTTATGGAAGTTCTGCAACCAGCTAAGAAAGAAACCAATTCATAAAGATGCATAAATGCACGTCATAATGTTTAGGGTATGCTCGCTTATATTTTGCTGTATTAATAATAAATTCCAGAGCTTAAGTCAATAGGTATACAAATTAGAGGTCCTTTACTGAGGGCTTTGTTTTATATAATCCTTTTGTAAAGTATGAGATGCTTAATTCCGTTAAAGATTAAAAAATTCAATGTGAAGCTTATAAAAACTCTCAATAATCAGAAAACACTGGTAAAGGTTTTGAAGGATATAAGCTGCTTTGCTTTCTTTTGCTCTTCCATCGACTTTTAGTCAACAGCTGGGAGTCAGGAATTTGCTTATTATTTTAAAATTAATTTCAACAGTAGTTAAAGACTGCTAGAATGTATCTGCGTAATGAAACACTTAAGTCAAGATGGGTAACTAAACAGTCAGGTTTTTCACTACTCCTTTTGAAAAACCTATTGAAATGCCAAAAATAAATACTGATAAAATAATAACTGTGCTAGTGACCTCAACAGATTGCAAAGACTTAGCAAACAAGAGAACTGACGAATTAATAGAGTTGACTGCACATTAAATAAAGGGACAGTGTGACTGTGAAACAAGGTAACTTTAAACTGGGTGAGTCCATGCTGCTCAAAGATAGGAACTAGCTTCAAAAGGTGAGTGTTCACCACAGAGTCCTGGAATCAACATCAGAAGGGGACAGAGGACCGTTTGCTTTATGTGGTCTGCCAAACGGTGGCAAACAACTGTTCTTTCTCTAAATGCTGCTGGCTCCAGCGTTGGCCACGGCATCACCAAGTGGAGTATGGTTCACCAAATGAAATGTGGATGCTTTGATGTGGGAAACTCTAAAAAAGAGCATTGAAGTTGTAGAAGTAGAGTACTGCCATAAGAAAAAGGGGACCCAAAATAAGAAAATGATATATGAAAAGAAAACTCACCTGGCCATGGTCCTAGTAGTCTTTTTTTTTTTTTCTCATCTCCCACCCCCTACCCCCTGGTCCTAGTAGTCTTGCTTTACATTTCTATATCTTTTTTAGAAAAATTTTGTTAATTTTCACAAAAATAAACTGCTAGAATTTTGATATAGATTTTATTGATTATATAGAAAAATTAAGAAAAAAAAATCACCTCTTTACCTTATAAGCTTTCTAGCTATGAACATCGTGTGTCCTGCTATCTATTTAGGCTGATTTCTCTCTGTAACGTTTTGTAGATTTCCACTGTAAAGTTCTTGCACATATTTTGCATATTTTGAATATTCCCAAACGTTGCCTATTTTTGATGCCAATTTAAATACTATCACTTAAAAATAACTCCTAAATAAATTGATTTTATTTGGAAATGCAGTAGGATTTTAAATATTGATCATTTGTCTAATACTAGTAAGTTTAGCAGGGATGTATTTGTATTTATTTTGTTTTGTTGTTGTTTTCTTATGGTGTTTTAAGACATCAATATTTACTGAGGTTAAGCATTAAGTTACTTTTACAGATGGTGTATCATTTCACAGCATATGGAAACGATCTTTCAAATGTCCACCTGGTCAGGTCCAACTTCAGTTACAATTTAAGTAACAGGGCATCAATTGAGAAAATTAGAATATAATAATCACATGATCTAATTCTAGAGGGCCTAAAGCAATAAAAGTAGATATCCTAAAGTTATAGTAAAGCTATTGATATTCTGAAAACAGTATCTTAGAGTTTATAATTGTATACATTTCAAAAGAGTAAATGCAAAATCAATTAAGTAACAAGTTAAATGCCAAAAAGGCATCCACCAGAATTAATTTAATTTAAAGAGAGAAAACAAATCAGATACCCTGCTGAGCGTGTAAATGTTTGGGATTTGGCTCCTGTCAGCCTCAGTCAGACCTACGCATCACCCTGGATCCCTGAGCCTTTAATCGCATCCCTCCTGCTCTCCTGGGGACCCGATGAGAAAGGGTATTCTGGGCCACATGTGGAACAGTAGACACAAAAGGTCGCTTGGAAAAAGTTGCATTTCAAACTCGAATTCAGCCAATTTTTGTGACCGTTTTCTTTCCATAGATAATTGAGGTTTCTCTTGGTAGAAATTACAGCCAACACATTTTCTTGAGCTCTTTTCTCATGGGAATTGATTCACCTTGGACTGAAGGAAATGGAATATCCAATTGTTTCTCCAGGTCTTTGGCTGTCTTTCTACAGAAGCCAAGGTTCTGATCTATAAGGCTAATGTTTTCACATGCTATGTAAAATTTCTCCTCCATTTCTAAGAACTAAATTCCCTCCTCCATTGATTTTCTGCAAAACTGCATTTTATCTTCTGATTTAGCCCAGGCAATGTCTGGAAGCAGGGGAAGCTTTTGAGTCTCACTTCCAAACTGTGCATTTTCTCACTGCACAGAAAGGCGCCTGCTTTGTTTGGGGACTTACGCTTGCTCTTTCTTTCATTTAAGTTTATTTAAGGAGACACTTAAGTTAACAGCATCAGTGAGCTTCTTCAAACTGACCTCTGACTGACACTCTTGGCTTCCATTTTTGATACCCTTTTTGTCCAGGGCCAACTTGTCATCATTGTGTAATCTTCTCTAAAGCGAGCAGGTAAGTTTATCACCTTAATCTTATAGCTCACCTCCTATTCCCTTTGTTTGTCAATGTTTTCTATAATTTTTTCCCTGTTACTTCAATTTTTGTACTGTTTTTCTTTTCAGCATCTTTTTTGGGCAAGGAGCTAAGCCACTTCAAAAACCTAGCTGAAGCTGAACATTTTCATCAAAGTTATTAACCATTTCTTCCTGATCCTGTTCAGTAAGTTTTCTTCTGAAATGACTTTCAGATATTTTAGGCCTCAGTCATCTGAGGCTAGGGAGCTGGATGCCTCCTTTGAGTGACTGTGTCTGTCCTTCAAGACTAGCCATCATGTCCTGAAATGAGCTTTTTGGCAACTCTGTTTTTCCGTTCTTGATTGAGGAAGTCCACTGTACCCCACAGGGAAAAGGTAGACCTGTCTGCATCTCTACGAAGTACTACCAAATACAGATTTTGTACCTTCAGGGGACTGGCCTCCACCACAGGTGACCCGAGGGCTTCAAAGGTGTATATAGTGGGTCGAACCTTCTCACTGACTTTAAGTGACTTTCCAACTCAAGCAGCAAGTCTCATGGTTAGCTCATTTTTTCCTGCAAAGTACATTTTTTAAAAAAAATAAAAGCAGTCAAAGCAGCACATACAAAATTTCCAAGGGAAAACTCAAGTACACTTGAGTTTCATGTCTATAACTGAGACACCACCATTAGAACACTGCACAGCTACCACAAGCCTGGCTGGAAAGACGATTTTTGTGACTGTCAGCAGGGCATGTCCCCTGTGGCTCCAGTGGTCACTGCCTCTGGCCAGCACCCTGGGGGTTACAACGTCCCGCAGACAGCCCTGGAGTATTACACCTTGGAAAGAGTCCCGGACAACTAGGACAGACCATCAGGGGGGCTATGGGACAAGGAAGGAGGGCAACTTATAAACTAGTACTCTTTACCTCTGCTGTGGTCACTGCACAAGTAGAAAAGGTTACAGCAAACCGGGGAAAATGAACAAGTCTGAGCATAGCCAGAGATAACCAGTCCACAGGTTGGGACCCGCAGGTTAACCATGAGGATGCCATAATCAAACCTACAGAACTAAAAGTGAACTAAACTGGGCTTCCAGTTCTGTTTCTGTTTGTTCAATAACCTCACGACCCAAGACTTCAAAATCACAACCAACATGAGGAAAACAATGCAGATAATAAATTGTCTTCCTTCAGAGTATTCCAGTTGAGCCCAACTACCCTATGAGGTTGGCAATCCCGTGAGGGCGAAAATTCTATCAAGGCCATCATTCCATGAGGCTGTTACGTCTCTTTTAACAGATAAACCTACACTTGGACAGGTTATATGGCTTGGTCAAGGACACCAACTATTAAGGTGCAGGGCTGGATTTTGAATAAAAATCAACTGACTTGAAGCTTAGTGGTTTTAGAAATACTTCTATGTTGCTTCATAGGAACAACCTACTCACCCACCCTCTACTGTTAAAATAAAGAGATTGGTAAACGATGCCTATAGGCCATGAAACTCAAAAATTCTTCAGTCCCCTCATCATTCTTTTCACCTATTGAATACAATAGTGAAGTGTCTATTACATGTGTTATTCACCCATTTATTTGATGATCAGTAATGGAACAACCCCTATGTGACAAGTACTAGTGTTACAGAAATAGGCTGGTCAAGGAGACAAGCAAGTTAAAGGACCACCGCAACATCTGTGACAAGCGCTATTAGAGATGCTAGCACAAGCCCAGGGAGGTCACCCGGCAAGCGGGAGGTGGGGCTGGAGACAGACCAAGAGCACAGTGAGAATTACAATGAAGTGAGCTTCTTAACTCATTCTGTGAGGCCAATATTACCTTAATGCCAGTGCTATGAGCAGAGGACAGGATTTTCAAGGTAATGGGAACAGGACATTAAGGACAATCAAAAAAGTAAACCTGTGATTTTCAAAACTACAAATAGCTGTACAGTGGAAGCACTGGGCAAGACAACTGAAGTGACAGGGTATCACTGGAGCACACTGCCGTGGAGCACTTATAGTAAAAACTTGGCGAGGACTTTTGATTTTTGGTCCAATGTGTAAGGAGCTTGGAAGTCATCACTCTAGTCCTTGCATCGTAACAAGCAGAAACAACTGAAAAAGCGTGTTTTGAAATATGCCGAGAGCCCTCTCTGTTATTCAACAAGAGAAGTGCCCTCAGGAGAATCTATTTTACCAGAGCCTAACTACCTGGGGTTTTTACCAAAGCCTATTATACCTGGAGGAAGAGAAATACACAAATACAGCCCTTTCCAGCCTTTAATACGGGGGAAGGGAAATACTATTATCATGGGCATGTAGAATGCCTCCCTTTCTTCCACACCTCACCACCTCATCTACAGGGCTCTTGCGTAACGGCGAGGGATCACAACTAAAAGAATTACAAGTCTTAGACCCTCTTCAAGGACTCTCTAGGGACACCCCAAAACAATATGGGAAGATAGAAATAGGATATTAAAGGAAATTCAGCCTTTAATATCACAGCTACAGCAAAAAGTAAACCCAGTCTTATTTCTAGCCAGCTAAACATTAAACTTCACACCAACAGCCTATCTACCCTAGTTCCCTTAAGTTGATACAGCATGTTTGGCTTTTCACAAAAAATTACAACATGTGCTAAAAGTCAAGAAACACAGTCTAAAGGGACAAAACAAGTTATCAGAACCAGACTCAGTTGTGGCCGAGATGTAGAATTATAAGGCTGGGCATTGAAAACACCTATGATCAATATGCTAAGGGATATAATGGGAAAAGTGGACAATGTGCAAGACCAGAAAGATAATAGAACCAGGGAAATGAAGACTCTAAGAAAGAATTCAAAGCAAATGCTAAGAAGACACAAATTATTAATATAAAATGAAGGACCAGCCATCACTGCCAATCCCATGTACATTAAAAGGATAATGAAGGAATATTATCAACAACACTATTCTCACAACTTTGATAACATTAGAGGAAACTGACCTACTTCTTGAAAAATGCAGTCCACCAAGACTCACACAAGGAGAAACAGTTAAACTCCACAGGCCTAAACAAATTAGAAAAATTGAATCACTAATTAATAATTTTCCAAGGGTAAAGCACCATGCCCAGATGGGTTCACTGGTGAATCTGTCAAACATTTAAAGAAGAAATGATACCAATTCTCTACAGTCTGTTCCAGAAAATAGCAGAGGGAACTATTCTTAACTCATTCTGTGAGGCCAGTATTACCTTAAAACCCAAATCAGACAAGAAAGAAAAACTGCAGATCAATATTTCTCATGAACATAGATACTAAAATCTTTAGCACAACATTAGCAAATCAAATCCAACAATGTATAAAAAGAATAAATAAAAAGATGTGCATACATGTCTAAAATTGTTATGAAATTCCATTTTCCATTATAAAGTATGCCTCTTAAGATCAACAAATGACTTAAGTAGAAAATATAGTGTGGCTTTACATAATGAGAATTTTTATTTCTACATGTGAATTTGAAATACGTTGAGTCATTTGAAACGAATGACTCAATTTTGCCTATTATTATACCAGAAGTCTTGATTGTTCATGTTTATTGATATAGTTGAAATCGTCAAATCATCTTATAATTAATGTTTCATCTTTAACTTTCAGAAAGAGACATGTGCGTCCTGAATTGGGGGGGGGTTGCTAATCTAGGACTAATTTTCTTGTCAAGAACAATTAGTGAAGCTGGAAAAAGAGAAATAAAACCTTATTTTTGAAGGCATCAGAGAGTTACCAAGACTAGTAAGTACTTGAGGAAATAGTTAAGTGGTAAGAAGAACTTTTCTGCTTCCCCCACATATGCTGTAATTTCTTTTGAACTGTTAAACATCACTAATAAGACTGTTTATTTGCTTTATTCTATAGCATATCTTCAAGAGTTCAAAACTATTACAACACGATCTTCTTTATATTTCTAGAAATAGTTTCCAAATTTTCTACACTTGTGTTCTTAAATGTAAGTGTAGATAAGAGTCTCAAGAAATCTAAAACCTGGCCATAGCAAATCCATTGCAAATACACATCCAAACAAGAGAAATTTTAAATTGATACAGTTGGTATATAATCTTTTCTACATATTGGCCTCCCATAAAACAAAAAAACATCTAATCAGAGACAAAGTTTCACAGTGAGACAAATTAGAAATTTGGGCAAATAAATTGTAATCATGTCCAAACCTTCTGTGACTGCAAGCTTGTGTATCTGCTCACTGGTTTCATATGGAACTGCTCGGCAGTGAAGAAGCAGACAGGATTAACTTGCTGTCAAACAAGGAATGAAAACTAATCCTTGTTGACAACGTATATCTGCTGTGAATGAAGCGATGACACTTTCTTCTAAACACTCCATTTTCCAAATGTTCCTTACCAAAATCCTGTATTTCCCAAGGAAAAAAATTTCATATAGGCAATTGTTCAGTAAGTAACGTTTTAAAGAGTTTAATAAAGACACAGAGATGGGGTGCCTCAATTTATATATGATCTGCTTGTATACTTATGGTATATTGATTTTTTCTCCTAGTGAAAAAAATGTAGGTGGAGAAATTTAAGATATGCACATCTATATCTTTTATAGGAGATGCTTTTTTCCCTAAATTTTAGAAGGGTATCACAGTAGTTCCCCTTTATCTGAGGGAGTTATGTTCCAAGACCCACAGTGGATGCCTGAAAGTGAGAACAATACCAAATCCTATATATATATATATATATATATACATACACACATACACTGTGTTTTTGCCTATACAGACATATATATGGTAAAGTTTAGTTTATAAATTAGGCACAGTAAGAGATTCACAGCAATAATTACCAATAGGACAATTGTAATAATCTACTGTGGTAAAAGTTATGTGAATGTGGTCTCTCTCTCTCGAACTATCTTATTGTACAAATTTAATGCCTTTTCCGTCTCAGCTAAGCATTTATGCCCTGTGGCTGTACCTCTGCAGTTTGAGGTGGGACAGCAAAACTAACATGAATTTCTCTTTCCTTCAGCACAATGCCACAGGTAGCAGATTCATTTTTACTGTACATCTTAGCAACCCCAGCATATGATTCTTTTTCTTATTAAGTCGAGAATTTTCACCTTTTGACTTAAAGGAAGCACTTTCTGGCTTCTCTTTGGCACAGCCAAATCGCCAGCATCACTATTCTCGTGCAGTGGAGACATTAAGTAAAATAAGGGTCGGCTGAACACAGGCACTGCTATAGCAGGACAGTAGATCTGATGATCTACCACGTGACTAATGGGCAGGATACACTGGACAAAAGGATGACTCACATCTTGGGTGGGAAGGTGTGAGATTTCATCACACTACTCAGAACAATATGCAATTTAAAACTTATGAGTTATTTACTTCTAGAATTTTCCATTTAATATTTTTAGAATTCTGCTGAGTATGAGCTAACTGAAACCACGGAAAATGCGACCTCAGATAAGGGGAGACCACTGTACTCTAAAGTAATGTACCTTTCTAAGTATGTCTTATGACATGATGTAACTCAATTTGATATGTCACAGCAACAGTAGTTTAGGCTGAGGGTATCTGGAAAAGAAACATTCTTGTCCAAAAGACTGGCAAGTCAAGAATATTGATAATATTTACAGACTTTGCAAGATTTGGGGGATTTTTTTCATCTCAAGTTTGTAATAAAAGTCAGTCATTTTGCTATATTAGCTTTTCATAAATAAATGATTTATCCTGTTTATTGTTTGGGAGGTAGTATCTTTAGAGAAGGTCAACACCGACTTTTAGAATAATTACATGTGTTTCAAGATATTCTCCAGGGTATGTAAGTGCTACGATTATACAAATGGTTGCTCTTCAGTTGAGGCCTCCCATCCAAACTGAAGGCTTATCATTTTATTATGTACACTTTAGACATTTATCTGCACAGTGAAACATACAGAAATAAAGAGTTAGCCATGGAAACTCTTCCTGACAAATAAGGTCCATGATTTGGCTGACAAGTTCAAGTTTGTAACAGAGTAATAACCAGTTTGTAGAACAGAATAAACTGGAATGGACTTGAACAAATATTTAGTTGAACAGTTTCTTCATTTTACAGACTCCTGGGGCCAGAGAAATTGACACTTGTCCAAATTCTCAATGTTAGTGCAAGAAAATATCAAAGCTGAATCTGGATTCCCATGTATCTGTATTCTGTGCACCATACATAGTCCTTCAAGCATGTCAGTGTCCTCTCTACCAGGGAGCAAAGAGGCCAGTGACCGTGAAGAAGAGAACTGGCCCCAGGCATCCACCGACAGTTTCACTTTCAGCATAAACAATGTATATTTGAAAAAGGAACTAAAGTCATCATAAAAAAAGGCCTGAACTTGGAGTCAAAGTCTAAAGCTAGTTCACAGGCACTTCTTACTCCGTTGTTGGCCCCAAACAAGTCACTTTACAACCCTGAGTCTGTTTCTTTTCCCACTTACTTTCCTTCATAAGGGTGTAAGAGTTAAATAAGATACTCTCTTTGAAAGCTCCCTGAAATACATAGAGCACTGACAAGTGTAAGGCATTCAGGAATTGTATTAAGCATTCCTAAGACTGGATATGACTTTGCATATGATTTGGCAAGTGTGGACCCAAGAAGCAAGCCTAGCAATTTATCTCAATTTCCAATGTGTAAAATATGTATAAATTAGATTTATCTTACGATATTTTATTTAATATTTTGTATTCTAAAGAGAGTGTTATTTTCTCTCTTAATCTCCTTCAAGCTTCTCACGGGGACTTGCACTTAGCAGGCTTACGAAAATATTTTGTTTATGTTGTGTAACACGTATTAATTATATATTCACATATAGAAAAGTTGAACGTTGTTTTAGATTTATTTGATAGAATTACTCCAGTAGAAAAAGGAAACTATGAAGCATGAAGAAGGAAATGAAAATACGGGGAGTTCCTTTTAGACTCTCAAAGGAAATAACTTTAGGCACTATACAGGTATTAAAGTGTATTTGTATTTATTATCTGTGCATATCATAATACCATCCAAAACCCAAAGTGTCTATATTTTAATTGTTGTGTTTGGCCTCCTAAAAATAAGGTATCTATGAAACTTAAACACATAAAAACATGTTAATAATAATAATAAAGATATTTCGATTGTATCAGAGAGCATGGACAGTAATATTAATAAAGGGTAGAAAAGTACTATGAAGCTTCAGCTCAAAACACACTGCTCAAATTAAAAACTAACTGTTTGATTTTAACGTGTTTGTCAGTAATAAATTATTCAGTTAATTTGCTTCTGGAGTAAAGGAGCATATTTGTATTCAACAAATACTTAGTAATCAGCTCTAGGCCCCCAGATATCAATATGATTTGGGTCCTTTCTTGGGAAATGCGTCAAGCTATAAATTTGTTTCACTCTGTGCAATACATTGCGAGAAGGTTGATTGTTTTAAGAAAAAATTATGGAAACTTTTATACATTTCCATTTTTATTAACAAAATATTAAGCAATCATATCATAGAATAAGTAATACTAAAAATCTAAAAAAAGCCTGAATTACGCTATGCATTATATTCCCATGTAGCAATGTGCTCATTTTAGGTAAGGGCAGAGAAGGAGAACACCTGACAGGTGAACTTACAAGTATTGAATAGTGCTCACTAATTTATATGGACACCTTTGCGGAGAACTTTGGGGGGGAAATCATTTTTAATCAAATCCATAAGTGACATTAGGATATACACAGATAGATTTGGTAGATTTGGAAAACAAATGGAAACCAAACTGTAGGAAACCAATGAGATATTTAACAGATTTCACCATAATGGAAAATGTCTGGCATAGAAAGACCAGTTTAGCATCAGGATATATGTTTTAGACCAGGATTGGTGGTGCTGAGAACCAGAATCAGACCAACTCAGCAATTTAGTGGGTATAAAGATGCTTGGGGAAAATTATTCATTTGAATTGAAAGAATCGTCCTAATAAACTCTATAACATGAAAAAAAATTGTGTGTGTATTTTAGGAGGAGGGATTATAAAATCTCAGTCATTTAGTAGCCCACAAATTTTAAGATTACTAGGAGATAAACTCTATAAACATAAATTTAAAATAATTGTGGCAATTTAAAACTTTTTGTAAGAAATGTTTTCTTTTATGGATTAAAAGGACAGAATAAAAATGTATTATTTTCAATAGAAATATTTCCTAATATATTAAAATTATTTGTAGAGATCATAAAAGAAGAGAGCTCAGCAAGAAACCTAAATGAATTTATTGTGTTAGGGATGATAGTATATATATTGTTCCTGAGGTTTGACAATCTGAAGCATTTTTTTTTTCCTTTTCCCTCTTTCCCCGTTCTAGTCTCCTCCCACTCCATTACTGCACATCCTTTCCTAACATTCAAAACTTCCTTATTCATCTCAAGAATTTCTAGTTGAACCATAACATTACTGGTAGCCTTCAGGGTTTCCCCTAAGGGAAACTAGATAAACTGCACAGAGTCTTTGTAGGGAATAACACAATCTTCTCTTGCTTGGCAGAGGAAGCAAATTAAAGAAAAAGTAAGTGAATACACATGATTACTGAGAAACTAGTTGGACACAAATATCTGTCATTTTCTTACAAAATGGTTGAGTGGAACGAACATGGTTCAAAGACTTGCGTATTAACAAATCACTTAGTCACTGACCACTGAGACAGATATCTCAACTGAAAATAACACAAAAGGAGAAAAACACCTCCCACTATACTACTAGGAAAAATTTAGAGATACTTATGTTCTAAAATTATTTCTCTTTAAGATTAAAAGGATTAAAACTTACACATTTACTATGTATATCTGATGTAGTAATTTATGGAATGGAGACATATTAAGATAAAGTAGAAAATACGTACTCTTTTGGCCATATTAATGAATTAGGAGATCTGATATGAAACAGGTAGTTTATAACCCACCATGAAAAATGGGAAGCCCTTAAACTGCATATTAGATGATCTCATGTAAGTTTCCAAAATATAAGTATATATATGTATGAAAAAACAATCTATATACCACACAGTAATCTCTGGCACTTGAAATTACAAGACATTAAGGAATAGTACACAAAAGTGCAAATAGGAAAAAAAAAAACAGAACACTGCATGCCCTTTTACTGCCATTGTTTACCGTTTCTAAGAAGGATCGTAGATCCCCAGAGAATGTATCTGTTTTTTATTTTTCTATTTACTATTTAATTGTAGCCCACAAACTGTGATCTCCCGTATTAACTTACCCATTTCTGTCTGGTAGACCAAACTAGCCAAACAGTTACGTGTGTACTGCCCTGTAGGACATTACCCAGGATTGCACCTAATTAACAAGATTATCCTTACAGCAGCATTCTTCTCCTCTTCTTCCTGCTCCTCCTTCGCCTTCTTCTCTGCCTATAAACTATAATCTGCTCTTGAAATAAGCTTTACTGCTTCCATTTGAGTGATTTCCTCACTAATGGATGTTAAATCTTTGGCATTTTATTGGCGTGTGGGTGGATCCTTAGTTATTTCCAAGTGCCAATACGCCAACTGTACTTTAACCTACCTCCCTCTCCCTCTCTCCCTTCTTCGCTCCTGCTCCTGCTCTCCCCTGATTCTGCTTTTGTTTTGCTTCAAATACTTGATCAAGTGTGGTTCTGATTCTGGTCTGTGTATGGCCCAAGAACTAATTCCTCACTGGGTGGCAGCAATGATTAGGATTCTGATTTTAAGACTGGAACACTTGAAAATCTTTATTGAGATGATGGGCAATCTTTTTTTTTTTTCTTTCGGTCAGGTGAGAGATGATAGAATTCTTGTTATTTAGTTCTTTCTTTGTTTCTGTTATTTTCTATTTGTGAGCTTATCTCAATGTAGAAAACATTTCTTGCCCACTAGAAAGGAGAACAGCCCTTTGAGTGATTTTTTTGTTCTTTTTTTGTGTTTATTTTTAACTTGTGACTGAGGTTGGAGAAAGGAACCTGCATGTTCTCTATATATCTATGTTTGTAATTAGCAAACACCTGTACCTCTTGATGTGAGTTTGAAATCTTTTCTTCCTTCATAGTATATCAATATATTGAACTATAAAATCTCCTAAGTTGAAGGGGCTTTGTTTAATTAATTTATACAGACTAACACAGGTCACATAAATATCAGGCAACCCATGAATTAGGGAACCTAGGGGAATAAAACAACTGGACATCTGAAACTTTAAATATGCTAGTGTTTTAGGAATTGGTAAGTATTCATTACTAATTAAGAATTAACAAATATTCAGTATCATTTTGATATGTAAGCTTAATATAATATCCAATATCCTTACTTAACTTAAGGAGTCAGACTAATGTTAAATCAAATAATTTAAAAAATAATAGTTAGATACCTAGTGAAATATCAAATAAAACTGAATACTGTGTGTGTGTGTGTGTGTGGATATATATATATCTTTATTTGTTACTTTGATATGTTACAGAGTGGCTATACTTGGGGGTCAAGTTAATGAACATGTCTGTTTAGTCCCTTAAGAATGAATAAAAGGGACGTGGGTATCAGCAGGTAGTCATTATTTCACTCAATATTCTTTGCTGTCTGTCAACATCCCTGGCACTGACTGTCATTTATCAATCACTACTTTCCAGTTTCCTCCTTGCAGTAGAACTTACACTGACTGAAAGTTATAATTAGAATTGATGTTTGAGATTAGACCAGGAATGTTAATGGCATGGAAAAATGACTCTGTAGGTACGCCGTAAGTTCTTCATTTTAAGAAAAAAAAGAGAAGTTTGTCCTCAAGTAATTTTGTCAGGTCATTTCACAGTATATAAAAGTCAAGTATCAACAAAATATTAGCAAACAGAATCCAACAGCACACAAAAAAGATCATACACCATGATCAAGCTGGATTCATCCCAGGGACACAAGGATGGTTCAACATACGCACATCAACCCATGTGATAGACCACATCAACAAAAGAAAGGACAAAGATCACATGATCATCTTAACAGATGTAGAAAAAGCATTTGATAAAATGCAACACCCATTTATGATAAAAACTCTTACCAAAGTAGGTAGAGGAAACATATCTCAGCATAATAAAAGCTCTCTATGACAAACCCACAGCCAACAGAATATTCAACAGCGGAAAACTGAAAGCCTTCCCACTAAAATCTGGAACAAGACAAGGATGCCCACTCTCACCACTTCTATTCAACACAGTCTTAGATGTCCTGACCACAGCAATCAGGCGAGACAAAGAAATAAAAGGGATCCAAACTGGAAGAGAAGAGGTAAAAGTGTCACTATATGTGGATGACATGATATTATATATCCACACAAAAACTACCGGAGCTGATAAAAGTCAAGTAAATGGAAACACTTTAGTGTGTAGAGCAAGTTTTAAAAGATTTGAGAGAAGCTGATTTTATTTACCTTAGAAATAAGCAGCCTGCGAACAATAAAACTGGAAAACAAAGAAACATGTTAAAAAGTTGGCATAATTTTAGTATGATGGTCTTATTAATAATATAGTTTAAAATGAGTTTGTGTACTTTCTGTTGCCACATATTAATGCAAAACTGAATTTTGTTATCAATTAATGTGATAATTGAAGTATGAAGTCATTTCTTAATAAGGGATATTAAAATGGTATGCCCAAACAGCTTGTTTTCCTGCCTCACCAGAATAAATTAATAATTTTCTGGTTTTTGTTTTGATTTTATCATGTCTTGGAGATTTATACAAGACATTACTCATATCTGAGGAGCTGAGGTTCCTTCACTCACGTTTATTTAAAATATTATATTGTCACATTGATTAACTGTTCTTAAGCATCCAAGTGCTTATTTTAATCAATCCTTGCTAAATCTTTTCTATCTTGCTTTCCTCTAAATCAGACTCTAAATTTAGTGGGAAAAAATGCTTGTCTCTTAAATCTAAAACAAAAGTTTAGCATTCTCAGAGAGTTTTTAGGAATAAAAAAGGCTTTTTTTCCCATCTTAATCAAAAGAGAAATAGAAAAATTAGATCCATTTGATATGCTCCATATTTCTTGGCTAGCTTAACACTATTATTAAAAAATGCATGGAAAGAGATTTCAAACTAAATGATGACTTTATACAAGTAAATTGTGAATTATATAAATATTTCAGAGATTCTACAATTTACAAAATGGATTTGAAGACCCTAAAGATTTGTCAATGTCCTCGTTGTCTTTAATATATTCCCAGAAGCAACACTGATAAAATTCCTATGAAAGAGTTATTCATTGTACCCAGTAAAAACTTGACTTCTCTCCACATTGACATCATTGGGTCTGTAATAAATTAAGCACAGGATTTCAGTCTCATCTACAGATGTTTTCTGCTTTGATGTCATGCTTTCCTGAAGGCTCTGTAATAGAACATAGAGCAAATGTTTGTCTTCAACAAAGAACGGTATGCTCAGTCTCCTGGAAAGCAATAAGGCAGGTATTTTTAACTACTGATGCTTCAAGGAAAAGCCTTACAGTTGAAGGTGCTGGAGCTTAAAGCTGCCATCATTCAGACAAGTGTCAGACTGTACCAGGAGACTCAATCTACACATCAGGAAACCTACACTATCAAGGCCTTTTTTTTTTTAAACCCAGGAGCAGAAAACTTTATAAATATGAAAGCTGACCTAAGACTCAGTAAAAGAATTAATCTCATTGGGCCGAATGAACTAAGAAGGGAAATTTACTTGTGGTTATCTGTTTGCAGTATTATAGATTTAGTTTCACTGTTGTATTTTCTGATGGGTATGGTATATAAGTAAGCCCATTCTCTTCCTCTTAATCTCTATCTATCTTCAATTTACTAGACTCTTTGATTCCTCATACTTCAGAAAGAAACATTTCTGAGTGTCTGTGCTTTTCATGAAAATATACTTATTTGCAGAGGTTAAATAAAATTCTCTTATCCTTTAACTAAGATATAACTGTAGACATCACCAGTGAATCCAAGATCATAGCTAGAATGTCATATTGAGGACACTGCTCATTTAATCAGAGTACACCAAGCCCACACTTCAGGAACAAGTTCCCACGTGGAGCTGGGGCTCACAGAGGCCTCTCAGGTGAACTGGCTCACTTACCTGCTACACACTTCTAGCCTCACCAGTAAGGAGGCTCCTTCCTCACAGACTACAGACCTTAACAGGTTTTACATACCACAGAGAAAGTAGAATCCCCCCCAAACTGACAGGAGAGACTTTCCTGGTCTTGGTTTCCTGGCCTTGGTATAAAAGAACAAATTATGTGAAAGCTTGTGAAAATCCAATCTGAGCTCCTTTATGAAAATTTCTAGACAGATTCAATTCTCCAGTAGGTGCTCAGTAATTACTCTACTGTGCCAAACTGTGTGCTCAAGGAGACACATTGTTAACGAATACCTCTTACTGTAACTGTATAAATAAGCAGTCTAACCATGCGGTCAAACTTCATGATCAAGAGTATTCTTTAGAGATTACTTAGCAAAATGGGGGAACCGTTAAGAAAAACTATTCAAAATTTGGGAAAAAGGCAAAAGAAAGTGCATGATGTTCTTTCAAAGACATACTGAAGCACTGCTTTCATAGGTTCAGTCAAGAGTTATTAAATTCTCCAGAAGAATGTACCTGATTTCGACACTGCAATTTATTACTTAAGCTGAGCTCAAAAAACTATGACGTGACACGGTAACTACTAGATTTCTGTCTGGGAGAAAAGATACACCCAATTGTGATTCTGTTGCCTGTAAAAACATAAACAAGTTTTATATCTAAACTAGAAACCTTCTAACATTCTTTTTTAAAAAATGCTTATATAAATAGTCAGTTGCACTGGTAACTAACATTTAACATCCTACTGGTTCCTTCATTAATGAGTTAAATTTTTTTGACATGTTTATTCTATGTAAAAGTCAACTTTTCGTATTTTTGAAAAATATGCTTTGAGAAGGTAAATTTGACATTCTAATTTCTGGGGTTTTTTTTAATGTTTACACTGACTGTACATAGCGTCGTTATCAGAAAAAAGTTACAAAAAATTAAAATAGATTATTTTGTATCTGGTACAGCAAAGCTATTTTGCGGAGGAGGAGGGAGGGTGCTATATTAAATTATCTCTTGCTGTAATATTTTAAGACAAGTAAATTCAATTTTTTGTTCTTTCGTATCCAGAAACGGTCACAGCTATTTGGAATTGAGCACCAAGTCCACTTGAAATATATGTGAAATACCTAAGATAGAGATTCAAGATGTAGTGGTAGTACGCAATCTCTCAGATACGCTCAAGGGCACTGCTGCTCTCTTGCATTGATCAGAAGTATTTTTATCCTCCCGGACACTATGAGTCATGCCTACTTACTAAGTCATGTCAACTGCGTCTGACAAAGAGTGGTGATCTGTGAGTGAGTGATGGAGAACAGACAGACCAATCCCATATCCTAAAGTCTGCTGAAAATAGAAACTCACCTTGCTCACCTTTCCTGTCCACTTTCTGAATAATCCCTTGAAGGAAAGGGCTGTATGCCTTTGTCCTACAAAATACATTACAACGAAGTCCAGTTGCATCAAAGCAATAAAAAGTTTCCCAGAAAAAAATTTGCAGACTATTTTTCTGTTATTTTGGGTGAAGCAGGAAACTCTGAATAAAAATAGATTTATCAGAATTTTACTTCAAGTACTGGATTCACTAAATGGAAAAAGAAAACATCTTTTTCTGCATTCCTGTTGGGTTTATGAGTATCAGACTGAGGAAACTTTTAAAATATGTGTCTGTAGCAATGAAAGTTGTCAGCTAAAATAGAGAGAATCCAATTTGTAGACTAGCGGACTGTATGTCGAGTTGCTTTCTGGCTTTGAGGAGTTTCTAAATTTTTTCTAGTGATTTTTTTTTCCTTGCCCTCATTTGCATTTTGCACAAATTCTATCAACCACTAGAAAAATTTTAAGGATTTACAAAAACAGTAGTTGTAGGCCTAGCAGTCTTTTATGGAAGGGTCTTTATATAACATTTAAAAGTTTGAGGAAAAACGCAAGACAATTGTCTATGCCACCTTCAAAGGATGGTCTAAGGAAAGAAAAGTAGGCTGTGTTGCACAATGAGTGCATGACATGTTGGTGCTATTTTTGAAACTGTAAGTTTGCTCTAATAATTCAAAGATGTTGGCGTCATCCAGATGCTGAACTTATTCCTAAAGGGCTACAAGGTTTTGGAATATATATTCCGACGCAGAAATTCTTGTTTGGAACTTCAGAGAAGAAAGCTATTAAACTGTAAGAAGAGTAATATAAAAAAAGAGTAATATAAATATGCTGATTCATTAGCCAAGCGAATTTTAAAAACCACCTGTATTCATTCTGACAGAATTACCAGAATGAAATGTCCAAAAACATTTCAGGTGTGAAAACATGAAGAGTAGAATAGTCATTTGGACATTTATACATTTGCTCTTTTAAAAAAATCTTCCTCTTAAACGTTTTTTCAGTTTTTTTTTTTCTGGGGGTGGAGGAGAATTAGGTTTATTTACTTATTTTTTTTTATTTTAATGGAGGTACAGGGGATTGAACCCAGGACCTTGGGCATGCTAGGCATCTGCTCTACCACTGAACTAGACTCTACCTCTCAGCAGGCCAAATATCACAGATACTCTTCTAACACTGAGATTAGGGAACATTCCACCCCAAAAGGATCAAGCACAGATGAACTGACCAGAGGCCCAGTCGCATCCTCCTATAAAACAGAGGGTAACAAGCGCCCTAGCCCACTCCAGAGGGAGCCCCCCAGTCAGAACTCCCTCACTCTTTTTGCATCATATTTCTCTGTTGGTTACATAATGAACTGTAGATACTTCTGTTCCTTCACTTCCCTCTGTCCTCTCGATGACTGCTGGCTCCACTGAGCCATTTGACTTGAATGGATTTGGCAATAAATATGCCATATATTTTCTGCAATCCATTTCCTTTCAGCTGGGCTTTATATTTTCTGAAATAAAACTCCAAGGGGGAAAAATGTGTCTCATGTGACTAAATTTAGCTGATTCTTATACATGAGTATGTGTATGTGTGTATATATGAAGAGAATTTTCTTTGGAAAGAGTACTTCAATTTAGAGAAGTAGCCGGCTGTTAGACAATCCTAAAATACATCTTATGTCTCCACTTTTTATGAGTTTATCTTATTCACCTAGGCGAATTCAAGGTCTTGGAGGAAAAAATATGTTTCTAATGCATCAGAGAACTTATTTGGCCTTGGGTTTAAAATTTCCAATTCAAGCAATAGAGAAAAAAATAAATAAAAAAGATGTCCTCTAAGGAATGGACTGAAACTGAAAAATAAACATTTACTTAAACCACTATGTCATAAAAAAAGAAGTCAATAAAGAAGAAAGTAATGTTATGCAATTATTTTAACACTATCTGCAAGAAATCTTAGGCTGTTTTGGAAGACTAGAAATTTTAAAGTTGTAAAATCTAAACAATATTGGTATTACTACCTCCCTATTCTGCTTTATTCTCACTCCTATTTATACTACTATTTAATGATTTTTTAAAAAATAAGGATTGTTCTAGAGGCATACTTTAAAAAATTTAGTACTTGAATGTATCTAATAACAACTCCAGTTGGCTTTTTCCACAATTTTCCAATTTATTCTCTCAAGGGGAAAGTAGTTATATGTGAATGGGTATAAGAAGTTAAAAATCTTTAGATCAATGTCTTTGCTTGGGGGAAATTTAACATCCTTGTATTTTAATCCTGCATGCTTGTTGCAAATCATAATTATAAATGCTCTCAAACTCATACCAGTAATTAAATACTCTCCAAGCCTGAAATATTCACCTCTTATTCTCTAATAAATCACTATTTTGATTATATGTATGCATGTGTGTTATACATCACACACACACACATATATATATATATGCATTCTCCAAAAAGTGACAGAATTGTTAATTTGTCTACTAAAAAATGTGAGAGGAGACAATTACAGTAACTTGCTTATCCTTTGGGGAAAATGAATTTAAGATATGAGATAATTTGCTCAAAGTACTGACATTTGGAAATTAGTTGGTGACATTACTGATTCGAGTACCTACAATCAGCTAATTTGGGATATATCTGAACTTTTAACCATTTGGTAAAAAAACTACTCAGTATACTAATGACTCTTCCTGGGAAAAACAGTCTGATAATTCAGATAATTTAGAATCCATGATAAAAAAAAACTTTTCTTTTAGATATTGGAAAAAATATGTTTTTTCTTGACTATATCAAGGGATAAAATTAGCTCTTTAAGAAAATAAATAGGGAATGATAGATACATAAATACAATTTTCAGAGCTCCTCTTTTAATCAAATTATCATCACCATTTTAAAATTTGGCAAAAGACACTACAATCCAGAGAGTGAAGAAAACATTTTCACTATGTGTACATGTATATATATAAACACAGACACACACACACACACACACACATACATACATATATATATCTAACAAAGAAATGATATTCAACATAGTTTATTGTAAGAGAAAGAGAAAACTAAATAGATGAGTATGCAAAAGACTTAAACAGGCATTTGCAAAAGATGCTAAATATTTAAAAAGCCAATAAATATCTGAAAAGATATTCAACTTATTCATTGTTACTTATAAATCTCTAGAGTGACTAAAATGGAATATCCTTACAAAATGATACTACATAGTAATAGGAATGAATGACTTGCAGCTACATGCAACAACATGGATAAATTTCACAAGTAAAATGTTGAAACAAAGCAGGAACAAAAATGTACATTAAGTATGATTTCATTTGTATTATTAGCCAAAAAAAAAAGGCAGAACTAATCTAAACTCTTAGAAGTCAAGGTATCAGTTATTATTATGGGGGTATCAAGTATAAAGAGGTACCCAAGAAAGGTTCTTGGTGTCTTGATAATGCCCTGTCTCTTGACCCAAGTGCTAGTCCCACTATTCTGTTCAATTCTGTGAATATTCATTGAGTTTGACATTTGAGATACATTCTTTGCTGATGTATTATACTTGACGAAAGTGTAAAAAGTAAAAGCTTATCTTCTGAACACTTACATGAGAATAAAGAAAGAAAATACTGTGGAGAGAATTATATTTTTAAAAATAATATATAAACAAATCTGTTTGTAATTCTTACTATTTCATAAATATATGTATGACAAACTTCTTTGAACCACAGATTTCTTTCCAGATAATTATAATTCATAATTAAAATAAAAATCAGACTTTTATTGTACCTATATTTGGTTTCCCGTACAAAATATATTAATGTGTAATATAGCAATTAGCAGTATATCAACATAAAAAAAATGAAGGATTCAGGGCGGTAGGTTCCATTCTATCCCCTTCAGTTCCCTTACATGGCCTCCAGTTAAAAACATGGATCATGGTGGACGATGGTGCAAAGGGGTCCAGTGTTATCAAAATGGTGATCTTAATTAAAACTGCTGTGCCCATTATGGAATGACTCAGATTTGCATAGTCTTCTGGAACTAAGTATGCAGCTATCGACTGGCAAAAATTCTCTTCTTGAGCTCCATGATGGGGAGGCCAAAAGCAGTTTGCTTTTCTATGTTAAGGCCAGCTGTACAATGTAGACCTCAGGTTCAGGTTAGTTCTCTTCTATCATAATATATCCACACACTTTGATATTCCTCGGTACTCCATGCACCATCACACATGACGTTCTTACATGTGGTCTGAAGAGTCTCACAATCTACTACCAGCACCACCATATTGATCCTGATGAGCAGAATCCTGCAAGGACCCCTAGATGCCCTGGTAATTCCCTGTCAGAATATAGAAGATACTTCTTGGAGCTGGCTTACAATGGCTTGGGGGAGCCACATGTGTATATCTTTTCCCAAGTACATATTTTTGGATGCCCCTTTGATAATTTGAAATCAGCCACGGTGGCAGTATTTCCAGGAAAGAATTTACAAAGCTAAAACCCAGCACTATTTTTTTTTTTTTCCTAGAGAACTGACTGTTAAATATTTACCAGCATACTACTGGAGAAATTCTATAGACACTGAGGGGTTTACAGCTTTGGTGAAAGTTGGGGGTTGGAATGACAATGGTCTGTGATGATAGGGAGTATCTAAGATAAAGAGCAAGTTTTTGTACATTGGACTCCCTGCCACTGAAAACTAAGCACAGCAGTCTGGGGCCTCTCTGAGATTTTAGAAAGGAGCACTTGAGAACAATGTCCTGCCTCACTTATCGAAAGTTGTGGAAGGTTGCTAGCTGTGGGTAGATCCCAGTGCAAAAGAGGATTCTGAAGAAAATCCAAACTATATGTGAAGTTCCCCTGCCAACAGTACTATATTGTCCAGAACATTTGACAAGGCTGGAGTTTTCCTGGGTGAGGAGTCTCTGGTAAGCCTCAGCAGGGGAACTACAACACAGAACCTTAGGAATCTGTACCAAAACAGGTCCAGCATGATGGAGAAAAGATTCTTTGGGGGGGGGGGGCGGAAATATATATATATCAGTATGCTGTTGAGTTTTTCTAGACAGATATAATTTGATCATGGAAAAACAAGTATGAGTCGAAACTGCCACCCATAAGCTGCATGTTACTGAGTTATTAAGTTATGAGATCATGGGTATTTCAGAAAATCATCATGCAATGGAAATCATCTAATCAGGACAGAACTCAACAAGGACCAAAAAGTATGAGTAAATTACATGAACATCCACTGTTTCACAAAGAGGCACATCCATTAACTCAGCTAAACAAGACAGTTCTAAGTAAGCTATGCAATACTGCCTTTCAGAAAAGTCAGGAAAACATGGAAAGGGTAGTTTAACTTAGTTGCATCTCTTCCCCTCCCCAGCCCCTCCCCACTACCCTTGATGGTCAAACTTCACAACATGGGAAGTTAATGTCCCTGATTATCCCTGACTTTCAGTTGTATTAGCTGGTCCTTGGACAACTACTGGGGAAGTCCATTTCTTGCCATGTGGCATAGGACTTCTTGGGAAGTAGTGGGAGGGTCATGAGACTCTGGGTTTCAGCCTCAGGTGGGCAGAAGAGCATGGTCAAGTGGGGTGCTTGCCATGGTACCAGCTGGCGAAATAGGCAGTTAAAAGACCAGGAGGCATGTAAGGGTGAAGGAATCTGACAACCACCATCTTGAGAAATGTCCAGCTTACATCCATAATAAAAACTGACAGTTTCACAACGGACTAAATTTAAACACTAAATTACATTTTGCTTACTTGAAACAAAATAATAATGTTAAGCACTTACTATATGCCAGGTACTTTTCTAAGTGATTTACATATATTAAATCATTTAATCCTCATCAAACTTTATGAGATAAATATTATGACCTAGAAAGTTTTAGAATAAAAGGAGAGAAAAAGCTGCATAAGAAAATCATGAAAAATAAAGATGGTGAATTATAACTATTAGCCAAAGTAGCACTCACAACAAAAAGGAATAAATGTGAAAAGAAGTCACACTAAAATATAAGCAAGTACGAACATCAAAGGCATAAGGACTAAAAACATGTGCCAACAATGAAGCAACCGCATTATATACCTAGTGAAAATGAGCCCTGATTCAGCCTATGTACCTGTAACCTCTAATAATCACCTAGCAGCAAACTAGAAAGAAAAATTACATTCTGTACAAATAACACCCCCTTTATAGTTTGACAACAGTGAGTGCAAAGGCTTTAAAACAACTTGAATAAAAAAGAAAAATAATTCACCACATAGCAGCCTATGATCTCTCACACTACGTTACTTCTTCCCCATCAATAGGCTTGTGGGAATGAAAGCAAATGATGAAAAACCACAGGGAAGACAGAGGAAGGAACCTAAGCTACTGATGTTCTACTTGCTTTTTTTTAAAAAGAATTTAAAAGGTTTATTTCTTCATTGTCATCGTTTTGGAGTGATGCATAGAGCAATGAGACTATCTGGCTTGGAAGGGTTGGTAGAATTCCTTTGTGAAACCACATGAACCTGATACTTCTGTGGTAGTTCCATAATAATTTTCTTGATTAGGAAATTGCACTGTTGAAGCTGTCTAACTCCACTAGAGTTAATTCTGTTAATCTGTATTTTCTTAGGAAATTATCCGTTTCAGTGAGGTTTTCAAATTTATTTGCATAGAAATCTGCAAAGTAGTCTCTTTAAATTTTTTATGTTTCAATGGTTCTCTCTCCTTGTTATCTTACTTGAAGTATTTATGCCTTCTGTTTTTTTCTTCATCAGTTTAGCTAATGGTTGGTTTGTTTTGCACTGAGAGTGAAAAAAGGCATGAAAGCTAACCGTTTGCTGATACCATATGCCTATTGTGAATAAAAAATACTGCAAACCATATCAGCAAACAGAGAATGCTGAAACCATCAAGTCATCAGCGGCTCCCGACACCCCCCAGGGAAGACAAGCCTGCAGCCCGGCCTCTGCAGCCATTCACAGTGGTGCACCCTGAGGGGACTCAGAATAAGAAAGGACTGGATACTGGCCCTAGAGAGCTAGATGCTAGTCAAAGGAATGAATTCAATGAGCCCAAATGCTTGCTTCCTCCCATACATAGAAAAGCACTAAATTCTTTAACTTGAGATGCCTGGTTTATCTTTAGATAACAAGTGATCTTTTAATGTTCCAACTCCCTAGTTTTTGTTGTAAAGCTCCTATGCATCCTAGCTCCTCCCCTACCTCTTCGGAGCAGTCCCTCAGGGCATCTGAGAGGCTGTCATCCTGGATCCAGTCCTCCCGCCAAACAAAACATAACTCTCAACTTTTAGGCTGTGCATTTATTTCAGTCGACACTATAAATGGCTAAAAAATTTATTGTACTTGCCTTATGATAATTTTTTCCTTCTTTAATCTAGAAATTCATGAACATCTATTAGGAAATCTACGAATATGATTCATCATTTACATGGTTCAAAGGAGGCCAAAAATCATGAACTAAAGAGATACCAAGTTTTGTAATAGAAATCACCATCCATTCCTGACTACAAAGCAAAACTCTTAGTAAAGTATCTGTGGAAGAATATTACTTAATATAATTTAAAATCAGATGATAAAATCAGGCTAAATGGTGAAAAACAGACATTTTTATTAATTCAAAAAACAGTGAAATGGCTGCTGCTAGGAGTACTTCTATTTACCTGAAAGCGTTAGCTAATATGGATTAGATAAAAAAATAAGAGCTAAACTATTTAATCACAAAGTAAATCAGTGATTCTAAAACTTTTTGTGTGTCGGTCTCCTTTGGGAATCTGATGATCATTATTTTCCCTGGGGAAAAATGCCATAGACTTCTCAAAGTTACAAAATTTTACATAAAACATATTTTTTTGAAATTCAGTTATTACTTACATGCAATACAGAAACAGTATTACAAAGACATATTTCTCCTAGTTTCTTTTTTTGTCAAAAAGTAGATTACCATTTCAGGAAAAAAAAAGGAACATAAATACAAGTTAGAGGACTTCTGGGCAAGATGGCAGAGTAGAAGGACGCTCGTAAGTCACCCTCTCCCACAAATACACCAAGACCCACATCTACAGACCCACTCAGCCAACCAGAGCACCTGCGGAACTCCGACAGAACATTGCCCTCTTCAAAAGATAAAGATGCCAAAAATCTGGTAGGAGAAAAGGAAAAAAGAAAGAACAAAAGGCAAAGCAGCGTGGGACAGGTCCCGCGGGGAGGGAGCGGCAAAGGAGGACTGGCGCTCGCTCGCTGGGTCTCCCCTCTCCAATTGAGAGGCCAGCGGGACGGAGGGGGAGCCTCCAAGGCTCGGATCTGTACAGAGCAGCCCTTGTCTGACAGAACTAAGTTAAACGGGCACAGAGCGTCCCCCCGACACCCAGCCTGAGACGCGGGCCGGCAGCGGGGGGCAGGACCAGGCTGCACAAGCCGGGCGGAGGACGGGGGCGGTTGCACAGAGGCAGCTCCAGGGGACTGCAAGGGGCTGGGCGCCGGGGCTGTGGGGGTACAGGACAGAACAACCTGGGCCCTCCATAAAACAGCAAGGTTGATGTGCTCTCAGGGGAAGGGTGCATATCCCCATCTCTGAAAACCCACGGAAACTTTTCAGGGGAAGAGGGGCGGGGCCCAGGCAGAGCCGCCATATTCTCCGGCGCTTAGCACCCAGGCGGGGGCAGAGGCGAAACCTGCGTCCGCACCGAAGGGCTTAGCAGCCTCAAGGGCCAGACTGAGATGGGCCTACAGCCCGGGGCAGATAGGATCCTTCCATTCTGGTCCCCCAGAGAACTTGCTCCACAAAGACAAACAAGCAGCTGGGTCTTGGCTCGGAGCAGAGATGAGGCTGCCCCTCGGTCTTCCCCGAACCCACCCACGGAGCGCGACCAGGGCGGAGCGCCGGCGCAGAGCGCGCAGCAGCACAAAGCAGCGGAGCTACTGGCGGTGCAGGCAGGGGGAGAGCGGCCCCCCGCCTGTCGGGCAGGAACACAACCCCTGACTGAGGTGCTGGGAGGGGGCACGACCCGCCCTTCTGCCTGGCCAGTCTGCGACATCTGACTGCAGCATCCGGAGGGGCAGTGACCCGCCCGCCCGCAGCAGAGCAGAGCTGCATCTGACCCCGTGTTAGGAGGAGACGCGATCTGCTTGCCGACAGGTGCTGGGAGCAGCACAGAAGAGGGCGCCAACGGAGGGCCTATGAAAACAAGCTGAGCTTCCAAAACAGGACGAAGACAGAAGGACATCACGTTAAAAGCACACACACTCCAGGAGAACACCGACAACCCCCCCCTTTTTTTTTTTTTATCTGTTTTTACCTGTTCTATTTTCAATTACTCTCTTAATTTTTACTTCTTAATTCATTCCTATTTCTCTTGGGTTTTGATGTCCTGTTATTGATTAGACACAGGCTTCAAACACATATATTCATCTCCCCACCCCCTTTTTTTTTAAAGGTTTTAAAAGGACGTCTCCACCCGATTAATACTCTGCTTCAACCCGCTCTTCTATTATTCATTATACACTGTTTTCAAACCCTCTTTCTCCCTTCTTTTACAAATCTTTCTCTCTCTTATTTTTTTTCTCTTTTTTTCTTTTTTCTTTTTTTTCCTAAGTTCTATTCCTAAATAGGCATTAGATAAAATCCTTAAGATCCAAAATAGACAACTGATACTCCATAAACCACAGTGCCAGAGAGGTATGAGCAAGATGAAGAAGCAGAGAAACCTTTCCCAATTAAAAGAACAAGAGGAATCCCCTGAAAGAAAGCTCAATGAAATAGACATCGATAGCCTACTAGATCAAGATTTCAAAAAAGGAGTGATCAAATTGCTGAAGGAATTAAAAGAGATAGTGCTTAGAGAAATAAAATATGTCAAAAATGAAATTGAAGCTATAAAGAAGAGCCAAGCAAAATGGGAAAACTCATTGACAGAGATGAGGAATGATCTAACAGCTGTGCAAAGCCGACTAGTTAATGCAGAGGAATGAATTAGTGATCTAGAAGACAGGGCAACAGAAAGCACCCATTCAGAAGAACTACAAGATAAGCAAATTAAAAAATAATGATAATAGCATAAGGGACCTATGGGATAATATAAAGCGTCCCAATCTTCGCATAATAGGGGTCCCAGAAGGGGAAGAAGGATCAAAGGGGATTGAAAAGGTTTTTGAAGAAATCATGACTGAAAACTTCCCAAACTTAAAGAAGGAATCAGATATACAAGTACAGGAAGCTCAGAGGGTCCCAAACAGGAAGAACCCAAATAGACCCACACCAAGACATATCATAATCAAGATGGCCAGAGTCAAGGATAAAGAAATGATTCTAAAGGCAGCAAGAGAAAAGCAAAGAGTGAATTACAAGGGAACCCCCATAAGGCTATCAGCTGATTTCTCTACACAAACACTACAGGCCAGAAGGGAGTGGCAAGATATATTCAAAGCCCTGAATGAAAAAAAGATGCAGCCTAGGATACTTTATCCAGCAAGGCTATCCTTTAGGATAGAAGGAGAAATAAAGAGTTTCACAGACAAAAAAAAGCTGCAGGAGTTTAGCAACACTAAACCCATGCTAAAAGAAATATTGAAAGGGCTATTCTAAATAGAAAAGCAGCAGGATGCTACAGAAATGAGAAACGTACAACTGGAAAGGTGATAACTCATGAATTACAAATAAAGAAAGCACGAAATTATAAAAGAAGACATACAAATCACTGAGAGTGGGAGAGGGAGGCAGGGAAATACAGAATTTTTTTTCTTTCTTTTTTAAAATTTTTTAACAGTAGGATGGGTTTGAGATCATGTTATTATCAGTTTAATAAAAACGGGGATAGGTTAATAGATTTACAAAAAAGGGTAACCACAAGTCAAAAATTTACAAGGGAGTCACTAAAATTAAATAAAATCCATGATAATACAAAGGAAAATTACCAAACCACAAAAGGAAGAAGAAAGGAACAAAGAGGATATACCAATTCAACTGCAAAGATAAGTTCAAAATGGCAATAAACACACATCTATCATTAATTACTGTAAATGTCAATGGACTAAATGCTCCAGTCAAAAGACACAGAGTGGCAGACTGGATAATAAAGCAAGAACCTTCAATATGCTGCATACAAGAGACCCACTTTAGGGAGAAGGACACATATAGATTGAGACTGAAAGGATGGAAAAGGATAGTCCATGCAAATGGAAAAGCCAAAAAAGCAGGTGTTGCAGTACTGATTTCAGACAAAATAGACTTTAAAACAAAGGCCATAAAGAAAGATAAAGAAGGACATTTTATAATGATTAAAGGAGTGATACAAGATGAAGATATTACACTCGTTAATATATATGCACCCAATATAGGAGCACCTAAGTACATACAAGAATTACTAACAGAGATAAAGGGGGATATTGATGGGAATACAATCATAGTTGGACATTTTAACACTGCATTAACATCACTAGACAGATCTTCCAGACAGAAAATAAACAAGGCAACAGAGAAATTAAGTACTACAATAGAAAAACTAGATTTGGTGGATATTTCAGAGCTTTACACCCCCAAAAATAGAATATACATTCTTTTCAAGTGCACATGGAACATTTTCCAGGATCGATCATGTACTTGGACACAAAAGAAACCTCAACAAATTTAAGAAGACAGAAATTATCTCAAGCATCTTTACTGACCACAATGCCATGAAACTGGAAATCAACAACAGAGAAGCAAAGGAGAAAAAAAGAAAAGCATGGAGATTAAACAATATGTTATTGAAAAAACAATGGATCAATGAGGAAATCAAAGCTGAAATTAAAAAATACCTTGAGATAAATGATAATGAAAGCACAACCACTCAAAACCTATGGGACACAGCAAAGGCAGTGCTAAGAGGGAAGTTTATAGCGATACAGGCCTTCCTCAAAAAAGAAGAACAATCTCAAATAAACAAGTTAACCCACCACCTGAATCAGTTAGAAAAAGAAGAACAAAAAGCCCCAAAAAGCAACAGAAGGAAGGAAATAATAAAGATCAGAGAGGAATTAAATACAATAGAGATTAACAAGACCATAGAAAAAAATCAACCAAACCAAAAGCTGGTTTTCTGAAAAAGTAAATAAAATTGACAAACCTCTGGCCAAACTCACAAAGAAGAAAAAAGAGAGAGCACAAATTAGCAAAATAAGAAAGGAAAATGGAGAAATTACAACAAACAAAATAGAAATACAGAATATCATACGAGAATATTATGAAAAACTATATGGAACCAAACTGGATAACCTAGAGGAGATGGACAAGTTTCTGGAAACATACTGTCCACCAAAACTGAATCAAGAAGAAACTGAACACTTGAACAATCCGATCACTAGAAAGGAAATAGAAATAGCAATTAAAAACCTCCCTATAAATAAAAGTCCAGGACCGGATGGCTTCACCGGGGAATTCTACCAAACATACAAAGAAGAACTCATACCAGTCCTTCTCAAACTCTTCCAGACGATTGAAAAGGAGGGAATACTCCCAAACTCATTCTATGAAGCCACCATCACCCTGATACCAAAACCAGGCAAAGACACTACAAAAAAAGAGAATTATAGGCCAATATCACTGATGAACATAGACGCCAAAATCCTCACCAAAATTTTAGCAAATAGAATCCAACATCACATAAAAAAGATTATACATCATGACCAAGTGGGGTTCATCCCAGGGACACAAGGCTGGTTCAACATATGCAAATCAATCAATGTAATACACCACATCAACAAGAGAAAGGACAAAAACCACATGATCATCTCAATCAATGCAGAAAAAGCATTTGATAAAATTCAACACCCATTTATGATAAAAACTCTCGCCAAAGTGGGTATAGAGGGAACATATCTCAACATAATAAAAGCTATATATGACAAACCTATAGCCAGCATAGTTCTCAACGGTGAAAAACTCAAAAGCTTCCCACTAAAATCTGGGACAAGACAAGGATGCCCACTATCACCACTCCTATTCAATATAGTCCTGGAAGTCCTAACCACAGCAATCAGGCAAGAGAAAGAAATAAAAGGGATCCAAATTGGAAAAGAAGAGGTAAAAGTGTCATTATATGCTGATGACATGTTACTATATATAGAAAACCCTAAAAGGTCCACACAAAAGCTACTAGAGCTGATTGAAGAATTCAGCAAGGTAGCAGGTTACAAATTAACGTTCAAAAATCAGTTGCCTTTCTTTACACTAACGATAAATCAACAGAAAAAGAAAGTAAAGAAACAATCCCCTTTAAAATAGCACCCAAAGTAATAAAATATCTGGGAATAAATCTAACCAAGGAGGTGAAAGAATTATACACAGAAAACTATAAACCATTGATGAAGGAAATTAAAGAAGACTTTAAAAAAT
Organism: Vicugna pacos; assembly: GCF_048564905.1. Taxonomy (NCBI): domain Eukaryota; kingdom Metazoa; phylum Chordata; class Mammalia; order Artiodactyla; family Camelidae; genus Vicugna; species Vicugna pacos. The sequence goes on along the minus strand of NC_132993.1, from coordinate 52,499,314 downwards.
GGAAAGATATTCCATGCTCTTGGATCGGAAGAATCAATATTGTTAAAATGGTCACACTGCCCAAGGCAATCTACAGATTTAATGCAATCCCTATCCAATTACCCAGGACATATTTCACAGAACTAGAATAAATCATAGTAAAATTTATATGGAACCATCAAAGACCTAGAATTGCTAAAGCATTACTGAAGAGAAAGAAAGAGGCTGGAGGAATAACTCTCCCAGACTTCAGACAATACTATAGAGCTACAGTCATCAAGACAGCATATTATTGGTACCAAAACAGACATATGGACCAATGGAACAGAATAGAGAGCCCAGAAATGAACCCACAAACTTTTGGTCAACTCATCTTCGACAAAGGAGGCAAGAATATACAATGGAATAAAGACAGTCTCTTCAGCAAATGGTGTTGGGAAAACTGGACAGCAGCATGTAAAGCAATGAAGCTAGAACACACCCTTACACCATATACAAAAATCAACTCAAAATGGATTAAAGACTTAAACATAAGACAAGATACAATAAACCTCCTAGAGGAAAACATAGGCAAAACATTATCTGACATACATTTCAAAAATTTTCTCCTAGAAGAAATAAAAGCAAGAATAAACAAATGGGACCTAATGAAACTTACAAGCTTCTGCAGAGCAAAGGAAACCAGAAGTAAAACAAGAAGAAAACCTACGGAATGGGAGAAAATTTTTGCAAGTGAAACCGACAAAGGCTTGATCTCCAAAATATATAAGCAGCTCATACGACTCAATAAGAAAAAAATAAACAACCCAATCCAAAAATGGGCAGAAGACCTAAACAAGCAACTCTCCAAGGAAGACATACAAATGATCAAAAAGCACTTGAAAGAATGTTCAATATCACTAATTATCAGAGAAATGCAAATCAAAACTACAATGAGGTATCACCTCACACCAGTCAGAATGGCCGTCATTCAAAAATCCACAAATGACAAATGCTGAAGAGGCTGTGGAGAAAGGGGAACCCTCCTACACTGCTGGTGGGAATGCAGTTTGGTGCAGCCACTATGGAAAACAGTGTGGAGATTCCTCAAAAGACTAGGAATAGACTTACCATATGACCCAGGAATCCCACTCCTGGGCTTGTATCCAGAAGGAAATCTACTTCAGGATGACACCTGCACCCCAATGTTCATAGCGGCACTATTTACAATAGCCAAAACATGGAAACAACCTAAATGTCCATCAACAGGTGACTGGATAAAGAAGAGGTGGTATATTTATACAATGGAATACTACTCAGCCATAAAAACCGACAACATAATGCCATTTGCAGCAACATGGATGCTCCTGGAGAATGTCATTCTAAGTGAAGTAAGCCAGAAAGAGAAAGAAAAATACCATATGAGATCGCTCATATGTGGAATCTAAAAAACAAAAACAAACAAACAAACAAAAACAAAGCATAAATACAGGACAGAAATAGACTCATGGACAGAGAATACAGACTTGTGGTTACCGTGGTGGGGGGGTAGAGGGTGGGAAGGGATAGACTGGGATTTCAAAATTGTAGAACAGATAAACAAGATTACACTGTATAGCACAGGGAAATATACACAAAATGTTATGATAAATCACAGAGAAAAAAATGTTACAATGAGTGTGTATATGTCCATGAATGACTGAAAAATTGTGCTGAACACTGGAATTTGACACAACACTGTAAAATGATTATGAATCAATAAAAAAAAACAAGTTAGACAATAAAGCAAAAGTAAAATTTAATTCTGGTCAAAAGGTATTTTCAGAATGAATATCTAAGTTTAAACAAGTATTTGAAAATGTAGAAGAGTTTGAAAAATGGAAATATACATGTAGTTGTTTCTATTTAACCAGTTTTATTTTTATTTTACATTTTATTTTGATTTTAAATGGCCATATATGCTGAAAATTCAGACTCATAATTATATGTGAGAACAACAACAATAACAAAAAAATCAAGGCTCTCTTTGCTGAACAGTTCTAAATTGTGTCGAGGAACATCAGAATTCTCAAATAATTTCAAGGTGAATTTATACCGTAATTGCCTTTGTATTTACACCAGTTAAATAATACCTGCCTGCATATGAAAAGTGCTATTTACATCTGCAAAGAAACAACCGAGAAGCCACCTTCAACTCTGAGGTAATCTGAGCGTGTAACCTTCAAAAGAGTTCTGCCATGCTTCCAGGTGACTGAATGCTTTAACTTTAGGAGGCAATAAAAACCACTGTCATTCCAGATTCCCCTCCTCTTGTAGCACTTCCTTTGCTCTGAAGAGTTTAGATGGTTGAACAGTTCCAACATTCTTAAAGGTGACTCAGAATATTTTAAGGAAATACCATGCCCATACACAGGCTAATGAATTTGCAGTCTCAGTAAGTTATTGGTTTTTCTAAACATATATAAAGACAAAATTGACTCAAGAAAGAAAAGATATGAATACATCGACAAGTGCAGAAAATGTGGGAAAAAAATTCAAAAATTACATCCAAATAAAACTCTGGAATAATATAACTTACCAACGAGTTCTTTCAAGCTTTAAAAGAATAGCTAATCATACATTATATAATTTGTACATGCATTTTAAAGTTTCTTTAGGTTACCAGTATATCTAAAGCCAAATTCAGGTGATAGGAATTTATTATGTGGATATGTAAAGAAGTTAGAAGATTAAACTAGCTGAATCATCAAATCTGACAGAATAAGAACTAGTTGATTGCTTAGCATAAAATATCCCTACTGGCCAATATATCTTACCCTATCCATGGCAGGTATTAATTATTATCTAATCTAGCATCTCTTATTTACACTAAGCACTTTTATTTTTTAACCTACTTTTGTGTTAATGACTTCCTTTCTCTTTGTAAGCTTTGAATTCAAATACCTCATGGTGAGAGGGGACAAACAAATATACATAACTACTTGGTAAGTCAACATCCATTACTGGTTACCTAGATTGAGTAGAGTTAATTTTTTTAATATAGGTAGGTCCCATATGCACAAAGCATAGGTTCAATTAAATATTTAAAAGATTGCATAGGAAAAATAAGATACATATAGATGTTAAAACCTCACTTAAATTCTAGGCAACTGAAATCAAACACCTTCATGAGCCTAGATTTAGCCAATCAATTAAATAATGATTAAACTATAAAAGCATTGCATTATATCCCAGGTGACCAGGAAAAAATGTCCATGATTACTGTAATAGATGTCTGCCTCTAGCAAATTCAATTAAGTTGCTCTTAGAGACAAAACTATTTGGAAAGAAAGAAAGAAATCCCCTTAATCTAAGAGCTAAAATGATACTAGAGTCATTCACATTAAATTTAGATGACTGCCACCAATAGTATTATTAAGTCCCTCATTTGGAACATCTGGCCAAAAATAAATAAATAAATAAGAGTGTTGTATCAATGAAAAGAAAGAATATATAGTTTTGTTTTGTTTTGTTTATGCAAATATTTGTGCCTAAGTTATTTTGTCTCAAAAATCCATAGCAATAATTTGGAAAATTTTTAAAATTAAAGTTAATGATTGACTTCAGTAATGGATGTGGATAAAGATCAGGGTTGACAAAAAACTGTCTGCAGACCAAATCAGTCTACTGACTGTATTTGTAAATAAAGTTTTATTGGCACACAGCCACGCTGATTCCTTCAAGTGCTATCTATGACTGCTTTTGCGGGCAGAGAAAAAGTAGTTGTGCCAGAGACTCTATGGCCTGCCAATGCCTAAAACATTAATAACCAGTCCTTTACAGAAACATTTACTGACTCCTGATCAAGATAAATACTTAGCAATCAAATTTTTTAACCAGCAATTAAGAGTTTCAAAAAGGGATAACAAAGAAAGACATGGGAAGGAAAATTTCTCAGACCTGAAGCACATAGGCTGTCACATTATAAGGGCTCTGTGATTACTCTGCATAACACAAGAAGAAAAACACCACAGCAAGCCAGACAAGATCATGGCGACACTTTAGAACTACATTCAGATCCAAGAAACTTCCAGAGAAGGAAGATGATTACATATAAAATTGGTAGGATATTTCTCAAATCAACCTAGAAAACTAACAGCTGGTGAAATAATTCCAGACTATAATTCTATGAATTAAATGTAAAGCCAAGTCATAATTAGACATAGAAGTTCTTTAAATGCTTTACTCCTGATCTCTTAGAAAATATACTCCACTAAAATTAGGGAATAAAAGCCACAAAGCAAGACATGAGATCCAAGAGAAGACAGGAAGAAAATTCTCAGGATGATGAATAAATGGTAATTTTTCAAAGCCATATGTTCAGTAGGCTTTGTGAATAAACAGATCAGATGGGAGCAGTGGGACAGAGGAGTCTAGGAGAGACATAACAAGGGAAAAATAGTGAAATTTATAGATGTATATGAAGCACTTGACCATATTGAAAACAATTTTACAGTTCTGTCAAAGCATTTGAGTGCTGACTTAGTGATAAGTGTGTAGAAAAAAGCAACTAAAGTCAATGAGGTAACTCCGGAAAAAGAAAACTCCACAAGAAATGAAGTGTTAGTGTCTTTAGTACAGCAATGAAGTGTTAGAGTTCTGACAATGGCTCAAGTGAGAGCAACCTTTGCAAAACCATAAAAATGTAAACACTGAAATTTGACTTAACCAGGAAGCTGGGTACTAATATTTTAGGAGAATGGCAAGAGGAGTCCCAAAGGGAAGAACTCTATAAGCTAAATCCTCTTCTATAATGGAAGTCAGTAAGTAACGTCTCACAGTGGAAAATAAAGGCACAGCTCTACAGACTGCATTAGCTAGAAATTTGGAGATAGTTTTTAAAAAGAGGAAGATGGAAGGCATAAGGGAAGTAGTAACTGGTGATGGGAAAAAAAAGGGGGCATTTTTATTACCAGTTCTGTTCTTCTATTAGATGTTTAAAAACAAAACAATTTGTCAATTATACTTCAATAAAGCTGGAGAAAATGTAATATAAAACAAAATAAATAAAACAAAAATAAATTATTGCTTAAGAATGCAAGTTCTACATTTAAAAGCCTATGTATAACCTGAGCTTGGCCACTTACTAACTGCAACTCTGGGTAACTAAATAAACGTCTAGGTGTCTCCGTTTTTTTCCTTCTTAAAATAGGGATAATAAAAGCAAGAGAGGCATATCAGAGGGTAAATGAACTAATACAAGCAAGACATTTATTTCAAGAACATATTTCACTTTGCTGAAATAGCAATTATAATTTTTAAAGTAATAAGAAATATAAATGAGAAAACTGTCTCTTCACAACAACAGATTTACAAAAGAAACATCTGTATGAGTAATGGATGAGACCCATATACAGTGTTACAAACTGAGAGAACATTTTTGAAAAATCCTGAATATGAAATCAGTCTTTTAAAATTGTTATTAATTATAATAATAAAAGATATGTCTTTATGCTGCTGAATCAGACTATTTTATCTGGAGACAAATGCATACAGGATATTGATGAAGAAGGCGACTAAAATAATTATCACAAAATTTTCAGATATTTAGAAGACCACGGATCCTCAGATATTCTTTCTTAGGAAGACAATGTTAAACTTATATATAAAAGAAAGAGATTCTATGAACATCAGCATTTTGGGTAACTTTAGAAATGTTTCTAAGAATCTAGTTTTTCCAATTCAGCCTCTTAAATAGATTTCATACTTCCTTTTTCTGTCATATCATGCTATTTACCACTGCATATTCACAGCCCTTTTGAAGCTATCAGATATCATTCCCATTGAACCACCAATATTTATAAATAACTAATGTTATGCAAACACTAATACCTTTTTTATGAAATGGGGAGAAATGCTTTATTTTTTTTAATGGCAACTGTGAATTTATTTTTTTTCCCTGAAGCTAACTATAAATTTTTTATTTTTAAAATTAAGTTTTTTATTGAAGAAAAGTCAGTTTACAATATTGTGTCAATTTCTGGTGTACAGCATAGTTATTCAGTTATATATATATATATATATATTCCTTTTCATATTCTTTTTCATTATAGGCTATTATAAGATACTGAATACGGTTTCCTATGCTATACAGTAGGACCTTGTTGTTTATCTATTTTGTATATAGTAGTTGGGGAGAAATGCTTTAAAATGTATGTATACACCTAAAAGCTTGGTCCAGAGATAAACACTTAAAGAGGGGAAAAAGTCCTGATCTCTAAGGACAGCAGAACAGGTCTCCCCCATCTCTCCACAGATGGAAGAATTATTATGAATAAAGACTGACCTCATAGCAACTACTGACTTTCATTATAAATTGAGCAATTTAACCACCCAATGTGTGACATCAGTGGAATTTATAGTCTCAAAGTAATTTGCCTGAAATCACCCAAAAGAATACCCCACTTGCCCTTTTGACAACGTCCTGGCATTGTGGATAGAAAGTGTGAAAGAGCACGCGATCTGCTGTGCTGGTACAGTGCCCCCCTCACCACCACCGTGTGCACACCCTGTCAGCTATCATCCTCTCCCTGGCTTAACTACCAAAGCTTCCCAGTTTTCTAAGGGGCTAGATATACCTCAGGATTCTTCTGGAGAAAAAAAAAGATCTAAAAATTCCACATTTTTTCCAAAGAGCTAGTCTTTTAAAAGGAACACAGTATGTCTCTGCTTACGTGGTGTTTTAAAAGAATTTCCAAAGGCTTCTCTTTCAAAAGACTTCAAGGGAACAACCAGAGGTGCACTGCAGGGGTAATTCAGCAGTTCCCTAACAGAGAAAAGCAACGAGTAACTGGACATAGAACAAGCTTTGTTGGGAAAACTTGGCAGAAATGTATATATACAGTTAATTGCCGAGGTGGACTGGATACGGGGGCGTGACCATGATTGGCAGGACAAAGGCAGAGCAGGAGAGGCACCACAGGGTAGTAGAGGCGGCATATGTCATAGTGGTTACAAGCCCAGTCTGAAGCCCTGCTGAATGGATCTGAATTCCAGCTCCACCCCTTACTAGCTGTGTACTGAACAACTGATTGACACCGTGTGCCTTAGTTTCCTCATCAGTGCCATAGAGATGATGCTGGCATCAACCTCTCAGGATTGCAGCGAAGACTCCATTGACTCCTGGATGTGTCTGGAATAGGAGAAGCAAGCAGAAAGAACGTCCACATGGGCAAACCAAAGGTGTACATTTCTTGCTCCTCACTTGGACCCAGATCTGTCTCTGATTATTTCTTTTACCCCAGATTTGCTGCACTGTGGCCTTTCAAAGATGATTTCACATCTGTGTGAAATACTTCATGTGAAAATTCAAGCCGAGGGCTGACCTCCCTCAAAGGAGGATTAACTGGTAAACGACTGCCAAGCACTTGGAACACTTGAAGTGTTCCAAAAGCAATGCTTGTTAATTCTCCTCGTCCTGAGAAGGGCCAGCTGATGACAATTCTGGGCTGAAGTATCTCCTGTCTAATAAATACTAACTCCAAAGTTGTTGTGAAATTTCCAATTTGCAAGTGGCCAGAGGGCACTGTCACTCAGAAGACATTCATTGAAGGGCAGCCCATTCTGCACCTGGCAGAAGATCAGTGGCCGCTTAAGGAAAATGTTATTTCCGGCATTTGGTTTTCAGTTTGATTTATTTTTTCAAATTTTTCACATCTGACTAGCTAAGCGAACTTCACATAGCAATCTCCCTGTCATATAGGAAGATCATATGGGGAAGGTAAAAATCAGCCAGATTGAGACTCTGGAAATAAATCCAATTTTTTGTGTGTTCACTAAGTTCTGCAGATGACATCACATTCACAATTTTCATTGTATCATAATCCTTTAGGAAAGATACTTACTGGTCCCAGAGGCATTTTCAGCAAAAGTACACAGTGAAATCTAAAAGGAGACAGTTTTCATGGAATTGTGAATTGCACAGGAGTACCATCTAGAGATAAATATTCATCAGTCATTAACAAATTCCAGATCAGTTCATGATTATTCATCGTTAGAGCACATGTACTCCATTTTATGTGAATTATTCATTGGCTTTGTTTATGAACATCTTTAACTGATTAATGGTAAATCTTGATGAATATTCCTGAGTTGTTCAAACTGAAGCACAGATCATAATGAATGAAGTCATGCACTGCTTTTCAGGAGTATGAGATGAATAGCTGATACAGGAAGAAAAATAAGAAACTGCAATGGTTTTGCAAAGATGTCTGGTTTAGAAATCCAAGGGCTTAGCTTTTGATTAGTAACACATTGACAATCAACATCCCGCTCTTTAAGCCATGAGTCTTGGCTTCAGACTCAGAAAAGGTGATGCGAGATGGTGCCAAGAAACACGCCTTGAGCATTTCAGAATTGCTCTGGCCCAACTTTCCGAAACCAGGCCTCAACTTTTGAATAGGTAGATCAAGCATTTAAATAGCTTCTTCAAATATGGTATTTAATTCTGCTTTACCCAGTAATACTCTTTTTTATTTGTATTTTACTGTGGTAACATTTAACATGAGATCCAGCCTTTTCCATAGATTTTTAAGTATATAATTCAGCACTGTTAACTCTAGGTGTAACAGTGCCCAGCAAGTCTCTAGAATTTATTCAGCTTGCATTACTGAAACTTCGTATGAATTGGTTAGAAGCTTCCCACTTTCCCTTCCCTCCTGCCGCTGGCAAACACCATTCTGCTCTCTACTCCGGTGAGTCTGACTACTGTAGGTACCTAAAGCATCCAGTGTGGACTCAGGCAGCATCTGTCCTTCAGCGGATGGCTTATTTCACTGAGCATCATGTCCTCAAAGTTGATCCACGTTTTCACACATTGCAGGATTTCCTTTTTTCTAAGACTGAATAATATTCCTTTGTATGTTTATATCACATTTTTTTATCCAGTCACCCACTGATGGGTATTTGGGTTGTGCAGTGAACATGAGAGTGCAAGTATCTCTTTGACACTTTAATTTCATTTTTTTTAAGATAAATACTCAGAAGTGAGAATGCCGCATCATAAGGTAGTTTTATCTGTAATCTTCTGAGGAACTTTCATACTGTTTTCCATAGTGGCTTCCCCATTTCTGTATCCCATCCAACAGTGTAAAGGGTTCCAATTTCTCCACATACGCGATGACAACTTACTATCTTTTCCTTTTAATATCCATCTGATATTAATTAGTTTTGATTTATATTTCCCTAATGGTTAATGATATTGAGCATCTTTTCATAAACTTCTTGTTCATTTATATGTCTTCTTTGGAGAAATGTCTATTCAAGGCCTTATTGTTTTACTGCTGTCCTTAGTTGTTTCAATCTACTGTTTCTTTTTC